>NC_134117.1:71905000-72590000 GCF_040939455.1 Microcebus murinus | reverse complement strand
TCCAGTATGCCATAAAATAAATTTTCCAACCCTTGTGAATGTTCGTCTTCCCCTTCTGAAATCCCAGTGAATCTGAGATTCGACTTTTTTTTACATAATCCCACGCTTCCTGTAAGCTTTGGTCTTGTCTCTTGTTTCTGTGTACTCTTTCTTCCTCTGATTTGTTTAGCATGTAGGTATAATCTTCAAGCTCTGAGATTCTTTCCTAACCATGATCTATCCTGTTTTTGAGGCTTTCCACTGTATTATGGAGTTCCTTGAATGTTTCTTTCATTACCAGAATTTCTGCTTGGTTTCTCTGAATTACATCTATATCTTTGGAGAATTTTTCATTCATTTCCTGGATTGTTCTTGTGGTTTCTCTATGTTAGGATTCTATTTTCTCTTCAATTCTGTTGAGCTTTCTAACAATCCATATTCGGAATTCTTCCTCTGTTTAATCATATCATGTAAGTTGATGTCAGTTGGTGGAGAATGAGTATTTTCTTTTGGAGGTGATTTTTCTCTCTGATCCTTCATGATTTCTGATGTCTTTCACTAGTTCTTCCTCATCTGGATACATTATTGAGGACCAGAGGTGCTGGAACTCGATTATGAGCTGTGTACTTGGGTTCCAAAGGAATGATCCTTGGAAGAGCTGGGGAGTATTTGTTCTGGTCCTGTATTGTCTAAGAGGAGTTTGGGCCTGTTGTGTTATCTTTGACCTGATGTCTTCACCTTCTGTCCACAGAGTTTAGTGGGTTTGGGTCCCTTGCTTAGACACCCAAGGGATCGTTCACTCTAGTGAGATGGAGACCAGTTTCCACCACTAGGTTGAAGTGGGAGGCACTGTGTTAAGCACTGAGTTTACTCTTTCTTTTGTTCTTTGTGGTTTGTGAGAAGGAGTCAGTTATCAATGTATCCCAAGATCTTTGTATTGCGCTCTAAGCCTCCAAATAGGATATAAAGGTATCTCAGTGTTAAGCGAATGTCTTGCCACTCCCAAGGGTTCCTCTAGTCCTCAGTAATAGCAGCCTCCTTCACTACTCTGCCTCTGCTCTCTGGGCACAGCTCACAAACAGCTGAATGCAGCAAGAAAGCACCCAGGTTCAAACTTGTGAGATAGCAGTCGAACAAAACACTGCTCTTCCCTTTCCACCCTTTTAAATTCAGCTTCCAAGGCCACCTGCTGGGTTAAGGCAGAGGGGAAGACTGAAATCACTAACAGGGCCGGCCTCTGCAGCGTTTCGAAGCTACGGGGTGGTGGTGGCACACTTTGGCGGCGTTGATGCCTCGGATCCCCTGTTCAAGGGAAGACTGGGTTGGGTTTGGTGGGCTGGCTTTAAACGACCACTGCACTCCCTAAATCCCCCACTCACAGAGACCCAGTGGTTTATTTGTGGGGAACTGCCCTCTGTCTACCCAGGGCCAGCCAAAGCTTCAACGGTATCCAAAGGCCAAGCCTCCTTTAAGGTAGAGTCCTCACTTCCTGGACCTGGAAGCATCCTGAGGTGGAATGTCCAATTAGGCACTCATTTCTGTGGCACAGGGAGACGCCTACTGAGTTCTGCACCTGCAGGTTCAGCTCCTGCACCTGCTTCAGCAGAGCGCTGGGAGCTCATAAAGTTGCCTTATCCAGAAGCCCTATCAGATCAGCTGGTTTGGGGTGGAGGGGACGCCTGAGCCTGCTTCCAGCACAGCCCTTCGCAGTGTTTTCAAGCTATGAAGCGGTACAGCAGAGCTGGGAAGCGGTTGCTGTGTTCGGACCCTCTCCCTCCCAATACTGCTTCAGCGGAGCGCTGGGAGCTCAACAAGTTGCCTTCTCCAGAAGCCCGATCAGTTCAGCCAGTTTAGGGTAGAGGGGGTGCCAGAAAAATGCTTCCAGCGCGGCACCCTGCAGGGTCTCCAAGCTACGGGGCAGCGCGGCGGTGCTAGGACGAGGCTGCAGGTTCGGACCCTACCCCTCCTGCTACTGCTTCAGTGGAGCTCTGGGAGTTCAAAGAGCTGTCTTCTCCAGAAGATCGAACAGTTCAGCTGGCCTAGGGTAGTGGGGATGCCTGAAAAATGCCTCCAGCAGGGCCGTCTGCGGGGTCTCCAATCCACGGGGTGGGGCAGTGGGGCTGGGAAGCCGCTGCTGGGCTCGGACCTTTTCCACACCCACTACTGCTTTAGCGGAGCACTGGGAGCTCAGAAAGATGCCTTCTCTAGAAGCGCAAACTTCAGCTGGTTTAGGGTAGTGGGGATGCCTGAAAAACGCCTCCAGTGCGGCCTTCCGCGGCGGCTCCAAGCCACGGTCCCCCGCCCGCCACTGCTTCAGCCGGGCGCTGCGGAGAGTTCAATATGCTGCCTGCCCCAGACTCCCTCCACACCGCTCCTCTGCCGCCTCCCACCACCTGCAGGCAAGTCCCTGCCTGTGTGGGAGTGGGTCGGTGGGGAAGGGGTGCCTCCTCCGGCCAGCCCGTGGGCGGCTGACACACGGGTGTGCTCCCTCCCCACTATATTTCCAACTCCCCAGGTTTTGTGGAAGAATTTCAGTTCACCTTTGGTTATTGTCCACGATTTCCATATCCTGGTGTCTCTTTGCAGTCTTGCGAAGCTGATCCAAAGTAGGTGCAGATGACTTGCGTGTGGTTGGCTGTACTCTGCACCTCTCACCCTGAGAGCTGAGAGCCAAGAGGTCAGTCCTATTCTGCCAGTTTTTCCACTTTCGATCAAATTATGTCTTAATAAATTATCTCCTAGTGGCAGCCATTTAATTAAGATTTATAAAAGTCCTCAACATATGTTAATGAAGCTAAGACATTCTGAATTCAGATCCATTTTAGTTCTCAATTTTAACCAAAATCGAATTTTCTGTTTTTACGTGGGAGAGAAGTAAAAAAAAAAAAAAAAAAAAACCATCACAAGGCTGGACTCCAACATTTCAACCTCTTGCCAATTCCTGAATCTTTAGGCCAAGGATCCTGAACTCAAATGACTATATAATTAGGCTAGTGAAAGTGAATGAAGGTGCACGGGGCCTGGGGGTGGGGGTGGGGGGTGTCTTGGCACCTGTAGCTCATATGTCCTGGGTGAAGGCTCTTCAGAGCCAGGCCAAACATGGGGCTTGAGAGAAGCCAGAAAGAAGGTCTTTGTATGAAATTAGTTGACAAGTGACTCAGTTGTTTTTAAAACACTGGTGGATGGCCAAAATAGCATGGATTCAGCAAGCATGCCAGTGGCGGCGGTGGTGACCATAGCTGGTGACTGCTGACTCTGTCATACTGCCAGCCTTTAAACAGGCAGGTGCTGGGCCTGGCACTCTGGCCTCACCCACCCATCCTCTTCTGGCAGGCACAGGGAGAACCCTCACTAGCGGTGACAGCAAGAGATGCCCCAGCCAGCCCCACACCCTGCATTCCCTTGAGAAGCAGGCGCCACCTGCAGGCAGCAGGCCCCCACTGCAGAGAAGGTTTTACATACCCTTCATTTGCGTAATTTTGGGTTTTTTTTTAAAGAAGTCATGTAGTAGGTCTAAAGATTTCGAAGCAAGATAAGAACCTCATAGAATAAATCTTTCATTTAAAACCTAAGTCTGTCCCGGCCCGCGGGACCTTCTGTTACTCGCGGGGGCGAGGGGGACCGTGCCTGAAAGAGATGAGCGAGAGAAAGAAACGAGACCAAGCAAATGGTTGTCAAGGTCTGCTTTACTTAGATTTTTAGTGGGTTTTATAAGCATACAAAAACAAGGAAGTCAAAACAAAAAATAGAGTGGTGACGATGAGGCTTGGGTCTGGGTTGATTAGCCCTAATCAGTGTCTTATCAGTATCCTGTTTTTGACTGATTACTCATCTCCAACCGGAACATTTGCAGTCAACACATCCTGGAGCATTCCGTGGTCAGCATGTCATGGACTGCGTTCTTCTCGGAGCTATAGCTGGAATTTTCCAGGGCGAAGTTCGTGCGTAGGACAAGTCATAGGGGAGTTGAGGGTCTTTGAGGGTCCTTGCCTCTAACATCTCCCCCTCTCCTTATTAATATGAGGGAGGTTTATATAAGTTGGTGGAGAGCCTGTCTTAGGCTACGTGATGGGCTTCCGCGACCAGCACCCCAAACATAAGATCTGGCGATTAATGTGAAGGTGAGGCCTCTGTCTTAGGCTATGTAGGTGGCATCCAGCTGCGGCACTTCTGATTATGAAGTGTGCCCCCGGGCATGGACCTACAATATTCCCGTCATGGAGTTACCTCACTGCTGGTGGGGTGTGCACCTGGTACGCGGCATCGCGATGATCCCGTCATGGGCGTCTCCACAGCCTTTGGAACCAACTGCGTTCCATGTCTGAGGCAAGGTCTGAGAAATTTAGACCCTCTGTGGCTGAATGGGGAGACTCTTCATGGAGGTCTTCTCTGGAGCCTCTTTGTTCTAGCCGTTGGTGAAACACGGAGACAGATTTTTGTGTGGCTGCGTCTACCTGTGACTGCCATGTATAGTTGTAGATCTGATGGATGTTGGTTGCGATGGTGCTCTTGGTCACGACTAGAATCAGGCATAGGAGAGGCAGCACCTTTTTTCGGGGAGTCATTGTATTTCTGGAGGAGAACAGAATTAAGAATTCTTCTCAGGGGATTCCCTGGGTGGGTTATATAACTTAATCGCTCTCTCTGGTAGCCATCTGGCGTTTCCTGCCTGGGTATCATAGATGTAGGCATGTCCTTTTCCCCATATGAGGACAGGGTCAGGCCCCAGCCATTTGCCTGTAAGCGGCTCTTTCCATAAGGCCTGTGCATAAGTATCTGTGGTGGATGGGTGCCAAAGGTGGTCGGCAGCTGTTTTACCGGCAGTGTCAAAGCTGAGAAAGTTTAAAATGAACAGGGCATGATTAAGCAGGGTTTTGGAATTACCTGTTAAAGGGTACAAAATTCCTCCTCCCGATTGTAGTTTGGAGAGCATATTTTTTAACGTCTGATGAGCTCTCTACAATACCTTGGCCCTGAGGGTTGTATGGAATGCCTGTAATATGCTTAATGCCTAACTGAGCACAAAAACTTTTGAAATTGGAGCTGATATACCCCGGGCCATTGTCAGTCTTAATAACTTTAGGCTGAGGGAGGGAGGTGAGACAGGCTATAACATGGCTGATAACGTGGCGGGTGGCCTCGCCTGTTTGTAGGGAAGCAAAGATAAATCCACTGCAAGTATCTATAGAGACATGTATATATTTAAGCTTTCCGAAAGGGGGGTAATGAGTGACATCCATCTGCCAGAGCTCCCCAGGGATCAGGCCGCGAGGGTTGACTCCTAGGTGTGGCTCAGGGAGAAGGGTAAAACAAGCCCTGCATTGGCGGACGATTTCTCTGGCCTGTTCTCTAGTAATGGAGAATTTAAGCCTGAGGATATGGGCGTTGAGATGGTGTAAATTATGAGCCTGGCGTGCAGTGATATTGTGAACAGCACCTGCAACGCGAGTCGCCTGATCAACAAGATTATTTCCAGCTACTAGAGGCCCAGGAAGGCCAGTGTGGGCACGAATATGGCCTATAAGAAAGGGCGCAGAATGGGAGTGAATGAGTCCTTGTAGTTGCTGGAACATTTGAGTAGTATTATTGAAGGGCCGAATATGAGGCACAGTTTCTAAAGTGGCGACAGCATGAGCAACATAAGAACTATCAGTATACAAGTTAAATGGTGACTGATCTACGTATTTGAAGACTGCGACTAAGGCTGCTAACTCAACCAGTTGAGCAGAGGAGAATCTGGTGGGAAAACTGCGGACCTGGCCATTAATGCTATAGGCCGCGGTGCCTGAGGAGGAGCCGTCGGTAAAGACTAAGACGGCTCCTGGAATGGGGGAGACTCTTGTTTTTTTGGGAAATATTACAGGTGTCCGATAGAGGAACTGAATTAGTTTATCAGGGGGGTAATGATTATCTAGTTTGCCCTGGAAAGACGTACAGTTAACTGCCCAGTCATCATCATTCTGTATTAGCCACCGAATTTGGGAAGCATTGTAAGGGAGTATTATGATATCTGGATCTTTTCCAAAGAGTTTAAGGGAGTTTTCTCGCCCTAATCGAATAATCTTAGCTACTAAGTAAGGGTAGGTGGGAAGGACTTTAGGGGAGGAAGCCGATAGGTGAACCCAGAAAAGAGGCTTGCCCTGCCAAAAGAGTCCCGTGGGCGAAAAGGGGGTGGGGAGGACAATGAAGTACAACGGGGAATCGGGGGAGAAGTAGCCAATGGCCTGGGCATTTATGGCCTGCTCGACTAAATCGAGTGCTTGCTGCCCTTCTTTAGTTAGGGAGCGGGGAGAGGTTGGGTCAGTATTTCCCTGCAGGATGTCAAATAGGGGTTTTAACTGTCCTGTGGTGAGTTTTAAATATGGGCGAAGCCAATTAATGTCGCCTAGAAGACGCTGAAAATCATTAAGGCATTGAAGAGAATCTTTTCTGATCTGTACTTTTTGGGAGAGGACCTTGTTGGGGAATAATTCAAAACCTAGGAACAGGTGAGGAGGGCAGACCTGAATCTTTTCGGGGGACAGGCGGAGGCCTCGAGCTTGTAAGGCCGAGACAACCTGCATAGTAACTTGATGTAAGGTTGCCTCGTTGGCTCCGGCTAAAAGAATGTCATCCATATAATGAATTATATATAGTTGAGGATGTTGAATTCTAAAAGAATCAATTGTCTGAGCTACATATTTTTGGCAAAGGGTAGGGCTGTTGGCCATGCCTTGAGGCAATACTCGCCACTGGAAACGCGGGGAGGGTCCTATACAGTTTACTACCGGAAGACTGAAGGCGAAGCGCTTACAGTCATCTGGGTGCAATGGTATGGAGAAAAAGCAGTCTTTCAGGTCAATGACTATCTTATAGTAGCCTCTGGGGATAGCTACGGGAGAAGGCAAACCAGGCTGGAGTGCCCCCATGGGAACCATTGTTTGATTAACAGCCCGCAAGTCTTGTAGTAGCTGCCACTTGCCAGTCCTTTTTTGAATGACAAAAATGGGGGTGTTCCATGGTGAAGTAGAGGGCTTTATGTGTCCGGCAGCTAATTGTTCCTGCACCAACGCTGTAGCTGCAGCTAGCTTGTTAGATGGGAGGGTCCACTGATCGATCCAGACAGGTGAGTCACTTTTCCAAGTGATTTTATCTGCCTGAAGTGCAGGGGGATCAATGGCCCTTACAAAAAATGTTCTTTGAACCCTAGTCCTGATCTGTCTGACTTAGGGAGGATGGTTAAGGGTGCTCTTAGTCCCTGACCCTCTTTGCCTAAACCCTGTCCTGGGAGGAATCCTTGTTTAAGCATTTGGCTGGCTACAACTTCATTGGGGCTGCACATAATGACATTCATTTGTGCAAGAATATCATGCCCCCATAAGTTAACAGGCAGGTTTGGGACTACAAAGGGTTGAGTGGTGCCTTTGTTTCCCTCAGGGTCTTCCCATGTTAAAATTTTTGAGCTCTGAAGAGTATTATTAGACTGTCCTATACCTTGTAAGTGCATAAGGGAAGGCTGCAGTGGCCATGATTGGGGCCAGGCGTTCTGGGCAATAACTGTGGAATCGGCGCCAGAATCAAGAAGGCCTTCAAAAAGTTTACCATCTAACTTTAACCGCAGGGTGGGTCGTTTTTTGGTGATAGCTTGGACCCAATAAAGATCAGAAGAGCCAGGGCAGGAAGCACCTCGGTTAGAGGCGATGGCTGGGAAGGATGTATTAAGGGGCAAGGGCAATGCCTGAGCTAAGTGCTGTCCCTTAGAGACACACACAAGGCCGGTGAGCGCACTGGCTAAGATGCTAATCTCCCCGGTAAAGTCACTATCTACTATGGAGGGGTGGACTATGAGCCCTGCAAGGGTGGAGGAGGCTCGGCCCAGATAAAAAAGAACATGTTAGCCGGTGGGGGTCCAAATGAGCCAGTAGGCAAAATTTGGACACCATCTTCAGGTCTTAATATTGTGTCGGAGGAGGCACACAAGTCCACTCCTGCGCTCCCTGTGGTCGCTCGGAGGAGTCTAGGGGCTGGGGATCCTCTTGTCGGCTGTTCCCCGAGGTCGACTGAAGTTGAATAAGACAAGGGGCCCGGGGCTGGCCCCTCAGGCCGTTTCCCGAAAGGGGTGGCAAGGGATTTCCAAGGGCATCGGTCTTAGAACGGCACTCACTAGCCCAATGGTATACCCTCTTGCAGCGAGGACAGAGGGAGGGGGGCCGAGTTGGTCCTGGTGGTCCTGGTTGCCTGGTGGTCCACTGAGGTTAGGGGCAGCAGAGGAGGTGGCTAAGGGGCATTGCTTCGCAAAGTGTCCTGGCTGACCACACTTAAAACAGCCTTTTTGTTCCGCAGTGCCTTGAATGGCAGCCCCGACCGCAAGCTGCACAGCCTGCGACACCTTATGGGCGAAGGGGTCAGCATCATTACACATTCTAATCATGTCATTAAGGTCTTTATTTTTAAGTTTGCCCCTGAGGATGGCCCTGCAAGCACTGTTAGCATTTTCATAGGCCAATTGTTTAATAAGCCTATTATTCTCATCCTCGTGCCCGAGGGTTCGTTCAGCAGACTCTAAAAGCCTGCCCACAAATTCACTAAAGCCCTCCTGAGCTCCCTGGGTAATTTTTGTCAGGGGAGTGAGAACAGATCCCGTAGAGGGAAGTGTTCGCCAGGCACCGAAGGTGGCTGTGGCGGTCTGAGACAAAAGCCCGATTGGGAGTCCCCTTTGGCGCTGTTCAGTGGCAAATTTCCCTTGTCCGCTAAGTTTTTCAAGGGTCCAAGAGGCAGAATTGGGGTTTTTTAAATTATTAGTAGCCGTAGTTTGACAGCGGTCGAGAAAATCGGCTTTCCACAAGAGGAACTGTCCGCGTGAAAGGACTGCCTGAACCAGCCTGGTCCATTCTCCGGGGAGCAAGTAGCCGCCTCCCGAGGCTGCCTCTAGGAGGGAGTAGGTAAAGGGTGCATTGGGCCCATACGTCCTAACAGCAGAATAATTCTTTTAAAGTCTTAAGTTTTAGTCTGCGGAACTCAGTAGGCTCTGCGGTGGGCCCCGGGACTGCCTCCTCTCGGGGGTCATCACTATCACTTTCCCTTTCTCTCCCTTCCGTATCCTCATTATCTGAATCTTGGGGCGGGGACTGGCTCGAAGAAGGGGCGGCAAGGTCTCCTTGCCTATTAGACCTGGTAACTACCGGGAATGCTAGGGCTTTATGGGAGGATTTTAAGGATTTCTTATGTAAGGTGACGTGAGACTGGGCGGTCTCATGACGTGGGTGGCTAATGAAAACCGAATCTTTAAGCGTATCTTGGAGGGAGGACAAGTCTTTGGAAAGCTGGGCAAACTCTTTTTGAAGTTGTAAAACATCCTTTAATTGCGTAACCCTTTCACTTAAGTCTTCTTTGGTACGCAAAAGTAAGGGCATTGTAAGGGGAGGCATTAACGAAGGTGCGTAAATCTGGGGCGTGTAAGGAGGCGGCCATTTGGGATCGTAATATTGGACAGCTTCCTCTCCGAGGGTAGCCTCTTCGGCGGGGTCGAGGGACTCTCGGCGGGATTGTTTTTTGAATACCGGGTAATTAAATGCATGAGGAGCCGTAAACTCGGGTAAGGGAGGGTAGAGGGCCTTGGTGTCTGGCCTACTAACCGAGGGCTCGTCTTTAGATGTCTGGAGCTCAACCGATGGGTCTGGAGGGGGCATATTAATACAAACTGAGGGGCAAGGGGAAGGGCATGTTGATCTTTTAGGATTATCAGTGGGGACTGACCCTTCGGCCGCTTCTAAAGACGTTTTTGAAGCGGACCGCGACACGGGTCGGAGGCAGAATTCTGCTACTGAGAGCAGCTGCTTTTTATTGGGGTCTGAATCTGCCCCTTCAACAATATCTCTGATTAGTCCCCAGTACGAAAAAACAGATCCAGGGACGGCATCTGGGCCTTGATTTAGAAGTAAATCGTTTAAATCTGTACCTACTTTTTGCCATTTGTGTGGGTGAATCTCAGGTCCACCAATAATAAACCAAGGACAAGCACGATCAATGAACACAAAAAACTTTACTAAGTCCTTTTTCTTAACTCTAATTCCTCTCTCTCTGAGTGAGGCCTTGAGATCCTTAATAAAAACGGCCTCCTTAGACAATGAATGGCCCATCTCAATGGGGTGACAATGTAAAAATTTACTCACCAGACCGTCGACTCTGTGAGCGGCAGAACGAGGGTCTCTGTAGGGTTTCCTTCGGCCGAAGAGCGCTCCGTGGCGTCACCCGACAAAGGTCCGTACCTCGTGCCCCACGTTGGGCGCCACTTGTCCCGGCCCGCGGGACCTTCTGTTACTCGCGGGGGCGAGGGGGACCGTGCCTGAAAGAGATGAGCGAGAGAAAGAAACGAGACCAAGCAAATGGTTGTCAAGGTCTGCTTTACTTAGATTTTTAGTGGGTTTTATAAGCATACAAAAACAAGGAAGTCAAAACAAAAAATAGAGTGGTGACGATGAGGCTTGGGTCTGGGTTGATTAGCCCTAATCAGTGTCTTATCAGTATCCTGTTTTTGACTGATTACTCATCTCCAACCGGAACATTTGCAGTCAACACATCCTGGAGCATTCCGTGGTCAGCACGTCATGGACTGCGTTCTTCTCGGAGCTATAGCTGGAATTTTCCAGGGCGAAGTTCGTGCGTAGGACAAGTCATAGGGGAGTTGAGGGTCTTTGAGGGTCCTTGCCTCTAACATAAGTCATTCTCCAACATGTTTTGGGTTGTGACACTTCCTAGGAGAGAAGAATTTTTGGAAACCAATTTTCAATGGGATTGGGGAGTTGCTTCCTGCAGGGAGAGAACCCCCTTCTTCCCATCTGTCTTGTGTTTTCCTGGGGCAGGAGGCAGGGGCCCCTGAGTCTTATCTCCTTGCTATTCTAAGCCTCTTGGATTAGGAGGCTATTTTCAGCTCTGGCCGCCCTGGCCAGCAAAGCAGAGAGGCGGGCGCTGGGCCAGGTGGCAGCTGTCAATAAGTCCCATGGGCACCAGGGGCAGGAGGTGGGTGCTCTCGGCAGTGGGTTTCCTGGCCCAGGGGTGTGATGGGGCTGGATTGCTTTTCTTTCTGAGTCCTGTCCTCACCCTGGATGACAGCTGTAGGAGTAGACAGGGCCTCCCTGACGAGAGGCCTTGCCCGTTGACTGTGTGGGGTGGGTGCAGGGACGCAAGAGGAGGACAGTGAGCAAGATGAAGAGACAGGCTTCTCCCCTTCAGTGTTCCAGCCAGGCCAGAAAGCAGGGATCTGTGGGGTCTCCCAGGCATCCCCTTCACAGTCCTTTTAAATGGAGCATATTGCTGCAGTAGTCCCTGGCCCCTATGCCCAGGGCATTGTGGGCCAAGTCTCCAGCAAGGACTTGAAGGTGAAGGTCACCTTTCCTTCTCCTTACAGAGCCTGGCAGAGGCATGCCTTGTTGCTGGCCAAGAGCACCTTGGACATGGACCCCCAGTACCCAGAGCTGTTAGGGACCGACCTTCCACAGCTCCACCGGACAGAAAAGCAGAGACATCGAGGATGTAATTACATAAGAGGAGGTTTATTTTCTGGCTAGCCAGGGTCCAAGCCCTAGAGCACCAACACAGTGGCCACTCTTGCAGGCAAGGACCCCGACTGGAGTTGCAGCGTGCCTTTTATCCCTATGGTGCATACGCTATGCAATGGCTGATCACGCGTGGTCATGCATTGACCTTTAACATGATTGGTTGGCTGGCAGCCCCACTATACAGGGGTCCGAACAATGCAAAGTTGGCGCAATCAAGCAAGCAAGCAACGGTTTCCATGGCAAGCAAGCAACAGTTTCCAGAAGCCGGATGTTAGTTCCGGCTTCACTGGGGTGTGGGCCTTGCAGGTGTGCAATGTCTCGACCCCGGCTTTACTGGGGTGTGGGCCTTGCAGGTATGCAATGTCTCGACCCCTCACAGAGCCACTGCCTTCCACCCTGCACCCTCTATGTGCCAGTAGTCCCTGGTCAGGGAGCAGCTGCGCCCTCGAGTGGACTGTGCCTGCTCCCTGCCCCTGCTGCTCCACTCTGGTCCTCTCTGGAGCACCTCACTCTGCTTCCACCACTTGCCCTGTGGCTGGCCTGGCATCCTTAGGTTCTGTCCCTGGGGAGTGCACAGAAAGGCAGAAGATGGGCCCAGCACAGCCTGTGTTCCTTTCTCCACCCAACCACCTCATAGTTTGGCTGCTCAGAGTGTGGCCTGGGCTGGGATGGAGAAGCAGGGAAGCCCCTAGGCCTGTCTTGCCCCAAGCAGGTAGCTTTCTCTGTGGCCTTTGTAATCCATGTGTCACACACATTGTCACAACAGGGTTGAGCTGGACTCCTGGGGGCACTCCAGCACCCTGGGATGCCATGTCGAAAGAGCCACTCCCAGCCTGCCCTGCTTGGTCCTATGTGACTACCTGGCCATCATGGTAGGCAGAGAAGGGAGAACCTGAGTGTCAGCACGGACGAGTGGTTGTGCACAAGACTGAGGTCCCCACCCCCTGGGCGTGGACCGTGGCTGTTAGTAAGTAGGCCACACAGCAGGAGGTGAGCAGCGGGGCGAGCTAGTGAAGCTTCATCTGTATTGACAGCCACTCCCCACCCATCACTGGCATCACTGCCCGAGCTCCGCCTCCTGTCAGATCAGTGGCGGCATTAGATTCTCACAGGAGTGTGAACTCTACCGTCAACTGTGCAGGCGAGGGATCTAGGTTGTGCTCCTTATGAAAATCTGATGCCTGATGACCCAAGGTGGAGCTGAGGTGGTGGTGCAAGCACTGGGGGGCGGGGGGCAGCTGCAAATACAGACTGTCATTAGCAGAGAGGTCTGACTGCACAGAGACCATAATAAGCCAATTGCTTGCAGACACATATCAAAACCCTATCAGGGAGAGGCAAATGACAATGTCATATTAGAAATAAAGTGCACAATAAATATAATGTGCTTGAATCATCCCAAAACCATCACCCCTACCCCCCACAACCATCCGTGTAAAAATTGTCTTCCATGAAACCCATCCCTGGCGCCAAAATGGTTGGGGACAGCTGGTGCAAGATGGTGAGCTGGGGGCAGGAGCGGGCCAGGGGCAGGCAGGGTGGGGCAGGGCGGGGCAGGAGCAGGCCAGGGGCAGGCAGGGTGGGGCAGGGCAGGAGCAGGTAGGGTGGGGCAGGGTGGGGCAGGAGCAGGCCAGGGGTGGGCAGGGCGGGGCAGGGCAGGGCAGGGCGGGGCTGGGTGGAGGTGTTGAGCTCAGACCAGGGCACAGAGAGTTTAAGGGGCCTGGGCCCGTCTGAGCAGAGGCAGCTAGGCAGCTGTTGGCCCTCTGGGTCTGCCACCAGAAGAGAGGTCTGGTGGGATTTTGTTTTCCTTTTCCTTTTTCTTCAGTCTTCTGTCTGCAAGCAGGTGAAGTGTAAGAAGCCTTGCGTTCAGGAAGGCCATCCTTTTTACTTTGCTGCACAGGACTTTAGCTTCTCTCCACCTCAGCTCCTCCATTTGGACCAGGCCCAAGGCCTATGCAGAATGTGGTGGAAATAGGTCGGGTTACTGAGCTTGTCTGAGTCTCAGCTGGTTCCTGTGTCTGGGTGACAGAGGCTGGCGATGCGTCCGGAAGTGCAGGAGCGAGAACTTCCCTATTTAAGACCCGTGGGACCTTTGCTGCCTGCTGACCCCACAGCACCTGACAGCACACCTTAAGCAAGTCAGCTGTCGATAAAGGCCAGTGGTGCCGATCAGGGAAATCCAAATGATGAGAAAGGAAAAGCTACGAAAAAATAGATCTCATCATCACTAGTGATTATTAAGTTATGGTTCATGGCTCAATTATATAATTCATTTTATCTAATTTATTTTATATTTTGGATGACTGCTGCATTTGAAAATGATACATGCTTATTATGAGGATTTAAGAAAAAGAGCAAAGCATAAAGAAGAAAAATAAAAATATCACCCCAAATTTTATCACCTACTGTTAAAATATAGGTGATGATCAGATAGCCATAAATATCTGAAAAAGAGGGGGAGACAGAGGAATATGAGCATTGTAGGGTTAAAAAAGTTGAGCTCACATTATATATACTACTACTAAAATTCAATTGTTACACTTAATCTTGTCTGACTATAGCAGAAGAAAAAGGAAGTGGAGTGAAATGTTGCCTTCAGCCCGGCAGCGTTTAGACAAGGCTGGCTCAAGGGTTGTCCTCACAGAAATCCTCCAAGTATTGGTGGGTGGCTCTGTGGTTTGCCCAGATTGCATAGCTCTCTGGGGGCTGGGGAGGGGACTGGAAGAAGTCGCCTTTGGGAGGCTCAGCTGGGCCAGCTCAAATGGAGCTTGGAGCCTGGGCAGCTGCAGCCTGAGCTCACCAGGTGCCCAGGCTGGACAATGCCGGTGCTCAGTCCTCAGCAAGTGGGCAGAGCCCTGGCTCCCCAAGCATGGCTGCGACTGCGACTGCCGCAGGGCTTTCCTCCCGCTCCCGCCTCACCCCCACCAGGACTTTGGGCAGGGCCTTAGAGCTTGCTTCCTTTTCAGTCCCTGGTCCCTCAGGCAGAGCAGGGCTGTATGGCTGCCAGGGCACCAGTAGGGGCCTGTTCCCCAGGTTAGCCTTGGGCTCCCTCAGTTCAAGCGTCTGAGAGCCACCCTCGGGGGCAGTGCAGACTCCCTTCTGTGCCTCCTGACATTGGTGTGCGGTCACTGAGCATGCACCACCTGAGCCAGGTGCCCTGCTACGGGTCAGTCAGTAGGGAGGGGAGGATGAGCGAGGCAGCTCCTGTCCCTGAGGGCTGCACAGCATGGCAGTAGAGAAATGGTCACAGGGCAGTGTGCTGGGGTAGTGGGACCTCTGCCCTACATGGCAGCCACGAGCTGCAGGTGGCCACCGAGCCCTGGCACGGTCTGGAAATGTGTTGTAAGCACAAACTGCATACCACATTTCAAAGACTTGCTACAAACACATCTCATCCATAATAATTTTTATTTTGAATACACGTTCATAGTACCATGGATAGGAATAGGTTAAATAAGTTGTGCTATTAGAATATACTATTGAAATTCATTTCACATGTTTCTTTATGCTTTTTAAAAATATGGCTTCTAGAAAATTTTAAGAGACGCGTGTGCCTTGCATCTGCGGCTCACGTGATTCTATTGGGCGGAGCTGCTCAAGGTGGCAGCGGGAGGCTCAGGGGTTGGTGGTTAGAGAACATGGACAGGAACAGGTCTGGACTTCACTATGGGGGGTGTCTTTGAAGGGGGTGAGCTCTCTGCCTCTGGGTGTTCAAACAGAAAGGATCTGTGCAGTGGTATGGAGCCCAGAGCCCTGACCTCCGAGGGTGCCTCCAACTCCAAGCCTACCCAGAGCTTGGCAGGCACCCCGCTGCCCCCATGAGCCTCAGGCAGGACCATGTGCAGAAACACTGGTGGTGGATGGCCCAGAGGTCCTCCCCGCCCCAGGGCTCTGCCCATGGGGGCCCTCTGAGTGGCCCTGCAGGCCTGTGCTCCGCCTCAACCTCAGCAGCTTGTGTTGGAGCATCTCTTTGGCTCTGGTGAGAGCTACTTCTGCAGGGACAGCCATGTGGGGGGTCACCCCCACCCCTTCCCAGGAGCTTCCATCTGCAGCCCCCACAGAGCGGGCTGTGGGGATAGTGAGGTAAAGGTGGGTGTCGTCCACATGGTAGGTTTGTGGTGGCTGGCAGCCACCGCTGGTCACCTCCCCAATGACCAGGGCCCGGCCCAGCCTCTTCATGATGTAGGTAAACTCCTCTGCAGCACCGGCCGTCACACTGCTGGTCAGAATGACCATGCTCTTCTTGGAGCCATAGCGTTCACCTGGAAGACAGAAGGCCCTTCAGGACGGGGGGCAAGTCAGGATGCCTGGCACCTGCATACTCTATGCTGTCTGGACCTGCAGTGTAGAGGGCTTGGGGTTTAGTTCTGCATCCCTGTGTCCACATGCAAGCCACTTGACTTCTCTGAGCCTTGATGTCTGCATCTGTATAATGGGGACAAGAGTGTTTGCCCTGTGATGAGCATTTTGAAGTGCTTGAGAACTCCCCCATTTGTTTGTATGCTATTAGAATATGCTATTGAAATCCATTTCACTCGTTTCTTTATGCCTTTTAAAAATGTGGCTTCTAGAAAACTTAGGTGTGTGCCCTGCATCTGTGGCTCATGTGATTCTTTAGATCTAAAAACTTAATTTTTTTGCTGACATGTGTTAGGAAAGGCCTGACTTTCTTGAGGAAGGCACATGCTCTTTCTCCATGAGTGACACGGACATCTGATCTGACCCAATTTTCTTTTCACTCTGGACCCTCAGAAAAGCCAAATTTGTGACTTAGCAAGGACAACCCATCAGGGTAGCGCCGCCCAATAGAAATGTGATGTGAGCCGGAGCGCCAGCCACAGGTGGCTTTTTAAGTCTTCTAGTAGCCACATTAAACAAGCAGAAGCAGATAAAATTGATTTTAATGTTTTTATTTAACCCAAATATCCAAGATATGTTCATTTCAAAATGTAATCAAATAAAATTATTGAGGTATTTTCTTTTCCTTTTTTCCCAAAAGTCTTTAAAATCAGGCGTGCATTTTATACCGACAGCACATCTCATTCCAGACAAGCCACATGCCAGGGGCTCTGTGACCGCCGGTGGCTTGTGGCCCCATGTGGGACCTTATGATCTGCCCATCTGAGTCTAATTTTAACTCCTGGTCTTTGATGTCACTTGAATTTAGAATTCACCTGGTTCTGATTTTTATTTACATTTTGAAATATTATTGAATGTATGTCCGGGAAGCTACAGCCAAGTGCCTTCATACTGACAGAGCATAGACATGACAGTGGTGGTGTTTTCTGGTCAGAGCCACACCCCCATTGGTCTCCAGCCCTCTTGGTTGCGTGGGCGCACAGCCGCCCTGGTTTCCCATGCTGGCAGGGCAGCTAGAGCGCAGCCGGCCCTGCGGGGCTTGAGTGCGGGTCTCTTGAGTGCGGGGCCTGCCTCTGCGCCTCTGGCCCTGCTCTGTGCCCCGCAGCTCTGTGCCCAGAAGCCCCATTAGCCTCCGGGACTTTCTTCAGGAGAGAGTGTGGGGCTGCTGCTGAGAGTTCAGGGAAGATGGACACGGGAAATGCCCGTTGGGTTTGGTGACGGGCAGGTGGTCCTTCTAATTCTGCATTTGTAGGCTGGTGGTTGTAGTGGTGGGATTGAGGGCATTTTGGTATTAGACAAACTGACATTCACTCTTTGGCTCTTTCACTTATTAACTGAGTGGCCCAGCCAAGATATTTGATCTAGCTGCCCCCAACTCTTCCCCTAGAAAATGGGCATGGTGGCGCCTGCTCCGCCAGGGTTCTAGGGCATTTGCATCAGGCGCAGGGATGCGGTCAGGGACTTTATATTCCAGTCGCTTTGGCTTTTACCGAAACCCAAGCTGTCTTTCCCTGACTTCCTAGAAGCTTCTAGAACGAGAACAGGTAGGGGCAGCCTCCCCAGTACCTGCAACCTGGGTGTGTGTCCAGAGTTCGCTGACAGAGTCGTTGGGCCGGCTGTAGATCCTGTCCAGCAGAACCGGAGGGCCTTCGTCAAAGAAGTAAGAGCACAAGGCAGGAATGGAGGATGTGGGGCCGCCGATGTTGAACCTGAGGACAGGAAGTGGAGCCTGGTGAGGGGCTGAACTCAGTCAGGCCTCCACACCCCTCTGGGAGGCCCGGTTCTTTGCTCTGGGAAAGGTTCTATTAGTGATTCTAGGCAGCTTCAGTCTAGTGCCTCTTCCTCCTCCTTTGGAATGCCATGGGTCAGCATTTTCCAGCATTTCCCAGCATTCCCAGGGTACTAGTCTCTTGAGAACAAGACACTTGTGGTCAAATACATTTAGCAAATACTAAATACCATACCCTCCCCCTCTGATCACATTAAATATATGAAAGGCCCTGACAAGTCCTGTAGTTAGGAACTCTCTGTAAATTTCACTCAATTATTGACCATAAACTACTCCTTTGTATCCATCCTCCTTACAAGTAGAGCACATTTTGGGAAACCCTGTTCCCCCAGTTGCATTTTGTGACAATATTACAAAACTCACCAGAGATCTTAATCAGGTGTTCAGGCATCCTACCAGGGCACTTAGCGTGGTGAGTACTCAGAGTTGTGGGACCACAATGAGAGTGAGGAAGTCCATCCCAGGCCCTTGGATTTGTCCCAGAGTGTGGCCTTGCTGGGCTCCTGTCTCCCTATTTGGGGCTGGTGCTATGTTAGGAACCTCTTCCCTTTGATGATCTAGGAGGGCCCGGCTGGGTTCAGGACCCTTGACCTCAGCATCTGGACCTCCAAACAAACCTTGAGGACAGAAGGATTGTTTAGCAGGGTGCACTTGTAGCCTGGGGCTGTCTCCTCTTTAAATGTGGCATAGGTCAGCAGAAAGGACTTAGCGTGAGGCTCGGTTCTTGCATGTTCTGTAATGCATCAAAAGAATAAACTGCCACAGGGGCTTCAGACTCAGGCTGTGAGCACACAGCACTGGGGCTGTGGCTAGTGTTTTATCTTCCAGGGAGAAGAACCAGCCTCTGTGGGATCTAGAGCCACCTAGCGATGACTGAGAACGATGTGAGTGTCACCAGCCAGTGAACTGGGGCTGGACTTGGTGTTTCTGCTCTGCCAGTCCCGCTGCCTCTCAGACAGCAGGGGAGGGTGGGAAGTATTCCATCCAAGAGGGGAGCCTGCCCCTTCTGTGCCCATGGAGAGTGCCAGGGCACGTCTACTGATGGACCGATTCACGAGAGGCCTGGGCTGGCTACTGCCTGTCTACGGCGGAAACTCACTGCAATGAGGCATGCTTTTACAGAAGCATGGCAGGTGGCAGCTAGCTGAAGACACCCTTCCAACAATCATTTTGTGATGCAAAGAATTCTTTTGCCAACAGTAGTGGTTATTTTCCAATTTTCCCGGGGCTCTGCCTTTATGATTCTCATGACCAGGGCTCTTGTGGGTTAATTTCGTATGATGTGAGACATGACCACAGGTGGAGGACCTGTTGTCCCAAGCACAACTGATCACCAGAATTGTCTGGACGTCTGTCAGATATGCAGATGATCAGGCCTGCCACCTGGAGCTTCTGACTCAGTAGGGCAGGGGTGGGACCCAGGATCAGTGTTTTTCATGTCCCCTTTCCCCACCCCCACACCAGTTGAAGACTATGACCAGGCAAGCTTGGGGTAATCTCAACCTGGAATGCACACTGGAGTCATTAGAAGAGCTCAAAAACACTACAGTTTTGGGGTCCCACTGGGCAATTAAATCAGAACCCCTGGGCTAGCTGGCTTCCAGCTGAGGACATGGTCCCTCTCAGATCCTCTGCTGGTCACAGGGTCCTTTTCTTCTCTGCTGTGTCCCATAGCCTTGACCGTCTCCTGGCTAGTGCTGCGGCCTGGCCAGGAAACACTGACCCCTGGCACACTGACCTCATGTCGATAATCATGGCATCCGTGTGCACGATCTTCTTCCAAATGTGTTCCACCAGCAGCTCGGAAACCTGGGTGAGCAGCTCACAGTCCCCAAACATGTCAAACCTCAAGTAGCCGATGTTGTCCTCAAGTACGTTAGTGTGGAAGGAAAACTTGATCAGGTCTTCAAAGGCTTCAGGGGAAGGGATCTATAAGAGTTAGAGGTCATGCTCAGTGTCAGGAGAGCAGCCAGTTTCAGAGCCCAGGAAAGTGGGCGCCTCAGGGCTCCCTTACATTGTGGGAAATATCAGGGGCATGGCTTGGGAACTAACATTTTTGGAGGAGTCCGTAGGTGCCAGGGGCTTTCCCAGTGGCATGTCTGGGAGGTTACCTGGGTGGTGGGCCTGGGCTGTGAACACATGCACGATCCATTGGCAGCCTCCTTGCAGAGAATGCACCTGTGTGACAACCCCACGGCCTGGTGCCCAGAGTGCAAGGCTCAGCATGGTCTCTTCTCTGAGGCCTCTACCCTCCCCAGGCACTTCCCAACATCCCTGGGCGCGTCCTGCTCTCCTGCACTCGGGTGGGGAGGGAAGAGGCCAGCTGCCTTTACCAGGGGCCTGGCCCTGTGTTAAGCACTTTGTGGCCCCTGTCCTCACCCTCACAGCCACCCTGCACAGGGACACCATTATTCCCATCTTCTCTAAAGAAACTGAACCACAGAGAGAGGGTAAATCACTTGCCTGAGTTCACACAGCAGTAAGTGGTGGAGCTAGAATCTGAATCTTACTCCAAACGGTGACGTTTGTGCTGTGCTGGAAAGTAGCGGGCAGCACCAGCTACCCCAACGTGGCTGCACTTCCCTCCCTCTGCACGGCTGCGGTGGGTGGCAGCTCAGTGAGCCGGCCGAGCGTGAGGGGCCAGCGCTGACAGGGACACCAGCTCCAGGCCCTGCTCTTCCCTTGGTCACAGCACTTTGGCCATAGCCCACTCCTCTTTGCACCCCTCCAGGCCTCAGTTTCCCTTTGTGTAAAATGGGGGTGGCAGTTCTGTGGCAGAGGCTTTTGGTGCCCTCAGCCCCTCTGATTTCAGCTATGCCTGTCCCTACCCAGCACTCCTCTTTCCCCAAGAGGACAATGAGAAGCCCTGCTAGCACTTGCCTTCCTCCCAACTAAGACTGAAACGCTCTGTCCCAGGGGTATTCAAACTGGGTTGCTGTGAGGACTCATGATCTACGAGGGTGTTCAGGGGCCCTGGGTATGGAGAGTGGATGGGCTAACTGGGCCAGAAAGAGGGGAGCCTCTGCACATAGCGCTGCACACGTGGACTCCTGGGACTGCACCAGGCCAAGTCTCCCTTGAATCTCACCTGCATGGGCACAATTCCAGGAATTCGGTCCTTGGAATCCTCAGGGATATGGGCTGTCTTCAGGTGTGGGTCCCCGGAGAGCATCTGCAGGTCAGCCCCCAGCATCTCGGCCAGGGCTGCTTCCGAGGTCACCCTGGAGTAGTGGCTCTGCAGACCGCTCAGCTCTGCAGCCATCTTGGCCCCCAGCTCGGGGGAGGCATAGTTATCGGCTACCAGCTTCCCGGCTGTCTGCAGCACTGTGGGCACCTTGGCACGCAGGGCCACTATGTCCTGGGCTGTGGAAAGGGCCTCACTCATGGGCACGGTGATGTCGGGCTCCACGCCAGCCAAGTCCCAGGCCTGGCCTGTGGTGGCACTCAGGGCCATCTGGGTGGGCATGGAGGCATATAGGGGGCTACTGCCCACCTGGTAGATGCCCACAGAGAGAGCCCCTCCAGCCGTGGGCTCCCCAATGACCGTGGCCCGCTGCAGGTCCTGCATGGTGTGAGCAAAAGCTTCTGCCGCGGAGCCACTGGTGTGGCTCATCAGGATGTAGAGGTCCTTGTGGGAGCCGTAGCGCTGGCCAGCAACCTGGGGCAGCGTCCACACGTCTGTGACCCTTGAAGAGGCCCGGTCAAAGACGGAGTAGAGGTGCTGGAGGGGCTCTGCCTCAAAGAAGTAGGAGCAGAGCAGTGGCACGGCCGTGGTATAGCTGCCAGGGTTGTAGCGCAGGTCAACAACCAGCGCCGCTGTGTCCACCAGCTTCTGCCACACCAGCCGCACCAGCTGCGGCCCAATGGCCTTCACCGTCTCCAGCTCAGCCATGGCATCAAAACGGAGGTAGCCCAGGTGGCTGGGCAGTACCTCTGTCTTGAACAGGGCCTCAATGAGGTAGGAGAGCTCCTCTGGAGAGGGGATGGCAGGGGGTGGTGGTGGCGCCTCCTCCACCACCAGCTCGCCGGGGCTGTGGAACACCAGCAGGCGGTGGTCCCCAGACACCTCCTGCAGGTCAGCCGTGAGCTGGGAGGCCAGCGACTCCAAGTCCACTGCCGTGCGGTAGGCTCCCTGGGCCAGCTTGGCTCGCAGCAGGGCGCCCATCTGTCCGGCGACCTCCAGCCGTGCGTAGTGGGCCTCCAGCAGGTGCCCCGTGCCCTCCACCAAGGCCCCTAGGCTCCGGTGGAACTCCAGCACCTCCTGGGCTCTGTCCAGGGCCTCCTCGGCCAGCACGATGGCATCGGGCACCACGCCGCCGCCCAGCCAGGCCTCGCCGTGGTTGTCAAAGAAGGTGAGCACAGGCACAGTGAGCGCCAGGCCGCCCTCGGGCGTGTCCAGCAGCGGCACCGTGCGGGTGTGCAGCAGGTTGCCCGCGGTGATCTCGCCCACCAGTGTCGCCCAGCCCAGCGACTGCATGAGGAAAGCGAACTCCTCGGCGGCCGTGGCAGTGCGGTGGCTGGTGAGCAGGTACACCCCGCGGTGGGTGCTGTAGCGTGGGCCCAGCAGCTCGGTGTGGCTGAAGTGCTCCTGCGTGACATTGGTGCGGCGGTCGTAGGTGGTGAAGAGGCGCACGGGGCCAGCCTCGGGGTCCTGGAAGTACGAGAGCAGCAGGGGCAGGGCCGAGGATGGCCCCCCGGGGTTGTGGCGCAGGTCCATGATGAGGTGCTCTGTGTCCTGCAGGGGCTCCCACACCTGGCGCAGGATATACGGGCCCAGTGCCCCCAGCACAGAGGCATCGGCAAAACCGTCGAAGCGCAGGTAGCCCACATTGCCCGGCAGCACCGACACCTGGAACACGGAGTCCACCAGGGCCTGCCGGACAGCCTCGTCCTCGGGCACCTCTGGGGCCGCCCCTGGGGGGTCTTCAGCTCCAGCCTCGGGCCCAGGAAGGGTTTCTCTGGACCTAACGGCCCGCACCAGGAGCCTGGGGTCCTCGGATACAGCCTGCAGGCCGGCGTTGAGCTTGGTGACCAGGTCCTCCTCGGAGACCACGGTGGAGAAGTCCATGCTGGCCAGGTGGTTCTGCAGGGCGGGCACGCGGTCCACCAGTGTGTAGTAGTCCTGCAGCGCCTCCTGTAGGCCGTGGACGACCCCTGGCAGGGCACGGCGCAGAGTGAGGATGGCCAGGGCTTTCTCTAGGGCTTGCTCGGCCGGCGTCCCCACACAGGGCAGCACCCCGCTGCCCTCCCATGTCTGGCCGCCCCCTCCCAGGGGGCCCAGGGACCTGGATACGGGCACGGTGAAGAAGAAGTTGGACTGGCCTATCCTCAGCTTCTGCAGGTTCAGGGCGCCCCCCACTGTCCGCTCACCCACCACGATAGCCCGGCGCATCTGCTTGAGGATGTAGGCGATGTCCTCGGCCACGCCCCCGGTGCGGCCACTGGTGAGGACCACCACGTCCTTGTCGGCACTGTACCTCTCTCCCGGGACCTGGGGCAAGGTCCAGATCTCCATGGTCGTGTTGGAGGGGCGGTCGTAGATGGTGTCCACGTGCAGGACCGTGTTCCCCGGGTGCAGGTAGGAGATGACGTAGGGAATGCCAGACACCTGGCCCCCTGTGCAGTGCCGCAGATCCAGCACCAAGGCAGAGGTGCCCATGAGCTTTCTCCAGACGTGGGCCACCAGAAACTGCCCCAGCTTGCTCAGCACCTCCTCACCTGGGATGTCATCCACCCGCAGGTAGCCCACATTGCCCTCCAGAACTTCATGGCGGAGGCCCCTCTGCAGCCAGGCCAGCAGCTCCTCTTGTGTGAGGTTGGTGAGTGCCGGGGCCTGCCGGGCAGGCTCGAGGGTACTGGGTTCGTAGGAGATGACCAGGCGAGGGTCGTTCAGGGAGCCTTGCACTCCGGCTGTCAGCACCTGGGCCAGCGTCTGAGGGTCTGAGATGGCCAGAATCTCACGGCTCTTGGTGGCCTGCTCGATGGCTTCCTGCATCCCCACCAGGTTCTCGGGGAAGCAGTAGTTGTCCAAGAGCACCTTGGCCATGTCTAGCACCAGGCTCGGCTGGAACAGGTGTGTGGGGCCAGCCAAGCCGCAGAGCAGTGTGGTTAGGAGCAGGACCCATTCTTTCATTGTGGAGTCCAGGGGAGGCTGGGAAGCTCAGGGGAAGCACAGAAGCTCCCTCGGCATGGGCAGCCCACGCCCTGCTCTGCGCAGCCTTCCACCTCGCCCTTCTCGGCTGGCAGACAGAAGGTCTGGGGTTAAACTCTGGAGCTGGGGCAAGACTTCCAGCTCCAGTAAGCCTTTAATCCTGTCTAATTCAAGCACATTGGCCCAGAGACTGGGGAGACATGGCTGGGGTGGTTTGACCCAGAAGGTATGTTGTGTGTCATCTTGCTGCACCACCTCTGCATGTCAAGACATGAATAACAGCCATTTATTCTGAGTTTCTGCCACATGCCAGACACTGCTTCCTGCTTTACAAGCTGACCCTGTTCACCAGAGCCTTGCAGAGCAGAGCTATTAACCTGCAAGCCAACAGCATGTCCCCACTGTGCTGGGTGACCAATGACTCTGGAATCAGGCGGACCTCTTGGAGACCCATGTCCACCACTATTCTGTGGTCTTAGGGAAGGATATTACTTATTGTGTAGATTAAGTGAAAAATATATGCTACGCACATCCCAGTGGCCAACAAGTAGGAAGCACTCTGTTAATGGTGAGTTCTTCGCATTCAATACTGTCTCTGTTTTATAGCAAAGAAGCAGGCCAGTGACTCTAGCAGCTGGCTGAAGCCCCTCATTTTGGCAGGGGCAGGTAGGAGGTGGCGAGGAGGGGCCCGTGGGCCACAGTCAGTTCAGATAGTGCAGAGGTCGGGTCTGTGGCTGCCGTTAGCCTTGGGCTAGAGGTTATTTCCTGTGCCCTCTTAATGCCTCCAGATGACAGGCTGGGCCCCCGCAGCTTTCTAATGTCAGGAAACGTTATATCTGGGCCTCCATGTGGGGTGTGGAGTGGAGAGGTGCCCACCAGACCACATGGGGCCAGCAATTCCAGCGCACACAAATTCAGCTCTGAGAGCTAGTGAGCATCGTTCTCTTGACTAAGAAAGACCCTCCTAGTTCAGGGCTCGGCTTGCAGCCTGCCGCTTGCAAGGAGAACTGAGTTGCAGGAGGACTTGGGTCTGTGGTCCTGAGACCCACACAGAGTCCAGTCGTTCCCCTTCTTGCATGGAGCACATGGCCCAGCGCAAGGAGGACTGCTAGGCCCTCTGGCTCCCAATCCTGCTACTTCTCACGGAAGTGTTGGGGCCTGCTTGCGACTTACTTGCTGGAGATAGCCAAGAATGCCTGCTATGGAGTCAGAACCCAGAACCCCTGCTTTGTCTCTGGATCCCTCTGGTCATAAAGCCAGGGCAGGACACTAGGGGAGCTCAGGGGAGCAATACTTCCTGGGCTGAGCGGGCAGCAGGCAGGATCCCCTGTGCTCCTCAACAGGCAGCCAGGGAACTTGGTCTTGGGGATTGGGGGGCTTTCTCTGCATGGATGAGAGCCACAATCCGTTCTCTGGAAGTCATTGTCTGAGCATGTTTACCAATTGGTTTATGAAGGTCAAAGAGGTCAATTAGCTAAAACAAACATACTTTTAGCTCATTAGGATTTGTGTAATGCCCAAGTGACATATGGTCACATCACTCCACCGTTTGCAGCCAATGGAAGTGAGCTCGGTTTACTGTAAGAACAGGCGGATGGGATGCTGCAGAAACCCCCCATGACTGCATTCGCTGCATTTGCTCAGGCTGAGCCTTTGACTCTGCCTCCACCTGGGGAATCCCAGTTCCAAGCATGCAGTCAAGTGGTCCTCGGAGAGCGCTTGTCATCATTGCTTGAGCCCAGACAAAGCCCCTGGACCAGGAAGGGCTGGGGGTGAAGCCCACCAGCAATCAGGCTTTCTGCAGAAAGGATCCTCTGGATCCTTGTTAAGATGTATCTTGGGATAGGCTGGCTGCAGCTGTTGCTGGGCCTTGATTCACGTGGATGGCCCCAAGCCTAAAGGAGGACCTGAGAAAAATCTGAGGTCTATCGCAAGTCCCTGGGATACGGAGGTGGACGGCACCTGGAAGGAAAGGCAACACTCCTCCTGGGGGCATAGCTCAAGCCAGGTGGGAGGGCACATTCTGTCCCCAGAGTTCTCCACGCTTTCCAGGAGTGTCCTGGCTCCCAGATGAGGGGGATATATAAGCAGATGGTAGCAGCCTCCCTGGCCCATCCTGGAGGGTATGTCCTGGGCAGGTCCCCAGAGTGGGAGCCGAGAGCGCCACATCTGCCCATCCAGCCCCTGAGGGCTGTGGGCCCACGGGGCTACAGAGAGTCCATTGTGATCACAGGGGCTGAATTTCAGAGTTGGGATGGGGTTGGAAGGCCCTGCATTCCCTCACCCGCACAAGTGGCCCTGAGGGCAAAGCTGTCAAAGGTGCAGGTATAAGAGCTATCCTGAAACCCTACCACTTTCTAAGGTAAGTGACATGAAACTTTGGTTAGGTGACATGAGACCTTGATTAGGTGATGTGACTGCTCCAAGCTTTGGCTTCCTCAAAAAGGGAAAATAGGACAAGGAGTATTGTTGGAGGATTAGGTGTTTGTGTTTGAGGATATGAAAGGAAGGTGAGGATGTAGGAGTTGGTGAGTGGCAGCTTGGCTCTGCCTGTGATTAGAACGTCCCCATAGTTTTGGGGAAAGGTGCCCCAAGAGGCAAGGGCTGCCCTGGGGACCTGGGGTACCTAGTGTTTCCTAGGCCCCAAACCTTCCATGGGATTCTGTGTGTCTAGGGAGAAATGCCCAGACCCAGGCTCCGTAGTACACCTCTGCAGGTCCCAAGCATCAGGTGAAAAAGGGGACAGTCAGGTGCTTCTGGGATTGGGGCCCTAGGGCACGTGCGGAGCCCGGGCAGTGCAGGACAGCGCTGGACAGGACCTGTTGAATTACAGACGTAGCCTTTGCAGTGGCCAAAGCCCTTATCTGTTTGTCTATTGTTTTATGTTAGTTTCCCTCAATCAATGTTCCACTGTAGAAATGTTCAAGTGATGCAGCAAGTATGCTGTTGCTTAAAGATAAACTTTAGCACATGAAAATTTTAGAGGGCTCATTTGAGCAGACAGCAATTCACAAATCCATCTGGCTGCCCACCCACAGCCCCACCCCATCCCTGAAGTGGTGTGGGATGATCTGATTGGTTCAAGTTTGAGCCACTGCCTTATTTGGACTGTCTCAGTGGAAAGTTCAAGGCCACGTAACTGATGCACAGCTGACTGCCTGTGATTGGCCTGAACTTAAGTTTTGGTTTCTTTTACATTAGCTGCTTATGGGAAATGAGTCTCATGTTTCAGTTTGCTCATGTAGGAAGCCAGGGTGTTAGTGCCACCTCAGTTGAATGGCCTCCTATTTAATTATTTGACTCTATTTACCTGCCCCTTCCACATCTCATCTCTGTCTCCAACCTTCTCTAACCTACAAGCCAATGTATTGTTTGGATTCATTTCAAAGCAAGTTGAACTTTGTTTTATTTCATTTCAATGCTTTTTCTTTTCACTATTTTTTTTATCAGAAGAGTAAAACATACTAATTTTTACAAGAGTGTGTGAGCAATCCAAAAACTTTTCAAATTCAGACTTCTTTAAGTAACCAGTCATCACCTAGCATGCCTAGCTGTCCTCACCTGTCTCTGTGCTCATTCCTGGAAGCGAACATGTAGGAGAGACCTGTGCACACATCCATGGGCTCACCATCCACCTACCTGTCCACCTGGTGTCCTCCCATAGCAGTGTCCACAGGAATTTGCATTTTGTTTTATTCATTTAATCATACAGCATAAACATCCTTTCCAATTGAAGTATATTCATTAAAGTGATCCTTTTAATGATTATATACAGGTTCAGGTTTAATAGAAAATCTAAAATCTGAAATGTTCCAAAATTCAAACTTTTTGAGTACTGACATGGCATCACAAGTGGAAAATTCTGCATATAGGTACTTAAAACAAACTGTCTCATGCATAAAATTATTTAAAATATTGTATAAAATACCTCTGGTCTATGTGTACAAAATATAAATGAACCATAAATAAATTTTATGTTTATGTGTGTAGACATAGGTCCCATTCCCAAGATATCTCATCATTTAAGTGCAAGTATTCCAGAATCTGAACAAATCCGAAATCTGGGATACTTCCGGTCCAAGGATTTCAGATAAGGGACACACAGCCTATAATAGTTCTTGGTGCTTGACTGATCTGCTGATTTACTGAGACACATTTTAAGTTGTCTCTGTTTTTGCTTCAATATTGTGTTTCAGCAATAGTGTTCAGATGTTCAAATAAACATTCTTGCACACATGTTCTTTTGTTTGCGCCCCTGCCCCAACACATCTTCCTAAGAGCTGGTGCTTTTTGTCTCTGTGTAGTATAAATACTCAAATGTGGGCTTGCTGAACCAAAGGGTATATTATATATACTTGTTTATTTTCTTTATTGTATTTTTTCCAGTAACTTTTAAATTATGTTATTAAATAACATAATAAATGTTACTTTTTTGTCTTTTTCACAATTTAAGTGATGTATAATCAACATACAATTAACTACTCCTGTCTGAAGTATACAATTTGGTGAATTTTGACTTGTGCATACACCCATGAGACTATCATCACAATCTAGGTAACATATATTGCTGTTGCCCCCAAATTTTTCTCCTGTCCCTGTGTTATCCAGTCCCCCTCAATTCCTCGTTCCTGGCAAATACTTGTCTGCTTTCTGCCATCACTATAAATTAGTTTGCAGCTTTAAAAATTTTATATAAATGGAATTATACCATGTGTACTATTCATCGCCTATCTTTTACCCAGCATAATGATTCTGAGACTCACACAAGTTTCTGTGTGTACCATTAGTTCCTCTGTTTCATTGCACAGATATACCACAGTTTGCTAACCACTCACCTGCTGATAGGCCTCCAGGTTGCTTCCAGTGTATGACTATTACAAATAAAGCTGATATGAATATTTGAGTACAAATGTTTGTGTGGACATAAGTTTTTATTTCACTGGAGTAATACATAAAATAGGAATGTATGTTTAACATTTTAAGAAACTATTTAGCTGTTTTCCAAAATTTAAATTACTACCAGCAGCATATGAAACTTCCAATTCCTCCACATCATTGCAGCAACCGTATTTTTAATTTTAGTCATTCCAATGGGTATGTTGTGGTACCTCATTGTGATTTTAATTTGCATTTCTTTGATGACTAATGGTGTTTGCCATCTTTTTATGTGCTTATTGGCCGTTTGTACATCTTCTGTGGTAAAATGTCTGTTCAAATCTTTTGCCTGTTGTTGAGGGAGGGAGGGAGACAGTTGTTTGTCTTATTATTGATAAAGTAAAAGTTATTTTTATATTCTGAATATAAGCCTTTTGTCTGATATTTGTGTGGCAAATATTTTCTCCCAGTCTGTGGCTTGTCTTTTCATGCTCTTAAGAGTGTCTTTTGAAGATTAGATTAAAAGGTTTTCTTTTTGATGAATTTCAATTTATCAATTTTTTTCCTTTATGATTCTTGCTTTTGGTGCCATAACCAAGAAATATTTGCCAATCCCAAGATCACAAAGCTTTTCTTTAATGTTTTGTTTTAGAATTTCTATTGTATCAGGATTTACATATAGGCTTATGATCTGTTTTGAATTAATTTTTGTGTATGATGTGAGGTCAGGGGTTTATTTTTTTCCATGTGGATCCCTAGTTGATCCAGCACCAGTTGTTGAAAATACTTTCCTTGTTCTATTGAATTGCCTCAGCATCTTGATCAAAAAGAGATTGATCACGTGTGTGAGTCTATTTTTATACTCTGTTCTACTTCCTTCCTTCATCTATTTGTCTGTCTTCTCACCAATATCATATTGTCTTACTCTAGTTTATAACATGTCTTCAAATCTTGGAGTGTGAATCCTACAACTTTGTTATTCTTTATCAGAATTATTTTGGCTATTCTAGTTCCTTTGATTATCCATATAAATTTTAGATTCATATAATTGTTTTACATCAGATAATTGGGATTGAGTTGAATCTATAGATCAGCTTGGGATAATGTACATCTTGTGAACTAAAATTAAATCTTAAGCCCTCCAAGCCTCTTGGCCAAGGTGACACCCACCTGCTAAGAAAACCCCAAAAACCTTAAAGCTGAGTTGCTGGCCATGAGGAGAAGGGAGGTCAGACACGCCTAGTTATGCCCTGTCCATTTTGGAGCTATTATTTGTAACAGTAAGATACAGAATCTTTAACAAGCCTAAGGGCATGTAAGACAGAGGGTAAGCCATACCTGCAGGCCATCAATTGACTTAACAGACCACTTGAGCTGGGGTATATAGCTGGTATGTGTCCAGGGGCTTGTCTCTGATTAATGGACTTCCTTATCTTAACTTAAAACATTCCAAGCCTTTAGAGAAAGTTTCATTTCTTTAATCAATTATAAATCAAAGAATCTTTAAACCCACTTATAACTTGTAATCTCCTGCTTCAAGATGTCATGACTTTTCAGGCCAAACCAATGTATACTTTCCATGTATTGATTTATGACTTTATGTATAATTCCTGTCTCCCTGAAATGTGTGAACTAAACTGCAACACAGCCATGGGGAGACCACTTGCGTAAGGGTTCTTGAGTGTGGCTCTCTAGGCCACAGTCACACATATTTGGCTCAGAATAAACCTCTTTTAATTATTTTGTAGAATTTGTTTTTTTTCCACTGACAATCGTAAAAATACTGCATCTTCCAAATCTATGAATACATCTCTTCATTTACTTAGATCTTCTTGGACTTATTTATAAGAGTTGTGTGATTTTACTATATAGATCATGCAAATATTTTATTATAGTTATACCTAAGTATTTCTTGTTATTTTTTGCTTGCTATTGCAAATAGTACTTTTTTCCTTTAAATTTCAATTTCCAGTTATTCATTTTATATTTATCTTGTATCCTGAAATCTTGTTAAACTCATTTGTTCATTTTAGTAATCATAGCAATCTTTTTTCAGAATCCTTGACATTTTCTAAGGGGGTATTCATGTTGCATTTCTGTATTTGAAACCCATAGATTTTATTTCTTATTCTTGCTCAATTGTACTTGCTAGGATCTCAAGTGCCTTATTCCTGATCTTAGGGGGAAACATTCAGTTTACCATTAAGTATGATAACTGTGGATTTTTTGATAGATGCTCTTTATCAGTTTATGAAAATCTCTTCTATTTCTAGTATTTTGAGAATTGTTTAAAAAAATCATGAATGCATGTTGAATACTGTCAAATGCATCTACTGAGATGATAAGATTTTTCTTCTTTAGTTTGTTAATACAGTTAATTACACTGATTGATTTTCTAATTTTGAACCAGCCTTGCATTTATGGAGTAAATCTCACTTGTTCATGATGTGTTATCATTTTTATATGTTCCTCTATTTACTTTACTTATGTCATATTGAGGGCTTTTGCATGCTCAAGAGGGATATTCCTCTGCAGAGTCTTTTAATAGTTTCAGAGGTTGCCTAAAGGTGGTCTTACTAACAACCTATCTAACAGAGGGAAAATAAACCATCAAACAGAAAGTAAGAGAAATAAACCCACAGCACATAACTGCCCCTTTGAATAAAAAAACTCACAACACAACTACCCTTTGTTTAACTAAAACGTCTGTGGCCTAACTCATTATCTCTAAGACTTCGTTTTCTCAGTCTTGAAGAGCCCTAAGCAGACAGTGAGGGTGTGAGCTCCCTGTGCCAACTCCCTGCCTCAGTCCCTGCCAACAACCGGATTCTGAGGAACCAGACAAGCCAGAAAGAGCACCTGCACCAACTTCACCGTCGCTTCGCTTATCAGTCTGCTGAAGCAGAGGGAAAAAAGACATTCGTACCATTTAAACGGCAAGCAGTGTTTTCTCAGCTGTCCAGCATTTTCACTCCTCCCTCTGTGCCGCGGCCACTCTCTCCTCTCTCGCTCGCTCTCTCTTTTCTTTTTTCCTCAGGAAAATAAATAACCTTTGTACTTCTTTTTATCCTAAACTCTGAGAATTCTTTCTCGCCCTCATACAAACTTCACACTCTGACACCTAATGCACCAGAAAGTCCTACTGATTTTATTTTTCTTCAGTTCGAGGCACATGCATATGTGCGTGAGCCTGTGCAGGTATGTATACATGTGTACAATTCACATGTGCAGTGTGTGTGCAGACACATGCATGAACATGCATGGCATGTGTTTGTGCACACGTGTGCAAATGTGCAGTATCCATGTGTGCACACACATTTGTTTATGTTCATGCACACTATGTGTGGATATGTGGTGTGCACATGTGTGCACATGTTTGTAGTGTGTGAGCATGTGTGTGCACGATTGCATGTGTGGGTGTTCATACATCCATGTGTGCACACATATCCAGCTATAGGTTTAGAGCGAGTGTGGGTGAGAAGACTGTCACTCCTGGTCTGGCTCTGCTTGAATTCAAGCCAGTGTCATTCAAAACTTCACCAGAGGTTGGCCCTGAGGGGCGACCCAAACACACACTGTCTTTGTTATCTTTTTATCTCCTGCTGCCAATCAGCTGTGTGCTCTGGTGACATCTGGAGAAAACTCAGATGGCCCTCTCATCCCATCCTGAATCAGGTCCAGGAAGAAAGAAGGGAACTAACCATAGTTCATAAAAATATTCTCCTATTCTTGTTCCTTTTAGAGAGTTTCCTGTTTTTATGTAGGAAAAGCCAAGCAATGTTCAGTGAACACCAAATTATATGAAACATTAAATTAAAATTGAATTTATTTTAAAATTAAATTAAATTAAAATTAATATATGAAATATTTGTATATCTAATTTGTATTTTTTAGGATAGAGACTCAGAGTCAGGATTCCTCTACCAAAGCACATGAGCATCAGAAGGCTGTTTAACAGAACCTTCTTGTAGATCTTCTCTGCACTCCCTGGGTCAGTGGCAGCAACAGCTGCCTGTTACTGAAGGCTTAGGGTGCATCAGGTGCGGGGCTAGACCTGCGTGCTCGCAAGTCTCCATACTTCCAGGCTCCAGTGAGGTGTCTGTGGACTGCGGGGCAAGCGTGGGAGAGTGGGGGCATCCCACCCACGGTGGGGTTCCAGCACCCGTTCCTCTGCTCTCCCATCCACCCTTCTGGACTCCAGCACTGCCGTCCTCCCTTCCGGCCCCAGCTCCTCTCTGCCCTCCCTGCTCTCTCCATCCTGCCTGCTTCCAATCTGTTCTTCCTGCAGGACACAGCCCTTGCCCTGTGCGGTGGAAATCAACCAGCCTTTCTCAGCTCCTCCTAATTTCTTAGCTCCTCCATTCTCCAGCTTAGCATATGGCAGCCCAGGCAGGGCTCAAGGGCTCTTCCTCCCTGCAAAAGTGGGGCAGGAGGAAAGTAGTGGACATGTATATGATTTTCAGTCACTTTGACACTGCAGCTGACTAACACAGACTTGAGTCCTGAGCCTCAGAGACGCCAGGCTGGGGGCTCAAGAGCAAGACCCTTTCCCAGGCCCTCCTGGAGGCGGTGGCTTGGCACTTCTAGGCCTGTGTTTCTCCGCAAGTTGCATGCGTGCCTGTTGTTTCTGGGGCTGGCCCTCGTTTTGGCATCTAATTGATGAGGAATGCTTGCCCTGGCTTTCTGGACACAGCAGGCCACACCCACGCCCCTCCCTGGCAGAGGGTCACGTGGGCAGGCGGTGCTGGCATAGGCCCTATGGACTGGGCAGGAGGCAGGGCACCCCTGGCCATGTGGGGAGACATAGGACTCATCCCAAATTTGTATTGGAAAGTGAGGGCCAAAGCCAGAGAGGATTGAGCAAATGGGCATGGTGCACACGGCTGAGGTGGGCAGGCAGTGGATGCTGGCATAGACAGCAAGCCAAGGGTTTGCAAAGGGGGGAGGAGGACAAGGAAAGAGGCTCAGTGTGAGAGTGGGTGGTCTGGCCAGACCCTGGAGGCCAGGGGCTGCAGCTTGGCCCGGAGGCTGACGGCCCTGGTGGGTGCTGGGTGAGCTGTCCCGTCCTGGATTTGGTGGCACTGACAGCCACACCCGGCCCTAGTGCTTCTCCAAAGCTAGGAAGCAACAGGACTCTAGGATTTCATAAACCTATAATTGTTCAAAAATTGTTTTGAGGATCAATGCAAGGTTGTCAGGGTTTTATTTTGCCAATTATGGATATCATAAAAAATCACAAACCTATTACCTACATTTCTATTATTTCATAAAAAGGGGGAGATATTTGAACACCCTCAAAACTGCACTTAGCTTTTATGACTATTTCATTGCCCTTATTTTTATCACTTTGAGGCAGAAGTGACCCATGTGTCCCATAGCCAAGGGCCCTCTGTGCCCTCCATGGAGAGGGCTTGCAGGCTCTCGGGGACGGTCACGCCAGAACAGAAGCTCACGGAAGGGTGCTGTGGGGGACAGACTGACTTTGGCCCAGGCTCAAGGGAAGCTGATGCCACGGGTGTGCGGATTCCTGCCCGGAACAGGTGCTTTTAGCCAAAACTCAGATTCTGTGATTTGAAAATGAAAAGAAGTTCAGGAGGGTTTCTTCAGTCTGACCCAGCATAAGCCATCTGTGTCCACTGCTGGCTTAAGGCGCGGCCAGCCTTGGGTTCAGTCTCCTTAGTGCTCTTGTCAGAGACGTGGCTCGCTCGGAGGAGGCCGGAAAAGAGTGGCAGCATCTCTGACGCCCCCTAAGAAGCAGCTACACGCTGTAACAGGCTGGTATTTCCTTGGTGAGCAGTTTCGTTGCCTTTGGCCACAGAGGGGAGGAGCCTCTGGGCTTCCGCAGTGTCCTGGGACCCGGGAAAGCAAGACACTGACCGGCATTCAGAGTCAGCCGTGTCGTTGGCAGGGCCGAGTGCGGAATGAAAATGTGGTTCCCTGGTTAAAACGTGATTACACATTTCAAGACAGTGATAGCAGACATTGGCCTGTGTGGCCCCCAGCTGCACACCCTAGACTACATGCAGGCAACAGGCCAGCACAGCCCCATCAGCCTCTCCACGAGTCTCTTTGCATGGTCACCGTTAAAGCCGGGGCCTGCTGCAAGAGCTTCCAGGAGGGAGCACGCCGCCACAGAGGTGGGCTGGCCCCAGGCTCCTGGCTGCATGTCCTGAACCTGACCTGAGCCTCCTCATCCATAAGGGGCGAACACCACCTCCCTGGGTCCCCCCCGGGGAGGATGGTTTAGGAGCCTTCTGGGTCCAAACAGGCCCGTGTCAGGTGCCCAGAGGCAGAGGCCCAGGGAAGGCAGCGCAGCAGTCTAAAGCTATGTCTGGACAGAGCTGGTCAGGCGCCCTGGGTGCAGGAGCCACGCCTTGGCGCCCGCATGGGTAAGGGGCGCTCCTGAGGCCTTGCAGGGGGCAGCCCGACTCCCACCTGCGCTGGCCTGGCTCATGTGGGAATGAAGCCAGGCTGGACAAGAGGAGGCTGTAAGCACCGACCGGGAGTCCCTCCCTCCGTCCATCCGGTGGGTGCTGAGAGAAGTCCAGCAACAAGGCTTGCGTCCCTGTGGACAGCACGCCCCTTCTCAAGCGACGCCACCGCAGCCGCCTGGGGGTCCAGAGGACCTTGAGGAGCAGGGCAAGGAAGGCGGTGCCACGGGAGTGGGGTCCCGGACAAGCAACGGCAGGGAGGGCCGGGCCCAGGGAGGGCCGGGCCCAGGGAGGGTGTCCCTGAGGGCGAGAACAAGCGAGGCCTCTGCGGGTGTTTGGCCAGGCTGGCCGGAGCGGCAGCGCAGTGAGACTGCTGGGACGGCGTCTAGCCTGGGCCTGAGAGGAGAGGCCTCTGGGCCGTCTGCGTTGCTCATGGAGACGGGGGCCTCCCTCCCCCGTCACAGGGCAGCTCAGAGGGCGGCAGGAGGACGGACGGCAGGGCAGTGACTAACGCGGCCGGGGACTTGCAAACACCTGCACGCCCACACAGGAACCTGTCCCTTCACCGCAGAGGGCAGACGCTGCCCACCGCCTGCGTCCTCCCAGCCCTGGGGCAGCTGCATGTCCCTCCCTCGCCTCCTTAGGGAAGGGCACAACCCGTCCCACTGGGGCCTGGAAGGAGGGGTGGGCAGCGGGAGGGCCTGGAGGCCTTTCAGTTGCAGGTCTCATTCAGGACAAGCTGCCATCTGACATTGGCTTTATTTCTGGCAGAACGTTCACGCAGGCACAGAAACCACCAGGACTGCAAGACGTCTGCCACCCAGCTTTGAACAGTACTGCTCTGCCACGCTACCTAGCAGGTACCAGAAATTCATATTTTCTATAATTCCAGTAATTAAAAAATAATGTCTCATTGTATTTTTGTGTTAAAGTTGTTCATTGGTTTCATGGAAACATTTAACACAAACTGTTTCTTCAAATACATGGGAGCTTCAGCCAGTGGAAATGGCCTGGTCCCTCTAAGCCTCCTCTGGGCCCCGCTCTGGCCAGGGGTCAGAAGGCCACAGGGCAGGATCTTTGCCCCTTTCAGACTTCTCCTCACACTGCCGTGCCTGGCCAGGAGGAGCAGAGGACACGGCAGAGCGGAGGAGATGGGGCTGTCCTCCCCTGGGGTCGGCGGGGGTGGGGGGCGGGGCAGGCCGGTCCCTGGCGGCCCAGGGTGGGCGGGACGCATACTGCTCAGGAGCCGGCCGTGCAGGCGGTCTTCAGGGCCTGGGAGCCTCCCTTAGGAAGCCTGATGTCTTGTCGCTTGAGCACATGTCACCAAGGAGTAGAAATAGGGACATTTCAAATACCAAAGCAAGAGCACGTTTAATTCCAACCAGTTCAAATCCAGGTCCTGTCTCCTGTGGGGTCCTTGTGCGGGGACACCACGGTGCCTAGTGCTTCGGAGCTGGGTAACTGCAGAGGTGCTGCCATGGCTGCCCCATCCCGCAGGGCAAACTGGGTGTACGGACAGCAAGTGGCCCTGAGAGAACTGCCGCCGTACGAGTGGGTCACAGCAGCTCTGGCCACAGTGTGGGACGTGCCAGAGCACTGCTGCTCTCCACCCTGCAGTTGCTTTGGGGGTGTTTTTCAGTGACTCGGGGTGATATTAAAAAGCATTTAGCCACTGAATGAGCATAGGCACCGAGTGGTCAAACCATGCCCTGGACATGCCAACAGCCCACGCACACTGGTGTGGGCGACCAGGGCTCAGCACAGCCTGACCTCAGCGCTCCTGGGGTCCTGACACCTCCCTGCATTTTGGCTACGGGGGTATCTGCTAAACTGCAGTGGGGCATTTGGGAAGGTCTCGGGCTTTGGTCTCCTGTAGACATGGCTGGGACCGTGCCACTGTCTGGCAATGCTTGGCCTGCCTGCGTTTCAGTTTCTGCTTCTGTAACTTGGAGGCCATCGCACCCACCTCACTGGATCAGGCAAGTGCATGAAATGGTGGCTACAAAGCGCGTGGCCTGCTCCTCTCCCCTTGAGGCCCTGAGGCTACTTGGACTCAGCCGGTCCTCCACGATCCCTTAACTCCCATGCACCTGGGCCCCTCACCCACTGTCCACACTCCTCTGGCTCACTTCTGCCCAGCGTTCTGCGGACTCTGGATTAGTTCCCCTCCTGTGTCCTTTTCATCACCTCCCCTTCCACCCCAACAGCACTTCCAGGCTTCCCTGGAAACCCCACACCCTGGCCATCGCCTTCCCATCAGTCGAGCCTAGGGGCGTTGCTCGGGGTGGGCAGGTGCTACCTGCACCCTCCAGGCTGCACTTCCTCCCCCAGGCTGGCATGCAGATCAACTCAGTCCCTGTGGTGCCAGGGGGACAAAGGGCTTCTCAGGACTCCCTCCTGCCTGCCTCCCCTGCCCCGTGGGGTACTACCTGCACCCACACTCTGCCACGCTCATGCCCTCATAGTGGTACTTGAGGGTGGGCACCCCCATGTCATCCTTGTAGAGTATGGAGATGGGGCTCAGTTTGGTGGGCACGCAGCAGGCCTTGCCCACCTTTGTGGGGAACTTGAGATGCACCAGGGTCTGCACGATGGCATGTTTTGTTGGTGTCACGTCATCAGCCAGAGGGAAGAAGCAGCCACCTTTACACTCATAGGCATCATACTCCTTGGGCGCGATGATCCAGCTGTCCCAGCCAATGTCCTCGAAGTTCACTCGCAGGGAGGTCTTCTGACAATGGCTGCCGGCGCCGGTACTCCTCTTCCGTCTGGCTAATGGAGACCCTGCCACCATGTGCCCGTCCACATCCTCCCCGCTCTCCCCTGCCTCCTCGGCGATGTCCTTGGACAGCTTCTTGAGCACGCTCTCCTGCTCGTGGCTGAGCATCTCCCTGAGCTCCAGCCTGGTCTCCTTGGTCCCGTTGCTGCGGTCATTGGAGAAGACGACAAAGAAGGGCAGGTTTTTGGACCCTGGGGGGACGCTGATGTCCAGCTTGTCGCAGCCTTTCTTGTGGCTCTCCACTGTCACCTCCAGCTTGTTTTTGCTCTTGCTGGAGTCAGCCCGGACCCATCTCTTCACAGCACTGGACACTTCCAAGGTCTCCCAGCCCTGGTCCAGAATATTCTGGGATATCAGGAGGGTCTTGGTCCCCACAGTGCTGTCTCGGGCATCTGCTCCATCCAGAACGTCATAAATGGCCATGTTTCCTTTCAGCGCATGAGAGGAGTCCACGTGATTTTGGCAGGAGATGTAGAGTCGGAGCTCGGCCCTGGTGACTTGCTCGTGTCTGGGAATGGAGATGTTGAAAAGCAGGATGTGCCTCTGGAAGGGGAAGCCTCCCGAGGCAGCTATGGAGACGGCATCTAGAAGGTAAACACACGCATGGGCATCTGCCAGAGGGCCCGTTTTCACGACACCAAAGTTCATGGCTTGGATGAAAGGGATTTAGGATGATACTTTGGTCTCTATTATCTCTATTTTGTCCACTTAAGCCTTTTGAACAGTACATCTAGGATCTTGTAAAGAGAAGCAGAGGCAGAAGATGCCTCCAATTGAGGTTGACAGTTCTGACTATTTATTGAGCGTTTACTATGTGCCAGGAGTTGCACTACAAGCTTTGCAAAATATATTTCACTGTAGCCCTCACATTCATCACAGGAGGGTCTAATTGTCATGCCACTTTTATGGATATAGAGACCGGGATTCAGGGCATCTAAGTGCCACAGTGCCCGCAGCTAGGAAGTGCCCTCACATAAAGGAAGCATCGAAATGCACGCAGCCTGAGAGTGGAGATCCTGTGTGAATTCAAAGGAAAGAGCCCGGGAGGGGACCACGAAGGTCCGATATTAAGACAATGTTAAACATTTCAGAACAGTGCTGAAATTATTTAGAATCATAACTCCCAAGCAAAGTGAAAGTGGATTTTTTTTCCTGAGGAAAAATTTATTAGCTTTGTCATGTCAAGAAAAATGGGGCTTGCATTTTAGCCACATAAGTGCCTCAATTTCCCGCTTCTCCTGGGCTGACACTTGGCCATCATCATGTTTGTACTTTACCATGGCTGGCGTTTTTCGTGCTCCTACTATGTGCCAGCAGGAATAGAGACTCTGCACTGCCCTGAAACCTGGCCAGCAGGTTTTGATGTCTGGCAGACTGAAACACAATTATTCCCTAGAGTTGGGAGAATGAAGTACCAGTCCTGACTCCACTAGGCCTGATACTTTAGAAAGTCCTGAGTGTCACTGTACCTCAGTTTCCTCATCTGTAAAATGTTGTTTATCCTAATTCTGTCCCAGAATTGGAGGGAGGCTTGGACAGGGTGGCACAGGGAACTTAACTGGACACAGTCTCTGGCTTATAGCAGATAGTCGATATTTCTATGTCCCACTCCGCAGACCCTCCTCCCAACCTGGGCACACCCCTGCATACAACAAAGCGTGCAACTGCCCAGCTCTGTGTTCCCCTCACCCTGCATGGGTGCACCTTCCTAGCTCCTTAAGGACAAGTTGAGCTGCCCTGGCATGTCTGAGCAGTATGCACCATGCCTTCGTGGGGTCACAGTCAGACATCTAGAAAATAAGCACCGCATCCTCCCTCCCTGAGCCACCCTCAAACCACCTGGGAAGGGAAGCAGAACTGGCAGCCACAGGAATGCCGGGATGGGCTCAGTTTCCAAGGACGTGTGCACCACCCTGTGTGTGTGTGTGTGTTCCCAGGCCTGTGGGACTTGGTCATTTAGGCTCTGGCGAAAGAAGCCCAGGCTTCTAAGGTGGAGGTCACACAGATTTGCCCTGTGGGCCCAGTGACTTGCAGATTGCAGTTTTTAAGAAAATGAAGCCAGGGTTTTAAAAATCAGGTAAATTCACATAAAATCAAGACTTTTCTTCTTCCTTTGGACTATCAGAAAATTCAGCACTGTGGCATGTATCGTGACCACAGTCCTTTAGAGGGACACACGCTCTGCAGGCAAGGCAGGTCTGGCCTAGCCGTGGCCCTGAGCAGGGACCTTAGGCATTTGCAGGTATCAGACTCAGGAGGGAGAGGCCCTGTGTCCCTGGCTGCTGCAGGGGCCCAGCAGCAGGAGAGGCAGTGCCTCGCAGATAGGCAGCCGCCGGGAGCTCCATGTCACTGTTCAGAGACTCGTCTCACCTGTGTCATGTGAAGTTGAACGAGTTGGTGGACACAGGCCCTATTCTCTTCTAGTTCTCCTAAATCAGGGACATTTCTATATTAAAAAATATTTAGGTTCTCCTGCAATGCTTTGCTATCAAAATATTTTACTTATTTTAAAAATGTTTTCGTAAGAGAGAAACAGACATTCCTTCAAAGTTTAAAATATGCCAGTTGGGAGCTAAATAAGTTGTCTAAGTAGGAAGGGGTCAGGAAGGGCAGGGGGAAGGAGGGGAAGACAAACAAGTGGAGAGGAGGCGAGGGGGAACGGACGGAGGAAGGGCGCTGTCTGCTTGCACCCGCCTGCATTAGAAGTGGCCTGTGGCCAGGGAAGGAGCGCCCTGCAGAGCAGACTGCCACGTAGAGCTCCCAGTGACGCTGGGATGCTCTATAGCCGGCACTGCCCTATGGGGAAGCCATTAGCCACACACGACGGCTGCACACTTGAAGTGGTGAAAATAAAGAACCACGGTTTATTTTATTTCACTGTGATTAACTTAAATGGTGACTTGAAGAGTCTCCTGTGGCCGTGGCCACCACATGGGCAGTGCAGCTGCGGCCCTGTGAGTCCCACCCCAGGGCACCCCGGGCACACGGACTCTACCTTCCACGCTGAAGCTCCGCACGATGTTGGACGCTGGGGTGGTCGACTTGTCAGTGGTGTACCTGTTGTACAGGTCGATCATGTACTGCGGCGGCTCCACTCTGGTTTTGTCCTGGGCGGGGACCCCGCTTAGGTTGAGGCTGCGCAAGAAGTCCTCCTTCATGTTCTCCAGGAACATCTTCAGGTCGAAGGTGTGCTCCCGCGGCTCCCCTCCGGGCGCCCCCAGCAGGCCTTTCCCCCCGGACGCCTGCCCCCAGCTCTGCAGCGGCTTCCCCTGCAGGGAGGAGGCCAGCAGGGACAGCAGGGCCAGAGCCGCCCACAGCGCCCTGGGGCACATCTTGGGCTGCCGCTCTCGCCCCAGAGAGGGAGAGGAGACTGCGGGAGCCTCGACTGCTAGCGGGCACGGGGAGGAGCGCGGGTGCAGGGCGCCCGCATCGCTCTGCTGTGCGCTCTGCAGGAAGCCCTGGCCAGCACGCTCGTGCTCGTGCCCCAGCCTGGACTGTCCTCCACTTGCTCTTATCTGGCCTTCGATGCGGCGCTGGGACTCTTATCGGAGGAAGCTCTCTGTTAATGAAGGCTCTGTAAACATCTGACAAACACGCGGGGCTTGTGGGAAGGACACAGCCTACTGTAAAGAATCCACATTTCTCCGGGGGGTCATCGCCCCTAATTAGGATCTGTTCTCGTTTCCTCGCCAGCGCTCGTCAGAAGAATCTCCAGGGTGGGTGACAGAGGCTCCATCTCCTGGGCCACGGGAACAAAGAATCCAGGAAATCAGACCAGAAAGTCCTCCAAATATAGCAACAGCAATGCGGAACACCCAGGAGGCCCCAGCAAACCGTGGGGCCGGGATGGACGTGGGGTGGGCACCCCCTGGGGTTCAGGAGAGGCCTGCTCCTTCGGGAACTGGAACATGCCAGTGTGGCTCGAGGACTCCACCCAAGGGTGTGCACCCAGCATCCTCAGTGACTTCCCACGTGTGTGATCTGGAGCAAGTTACCTCAGCTCGTCTAGCCTCCCGTTCAGAAGAGAGGTGTGAGGAGTTCGGAGAATGATGTGCGGGAACGGAACATCATGGAGGTGCCCCAGCCAGCTGGGTGGCTGCGTTTGGGCACCCTTCCCCCCTAGGTCTGACTGAGATGGAGCCGGGGCGGAAGCACTGGGTCCCCAGCCTGCTCTGCAGGAGCACCACAGCCCGCTTCGGCCCGCTAGGCCCTCGAATCCCAGCTTCGTCACTGGTCTGGGGGGGAGGTCTCCGCTCACATCTGCGAGCAGCCGCCTGGGCCACACGGAAGTTCTGAGACTGGTACCTGCCCAGGAGATAGCCCCCTGGCCGGGGGAGGTAGGGGCTGGCAGGTGGCAACCCAGATGGGGGTGGGAGGCCCCAGGGAGCAGCACACCCACGCTCAGACTCCGACAATTCCCATCACGTGTGGCTTTGACCAAAGCAAAGAACCAGCACAGTTAAAACTACTAGGGAGGTGTACAGGGCGGTCCACTCTGGGGGAGATTTGAGCATGACATTGCTCCGCAATGGCAGAGCACTGAGCAGGTCCAGGGAGATGCAGAGGGGGAAGGGTGAAACCAGGAGCCCCAAGTGGCCAGGCCCGGACAGAACTTGCTGTTTGCACCCTTTGGAGGCACGGCCAGGGGAGGATGGGAAGGATGCTGCTTCAGACATGCTGCCTGGATGGGTGGGAGTGGGCAGGAAGAGCGCTGGGCTTTGAGCCAGCCCAGTGCAGGAATTTCACGGGGCAGGGAACAGACAAGCAAACGTGTGCCAAGCCCCGGAGATGGAGCTGCAGCTGCGGAGTGCGGTGTAGGCCAGGAGGCGCCGAGAACAAGGCAGGCACCCCAGTGTGCTCTGGCCTGGGAGGCCACCCAGGACCCTTCACACTCAAGAAGCTGAGCGGATGGACGGCACGGTGGCCTGGATGTGCTCAGGGAGTGTCCCGGCCCACGGGACCTTCTGTTACTCGCGGGGCGAGGGGGACCGTGCCTGAAAGAGATGGGCGAGAGAAAGGAACGAGACCAAGCAAATGGTTGTCAAGGTCTACTTTACTTGGATTTTTAGTAGGTTTTATATACGGAAAACAAGGAAGTAGAAACAGAAAAATAGAGTGGGGGGATGATGAGGCTTGGGTGTGGGCTAATCAGCCCCAATCAGCATCCCAATGGCACCGGAAGCTGTTTGTGATTGATCACTCAACCCCAACCTGGCAGGGGGTTGGGAACAATTGCAGGTAGCATGCCCTGGAGCAAGCACGTCATGGAATGCATTCTTCTAGGAACTATAGCTGGAGGGCTGGGTGCTATTTTCATCTTAGGCTATTTTCCGTGTGCGTAGGACAAGTCAGGACAAGTCAGGACAAGTCGTTGGAATGTGGAGGGTCTTAGTCTCCAACAAGGGAGGTGCAAGGGGCTGCTGTCTGATGCTATTTTTAAAATATGACTTTTTTTCTGGTTGTAGCAATAGTATATAATGTAGAAAATTTGGGAATGCAAAACATAAAGAAGAAAATAAAATAACCTACAACCTCATCATCTAGCAATGCCCAGTGTTAACATTTTGAGACAACTTCCAAAATACAGTGTTTTGGGATTCAGAAAGTACCAGATTTAGGGAATTTGGTATGGTATATTTATTATAATATCCCCAAAGGGTTAGAGACAACACCCTAAAATGACACACATTAATATTTCTGCAGTAAAACTGATAAAGACAAATATCCATTCAGGTCAAGTTTTGCCACAAGAAGAGTTAAAAGAAACTTTAGGTTTCAGATAGCTTTGGATTTGGGGCTCTCAGATAAAGGACTGTGGTCCTGTTTGTATACAGGGTCGCCACATCCTGCTGTGGAGGCTGCACGTGCACGTGTCTGGAGGTGCTGTAATATAGACTCTGATGCGGGCAGCTCCCTCAGAGCAAAGCAATGAAACATGCCTATACTTTTCTGGAATTATCTGGGATAATTCCAGATAACAAACTTGGGATATCAATATGGTCACATCTCTTGTCTCATTTTTAATTAATTGCTTGAGGCTTCCTGATCCACATTATCAGGAAGTCTAGTGTTCCCCTTTCCAGAACTGTCTAAGTGTCCCATGGGGTTAGTCCAAAGGAGATGGGGGTGGGATGGTATCAATCCAGCTTCCTAATATGGAGAAGGGGGAGAGAAAGAGGGATCCTAGCAAGTGTCACCTGCTGTTGCTTCTCAGTGACACTGGCTTGGCTGTTGGGGACAGTTGGTACCCATCCAATAGCAGCTTGTCTATAGCGGTTGGGATCCCTTGCTAGTCCAAGTCTCTGTGGTACCCCCATGGGGCACCAGGGTAATAGCTTACTGCTCTACAGAGGCATGGCTCTGTGGGTGGAGGGGTTGGTAGAAGAGGCCAGCCATGGCCACACTTTAATCCCAACCTGTTCTCTCTCACAAATCTCTAGGTTCTATTGGGAGCATGGGTCACCATGCTGAAATGCCTACTTTCAACAGGTGGTGATTTCAGGGTCCTTATTACCTTTTGGTACAAAGGGGCCTTGGTCCCAATGAACAGGTTCCCCTAACTTTAGGTCTTACAGAACAAGGTTTGGGTCTTGTTCTGTCTTTCCTAGGGAGAAAAGGACTCTCGATGTTCCTTTGGGCAAAAAGACCCCTCCCTCTCTTGTCTCTTTGCTTTGTGAGGGCCTCAGGAAGGACCTTCCCTGGTTGAGCCACAGAAAATCTTATTTACCCCTTCTTTGTCCACCCCACCCCCAAAAAACTACTGTGTATTTTCTAACTCCTCATTTACTGTCTCCAGGGAAGTCCATCTACATGATCTTTCAAAGACCAAAGATCTGAATTATGGTAGTTTCATGTGTTTATACCTAGACAAAGCCAAGGCTGGTGTAAAATTTATGACAATCTAGAGTAAAGTATCTGTAATCTCTGTCCTATATTTATTTACTTTTGAAGTCACTTGGTATACATGGTTTGGTGTACAGCACAGGCTTTGTAGATACAGATTCATTTATTTATTTATTTAGGTACATACAGATTTTCTTCTTTAAAATTGTGTCATTTAGTTGAAAGTTTCAGAAAAGCAGACCCCAAACAGGCTTAAACGAAATGGATTACAGCTGACCAGTGACAGCTGAGAAGTTCAGAAACAATCTGGCTTTAGTGTGGCTTGATACAGAGAGGATGGGCACAGTCCTAGTGACAACTTCTCCCATCTCAGTCCTGCCCTCCACTGTGTTGGCTTCAGCTCTGTCTCCGTGTCTTGGCAAGGCAGCCCCAGAAGGTCCGCACTCCTTCCACATGGGGCAGGGAGGAGCAAAGCCTCTTTTCTAGGATGTCCCAGAGAGTTCTTGGTGCCTCGGCCCTGATTGGATCATCTGCTCACACCCCAGCCAATGGCTGTGGCCAGGGGAATGTAATGCCCTGATTGGCTTAGGCCCCTGAAGTGGGAGGGATGTCACTGGCAGCACAGGGACAGAGAAAGTCAGGTTGGGATGGTCCCCAGAGAGGTATAGGCCTGGGCACTAGAAGGAGATGCCACTAGAGGATTGTGTGAATATCTCCCCATATGATGAAAACTTTTCATAAACTTCATTCTTAATGACTAAGCACTATCCAATCACATGGACATATCCTAATTTATTCAAACATTCTCCAACTGTAGGACAATTAGTTATTAAGAAAATGTTGCAAGGCATTATTTCATGTTATTACAGTCTATTTCCTATTCTTAGGTCATCAGAAGTGGAATATCTAGGTCAAAGTATATGTAAATGTTTACAAAGCTCTTGCTAAGCATTGCTAAGCTGCTTTCCAGAAATGCTCTTTCAATGTTCACTCCTATTAGCCGAGCCTAAGGACACATGTCTCACCACCCTCACCACCAGTTCTTCTAATCTTCAGTATGTTAATGGACAGCAACAACCAAAACAACCAAATGCCACTTTGCATTGCTACTTGGGCTGCACTATATTCCCCCCACGTTTTGATGAGCCACACCTCAGGATCTGGACTTTAGCCTCTGAGGAGGTGCAGCAGTGGCTGGAAATCACCTGTGCTGGTCTGGGCCTGTGCTCAGGAATCATATTTGCTACTGAGTGTGAGTCTAGGGAGAGGCCTAAGGGCTCCGCAGATGCTGGGCATTCTACGGGAACACGTCGCACCTAAGTGCGCAGTAAGTAGCCACTGTTACTGTTGCTGGCAGTACAACGCCTGATCTTTCTGTCACTGCTTCCCTTTGCCCCACCACTGGGACAGCTCTGCCCCTATCTCCTGCAGTGCCCCTGAGTGGGCTCTGCCCTCCCTTGGGAGTGCCTTCTGCTCCTTCCCGCTGTCCTCCACCTGGGCCGGTCCTGACTGTCCGTCACCAGCAGCCTCTGTGTTCTGAGCAACACCACTCTGGTGGATTCATCCGACGGCCACTCGAAGGGCCCCAGGACTGCTCCTCTGCTGTTCTCACACATCACATCCTCTGGAACTTTGACGTGCCCAGCAAGTCTGTCCTGCCTTTACAGCAGGCTGAGGCTCCTCTGGGTCAGGCCTCCTGGGCGCAGCTCTGCATACATCCTTGAGCACCTAGGAGTGCTCTGCGGGGTGTGCAGTGGCCCTGGAGGCTGCAGCTTAGCCTCATGCTCCTTGTCTTTTCTCAAGATGGTTTGGCATTACTGTGCTGTGGTGATTTTTAGCCAAAGCCTCTGTAGTGTCAACCCTCCCAGGACTTGTGAATTATAGAAATCAAATCATCACATGCAATTGCTATGGGAGAAGCACAATTTAATGAACAAGAGAGGAGGATTTGACTGATCCATTTATTTGAAGGATCCTTGAAGCTCATTGCTCCAAAGCAGTGACATTGACTTCAGCCTTCCTTCGTGGAAGTGAGCATGGATCTACCTGAGTTTCTGTGACACAGCTGCCTCAGGGGTCCCTTCCATCATAGGGGACATTGCTATGAGGACACCTGTTCTGAAAGCATGGTACCTGAGCCAGCAGCAGCAGCAGCAACTGGGAGCTGGTTAGAAATACAAGGTCTCAGCCTGGATCAGAAACAACCCTGGGGTGGGGCCCAGCCTGTGCCAAGTCTCCTGATGTTTCTGATGCACATTCAGGTTTGCACACTGGTTATGACAAAAAAAGGGAAGTCATACATGTCTTTCGAGACATAAAGTATGAATATATTGCCTAGCATGGTATCTGGCACATAGTAAATGCTAAGTAATTGAATAAACAAACATGTTCATTCTCCTGCTCACCCACCTACCCCCGACTCACACAGACAAGACTCCTGGGAGGGATCGGAGGAGCAAGGTTAGGACTACAGGCTGGGTAGAGGACCCAAATCTCAGGGAGTAGAAGGGATAAGGGAATGGAAATCTCAGAAGCATCAGTCTGTCTGTGAAGGATCTTATGCTCCCAGGTTTTGGTAAAGGGAAATAGCCTTGAACTTGAACATGAATACTTTGGTGCAAAAGTCACAGCCAGAGTTGGCAAGCTGATCTGCCCTCCTTGGCAGGTGCTGCCACTAAACTCTCCTTGCAATGTCCTTATTCCACCAGCCAAGCCAAGCTCTTCCTCCCTGGCTGACCCCAAAGTCAGCCTTTCTGGAGTTGTGTCCATTTCTCTTCTTCCGGAACCGCCCCCCAACCCCCAGCCCCAGACATCTATAAGTTCCTCTGACACAGCTGTATCGGTCCTGGCCATGGAAGAAGCATTCGTTATATACTATGGCTTTGATGACATTTTATGAGTGACTTAGACATAAAGAGGTACCTATTGGGACACCTCAAGCAAGACACTCGGTAGTGCCAGGACTCAGTTTCCCCACTTCTCAAGTACAAAGGTTGAATCACAAGCTTCCCAAAGTTTTCTCCTAGCCTTAAAATTTCTAGCCCTCAGCTGTATTGTTGGTATTTGTCACTTGAACTAAGCTATGAGAGGCCCTGCCCTTCTAGAGGACGTACCAGTTCAGGAATGGGGACCAGCTGCAGGCCACCATGCTGCCCCCTCCAGACTGACCCACAGACACCAAGGTGAGTGACCTCAGAAACCCATGCACATCTAGGCTGTGTGCTGGAACCTTCTGGCAATGTGACAATGTAATGTTGATACTTTGATTTTAAGGAGAGAAAAAAGTTATATATACATTTATTTTTAAGCCTCACTTTACTGTAAGGACACTCAGTGCCATTGGGACAGGCCTGATATGCTGGTAGTGGGGTCACTAGCCAGGAAGTTCAGGGGCAGTGCTGGCCACATAGGCCTTGAATCGGGCAGCTTGGGCACCAACCTGACTTTGCCTGTGGTCTTGGTAAGATATCAGTGGACACATTACTGGTGGGCGTGCTGCTTACCCTTCCTGAGCCTGTTTTTCTGCAGCATGAACTGGGCAATAAGTTGTAAGGCTGCTGTGAGGGTAAATGAGATGCCATAACTACATGGTGTTCTATAATTGGAAGGGTCACTGATGACACTAGCTCCTCCCACCACAGGATTGGGACACATGCCATCCCCCTGACCCATTCCATACCCTACAGTCATCAGGGTGTGGTTGGGAAAGATGGCAACTTGAGTGCTGTCCATCCCGGTGCTGGCCGCAGGGCACAGCCCCCAGCCTGTCTCCCCACCATCCCCGGTAAGCCAGGAAAGAAGACTCAGGGGCATTCTAGGTATTTGGGGGATCCAGAAGGTCTCCCAGAAATGGCAAATACCAGAAGAATAAAACTATTATACGATACCCCATCTTGGTCAAAAATGGAAAGGGAGCAGTTTGATGAGAAAAAAATTAGATGGGATCGGGGGAATGAGGAATCTACTATTGGGAAGAAAGAGAGCTGGAATTTTCCCAAGCCCCGGTACTTTTACCCATTTTGCTATTGATTTATATCCTGTCATGTTCCAAAAAGAATTAGCCATGGCAAACTGGGCACTAAATACATGTGCGGGCCGGTCTGAGCCAGCTCAGCGCCTACAGCAGCCACTGGCACCATCTGGTCCCAGGACAGACTCCTGCAGGAGCGAGAGGAGGCCGTGTGTGCCGCAGACATCGCCCTCACCTGGTCTCTGTCAGCAGGCCGGGGCCTGTGCCTGTAGGCCGGGGTCCCCAGAGCAGCTGCTCACATGTCCCAGGATCCCATGGAGCACCCTAGAGACTCTGAGCAGATGCTGATGGTCCCCCAAGTGCCCTCAGGTCCCTCTTACCTCTGGCACTGGGGCAGTTTCTCCAGTTTCAGGGCCGTGGCCTCCAGGCGCAGCCACTGCAGCCTTCCTCAGAGGCTGCCCACGCAGGGGTCAAGGAATGAGGGGTTCACATCTCCCCATTCAGGGGCGGCTGGAAGCCAAGAGGCCCTGAATACCCCGCTCCCTTGCCTGGAGTCCGGACTCTCTCCGAGAGGCACTTTAAGCTCCGGCAGTCCCCGCGGGATCCGGACCAGGCTGAGATGCTGGGCTCTTGGCCGGCGTCTCCTGGGAGCACTGCTCACACATGCCTTGCACAGGACCCTGATCTCCGAGCCAGCCCAACACCTAAGACAGACACTGTGGCTGCTTCTCTCCTTGGACACCGTAGAGCGCCGCTCGTGGCTTTGCAGTCCCCTCTGAGTTAGACTTGGGTCATGTCATCCTCAGGTCCTGCTGATGTGACTGTGATATACCTGCTTCACACTGGACCCAGATTCTCTTTCAGAAATTCTGGTCACCCAGCTCAGGCACTAACTCTACAAGAATAAGGAAGCCATGGGGGTCAGCTATTTGGGGACCTTTCTACATAGGACAAGCAGATGCGGGAGACAGTGTGGATCATCCAGTCCCTCAGGAGAAACCCCTGACTGCTTATATTGAATCTCCTCCTGCTCAAATTACCCCAAGTAAAAGACCTCTGCCTAGGCAGTCATAGACAACCCTTTAAATGCCTCAGAGGCCACCCAATGGATGGATGGCTCCTGAGGCCAGGGAAGTGAGGGAACTCCAGGAGGCCACTGTGCCTGCCTGGGTCCCTGTCCAGTCTCGCTGGACACCAGCCCAGGTTGGGGATTTGCAGGAAAGAATACGTGGGGCAGGGCCCTGGGAAGCACGGGAGCCTCTGGGTTGTTGGAGCCTGAGAAACACACAGAGAATACGGAGCTGGCCAGCAGGAGGGGTCCTCCAAGGACCCTTAAGGTGTCCCCAGAAGCCATCCAGGTGCTATACTTACAGATGGGGAGTGAGCAATTATTTTGGAGTGAGTGACATTCAGTTTTTCAAGATACCACTGTACCTTTAATTTATTAGCTTTTCATAAAAACACATAACGTACACAATCTACAGTATAGAAAGTATAATTTACAAAAATATAAAATCTTGGTTACTTTTTAGTATTCGAACATATTATCATATGTGTTATTTCAATATGCACGTCCAAACACTCACATTTACTCAGCATGATTACTTCTTCTTCGGGGAATCGTGGCAACTGCCTCCTTTTTTGTTGTTATTTTAAAATAAAATATATGTTAAGAAAAAGAACATTGGTTACATGTGCATACTTTATGTATAAAGCTTTTGCAGTGGAGTTTGGAAGAAAATACCCATTTATACCGTTATTCTTCCAGGGTGGCTATGTGGCCCCAAGTGTTTAAACTGAGCACTAAACAGAGGCTCTTCCCATGGGAAAGGGGTGTGGGCCGTGAAATCTGCATAGCCTTCTTCCTCAATTATGACATGATGATCACATCTGGCCAACACTGGGCATGTTCTGTTTTCAGGCCTTGAGGACGGTGGGTATTGTGGGTACGAATGACGGGCAACCTTCAGGCCAGGGCTAATCCCAGATTCCCGAAAGACCCCAGAATGATGCCCCAGTGGGCAGATCTTCCTGGGCCCCAGCAGCAACGCCTGTGGTCTCGAGAGCCCTGTGTCTGCAGCTGCACCCCTAGTCGAGTCCTGGTCCCACAGGGCTCTAAGAACACAGCTCTGCCATGTGGCAGAGGCTTCCTTCCTCCCTGGAGCTGTCTTACCGGCAGGCACAGGTCTCCACGGACATGTTGGGGTACACCTTCAGAACCACATTCCGGTTCTCATCCAGGAAAAGGACCCCAAGGGAATTCATCTTGTCAGGGACACAGCAAGGCTCTGGGATTCCAGGGACAATGCCCACAGCCCTGACAATACTCTGGATGGTGGCATGGTTGGATGGGCGGACAACCTGCAAGGCAAGAAAGGAACAAGGTCACCTCAGCGCTCTGCCCTCACCCACCACCCATGCTGTCCTCCCAGCCCCAGGCCATGTTGCACCAGTGCTGTTCCTTGACGGAGACCACGGAAAAGGCGCCAGCCTAGATTAAAGGGCGAGATCCGGGGCTGGGGACAGGCTTCCTCTGCAATCTGCCACACGCTGAGCCCAGGCTGAGGTCTGCAAGAGCCGCTAAGCCTTCCTGCCCTTCTGGCCTCCATGAGACGTCACATGCCTTACGCAGCACTGGCCACTTGGGGGCGCTTGAGTGCCACACATCCCCAAGGAGCGTGAGAAACGGCAGAAACTGAGCAGAGAAAGCCGAGGGAGGGCCCAGCCAGAGCCGCCTGCAGTCTGAGGAGCCAGGAATTCTTCCCGTGTGATGGTATTCTAGTGACTACCTGAAGGGCCAGTGTGCTGGCTGGGAGCTGACCTTCTCCCGGTGCTACTTTACCTGCATCGGCCCACGCCGTCATCCTGCCAACTTTATGGGGTGGATATTACTTGCATTTTACTGGTGAAGACACTGAAGCTTAAAATGACTAAGCAACTCGACCAAGACCCTCAGTTAGAAAGAGGCTCGGCTCAGAGACCGTGCCCACCTCCAGCGGGAGGGACCGCGTTGGCTCGTCTCCAGCCCGAGTGCCGCGTGCAGCACAGTGGAGGAGGGAGCCTGTGTGGCGGCGGGGAGGAGACGCGGGCAGGACGCCTGCACTCGTGGGTCCCGGAAGGTGGGGAGGCAGCCTCGGGGGGCCGGTGAGGTGAGGGGAGGCCGCCAGCCGCCAGCCGCAGAGCCCTGGCACTGCACGGCCCGGCTGGGCGCCCTCCCAGCAGATCGGGTCTCTGTGGGGCACCGCCCTTTCTCGAGACGCCCCCAACACCCCAACAGGTTAAGGCAGCCCCACACCTGGGTCTGGACTTTCCCAGCGGGCTGATTTATACGTTCAAACTGGGTTTATGCCCTGACTTCCTTTCTTGGAGGGAAAGGCGTGACCGGGATTCGGCAGAGCAAGCAGGAGGCAACCGGGCCCTGGGTGCCGAGGGTCGGCATCTCGGGGAGCCAGCCCGCCGCGGTGCAGGCCCCGGGAGAGGGACGGACGCGGCACAGCCCTGCCTGGAGGGAAGGTGAGCATCTGAAAGCCCTGGGCCGCACGACGGGTAAAACGGCCAGCGCCGCGTGCTGTGCAGGCTGCTGTGCACGGAGCGGGTTAGCTGCCGGGGTTCCTGCCCCGAGCGGGAGGGAGGAGCAAGCCCACACGGGGGAGAGCCACCGGGGCTAGCGCCGTGCTGGTCGCAGACACCCAAGCCCTGGGGTCCAGGCCAGGAACGGAAATGACAGCCTTGGTCAGGATGCGGCTTCTGGGACCAGCCCTGTCCACAGGGCAGCACCCATTCGACTTTGCTGAGTGGTCAGGCTGTGGGAATGCGCGTCTAAAGAGGCGGAGACAAAAAGCACAGCCACACCCAACACCTCTGTGGGCTTTATCTGCCCAAGGAGCCACTCGGCCCCTGTGCTCTGCCTGGGATAGATGGGAGGAGTTGTTATCCCATTTTGCAGATGAGGACACGGGGCCCACGTGCCGAGGGACTTGCCAACAGCAGCAGAGCTGGGAGTCCGACAACAGGCAGAGCACGGTGGCACGACTCGTGCGGCCAGGTACACCCTACCTTGGGCATGGGGAACTCGCAGGCGCCCGCGCAGTAGTAGGCGTCGAAGGATTTGGGCGAGATGATCCACTCGTTCCAGCCGATGTCCGCAAAGTCCACCTTCAGGTACCTCCGAGAGCACACCCTTGGCTCGTCCCACTGCTTCCTCCGGGCTTTCTGCATCGTCTTCTTGTCGAAGTGCAGCACCTGCGATGAGGCCAAGAACACATCCTGGCCCTTCCTCCTGCGGTCCTTACGGCCTGGCCGCGGCTTCAGCGCGCGGAAGGGGCTGGGCCACAGCGCGTGCTCGTGGTAGTGCTGCGCGTGGGGCGCGCGCGCCGGCCTCTCGTCCAGCCCCGGCAGCTCGTTGTCCTGGAGCGGCCCGGGGACCTGCGCAGCCCGGCGCACGCGGGGGTCTGCCGAGCTGTTGGGGGCTGCGCGTGTCTCGGGGTCTCCGGCCGCGAAGGGGTCGTATCTCTGCAGCGTCACCGCCACGCTGTTGGGCTCCGAGATGGCCAGGTCGTTGGCGTAGACGAGGATGTAGGGCACGTGGGGCCCGGGACTGGGCACCCCCGCCTCCTGCTCCCCGGAGTCCAGCTGGGCGGAGAGGAGCAGCTCGCTGTCCCGGCGGGCAGCCTTGACGATGGGGGAGATGTCCTTGGCCTGCCACAGGGCGTGCGGCTGCGGCGCCAGGGCCACGGCCCCGCGGAGCAGCCCCTGCGCGGCCGGGTTCCACGACAGGCTGCGGAAGAGCAGGTGCCGGCGCGCGGGCGGCGGCCCGGAGGGCTGCAGGTGGCACGAGACGTTCTTGGCCCGCAGCTTGCACAGCCCCTCCCGTGCTCTGGGCCACCTGGGCGGCTCCCAGTAGAAGTGGAAGGTGGCCGTGAGGATCATTTCCGAGTCCTGCAAGGACGTCAGGTTGAAGAAATACACGGCCTTCTGGTTGACCACTTCTGCGAGGGAAGGACAGACCCCTTAGGTTCTCCCCTGGATGGTCCTTGTGCCCGCAGGGTCTCCTACCCTGCTCAGGAGAGAGGGCAACGCCCCCTGACCGAGCCCTCCAGCCCCCCCCCCCCTTTTCTTTCCCTATCCCCTGCAATCCTCTTGTTAAACCAACGAGGGCGCCCCTTGGGATCCTGAATGAACAGCTGAAGAATTGAGGTCATAGAGGTTGGGGACTGCCAATATCTCGCTGCAAAAAATGAAGGGGGAGGGGAAGGGGTAAGAAAAGAAAAAGTAGCAGACAGGGTGGGGGCTCAGGCCTGCTGGACCCTAAAGGCCCTGTCCCCTCCTGCACTCTACAGCCTCCCAGTGAGCCAATGCCACTGACACCTCAGTCAGGGTGATTTGGGTTGGGTCCAAGCCCCATGTCAGGGCAGCCCCTCCTGTATTTGCACGGCCCTCTATTTTATGCAGTTAGTTTTTAGATGCAATCATTAAATGCAATTTACGTCAAATGTCACCACTCTTCCAAATGAGGTGAAATGAGCCCACCCTTATCCCTTTTTTTTTACTGCATTCTGAGCACCTTCTAAGGGAAACTGAGGTTCAGAGTACAGCCATTTGGGCATCTTTGCTTCTTCCCCTGATCTTTGTTTTGTCTGAGGGCTTTAAGATTGTTTGACAAAGAAAGAGCAATGTCAGGACTGCACAAGGTCACTGGACAAAATGTCCAAGGTGCAGGTTGCTCTCCAGAGGCCTGAACCACAGTAAGGAACTGGATACCTCAACCCTCACTTCTGTAGCTTGGCTTCTGGCATGAGAATGCTCCAGCCTCTGCTTCCCCAGGGTTGCTGACCACTGTTTCCTTGCTGCCCGGTTCCGCTGGGTGATATCTAAGGGACCCAGGCCAGCACAGCCTCCTCTGCACTGCCAGGAAGCTGCCCCAGCCCTGGCAGCAGCAGGAGCTCTCTCCAAAATTGCCAAGTCCTCTCCAGGCTTAGGAGGGGAGGAGGGCCTTTCCTGGTGTCTCCTGGAATGCTGCACACTAGCAAGAGACCAGAGCCAGTGGGGTTGGCTTCCTCCCTCCAACTGCTGGGAGGTCCCAGGCCCACAGGACTTGTGGGGACAGTAGGCTCTCCAAGGGGCATGGGTTGGGGTCATACCTCTCTGACACTTGTATCCACATGATCAGCTGCAATTTTTTTTAACCCAATCCTTCAATCTAATATTCTTTGTTTCTATTGGGAAGAAGGCATAATTCGATTAGGGATTTTCAAATACTCCTAAGCGACTATGGGAAGGAGGAAGGAACAGAGAGAAGCATGTCTGTGCAGGGCCTGAGAAATAAATGCCAGTTAAGGCTTATGTGATACTCCGAAGACATTATCTTATCTAGTCCTGGCAACAAACCCACCAGTACAGTGTCACAGCCCCTCATATGCCCCACACATAAGAAGCAGCACAGGGTCTTGGTGCACATGTAAACTTGGCTTCCCGAAACACTGTGGCCTTGAATGAATGACCTTGAGTCTCACATTTAAACTAGCACCCCACAGGATTCTGGCCATCAGGGGGGTTTGGGAAGCCCCAGCACTTGACAGCTCACTCAGGTGGCTGTGGTTGTGTATCTGTAGCGTCCAGGGTGACCTGTGGGCAGGGTGAAAGCTCACCAACAATGCAACACTCACACTCCAAGCTAGAAAACGCCCTAGGAACGAAGCTCCCAGGCCCCAGTGGGACCACACCATGCTCTGAGCCTTGCTTTCCTCATCTCCTTCACAGGGACAACAGACTCCATCTCACATGATTGTTTGGAGGATAAATAGCATATGTAAAGTGCCAGGCACAATGGAGTACCATGCTTCCCTGCCACTTGCATCTAAGGAACTGAGGCCAGCAGAGCAAGCTCCTCCTACACCAATTCAGGTACCTTCCATGCACCCATCCAAATCGGAGCTGTGACCCAGCTAACATGGCAGACACATTTTTCTCTTATCTAGTTCCAGTCTTGACTCCTCGCTTGTTCTGCTAACAGATTCTGAGTGGGGGGAACCTTAGAGAACATGCAAAAGGAGGCCTAGCTCACTGTGGCTTGAATGCCTCTGGACAGAGGTGCTCACCCCTCCCGGGGCAGCCTGCTCAGGGAAGACCCTCCCTGCTGGGAACCGTGTAGGTGGAGTTGGGTCACCCCCAAGCCCCCCACACAAGGAGCCAAGACTTCCCTGTCTGGATGTGCCTGCATACACAGTGCAGGGGCCCCAGGCTGTGGCTGAACGAAAGGGCATCAACCTGAAGTCTCTCCATTTAGAAAAGCCCAGGCCACAAAGGAGAAGCTCCTGAGAGAAGTCCCTATTTCCCATGAACTGTGCTGGTGTCTCATGAGGGACCTTTCACCTCTCCTTTCTCCCTCCCTCCCTTCTTCTCTCTTTTTTTCCCCTTCCCCCTTCCTACCACCCTCTTTTCCTTTCTTCCTTCCTTCCCTTTCTCCCTTTTCCCAAGAAACATTTGCAAAAGTCCTACTCTGGGCTAAGTGTTGGGGGCTGACTGGGGTCATGGCAAAGGGGGTGGAAGGTGCCCTGGTGGAGCTCTGCCCAGTGGGGAGGCAGCCTGGCCTGGTGCAGCCTCCTCTCATGGCACAGTTTCACAGAGCACTGTCCAAGTGAGGCCCCAGTATGTGGGGTGCATTCAACCATGGTTCACCCCTGGCTCAGAGCCCTCTACTGCCCCCAGATAAAACTCTACCCCTTGCCAAGGCCCTCCTTGGTCTGGCCCACCCACCTCTCCAACTTCATCTCTCACCCACCCTCCCCCTATGCCTCTGCCCTGTGACACTGGCCTTCATTTCCTTCCCCTATGTGGCTTCTGTCTCAGGGCTCAGCCTCACTGCTCTGTCTGCCTTCACAAGCTCCCCCATCTAGGTACCCCCAGGCCCTACAGCAGCGGGTCGCCTGGCTGTCGCCTGGAGGAGCAGCCCCAGCACTTAGCCCCTGCTGCCTTTGCCCTCACGGCACCTCCTGCCGTGGTGGTGTAGACTGACTTGTTTATGGCTCATCTTCCCCCAGAGCACAAACTCCAAGAGGACAGGGCCACGTTTTGTTCCCTGCTGCACCCCTAGACCCTAGCACAAGCCCTGGCTGACAGCTGGTGCTCAGAGACACACGTTGAGTGATGGGCTCTTGTTTTAAACTTGCCCAAGCAGGGACAGGGGAGGAGTGGGCAGTTCATAGGGGGTTCCTGGCCCTCTGCCTTGGAGCGCATTAACTACATCCTTAAACAGTCCAGAAAGCCTCATTCTTTGGAAAGAAACAACTGGTGATGCAAATCCAACTGCAGACACTGGGTGGCCAGATCATTAGCCACTGACTTCCCCTGGAGCCTTGGGTTTTTCATTTTTAAATAGGAATAATATTGTTTCTCTGAACAGAACTAGTTTACAGTGTTCAGAGCACCGAGCGTATGTGCATGGCCCTGCGCTGAGTGTTCTTGGGTCTCTCATTCTGTGGGTGAAGAACTGGAGATTCAGAGAGGGCGTATAACTTGTTTACATAACACAGCCAGCAAGGGGCAGAGCCAGGTGTGTCTGACCCCAGCCCACACCCCTTGCCCCCATGTGCTCTGGATGTGACCATGGTCTGCCAAAGAGTGAATGGACAAAGATCACACACTGTGCACTGCAACATGCATGTCAAACCCAAGTCATTGTGGGGATGTTTTTGAGTTCTGACTCTCTAAGAAGAAACTGACTTAATTTAGGCAAGTTGATCTCTCTATGGATCTTGGGAATTCTCAGGATTGTGACCAGGACCACTTTGATGGGCACTCAGTGTCCTTCCTAGGGAAGGGGAGGTGGCACTGGGGAGGGGCCTCCTGGCCCAATGGTCTCTCCAGGCTCCCTGCTGGCAAACCCTCAGGCCAAGAGTAGCTCTTCACACAGGTGCAGAATACAAGTCACCTGGAGGTTGGTGCCCTCATCATTGGCCCTGAAACCGCCCTCAGGTTGGCCAGAGTGAGAGTGCTGAGTGAGGGCAGAGTGGAGATGAAGCACCACCAGAAGCCACAGGAAGGAAGAGCATCACTGGCCAGCGATGCTGTGAAGAAGGGCAGGGGACTAGCAGGTACTGAGCATCTGTTTCCTCGCAGGCTTCAGGGATGGGGTTTAACTCCTGTTTGCACCTCTTACTAGCTATAGGGCCTTAGGCAAGTCATGCCCCAGTTTCCTCATCTGTAAATTAGGCAGAGTAGTTGTAGGAACCACCAAAAGTTGCTGTGAGATCGGCTCTGCAGAGCCCACCCAGCACGGTGTCTGCACCCAGCAGGAGCTCAGATACCTTGCAGGTGGCCCCAGGAGCTGCAGCCACCCTCAGGACAGCATACCTTTACCCACCCCCCAACTCTTCTCAGTGGGAGGCCTGATACCCTCCAGCAGGAGCCTGAGAACTCCCCTCCCGGAATCCTCCCTTCCCGCCCCTCCTGCTGCTGACCAATCTCGGGGCCTTGGTGGCTCTGCATCCAGTGCGTCCTGCACAGCCACCCTGAACTCAGCGTTCCCACCCACCCCACCCCACCTTCAGGCCTGGCCTCAGCCACACCAGTGGCCCCAGAATTTTGTCACCCCTATGCCACACATGTACCTTGGAAGCAAACCATGTATTAGAGGTGGAGGTTCTTTACCTCGACCTCTCCTGTGGAAAGAGCCTCTGCAGATCAGCAGGAAAAAGACAAGGACCCCAGTGGGAGGAAGCAGTTTCCACAGGAAAACTGCAAGGGGCCAATAGCCATGGGACACAGTTCAGACAATCAGTAATGAAAAAAGGTAATTTCAAATGGGAATGCCTGCACGCTTCCCCTGCATGTTGAAGATATAATCCCATGAGGGTAAAAACATTGTAAATACGTATATATCCCTGTCCCCTCTCTCTCCTCTCTCCCTGACAGCTCTATGCTCCCATACTGTACACTGCCCCATCGCCTACTGGCACACTCACGATTCTCATGGCCGGCTCTTGATGGCCTGGATGCCACCTACTTGTCCAGCTCCACCTCCTGCCTCTCCCTCCTCACAGTACTTCCTCATTAAAACCAAACTCCTCGCAGTCCCGGCATACAGCGCGGGGCTTCACTTCCACACCCTGCCAGCACCACCTGCCCTTCCAAGTGGGCTGGGCCGGGTGCTCTGCTAAGGCTCCCTGGCCCCGCCTGCAGACCCCGCCCACCAGGCCCACCACCCTATTCTCCTGCTTACTTCCACCTGCCCTGCCAGCTCTGGAGCTTTTCTGAGAAAGGCCAATACACTATGTGTCTTTGTGTCCTCCAAGCTTATAGCACCTGCCACCAAACCAGGGGCTTAGGAGATATTGGGTAACCAAGGAACTTGACTTTTGGCATTCTTGACAGATGGGTATGTAGTACTACTCTCATTGTAGAGGTGAAGAAAACAAGCTCAGTGTATCACACTGGTAGGTGGTGGAGCTTAGATTTAAACATAGGTCATTCAGTGGGAGTGGGGGGTGGTCCAGCCTTACCCCTTAGGGTCAAGCTCAAAGGTGCTCTCCACGAAGCAGACTTAATAGGGAACAAAGTGCACTTCAGGGAGCAATGAGGGGAGGGAGGAAAGGGGTGCTGGTGTAATTAAAGTAAGAGCTAATAAATTGTTGGCACACGTGCCAGGAATGGTTTGAGCACTTGACATATCACAGTTCCCATTTTAAAAAGTCCTACAAGCAAGGCAGCATTAATAGCCCCGTTTTAGAAGTGAAAAAGATTGAGTCATGGACAAGTTTAGTCCCTTGCCCAGGTCACAGAATTGGGATTTGGACCTTGCCAATCCAGCTCACAGCCACACTTGCCAGCTGAGCTACATTGCTCGGTGGCAGGCGAGTAACACAGCCACTGTGCCAAGGGTGGCATCGATGCGTGCGTTTGTTGTTTGGAAAGAGGTGCCGCCCCACTGAGGCAGCAGAGACCCACCATCGTGGGGTAGCCTGCTACTGGTATGTTCCAGGACCACAGCTGAGCCTCCCGTATCAGTGGCTTCACCCATGAGCTGAGGTCCCTGCCGAAGCTCACGCCTTCTCACAGAGGGGCCAGTGGTCAGGAAGCAGGCACATCTGAGGGCTGGCAAGGGGCTGGGTATGAAACAGCTTAAATGAATCAAGTGGGGGGATGGAAAACCAATGTGCCTGGGCCTCCACTCTATACCAGGCATGAAACCTACATTATCCCGTTGAATGCTCACCTCCTTCCTGTACACACAAGGAAACTGAAGCTCAGAGAGGTAAAGTAACTATGCCACTGCACCCAGCCAGCAGCTAGTGACGCTGGGATTCATGCCCAAGTTTGCCTCAGGGTTCCAAAGAAGAAGGATGTGTCAGACAGCTCCAGACTGTACCAGAATTCTGATTTCCCAGATTTGTCTGTTCCACACTCCCCCTCCCAGACATTGGGCTTAGTTCTGATGGAAATGGTGAGGGGTAGGGATGGCAGTGAGAACAACAATGGCCTTGCAGACAAGAGGTGACAACCACTGCCACTGTGAATAACACCTCCCACCTCAGTTTCCTCGTCTGTAAAATGGAAGTGCTGGATTGAGGTCCTATCTCCAGGCCCTTCTGGGGGCTAACGCCCTGTGCTCCACTATTGTACTACCCATTCTGCGAAAATGCCCCTCCATGCCCGGCAGCAGCACGTGGGTGGGCTCGGAAGGGTATGTTCTTCCCTTGCTACAGCAGTGACCTTGCTGGCCTTGCTTCCTCAATTGAAAGGATTCAAGTTTGAGTTAATGGGCAAGGAAGGTCAAGTTCAAATCCATATGAGCGCAGAGTACTTAGCACATTGCTTTGTACTCCCAGGAGAATAACATGCACCAACACCTAATCTGGCCAGTACTGGGTTCCAGGTTTACACATATTACCTCATTTCACCTTTCCTGCCACCCTGCAGGGGAGGAACTGGCAAGCCTTGTCCATTTTATAGATGAATGCACTCAAGGCCACATAACTTGAGTGCTTTACAGAAGGTCATATTAATGCCAGATGATTCTTAAGTGGCTTAATTTAATAATGTTGCTCCAGAAATGGACCCCAGGTGGTGAATAAAAGGTACCAGGGGGATGGAGTTAGACTCGATTGGCCTGGAGTCCAGGGACACTGAACCAGGGAGTCTGCTCAGTGGAGGACAAGGGCACGGGCCTCCCTGTGGCAGGTGCTCCCCAGCCCGCAATTATGGGAGGCTAAGCTTCCCACTTCTGGATCTGAGGCCACAGATCTTACCTCAAGTGACACAGCCAGGGAGCAGCAAGTGACATCTGACCCCAGGCTGTCTGGCCCCAAAGTTGGGCTTGTCCCCTCCTCTCAGGAGGGGGGCTGCAGACTGAGGGTTTTCTCCTGATGAATGGCCTAATCCCCCACAGGGCTGCAGGGGACCCCCACCCACATTTTCTGGAACAGCATTCTGCCACCAGGAGTAGTCACTATGACAACCAAGGTCTTCCCACACCCCTGCATCCCCAGCTGCATCTCCTCTCTGTCCGCGCAGGGCCTGCAAAGGCTGCAAAGGCTGATAGGCTAATTGAGGCTGGAGCCTGGAAGGTTCTCTGGACAGGGCAGGGAGGGCCTCCGCTCAACCCCAGCCAGGGATCAGGAAAAGCGGGAAGGCGGGGCAAGGACAGAGAGAGGTGGGGTGCTCTCATTGCCCATACTTCTGGACCCTTCCTCAAAGCCCTGTAGTCTGAACACTTCATGTCCATGCCTGAAAGTCCTCAGCCCCAGGCCTCCCGCGGCCTTCTCAGTCCACTCTGTTCCCTGCTACAGAAACCCTAACTGCCCCCGCTGGAGCTTCATGCTTCCTGCCTGGCTCACTGCCTGGCACTGCCACCAGGGCAGCCTTGTGTCCACCTGACCATACTGTCCTCATCTGCCAAGTGCCATTGCAACTGACCCTATGACACAGGTATTCGCCCAGGCCATGTCCCCTCTCCACCTGTGCGCGAGCCTTTTGTACGGGGTAGTGGGTAGTCTGTGGTCGGCGAGAGTGGGAGCACCCCCGGGGCAGGAACACTGTGCCATGCTGGGCCACTCTGGTGTCCCCACTGGAGCTTCAGCGCCTGGCGTAGAGAGCTCAGGAGATTGTTAGTGAAAGAACGAATGACGGGATGAATAGAAGGAAGAGGGAAAGCAGAGGCCCAGGGTGGGGAGGACGGCCCAGTGAGGAAGGGAGAACAAGAAGACGGGTCCTCCGGGCACCTCTACTTACCCAGCCGGGCCCGGAAGCTGCGGACTGTGTTGCCCCCTCCTGGCCGCGCGCCCCGCCGGCTGTACTTCTCATAGAGTCTGAGCATGTGGACAGCGACCACGTCCTGGGCGACAGGGCCCAGCGTGGCGGCCGAGTCCCCCAGGGGTCTCTGGGGGTGCTTGTCCCCCGGGAGCCCGTGGGCGGCCGCGGACTGTGCGGCCCTGGCAGGGGCTGTGTGGCTGCCCCCCGCGCCCCGGAGCAGCAGCAGAAGCAGCGGCGGCAGCAGCAGCAGCAGTTGAGGCCCCGGTGGTCCCGGGCTGGTCCGAGCGGGGCCACGAGCCATGGCGGGGCGAGGGCGGCGAAGGGCAGGAGCCCAGGAGGAGGGAGAGCGTGGGCGCACCGGAGGCTGCGGGCCGACCCCGCGGTGGGAGGGCGCGCGGGGAGCCTGCGAGCTGGGGCGCGGGGCGCTGGGTACCAGGCTCCGTGCGGGGCGAGGGGCGGAGCGGGGCGGGCAGCAGGGCGCGCGGTCGGGCAGTCCAGGCCGCCGGAGTCCCCGGCCAGCGGTCACGGCCGTCCGGAGCAGCGCAGAGCCGAGCCGAGCCCGAGTCGCCGCGCTGCCTCGGCAGACTCGCGCCGCGAAACTTTGCAGCCCACCGCGCGCCGGCCCGCGGGCTCGAGGGGCGGGGCGGGGCGGGGCGGGGCGGGGCGGCGCCCTCGGAGGTACCCGCTGCGCGCCCGACCGCTCCGGGCTGCCGCAGACAGGGCCGTCCCCGGCCGGCTGCGGTGTGCGTGCGCCCGAGTGTGGCGGCGTGCGCGCGCCGGGGTGTGCGCCCGCGAGTGTGGGGGCCGTGGGCGTGGGCGAGCATTCTCCCCGATCCCCTCCCTAGAGTCCGAGCCCCAGCCCCGCGGCTGGCTCCTCGGTGGCGCCACAGCCTGGCTGGGGTGCAAGGGGGCTGGGCGGCGCTTGCAGGGGGCTGCCTGCTGGGTTGCCCTGCAATTGCTTGTGATGGCTCTGTGGTCGCAAGATGACAGCTCCCCAGTGAGGACCTGAGAGGGGATGTGTGTGAGCCCAAGTGCCTGTGAGTCAGTGTGTGTCCAAAATGCAAGCATGCAGGGAACACGGACCTTCCCTGAGCAGGCCGTGAAAAGAAAGCCCTCACCCCAAAGTTCAGTCAGCCTAAGGCAACTGGAACAAGATCCTGATTAAATTCAGAATTAGCTGATTAACTGACCCTTTATTTGGCAACAAGGATTGATGAAACACATCAAAGGTCCTTATTAATCTTTGGACATGTGGCCTTCAGGATTGCAGAAAAAGGACATGCTTTCAATTTGCTTTTAAAAACATTTCCAAAGTATCAGAGCAGGCGGAGAGAAAGCAGTGGCTTTCCCAGGAAGGGTTCCCAGTGGAGAGAGGGTACAGGGAGTCCCTGGCTACTGCCCCTCACTTCACCCTGGGTCCTGAGGGTCCTGCACTTTGTCTTGACTCTATCAGGGCTTCTTCTCTATGGATAGAATTCAGGCGCTCTGTGAACTTCATGGGGAAAATTACATCTTTATTTTCACTAACTATTACTAAAACATAGCACTTCCTAATATAAACGCAGGAAACCAGCCACAGTGATGTCAGCAACTCTGTCAACAACGGGCACCGTCCCTAGATATTTTCATGTCACAGAGGAGTTGCTGCAGATTTTTCAAAGTATAGTTTGTACTCATCACTGCTTTGAAATTGTAATGATTGTTGGGCCCGGTTGCTAGTTGGTTAATGAACTAATACAAAGAAACATATATTATGTTACTGTGTTGCAAAGTTGTTTTTAAAAAATATTTTTGATAACTGTATTTTAATTTTATTTTGCTTCCTTTGTAACCCTGAATATTTTATTTCATACATTTAAAAACATTCTTTTGAGAAGGGTTTCACAGGCTTTACCAGGCTAAAAAGGGGCCCCAGGCCCACCCAAAAAGTTTAAGAATTGTTGCAAGAGAAGGAAGGGTCATCTTCAAATCCATGCTCTTCCAGAAAGAGTCCCGAATACTGTCTATGCTACATGTCAAAGGACTATTTGCAAACTTGTGAACATGGTGTTCTTTTTACTTGGTAAGTTTGGGCTCTGTGAGCCAAAATAGTTACTTTTCTTGGAGGGCTCACAATGCAATAATTGTAAATTGCTGGAAAAAGCTTCTGTCGGTGTGTAAAACACAACCCATTTGTAATTTTTCACAATCTTGCAGTGTCAAATTAGAGGCCATTCCATTAAAAGCTTCTGAACCTCAGGCCTGTAGCCTTTGGAAAACTAGAGAGAAGCATTTTATTTATTTTGAAAATTAGCTCTCATTGCGTTCAACTTCCTATTAGTATAAATCCCATTTGTTCTGTGAACTGGTTTTCAGAACTGGTTTGCCTAAGGTGAGATGATCAAGTTGCAGCCTGGGATTGATGTGTCTCTCTTTATAAGTGATCCGGAATGAACTGTATTTTACTGCTCCTCCCCCCACCCCACCCCCACTTCCCTCCTTCTCCATGTGCCCCTTACTTCCCCTCTGCCCCCCTCTCTCCTTCTCCCCGAGAATGCCTCTGACCTGCACCGGCTGGGGGTAACCTCTGCTCATGGGTAGTTTTGTTTCTGCTGGGGCCATACACAATCGAGGCCTATGAAAAGGAGGGTGAGTCTGCAGGAGGCCCACACAAGCTGGGCTATTCGGATCCATGTCCATTAAAGCCTTCTGGCTCTCCTTAACTCATTCTGGCTCCATTCAAGCCAGCCTGAGGGTCAGGCTTTAGCCAGCACTAAAACCTGTAGGGTACAGATTCTCTGACATTGTTGGGAGGGAATTAAGGCATCAGCCAGGGATGGCTAATATTTCTTGCCGCATTTTATTGCCGAGCAGCGGGACTGTAAAGTCTTGAACACAAGCACTGTGGCCCCCTTCCTGTAGCTGGGATGATGGGATAAAAACGTGTTTGGTGAAGCAATTCAGATTACCACTGGGCCACATCCTCGCTGGCTCCCAGCACAGCCCTCAAAACTGCATCGCTAAGACAAGAAACAATCTCTGTGCAATTTCAGCTCATGCAGAACGGTGTTTCTAGCATGGAAATGAGGCTAATTGTGGAGTTTGCCAACGAGAATGTTTTGTTTTTAATAGCTCAAGCCGCAGCTCAAAATAAGGCTTGAGATGGCAGACTGGGGGCTCAAGTCTTCAGGTCTATGGTTTCTGACAGCTTCCTACACAGTCATCCTGGTCCTGGAAGTATAGTACACGGTGATTACCAGGGGTACAAGGTCTTCAACTTGCCAATTTGGGTGGGGAGCACCCTCTCCAGAGAGGTGAAAGGTGCTTCGGGGACCCTCAGTCTTCCAGGCCTCTTTGCCTGGCACTCTGGGGTAGCAGGGTTTCCTTCCGGAAGTCACAAGCAAGGAGTGAAGACCCCTAATAGTTATGAAGCTGAGTATGAAGCCTGAGTAAGGAAGAAAAGCAAACCCTGGTTTGTTCTGAAAAGCAAGCTCATTTGGTTTCATCAAGAACCTCTCCCCAAATAAATAGCAAGTGAAATGTTCCCAAGCAATTGTTTCATGATATTATCCAGTTAATTTGTGGCAGAGCCAGTTTGTGACTCTAAGCAGCTCTGTAACCCAGAGGCAGCCCCACCACCTCTCTGGAGTCCTGGAAGCCTCTTGTGTAAAAGAGAAGGCTGACTCCACACCCTGCGTCTGGGCCTGTGGCCTCATGTCAATCCATTCTTGGAAGTGAGAGAGTTTACAAACATGAATCTGTGGAATCAAATGGGGCAGGTACATGGCCCTATGTCCACTACTGTCTAGTTGTGTGGCCTTGAGCAAGTGAGCTGCCTTCTCTGGACCTCGGTTTCTTCAGCTCCAAGGTGGAGACATGAGCAGGCTATTATGAGGACTGCAAGGTTTTAATGTGAGATGGTGCTAAATTGCATTGGTCATTGTGACTGCTCTTTATTTAATGTATGAAAGAGTTTGTGGCACATTTAAGGTGGATTCAGGCTCTGGGAGATTTGGTGAGAGATTCGAGCCTGGCTATTCCTTGCTCTGCAGAGAAAATACATTGCTTAGCACGCAGCACCAAGAGCTGAAAAGGAACAGATCAGATAGCACTTGCATGTTTCCTTGGTGAGGAAGTCCTAGACCTCTACCAAAGAACTATTATTGTCCATGTCTGTGGGTCCCTGTCCAAAAACTGGGAGGATGATTCACATCTAGATATTCAAAGCTCTTGCCCCTCAAAGACAAAAGAAATGCAAGTGAGTGCCTGTTCCCATTTGGGGCATGAGCTGTGGGACGCTCGAGACAAGAATCCCAGGGCCTCCCCAGGCCGCCCGGCCAGAGTGTAATAAATCTGTGAAATAACAAGCACAAAGGACTTTATAATCAATGACAGATTTTATTTTTGCTCTGGCAAAAACAATCCGTGGAGCTAACATTTTATAGGGAAATAACTACCCAGTTTGTGACTCCTCCTCAGCCCATATTCTCTTTCTTAAAGCTCAGAGAATCAAAGTCAGCTCCTCTGAGAACTGTGGCAAGCAAAAGCACGACTTCCCCTGGGCGGGAACCCAATTCTCCCGTTACTTCCTAGGGTGGCGCGGGCCATTCATTTCTGTTTTGCTAAAATATCCGTGACATGTGAATAAACCAGGATTACAGAACATTGTCTCGGTCAGTAATCTGAGCCGGCATGGGCTCTGGTTTGATGAAATATGGTGCTCTCTGAGCAAACATGGGAATTGGTATTACTTCTCGTTAAAGCTGAACAGTGGGACTATTTAGAACTGGTGCATGAATGCAGCACTGTGGGGAGTGACAATTTGAAGGGAGCTGATTTGGGGGAGGGAGCAGTTGTGTGTGTGTGTGTGTGTGTGTGTGTGTGTGTGTTGGCCAAAGCCAGCCAGTTAGGAGGAGTCTGCGGAAAAGTCAGCCAAAGGGACACTTTGGAAATTAGGACCCCTTCATGGCTGCACAGTCTCTTTACAACTCCAAAATAATCTGGCCCAAAACTTTTGCTCTCCTTTTCAGGAGGGACTAAGCCTATGTCCTTCTCCTGGCACTCAAGCCCTAACCATCTGGCCTAATCTGTTTTGGTTGAGTCTTTCTTAAGGCTGTCTTTCTGCCAGTCTCCTCCTGCCCAAGGGTCCTGAGCTGCCCTCATTCCCTCCGACCCCATTCACCTGGGTTGCTTTCAGGTGCTGCAGTGGACACACCACCCCATCCAGGACACAGGCATTCGTGTCCAGCTGCCAGGACTCTGTCTGCCGAGGGCTCACAGCAGAAGCCCTTCCAGGAGTTGCTGCTGCTGGCTGCAAGGAGCTGCCTCACTTGAAGTTATCTTGCTTCTGGGACAGCCAAATCCAACTACGTACCAGAGTGCAGCAGCCTGGATGGCTGTCCAGCTCCAGGACTCCCCATGGACTCTGCTGAGCCCCTGTTGCAGCTGTGTCGTGGTCAGCTTCTCTTTCTGGCCAGTCCTGTCCCCCTCACTCCCTCACAGGTGTGTTCCCACCAGCACTCTCCCAGGTACCTCTGTACTCACATTTCCAGCTCAGATTCTTTCCCGAGACACTTGCCCTGACATAGCCAGTGCCAGGAGTGATCTGAGGAAGGGGGCTTGGAGAAGGGAGCTGAGGCCTGAGTCATCTGCTGCCCAGTGGCAATAAGGACACTATGGCTAGTATAGTGGAGTCCCGACAGCCCCCAGCTTGCTATGGTGGTGAGCTGGAGGCATCTGTTCTCAGATATTAGAGAAGTGTAGGAGAGGGATGATTCTGAAGACAGAGGGATTGGTGGGCTCTTGCTGAGTGCCATGGATGTGTTGGGAATAGATGATGAATGGTGGAGAGGGATTAATCACTAGTTTAAGGCAGAGTGGGAAAATTAGAGCACCTTCTTGGCAGCATGTAAAGAAACCCTCATTTCTTGCAGCAGGTCCAGCTGAAGACCACGCCCAGGACTTAAATATGAAGGTAGAAGAGCTGCAAAGATGGTTGAATTCTTAACCTCAGCAATTCTGTTATGTCAAAGTCAGGGCCCTGGTTGGGAAGGAGTGGGGCCCTGAGGCTTGGGATGGGGGAACCTTGGTGTACACACTCAAGAATCTTAAAACTCTGTGCCTATTTGAATGCTCTGGGCCTGAGGAAGTGGCTTCTGTCCCTCTTGCTTGAAGATGATGCAGACATAACTCTTGTCCTTCTCACCATCTACTCATGCCTGTACTAGGGTTGCAAGATGGAAACTGGGGCTATGTCGCCACCTAACCCAGCCAGGGCACTGTTGGCCCCACCATGGGGGAGTCACTGTAGCCTGGAGGGTCTCTAGAGTCAACACACACCAGCAAAACATAGGAGAGCATGGTTGGGACAGATCCTGAGGGCACTGGGGCAAGGGCGCCTGGATGTTGAATAAGGGAGAATTTATCAATACGGGAGCACTTACCCATGATGCAGGATTTACACCATGGCAAGGGCTCCAGAGGCTGGGGATGATGCACTTTCAGGTTGGTTCTTGGATGCTTGGAAAAAGCAATGGTTGGTACTACGTGCAATGTCAATGCCAACATGGCCACAGTAAATGGTAGAAGAATGGACCAAAGGCTCAGAGAAGTGGACGTGCTAGGTTAGAAATGGTACCATCAGCCTTTATGTTCTGTGGAAAGGCTCAGAGGACTCTCTATTTACCAAAGAGATAAGGAATCGCTGGTGAGAGGGGCTCCGGCATCATGAAAGGCTCAGTGGTGGCTGTTGCCATAGGCTGGGGCTCAGGCCAGGGGATCTTATTATTGAACCAGAATCCTTGGCAGACATGGGGATGAAAACATCCCAGAATAATGGAGTACTTAACTGTCCAAAGTGGATGCAATTGTCAAAACGAGAGGTGTGGTCAGTGTGCAGCCAGGGACCCTAACTCACATAGCTATGGAGGTGCTTAATAAAACATGGAGTCCCTGGGGACATGTTGTGCAGTCAACAAGAGTCTTGTTCAATTTATACAACAGAAGATAAATCAGAGGTGGATAAATGAGGCTGAAGGCAGCAACTCCAATAAAAGTCACACTATCACCCCAATAAAATCCATACTCTCTTGTCCAGTTTCTGGACCTGAGCCAGTTTTTAGACCTGGAACATATTGAGTGTGGAAGAGGCTGGGTCCTCAGGAGAAAGGAGCCTACAATGCCACAGTGCAGATAGGTGGGAACGATTCCCTGCCCTTCCCCAAAGGGACCCATGGCCATTTACTCAGGTAGCACTGAACCTGGGGAAGGGGATCATCAGAGTCTTCAAGGACAGATGGACACAGGGTCCAAGTTGACATCAGTACCAAAGACCCAAAGCACCATGATCCCTCCTATGTTAGAATTGAGTTCTGTGGGGATGAGGTGATCAATAGATCTTGGTGTGGGTCCAGCTTACTGGTTCATGGACTCATCCATAGCCTTTTCCCCAAATTTCAAATGTGTAATTGGATTAAACATCTTTTGGTAGCTGCCAGAACTTTGCATTTGTTCCTTGGCCTGCAGGGTAAGAGTTAGGGTAGTGGGAAGGCAATTTGAAAATTTGGGGGTAAGAGCTACCAAGTAGGGATGTCCAAGTAGAAACATCTGAAACTATTCCCTCACCCCTTCCCTGGCCAGATTAATAAATCAAAATCAGTGTCCTGTCCCAAGGAGAATGGTAGAGATTACTGCCATCCTTAAAAGTATAAAGGATGCAGCTGGGATGGTGGCCAGGCTGTCCTCATTTAATTTGCCAGTCTGCCCCCTATAGTGACCAGACAGTCGCCAGAGAATGACAGTGGATGACTGCAAACTCACCCAGTGGTGTGCCACCAGCCTTAACTGCAGCAGACAGGCCACATGTGGGATCTTGGCTAAAGCAGATTGATATGGCCTTGGGTACCTGGTGTGCTGCCAGTGGCTTGGTCAGTGTGTTCTTTTTCATCCCATTCAAGATCTTAGAAGCAGTTTTCATCCACATGGGGCAGGTACCAGTATATAGCTCCTGGTATATGTATTTCTTTCACTAGGGCCATCTTACCTCTACCACCTCTGTCATGATAGATCAAGTGGATCTGGACCACTGAGATATTCCACTGATCATCACGTTGGTTCTCTGTATTGATGACATCCTGTTAATCAGACTGAATCAGGAAGAAACTGGCAAGTACTTTGGAGCTTGGTTAGATGCATGTGCTTCAGAGGCAGGAGATGAACCCTGGCAGATTTCAGTTCTGCCACATCAGCGAATCTATTGCATGGTGAGTGATGTGAGCACGTTGGAACATCCCATCCAAGTAGAGGACACATTATGTCTTATTCTTGCCATCTCTAAGAAGAAAACACATTACTGGTAGACCTTTTTATATTTTGGAGACTACACATTCCACTCTTGGGAACGCTATTCTGACCCAGAGGGACACAGAAGGCTGCTTTGATGGGGACCCATAGCAGGAAAGGACTCTGTAGTTCATCCTGGCTGTGAGCAAGAATCCCTGCTGCTTGGCTGGGTACCAAGCCCCTGTGGTATCACCGCTGTCTGTGGAAGGAAGACACCATGTGGAATTTATGGCAAGGCCCGGTAGGAATCAGTCCAAGCCATCTGCAGCAGACAACGGTATAATATGTGCTTTGCAAAGCAGCTCCTGGTACTGGGCTTCGTTAGAGATAGAGGGCCTAACCATGGGACATCTGGTGATCACACAACCAGAACTGCCCCTCGTGAGCTGCATTCTCGCAGAGCCCCCACGTCATGAGCTTGGGCAGGCCCAGCAGCAGTGCATTGAGGACGGGAGTGGTCCATCTGGGTTGGGCTGTGCAGTGCTGCGGATGTGGTGCAGCTGCACGAGCAGGTGGCTCAGACCTCAATACGGCCCACCACTGTGCACCAGTGGCCGATTGAGGTCCCCTTGAGATCAGCTCATGGAGGAGGACAATGTATAGCATGGTGTGTGGCAGGGTAGGCTCGGTGTGGGGTTGTAAACTGAATATGAACTTCTGCTGCCTCGCACCCTCACTTGGGTGAGCTTTGGGACTTATACCTGTGCATTCACCTTGAGGAGAAAGAAAAGTGACCTGAGGTAAGAATAGAGATAGATTTGTGGGCAGTGGCAAATGGCTTGGCTAGTTGATTGGGACCTGGGAGACAAAAGACTGAAACGTCGGGGACAAAGAGGCCAAGGCCAAGTCATGTAGATGGACGTACAGGAGGACAGGAAGTGAGAAGATCTGTGTGTCGTATGTCACCGTCCACCAGAGAGCACCCTGGGGAAGAGGCATGAAGCAACCCGGGAGGCAGAGTGGCCAGCTGGTTGCCACCAGCAGTCTCCGTCATCAGCCAGATCGGGTGGGTGCAGGGAGCCGCTGGGCAGGAATGGAAGCTGTGCATAGCCTTACGGTGGGAGCTCCAACCACCCAGGGCAAATCCAGCTCTGCCACTTCTCAGGGTCCAGCCTCCCAGCAAGGGGGACCAGTGCCGAGCTGGGATGGCGGATTCCTGGATAAGCACAGGATGGGGCCATCTGGTGGATGGATGATTTAATTGGAGTCTTTCCACATGGAAAGAGCAGAGACTCACCTTGCCTGGAGTCTGCACACGTCCTGGGTGTGGCCTGCCGTTCTTGCCTTCAGAGCCTTAGCCAGCGTTGGATACAACACACCATTTCAGGATCCTGTGTGACCGGGCACTCACTTTATAGCACAGGCGGCACGGCAGTGGACACGGGCTGATGGAACCCACTGGTTCTGTCACATCCCAGTGAGAGGGCATGCATTGGAAACCACAGCAGAATTGCCATCTTGAGAGGATGCTCGGAGAGGGTAGGGTGCTGTCCTCCACAACACAATACACACCCCAACCAATGGCCACTGTGTGGTACTGTGTCCCAATACAGTAGAGACCATGTGTCCAGGGCCCAAGGTGCAGAAGCAGAAGTGGCATTGCTCACCCTCATGCTCAGGGGCCACAGGGAGGCTGTGCTCCCTGAACTGTGCATCTGGAGGTCCTGGAGCCCAGAGAAGGAATGCTCCCACCAGGATGCGGCAGGATTCCCGTTTCATGTTCAGCGACAGGTGCTGTCCAGCCACTCCCAGCTCCTGTGTCTTGAGACCAGCGGGGAAGGACAGGAGTCCTATCTGCACAGGTAATGGCCCCTGTGCTCCCACACACTGGGGCGGGGAGGCTGTATTTAGCACCCAGTGGTCCACTGGGACATCTCTTGGCACTGCCCTGTCTGGTTCTGATGACAGACAGATGGAGGTAGGAGCCACAGCGTGAGAAGGGCATGAAGATTCCTGGGGCTGAGAGTCTGGGCCACCTGTGAGTCAACCCCCAGGGAAGCACAGGTGCTGGCAAGATGGAGAAGAATCTAGAACGGTGATGAAAGAGGGAAATGATGGGTACCCATGGTCCTGAGCCTGGCTGTAGCAGCAGGGGCTGTGTTCACCCCTTTAAACTTCCTCGTGTAAGTTCTCCCAGGACAAGAGACCAGGCAGAATCCTGGGGCAGCTGTTCCCAGCTAGGGTGGGATTGTTAGATGAGACAGGTGGGCCCGAGCTGCAGCGAGGGTGGGCTGAAGAGCACCTACAGTGCTGCCCATCCCCCTCAGGACTGGCGCCTCCATCCCCAGTGTTCAGGAGTGCTGCCTGCCGAGGGCTCCCAGCTGAGACCGCCCAGGAACGGCTTTCAGCTGCTGAAAGGAGCTGCCTGTGCACAGCCATACCTCCTCTTCCGCAGGGCCGCCTGCATTCCATGGCTGGTCCATGTGGTGGCCCAAAGGGCTGGGATCCCTGGTCTCAATTTGGGACAGCTCTGAGGGCCATCCCAACTCCAGAGCCCTCTGTGGGAGCAGCCACAAGCCCCCACTGTAATCACATCACATTCAGCCTCCCCTCTGTCCAACCTGCCTCCTCACCCCTTCCAGGCGATGTTCCCAGGTGCCTGCCCCATAAACCCGCCACACAGAATTCTCCATCTCTGAGACCGTTCCGGGCACTTGCACGTGAGACAGTAATCCTCAGGCATCCACGGTGTCCCTGTGTACTAACACGACAACTGCTTACTTCTGAATTCTCTTTCAGCCGTGCTCAGAAAAACATCATTTTTCTTCTGTATTTCTTTAACATGTCTCTTATGCTTACTAATTTTCCTGTTAATGAAGAAGAGCAGGCTGCAGGTTCATAAGAAATTCATGAGCCTGTGTTTCTTCTATTTATTTTTATAGTTGACTTCTATTTATAACAAGGAATTCTGATTTTCCATTTACACTTGAGATATAAAGGTTTAAAATACATTTAAGTAAAACAGAGTCAGTTGGTTTAGAGAAAAAACCCTAAGTGACAGCTATGGCGGGTGACAGAAGGGAGTTACTGAAGGATGGTTACATGAGAAACGCCTGTCTAGCGTCAAGGGGACTCTCACCCTGTAAGGACGGGCCCGAGTCGCCATTCCTCGTGAAGGCCCTGGGCCCTGTGTTGAGCAGAGACACTTGTTCCTTCCCAGGACACGTGCCCCGCTGTGTGGAATGATCACCTCCGAGTCTGCATCTGCAGGTGGCACCAGGGCCTGCAGTGCTAGCTCTCTCACCTGCTGTTGTAGCCCCGCCCCCAGCGTGGGCCAAGACACAGGTGGCTGTGGCAGGCAGGGTTCTAGAATGGCCTCCAGAGTCCTGCCCCCAGGATGCATGCTCTCGAAAGTCCCACCCTGAGTGGACCTGAGACTTTTGAATATAATGCCTGCTACTCCTGGGATTAGTGATGTTATATGGCAAAGGTGATGGGATTTTGCATAGTAGTGAAGGGCCCAAATCAGTTGATTTGGTCTTAATCTAATGGGAGATTGTCCTGGGTGGGCCTGATCTAATCTGGTGAAAGCCCTTAAAAGAAGGCGCTGGCCCTTCATGAAGACAGGGCGCTTCCCGCCGCCATGTCCTGAGAGAGCACCCTGAGGAGGCCACATGGCGGGAAGCCCCAGCACCCCTAGGAGCCGGGAGTGGCCCAGCTGGCAGCCTGCAGGAAAGCAGGGTCCCCGTCCTACAAGCGGAAAGGCTCGCAGCCCGGCCAAACCTGACGTGGCCTGCAGTCGGCGGACCGGAGGACCCGGCTACTCCACACCCAGACTCCCGACCCCTGGCAGTTTCGAGATGAAACTTGTATGTTGTTTTGTGCCGCTCAATTTGTGGAAGTTTGTTATGCAGCAATAGGAAACTCACTCCGAGGCTTGCAGAAGTCAGCTGACGGAGTGAACACGCTGACCGTGAGTCCATGCTTCCCAGCTTCTGCGTGTCCCGCCCGGGCTGCGCCGGGCGTGTTCCGCCGGGGGAGGTGTGGGAAGGGAGGGGTTTGTGTCTGCCGCAGCCCCGCATGGCCCCTCCCAGCACAGTGTAGATAAGGACCAGGCCGAGCATGGCCCCCGGTGACTGAGGGAGGGGCCTGTCCGGGGACCCTCTGAGCCTGGCCTCCTCAGCCACACTGTCGGCCTGGCCAGTGTGCCCACTCCGTGCCCTGGAAGGCCTTTGATCTCACCTCTCTTTTCTGACTCTGCCTGCCCTGAGATCCACGTGGCAGCTGGAGGGAACTGTCACTCCTCACCCCGGCTTCTGGCTCTGGGGCACAACCACCCTCCTCACTGCCCCAGACATCCTTCCCCTTTGACCTCTCTGCCTTGGTGCTGTCTGTGGCCCAGCCCCGCCACCCCAGTCCCCCTCTCCCCACCCTCCACACGCTGCCACCTCTCACAGCAGTGCCAAGCTCCCCAGCCCCCTGCGGGCCTGGCCCTGGGTTCCCGCTCTGGGCCAGAGTGCTGACACACAGGCCTGGCTGCTGCCCCTGCCAGCTCCGCCCACGGCTCCCCTCCGCTTCTCTCCACAGGCCTCCACCTGCCTCCAGCGCTGCCCTGCCCAGCCTCCCGCTCCTCTGCAGGTGACCGGGCACCGACCTCCCGGGAACGCCCAGGCACTGCAGTGGATGTGGCTTCTTCCCTCCCTTCCGAGACAGCACTCTCCTTCCTGTGGGGCGTGCAGCCCCCACGCCACACCTGCACCCACTGGGGCTGCCCGGTGGCCTGCCAGGGGCTGGTTCATGACCTAGCCAGTGCTCACACCTGTCCCGTGGCCACGGTGAGTCCCGGGGAGAAGCCCTGAGCTGGGCTGGTCAGGGTTCTGGAGGGCTTTCCGCAGCAGATTCGGGGAGAAGCCTCCCTCGTCGGCTCGCCCAGGCGTGCAGAGGCCACGCCTGCTGCTGCCAAGTGCCCTGTGACACACAGAGCCCGTCTCTGATAGAAGGGATGAGCCAGTGAGGGGAGGAGCAGGGATGGGGAGAGCGAGAGAGAAAGAGAAGAGGGGAGAGGAGGAGGGAAGATGAGGATGAGAGGGCAGGGAGGGCGGAGGGGGGAGAGCGGGTACTGCTTGCTGGGTGACGGATCCTCCGCAGCTGCCATGCACACACACCCTCGTCCCACAGTCCCCACAGGCGCAGTCCCGCCGGGCTGCTCTTGGTCTTCCTCAGGCTGTTGTCTGGACCCGTCATCTCACGTCTGCTTCATGGCTCTGCCCGAGGCTGCTGGCGGCCTTCCGTTCTTCAAGGGCTGTTGGGCTGACAGCCTCAGTTTCCTGCTAGGTTCTGGGCTCGGGCTGTCTGCTTATTTCTGGACTTTTCTTTTGTGATGTCTCCACCCACCTCCCAATCCTACATCTCCACCCAGACCCAGCCTGGGTCACAGGCCGGCAATCCCCTCGGGACCCTGTGCTTCCTCCTCTAGGCCTGCTCCCCTGCGAGGAGGCACTGGGCTTCACCGGGCCTGTCGCTCATGCCTGGCCGGTGCAGCTGGCCTCCTCAGTGCCTGCCACATCTGTCCTGCACTCGGACACGCTGTGGCCCAGGCCTTTGGCTTCACCTGCCGCTTGTCTGCATTCTGGCCCCACTGCCTTCAGGCCCCTCCTCGAGGCCACGGGGGCATCGTCCCATGGCCCCCCCTGTTTGTGAGGCACTGCCAGTGCCCTCGCCCTTGGGGCGATGTGTGCGGCAGACCCTCACTCGTGACCCCCTTCTAGGCACCTGATGTTGCCTCTCGTTTCCTGTCCACGTGTTTCCTCCTCCCGGGCACATGCCCTGCCCAGCCCTTCTTCCAGCCTGAAATGCCCTCGTCACACCTGCAAGTCCCAGGGTCAAGTTCTATTTTGCCCAGAAGCCCTTGAGAACCCCGTCCCCACTGCCCTTCCTACCCACTAGGAGTGGGACCACCCCAGACAGCCTGTGTAGAGGTGTCCCGTCGGTGCCTGACCCCACACTGGGCTCTGGGAGGACAGTGACTGATGAGAGTCTGTGCCCAGGGTGTTAGAAGGATCTGCTCCAGGAATGTAGGCGGGTGGGAGGGGACCCAGACATGCATGGGGTGATGCCCCTCCACAGCTGGCGGCTCCTCTGCCCCTCCTCTCTCTGGCCTCCCTCTTGAAGCCTGGTCATGAGGCAGGAGGGAAGAAAGGCTAACAGGCCTGAAATGCTCAGCTCTGAGCATGGCAGTGGTTTTCTCTGGTTCTGGAAGGATTTGCTTCTCCTCCACGATCCACTCAGGCATCTTTGATGACAGAAACCAATGTTAAGCTAGAACAACTGAGAATGAGGGACTGACTGGCTTGGAGAGCGGCCTAGGAGCAGGGGTGCAGACAGACTTTAGGAAAACTCGGAGCAGGCCCTTCAACACGGTCAGCCTCCCTCCCACCCGCCCTCCTTGTGGCCATCCCTTCATCTTCAAAATGAAAACAGCTTTAATGTTAATTGATTATGTACTTAATATTGTAATTATTATAATTGGCTACTGTAAAAAATGAGAATGATGTAGAAGATAACCCTATCAATATTCTGATTACCTTCTAGACCCACAAGCAGCAAAGATTTTCTGTGGCAGGCCACACTGTGAATATTACATGCTTTGTGGCTCTACAGTCTCCACTCTGCCTGTAAATGCCAACCACAGGCAGTAGGCAAATGAAAGGACAGGCCTGTGTGCCAATAAAACTTTATTTACAAAAAAAGATGATTGGCAGGATTTGGCCAACTCCTGCTATAGCCATTTTTCTTTCTGCCTTAGGTGTCAGCATCATTTTCTTCTAGGACAGAATGGTGGAGGGGTGGGAGTGGCAGGGCTGTGGGTCCAAACATCTCTGGGCCCTCTCTGCCATGGTTACAGCCATGGAGGAAGGCATGACTCCCTCCCAGCCCAGTTTGAGGATGCCAGTGCAGGACACTGATTGGCTTGGCACAAGGCAGATGCTCGACTCCACATCAGCCTCAGAGGGAGGCCTGTGAGAGGGGTTATCTGGCTGGTTTTGGTGGTGGAGGGTGTGCTGTCTGGGGCATGCAAAATGATCCATGTCTAGTACATTCTATATAATTTGAGCATAGCCCAGGCTTTTGTGAAATTAGTCTTCATTATTAGTGTGGCATGATTAAAAATAAAAGATTTTTTCACTTATTATGTCCCATCATTTATTGTTTCCTACATAGGAGTTCTGTCCCCTCGGCCTGTCCCTTCCCACCTTTGGACAAGCATGCCAGGCTGCAACACGTGTCTCCTGACTGGTATTCTTCAGTCCAGAGGGATTCAGCGTCGGCCTCCTGGGACCTACTTGGTTTCTTGCTGACATCTTCCCTCTTCCCCATGGCCCTCCTCCAGTCCCATATCCTGCCTCAAATAGGTCAGACTCCAGGAGGCATTGGCAGGTCCGGATGGAGCCTGTCTTGGCTAAAGCTGTGCTGTGATCTTCATGCTTCTGACTCTGCTGGTGGAGCACCTGATCCCCTCCTGGGGACCCTGCCAGCCCAGTGCAGGCTCAGCCTCTGTCAAGTCCTGGCAAGCAGTGCTGTGGGTTCAGGCTGGCAGCCGAGCCCCTTGTCCTCAGATCCCCCAGGTCCCTGTCATGCCGCAGCTGTGCCTCCTTCCCAGCTGCCGGGGCTGTGTGCCTGGCTCACATCTGAGCCACCCATCTCGGGCCGGCTGCATCCTGGAGCAGGTGCAAGGCCTTGGCACGCTCCTCTTCCATAGAATGCAGAGAATCATGAACTCCTCGCAGGTGGCTATGGAGGTATAATCATCGAGAGAGCAAGCACCGTTCTTGGCTCACTGTGGGGCTAGGGTGACCAACCGTCTTGATCCACCCTGGAACTTCCTGGGTTTAGACCTGAACAGCCCTCATCCCAGGAAATCCTCAGTCCTGAGCAAGGAACATTACAGGAAGTGCCACCGGAGTTGTCATTGCTGGTTTCTCCCTCTCTCACCATGGCCCTGCACAGGGCCAGATGTCCTCATGCACTTCCACTTCTAACCTGGAGACTTCCTCCTCGGGGTACTGGGTCAAGGCCCCAGAGACCAAGCCCCCACCCTGCCCCCACCCTATGGGTGCCAGCCTCAGCCTCGGCTCCTCCCTCTCGGGCCATCCCAGAAGAAGCAGGTCCTCTGGGCAGGTTGCAGCCAGGCCCTGCTGCCCTCAAACCCAGGTCCTGGCTCCCTCGTGTCACGCTAAGGCTCACTTGGGTCTGCAGCACCCCCAGCCCTGGCCACTTCCTGCTCCTCCCTCCATCCTAGACCTCGTGTACACATGTGATGACCCCTGTCTACCAAGCTCCGTCCACAACTCCCTTCCTCCTTCTTCTGGACACCAGGTGCTGCTCATACCCACTGAGGCTCTTCCCTGGCATTAGCTATTTTCAGGGGAGAGTGAGTGGCTCGGTGGGCTGGCCATGGGAGCGCAGGTAAAAGACAGCAAAGGCTGGGCTGAGAAGGAAAGCAGATGGCCAGGCTGTAGGCGGCACTTCCACAGACAGGGACCCCGGGGAGGCCTTTCAGCAGGGAGGGGCCACACTAGGAGGGGCTTGAAAATGGGCTGGAAAAGCCTGGGCTTCGAGTGCTGCTGCCCACCCTCTGCTTCTTGGGAAGGACTCCGTCTGCAGACTTTCCACCCTGCACCCACGGTGCCTGCTTAAGGTTGCAATTGCAGCTGGTTACCCCAGGACAGGAGCCCCTCGGCCTCTGCACATCTCCTGCTGCCAGGGCCACGCTGACTGGTAGAATCAAAGCTAATTCTCCCCATAGCCAGCTAGACTCCTAGTGGATTCTTCTAGTGCCAGTTCGCCTAGGGATGAACTTGCAAATTAATCAAATAAACAATTTGCATGAGCCAGTTGCAGCCCCCTAGGAGGAAGGTGGGGCTCTATTAGGAGTTTCCCTTGATTGTCTTCCTTGGAGCATTTGTGTGACCCAGCCCAGCACTCCAGAACCTGTCCTGTCTCCTGGTAAGTCTCAGGAGACAGAGAGCAGAGTGCTGCTCGGTGTGCACAGCTTTGTGCGGCTTACTATTTGCCCCTGCTCATTTCGGGTCATGGCGCAGCTCTTGGTGTCTGTCCCTGCTTGTGGGGTGCCCTATGTGACCAGAGACCCTGTTGTGCTGTCTCAGCTTCTCCACACCCAAGTCAGAACCAAAAAGCAGAAAGACCAACTCATATAGGGCTAAAAAAATTTGCTTATCTCTTACAAATATACTTAAAAATAATTGAAGAATATATGGAAAATATCAAAAGCAGAGATAAAAAGAATTACCTATTTTTGTTTTGGACCATCCAAACTCATCCTTACCAAGTGGTATAATTCTCTCCCATCCTTTCTCTGGGAATGTCTTTTGCTTTCAAACACTTGATCATTCCATATTCACAGATTTTGATTTTCCTTTGGTCACTAAACATTAGAACATAAGCATTTCTTTAGATTATAAAAAACTTTTCAAAAACAAATTTTAATTGACTGTATATTGCATTGGTTACCTTTACCAACGCAATTTACTGAACTTTATGGTTCAGTTAGCCAATTTCCCATTTTTTTCCTCTTATAAGTAATATCAAAAGGGATATCTTTGTGCCATAAATACTTTTTTCCATATTTAAAATTTTGGCTTTGGCAAATAATTTGCTAAATAGTCCTAAATGACAGATTTCCATAAATGAAATTATTTGTTTAAAAAGTATGAATATTTACAGAGCTTTTGTACATATTTTAAACTACTACCTAAAAATAGTGATATTACTAAGCTTACTTTTTTAACATATCAAGTTTTACATTTTTATAAAATCAAGCCTGATTTTTCTGTTATCATTGACATTTCTAAACCTGGTCACATCTCCCTCCATAGGTTACATGTTTAATTATAGTTTATTCCTGGGTTGTTTACTTCAGTTGTTTTCATCACTGCATGTTGTTGCAACGCCTGTCTGGTCTGGGTGTGATTTCTTTCAGCCACCACGTGAGGGGGTGGGCTCAGCTTATAATTTACCTGAAAGTTAAGGATAAACTGGCCTCTTTGGCCCCGTTCCTTCTCCACACCCATCGGCTTCTGCACATTTTTCCTAGTGAGTGGGGCTTCCTCTGGGAGCACAGCAGTGTGCACTGCTCCCTGGAGCCTGCCGCGGGCTGTGCACGGGCAGCCCCACACAGTGGCAGAGCAAGTCCTGCCCAGGCGGCCCTGCTGTCTTCTTTGCAGCCAGCAGCCTTCCTCATTCCAGGGCTTCACAGTGTCTGGCCACCCTCAACCTGGACAGCCCGCTCAGGTGGCGCTGGCGAGGAGGGGAGCTCTGGTCTTGCCGTGGAGGACGGGATGCTGAGGCAGGTGCCGGATGCGGATGCTCCCGGGAGCAGCTCAGGGAGGGGCCGCCCCCCCCCCCCCCTGCCCCCTGGCTCACAGGCCTTTAAACTCCTGTTCTGGACTCCCTGTGCACCGGTAGGATTTGGACATTTTTCCCTTTTCACCATCCATCTGCGAATGTGTCCTGAGGGCCTTGCATGCGTTGTGTGAGGGGAGAGTAGTTCTGAGCATTTGGAAACAAAGAGCCGGGTGCCCAAGGCTGGAGGGAGTATGGCGGCTTCTAGAGACTGAGAGCAAGGGCGGGTGGGAGGCAGGGATGATGGCAGGGCTCTCAGCAGGAGACCATAACTGGGTTTGCAGAAAGCTTCCTGGAGGTGGTGGAAGCAACCACCACCTGAGTGGTGAGAAGGAAGCAACATAGGGAAGAGGAAAGGAGAGGCATTCCAGGCCAAGGGCTCAGAGATATGAAAGCAGAGAGGGGAACAGGCATGGTATTCCCAGGAACCGCATGTTGCTGGGTAAAGGAAGAAGTAAGGAAACCCAGGCCTTTGTAGACCTTCAAACGTTCACAGCCAGCAGGCCCACTGAGACAGGACCCCAAGGGAGAAGGAGGCGGCAGTGGTGTCTGCCAGCTGCTGCAGCAGAGATGTGGCTTTGCAGGACAGCTCAGAGCAACACAGGAACCATCCTTGGCAGAGGCACAGGGCTGGGTCCCCACTGCAGCATGGCCAGAGCAGGGTGATGCAGGAAGCAAAGCTGGGGCGGGTCTAGTTGTGGTGCCCTCCTGGAGCCTGCCACCCTAGCTATTGCGGGATCCAGGGGACAACAGCCCTCTGCTCTCACTGGGGAGCGCCTGGCCTCCCACAGACCTGAGGGGTCCTCTAGGGGCTGGTTCACATGGCGGGGGCAGGCAGGGACAGTGGCTGTCCCCACCAGATAGCAAGGGGTGGAGGCCGAGCCTGGCTCTGGCTGTGTGACGTTGCTCGACCTTCAACTCCAAGCACAGCATTTGCCTCACAGTGCCTCCGGAGGTTTAGACATCGTTCCTGTATACCCTCCGTGATGCTCAGCCTCTTCCTCCCGGAGAGAGAGGGCAGCCAGGGGGTATTCTTCCAGCTGGCTGCCACAGCCTTGCTGAGATGCCTCTTCATGCCGAGGAGCCAGATGCCCGGGTCCCTGAACAGCTGCGGTGCCACTGGATCCTGGACCCTCGCCGCCACAGGGGCCGGTCAGTGCCTCTCTGGAGCCTGCAGGGTCACCTGGCAGGCTGGCAGGCGGCTTTCATGTGCCTAGTTAGCACTTTTTTTTTTTTTTTAATTTCGGCATATTATGGGGGTACAGATTTTAAGGTTTCAATAAATGCCCATTTCCCCCCCTCCCCCCAAAAGTCTGAGTCTCCATCATGACCATCCCCTAGATGGTGCACATCTCACTCATTATGTATGTAGATACCCGCCCCCCCCCACCTGCCCAATACCCTATTACTGTAGTACCTATGTGTCCACTTAGGTGCTACTCAGTTAATACCAGTTTGCTGGAGAATATATCTGGTGCTTGTTTTTCCATTCTTGGGATACTTCACTTAGTAGTATGGGTTTGAGCTCTAACCAGGAAAATATAGAGAGAACTGATAGGTAAGGTAGATTACTGATCATTCTGTTGGGTTGGATGTTGTTGCTATGATTTCTGTCTTGAGCCATTGTAATATCTGGCCTTTAATATCTTTGGGTTTTGGTTGTTTTTATTCGTGGGTTATTATTATGATGTTCCGTGCGTAACGCTGTTTTAAGTACTTCTTGTAGGGCTGGTCTTATCTTGGTGAATTCTCTGAGCCTTTGCTTGTCTGAGAATGTTTTTATTTCTCCTTCATATATGAAGCTTAGTTTTGCAGGGAATAATATTCTAGGCTGGGCATTGTTTTGTTTCAAAAGAGTGAGAATGGGGCCCCAGTCTCTCCTTGCTTGTAAAGTCTCATTAGAGAAGTCTGATGTTATTCGAATTGGCTTTCCCTTGTATGTTACTTGCTTCTTTTGTCTTACAGCTCTTAGAAGGGCCTCTTTAGTTGATACTTTGGTCAGTCTGATGACTGCATGTCGTGACGTCTTCCTGTTTGCATTGAATCTCCCAGGGGTCCTCTGAGCTTCTTGAACTTGTATATCAAGATTTTGAGCAAGGCCTGGGAAATTTTCCTCTATTATATCTTCAAACAGCTTGCCCAACCCTTGAGTGTTGTCTTCTTCCCCTTCTGGTAACCCTATGACCCTCACATTAGGTTTCTTCACATAATCCCACAGCTCTTGTAGGCTTTGCTCTTTTCTCTTGTTTCTCTGCTCTATTTCTGTGACTGATTTATTTAATTGGAGGGTGTTATCTTCAAGCTCTGAGATTCTTTCTTCTGTTTGATCTACCCTGTTCTTGAGACTTTCCACTGTATTTTGTAGTTCCTTGAATTGATTCTTCATTTACAGGAGTTCGGTTACAATTTTCTTCATTGTGTCTATTTCTTTTCCCATATCCTGGAGGCTTTTTGTGGTTTCTTTGTGTTGGTTATTGAGTTGTTGTTGCAGCTGGGTGAGTGTTCTTATGATCCACATACGAAATTCCTCTTCTGTCATATTGGTTGCCTGATTTTGGTTGGTGTCCGTTTCTAGGCTGCTGGTGCTCCTCTTTGGGGGTGTGTTTTCCGTTTGGTTCTTCATATTTCCTGAGTTCTTTCGCTGATTTCTTCCCATGTCGATCAGCTGTTGTTTCTTTCCTTAGGTTATTGTTTGGGTATTCACACACCTTGTTTAGTTTCTGAGGCGTTAGGTGGTGTCTGTGGGTGAAATTGGACCACTCCCTGTATTTTGAGTCAGTGGGTGCCATGGAAAGGCTGTGCAAGATTCCGTCCCTGTCAATAGGTGGCGTTTGCTTGGAGGAACAGGCTATGCTGTTGATTTTGTGTCCTGTTATCAGCTCTTGTTCTGGGCGGAGCTGGGTTGGGTAAGCCTGCCCTCAGGCCGTTAGTAGGGGTCAAAGTTCTGTTCTCTGCTTCCAGGTAAAGCTGTCAGGGTGGGGCTGGAATGGTCCCACTCAGCCAGAAAGTCTGGGTGTGGGGGTGGGGCTGTCTGAGACCCGCAGTCTGGAGCGGGCCTCGCTTCTTTCCACCCTCCCCAACTCCGCAGCTACTCCTGGGCCTCTGCCAGCAGGCCAGACCACAAGCCACCAGGCCTCCCTGGACTGTGATGCCGGCGGGGAGGTTCTCTGCACAGGAACGCCACCTGGGTTGGGCGCACGGCCTCCTCCTGGGAGGAGGGTTGCCCTCTAGGACGCCGATCTGCCCCTGGAGGCACACACACCTCAGTAGGCTGTTCACGTATAACCCTTCTGTGCCCCGGGCAATGCTAGCCCTCGGTGCAGGGGATCTGGTCTGCAGGTCCGACCTCTGGGTCCCAGAGTTCAAACTGTATCCCCACCAGGGAGAGGATTTCCGGTCCCAATTCACCCACAGGGAGCCCAAGCTGGGTCTATGTCTCTCATCCTCTGAGTCGGCACCGTTCTCCTGGGAACACCGTGCCAGCAGCACCTGGGAGGGCTGGCGGGTAGGGAGCTCACAGTCTGAGTTCCCCTGAGTCAGCTGTAGGGTCCCAAAAGGGAAGGTCCCGTTCCCTGGAGGTGCCTCTGGCTGGTGGCTGTATTTTCTCTCTGGGCAGCCCGGGTAGGGTCGGCGGAGGGGAGGAGGAGGCAATATGGCGCCTGCCTCGTGGCTCGGGTCTGTGCACATGGAGGTGCCCAGAGGAAGTTGGGAACCTGGTGCCACGTCTGCTATAGGCTCACCCCTGGCTGGCGGAGGCCGTCTCTGGGCTGATGTCCGCAGGTCTCTCCACCCACTGGGGAGCCCACCATCAGTCCCAAATGCAGGGGAGTGGAAACAGCAAATCCACCTACCCTTGCCGCTGGTCTCTGGGCTGCTCCGGTGGTCTCAGCCTCCAGTTCTCCTCCGCAGCCTCCTCCCGTGGAGTCTCCCAGGGTCTCAGGTACCCCTCCTTCCGGCCCTCGTCCGCTGTATGCTCGTCTTCTTGCTTCTTTCCTCTAATTTCTGCTAGATCTGACTTTTCTGCAGAGACACTCTGTCTGGCGGTGTTATTCGTCTGCCATCTTGCTCCACCCTCCCTAGTTAGCACTTTGTGGTGCAGCCAGGTGCATCTGCGTCTGATAGGCATGCGCATGGCTGTGGCATCTGTGCTCCTGCCTCGCCTGCCTGGGAGTGGAGGCCTGGGAGTGGAGGCCTGGGAGTGGAGGCCTGGGAGTGGAGGCCTGGGGGTGGAGGCCTGGGAGTGGAGGCCTGGGAGTAGAGGCCTGGGAGTGGAGGCTGGGCCCCCAGGGGCTTTGCTCCAGGCCCAGACACAGAACAGGGGCCAGGCCATCCCTGACTAAACCCTGTCTCTCCTGAGAGGCACTCCCATTTGTTCACGAAAGTGCTGGGCTGAACCAGGCCCAGGAGGTGGAGGAAGTGGGGCTTGGGGATCCTTGGCCTGGGGGTGGTCCTGGGGGTCCTCCAACCCCCGCCAGAATGAGCTCCAGGTTGTGGGAACTAGGTCCTGCCCCTCCCCTCTGCATGGCTTGTATTCTACGGGAGAGGTGACAATAAACCTGTAGGTAGACAGAGTTAGAAGGTGGTTTCTGGAAGAGTTGGATCTAGAAGAGGCAGGAGACAGGGCCCACAGGGAGGGCGTGACAGTGGCAGGGGTTGGGCCTGCCAAGGGAGGAGAGACCTGTTGAGAGGGCATGTAGCTGAGCCGCCAACAATCGAAGGGCAAGGAGCACCACCTAGGAGTGAGCCTGGGGTGTTCATGTGCAGGCTGCAGAACACAGGGAAGGAGGGGGAGGGGTGGCGAGGTGGCAGGGTCAGGCCAGGGACCCCTTGGCCTTGGTGAGGCATTGCATGTGACTTTGACCAGCAGAGGGGCACTCTCAGGCCTCACGGTGAGCTAGGTGGAGGTGGGGACACATTCCTAGGCATAAAGACTAGAGGGACCAGCTCTGCCTATGTGGTCATGGAGACAGTGTGGCTGGGACCATCCTGTTCACGCCAGTGACCCCTGTCTTTCTAGAAGCACCCTGATCTTGATGATCAATTATACGATCAGCTTCATACAGACACCCTTACAGAGGGGGTGATGTTGAGTTCTGCCTCCCGGAAGCCTAAGATGCTCACCAGGCAGGCAGCGGGGAAATAGCAGGTGCATGCGTATGTTAGGAATTGCAGGGTACTCTGTTGCGTGGCTCCCGGGCTGCCAGTGGGGAGGCGCAGGAGGAGAGGCAAGAGGGGGCTCAACCTGGCAGCCCTGGGTGTCGAGGGTCACAAAAGAGTCCAAGGTCTGGGAGTGGTCTGGTCAGGCTTTTGTTTGGAGAGAGCACTGTGGGCGCTCAGGGCAAGGGCCAGGGCAGTGAGGGGCCAGGGCTGGGGGCAAGGGAAGGCCTTACAGTGGCACCACCTGCAGCAGGATCATGGGGAGGGAGAGAAAGGATGGCTGTGGGGGGCTGGCAAGACAGGCTCAGGAAGGATGTGCAGGACGAGGGGGCACCTGGAATGGGGCACAGGCCGGGCATGGGGGCCAAGAGGAAGCTGTGCGAGGCTGGAGAGCACAAGGTGAGGCCCGCTTGGACTGGATTTGGTAAATTTAGTGAGTGTATGTACAGATGGTGCACCTTCCATGTCAGGAAAACATGAAGGGTTTAATGCACAGATTAAAAAAGTATTAACAGATCCAGATGCTCTCATTTCTTTTCACTACATCTTGCATCAGCAAAATTTCTGTGCTAAAGCTACTATTTTAAGTGACACTTTGCAACAAGTTGTAAGTATTGCTAACTACTATATACTCATGCAAATGTAACACAGCATCATCAGTTTCACAACATGCTAAATGTGAACCATGAGGTATTCAGTATGAATTTGCTGTATCATTCTAAAGTGCATTGGCTATTGCAGGGACAGCTGTAAGTCAAAGTTTTATCTCTGCAAGAACAGATAGTTAAACTTTATGAAGAACAGAATCAGCAATGTGAATTAATGAAAGAAGATTTCTATAGGATTGCAGCATTTCTGTGTGATATCATGTCAAAATGACTTTGAATATTTTTTTGCAAGGTACAACTAAGTCTATACATGATATGTGGCAAAAAAGCCAAGCATTTAAAAAAAAGCTATCTTTTTTAAAAACTCTTCAAAAGGAAATTTTGGATGGACATTTTCTCAGTTAGCAAAGGTCATTAAAGGGCAGGATGATATATGGGAATCATTGAAGAATAGGCAGCTGTTATAGACCTATTAATTGGAGAATACAATGAAAGGTTCACTTACTTTGAGAATCATGACATCACACTGAAATTAACTTTTCAGCTTCACTTAGTTGATATCACCAAGGCACCTAAAGGACTACAGATGGAATTGACTGAGCTCTCAATAGACAGCATTTTAAAGTCATTGATGCTAAGAAAGAGTCAATTGAAGTATGGAAAAATAATAGTAGAATACCCATGCCTTTGGCAATATGCCCAAAAAATGCTTTCTTGCTTTTTAACCACTTATTGCTGTGAATCTACATTTTCCTACCAAACCCAAATCAAGATGCACTTAGATCACAAACGACTGATGCCATCTAGAGGATCAACTGAAAGTGCAGACCTCCATGCTGCAACCAAATATCCAAATGCTTCCCAACAAAAAGCAGACACAGCAAAGTCATTAAAAGGTTTGTTAACTTTAAAATTAACAAGTAGTTTTAATTTTTTTGAAATTATTAAGTACAAAGTAGTTCGATTTTTACAAAATAATATACATTTTTAAATATATCTGATTGAAGTTTCTTAAACGTGGCCTTATTTGATTACAGCTCAATTAATGCAGCCTTCCCACATGGAAAGGCCTCCCACCCCTGATCTGGAATAAGCAAAACAACCCTGAAAAAGAAGAACAAGTTTGGAAGACTAACATTTACTAATTTCAAAACTTATGAAACTGTAGTAATCAAAATAATGTGGTATTTGTGTCAAGATAGACAAATAGACTAATGGAACAGGATAAAGAGTCCAGAAACAGACCTACACATATATAGAGAACTGATTTTGGAAATGATACAAAGACAATTCAGTGAAGAAAACATATCTTTTGAGAAAAATGGAGACAGAAGAACAGTTGTATATCCATATGCACAAAAAAGGAACATTGATCCATACCTCACTCCATATAAAAAATAAACTTAAAAAAAATCCTTGATTTACAAGTAAAATCTAAAACATAAAATCTCTAGAAAAAAATTCCAGAACAAAAATAGAAGATAGAAAATATGAGATTGGGAGAAAATATTTTTAAATTGTATATCTTATAACTTGTGTTGAGAAAATATAAAAAGCTTTTAAAAGTCAAAAATGAGAAAATAATCAACCCAATTAAAAATTGGCAAAAGATCTGAATAGATGCCTTACCAAAGAAGATATAGGGATGGCAAATAAGCATATGAAAAAATGCTCAACATATTTAGCCATTAAGGAAATGCAAATTTAAAGCCCAATGAGATAGCACTATTCACCTATTAGAATGGCTAAAACTGAAAACAAAGTTAGCTGACAATCTCACATGTCAGTGAGGATGGGGAGCAAGAGGAGCTCTTGTTTATTATTGATGGGAATGCAAAATGGTACACTTTGGAAAACAGTCTGGTAGTTTCCTATAAATTAAAACATGCACTAGCCTGATGACCCAGCATTCCCACTCTTAGGTATTTACTTACATGAACCGAAAACTTCCTTTCACACAAAAACCTGTAAATGTTTATAGTAGTTTTATTCACAATCAAGAAAAACTAGAAAAAATGAAGATATCCTTCAATAGGTTATTGGCTAAGCAAACTGTGGTACAACTGTACAACAATACAACTGTATTTTGTTCGGAAATAAAAAGGAACAAACTATTGGCTCACATAACATATGGATACATTTTAAATACATTTGTCTAAGTAAAAGAAGTTATCCCACAAGACTCTACTTATGTGACATTCTAAAACCACAAAATTACAGGATGGAAAAGACCAATAGTTGCCAGGGCCTAGGGTCCGGGGAGAGGGTTTGACCACAAGGGGGCCTCAAAAGAGAATGTGTAGGGTGATGGGATGCTCTGCACGGTATGTGAGTGGCAGATATTCGACTCTATGCCTTGTCAACATCCATAGAACTACACGTCACAAGAGTGCATTGGTGTTGAGTGAAGAAAGTAAGAAAAAGAATGGAATGCATATCTCAATGCCATATACGTAAATTAGAAATTCACACATATATGATACAATAATAAACATTTTTAATACATTATATTAAGCACATCATAATGGCTGATTATGGGGGGCCAGGGGCTGTGGCTTGAGGATAACAGGGAAACAGACTAAAACAAAATAAAAGAGGAGCTTACATGGACCCATGATGAGAGTGTGCACTGAACTGAGAAGTTTGATGAATTTAAACTTGTCTACCTTAAGTTCAAACAGAACAAAATTAAAAATGAAAATCCAGGTAGAGTGCAGTGGCTCACACCTGTACTCCCAGCACTTCGGGAGGCTGAGGTGGGAGGATCACTTGAGCAAGGGAATTTGAGACCAGCCTGGGCAACAAACATAGCAAGACCCTGTCTTTACAAAAAATTTAAAAAAATTAGCCAGATGCGATGGCTCATGCCTGTAGTCCTAGCTACTTGAGAGGCTGAGGTGGGAAGATCACTTCAGCTCAGGAGCATGAGCTACAATGGAGCCATTGCATTCCAACCTGGGCTACAGAGAAAACCTGTCTGTAAAATATATAAAAAATAAATTTGTGTCCTGTAACCAGCTCTTGTTCCTTTAGAGAGGCACTGTAGTGCCTCAGGTGGTGGGTGGGGCCCTGGGACTTCCAGATGTGTCCTTATTCTCCACTTCAGTAGTATTTGGAGAACTACGAAACACTGAGGAAGGAAATAGCAGAGAACGTAAACAGGTGGAAAACCATACCATGCTCATGGGTTGGCAGAATCAACATTGTTAAAATGTCTATACTACCCAAAGTGATCTGCAGATTCAATGCAATCCCTATTAAAATACTCATATCATTTTTCACAGATCTAGAGAAAATAATTCTATGATTTGTATGGAACCAGAGAAGACCCTGTATAGCAAAAGCAATCTTAAGCAAAAAGAACAAATTGGGAAGCATTAATTTACTAGACTTCAAGCTATACTACAAGGCTATAGTATCTAAAACATCATGTTACTGGCACAAGAACAGAGACATACATAGATCAATGGAACAGAACTGAGAACCCAGATATAAAACCATCCTCATACTGCCATTTAATCTTTGACAAAGAAGACAAAAACATACACTGGGGAAAAGAATCCTTATTCAGTAAATGGTGCTGTGAAAATTGGATAGGTACATGCAGAAGACTGAAATAGGATCTGCACCTTTCACCTCTCACAAAAATCAACTCAGTGGATAACAGACTTAAACCTAAGGCGTGAAACCTTAGGAATTCTAGAAGAAAATGTTGGAAAAACTTATAGACATTGGCCTAGGCAAAGAATTTATGAAGAAGACCCCAAAGGCAATCACAGTAACAACAATAAATAAATGGGACCTGATTAAATTAAAAAGCTTCTGCACAGCCAAGGAAACTATCATGAAAGCAAACAAGCAACCTACAGAATGGGAGAAAATATTTGCATGTTACACATTCGATAAAGGGCTGATAACTAGAATCTATAGAGAACTCAGGAAAATCAGCAAGAAAAAAACCAAACAACCCTATCAAAAAGTGGGCAAGGGACCTGAACAGAAACTTTTCAAAAGAAGACAGAATAATGGCCAAGAAACATATTAAAAAAGTGCTCAACATCTCTAATTATTAGGGAAATGCAAATCAAAACTACAATGAGATATCACTTAACTCCAATGAGAATGGCATTTATCAAAAAATCCCAAAACAATAAATGTTGGTGTGGATGCGGAGAGAGAGGAACTGCTGGTGGGACTGCACACTAGTGCAACCTCTGTGGAAAGCAATATGGAGATACCTCAAATAGCTACAAGTAGATCTACTATTTGATCCAGCAATCCCTTTACTGGGCATCTACCTGAAGGAACAAAAAACATTCTATAAAAAACGACATCTGGACTTGAATGCTTATAGCAGCACAATTCACAATTGTAAAGATGTGGAAACAACCCAAGTGCCCATCAATACATGAGTGGATTAATAAAATGTGGTATATGTATACCATGGAGTACTATTTAACAACAAAAAACAATGGTGATCTAGCACCTCTTGTATTATCCTGGATAGAGCTGGAACCCATTCTACTAAGTGAAGTATCCCAAGAATGGAAAAACCAGCACCACATGTACTCACCAGCAAATTTGTTTTAACTGATCAACACTTAAGTGCACATGTGGAAGTAACATTCATTGCGTGTTGGGCAGGTAGGAGGGGGAGGAGGGGACAGGTATATTTACACCAAAGGGTGCGGTTGAAGTTCTGAATTGGGTGGAGCAAAGGCAATATACATAACCTAAACATTTGTACCCCCGTCATATGCTGAAATTAAAAAAACCAAATTAAATTAAATTAAAATCCAAACTGAGACGCCAAAAGCTGATTGGAAACTCTGGGTCTGGGGTGTGTGCGGGTGAGGACTGACGCTGGTCCATCAGGGGCCTTCCCAGCAGCACGAGCACAGGGGACCGAGCCATCTGCAGAGAGACCCTGAGTGTCAGCCCACTTCCTCGAGGGCAGATCAGGAGCACCCGTCCCCGCTCTGGATGCTCGGCTCAGGGGAGCGGACAGAGCAGGGGCTGAGGACGCCAAGGCTCTTCTCAAAGACCACTTCCTCCCTCACAGCAGGGTGCCCGCCCAAGTCCTTAGCAGGACTCACGTCCCTGAAGTCAGAGCTTGTCCTCTTCAGGTCCCCGGGAAGGGTGTTGTGTGTCCTGAGGGTTCTGGGAAGGACCCACCTGGCCCTGCCGGGTGGAGAGGATGGGAGGGTATAGTCCTCCTTAATCCGAGTTTCACGAAACCTCTGATCTCAGCCCCGTGCGACATCCCCGCCCACCGGTCCCGGCCCTGCAGTGCACAGCCTTTCGCAGGACTTGGTGACACGTGTCCACAGGCTTCTTGCTGTCTCCCGTGCTGTAGGCTCAGCTTTCTCTCACCTTTCTAACTTCCAAGATTTTGACATCTCTCGTCTGCTACCATCCTTTTCTTTTCTCCTTTATGGATTTATGGCTTTTAACTCCATTTAGCCATTTACTGGAATTTGGGGGAATAAATAGATACAGCGCCACATCTATCTAGCATATTCCAAGGCAGTCAACCCTGCACCATCTCCTGGCCGTGTTCCCCTCCCGGATATGGGGTGATGGCACTGGGGGCAGATGAGCTCGAGGCCACAGCTGGTGTGCAGCGGGCAGGATGCGAGGAGGCAGACGCTCCTGAGCCGCCCCTGCCCCACCGCACGCTGACCCACCCTCTGTGCGCCCCATGTCTCAGTGGTCAGTGGAGGTGCCAACGGCCCTCCCAGGCCATCAGGAAGGGAAGTCGGACCCTCGGCACTGGCACGGGGAGTTTGTCCTGTGTGGCAGTGTGGTCCCGTTGAGTGTCAAAGCAGGGCAGAGTCTGCTGAGGATTCTTCCAGGCCGAGTCTCTCCTGCCTTTCCTCCCCTTGCTTAGGGTGGAGGCAGATGACACAGCCACCTCGAACTCTGGACCTCAGAAGGTTTCAGGCAGAGCTGGGCTTTCCCCAAGCACATGCGGGAACCCCTTGGCCCCAGCACCCTGGAGGCCAGGAGGGAGGGGCACGGGGCTGTGTGTGTCACTGCGTGTGGGTGGAGTGGGAGGAGGTGGCCCAGTACCTGACAACTGACAATGGGGTTTGCAGGTAGATCTGGAGAGCCCAGGGATTCCAGAAAGACTTCACCACCCAGAAGAAGTGGTCTGTGCGGCTCCAAATATGTGTGATCCCTGAGTCATTCTCCTGCTCGGCTGCGTGTGGGGAGAAGAGGACCTCAGGTCACTAGTGGTATGATGCATCTTAGCCTCTGCCCTGGTTCTGCCAGGAATTTGGGCCAGCCAGTTTCCCTCTCTCCGAGCCTCACTTTCCCCATCTGTGTACGAAGGGCAAGTACAATCCTTACGTACACAGCTCTCATGATCTCTGGCCCAGGGGGCCCTACCCTCTGTCAAAGTCTTCAGATGTCCTATTTGAAAGCACTTGAGCTCAGACATCTGTATCCAAGTTGACCCAGTGGGAGATGTCCAGCTAATTACTTTGCTGATGGTTTTAAATTTCTTAAGAGACAGGTACAGTTTCTGAGACCATGACATGGTTTTGGCACAAGTCTGTGGGGTCTAGAAGCACACCTGAGGACAAAATGTCCTCTCTTGGTGTGGATAAAAGGAAAATAGCAGTGATGAGGAAGAAGTGTGGAAACGTGTGCCAAGTCCTGCCAGGTGTGAGTCCTCTCACCCCTGACACGAGGGATGCCAGTGTCTCTGCGGACAATAAACAGGACACACACGTGGCAATTGTGTCTCTGTCCTGGGACCAGACCTCTGGGAAGAGTGAGCAAATTACTCATTCTATGACTTGCAGAGTAGAAAGAGACAGAGTTTGGGGGACAGAACTGCCAGGTGACCATCTGCTACCTCTTCTGGTCCATGAAGCTTCTTCAGTGCTCACCACCCAGGACTAAGGACACATGGTCGGCCTGCTGTTTGGGTCTGTCCACCCTCGAGCTCTGTTGGGGCACCCAGGAGGGAGCTATCACCTCCCCTGCAGCACGTGGGGGACGCTGTGCCCTGGAGAGGGCTCAGGCTCCTCCGGGGCGTTGCGGGGTCCCCTGCAGCACCGTGGGGGACACTGTGCCCTGGAGAGGGCTCAGGCTCCTCCGGGGCGTTGCGGGGTCCCCTGCAGTACGTGGGGGACGCTGTGCCCTGGAGAGGGCTCAGGCTCCTCCGGGGCATTGCGGGGTCCCCTGCAGCACCGTGGGGGACACTGTGCCCTGGAGAGGGCTCAGGCTCCTCCGGGGCGTTGCGGGGTCCCCTGCAGTACGTGGGGGACGCTGTGCCCTGGAGAGGGCTCAGGCTCCTCCGGGGCATTGCGGGGTCCCCTGCAGCACCGTGGGGGACGCTGTGCCCTGGAGAGGGCTCAGGCTCCTCCGGGGCGCTGCGGGGTCCCCTGCAGTACGTGGGGGACGCTGTGCCCTGGAGAGGGCTCAGGCTCCTCCGGGGCGCTGCGGGGTCCCCTGCAGTACGTGGGGGACGCTGTGCCCTGGAGAGGGCTCAGGCTCCTCCGGGGCGCTGCAGGGTCCCCTGCAGCACGTGGGGGACGCTGTGCCCTGGAGAGGGCTCAGGCTCCTCCGGGGCGCTGCGGGGTCCCCCGCAGGGAAAGTCACGCCCTGCAGCTGCACGCGGAGCCAGCGCCTCTCCCGCATCTCTCTGGGCCCTGTCAACACGAAGCCCCTGCGTGGAGAGGCTGTCTCCTGGCACCACCCAGGGCCCGCCACTGAGGCACGGAAAGGCTGTGATTTGCTTTCAGCCTGAAGTTCTTTGTAAGTCATCCCAATAATGATCAAAAATGTCCATTCATCAGAGATAGTTTTGAAAATACCCAAAAGAAAATAAAGCATAGTCCCTATCCCCGCTGGACGGAGTTGACTTGCACTTGCCGCTGCTCCGTCCTTGGCGCTGCCTGTGGCTGCTCCGCCCCCTGGCAGGGCCGTGCCGTGGCTGCTCCGCCCCCTGGCAGGGCCGTGCCGTGGCTGCTCCGCCCCCTGGCAGGGCCGTGCCCGTGCCTGCTCCGCCCCCTGGCAGGGCCGTGCCTGTGGCGGCACGCTTCACAGAGTGGTGCTGCGTGTCTACCGAAAGGCATAAACACGTCGCCATGAGATTACACATTTTTCCTAGACATCACATGTCGTGGCTGACGACATGCAGTGGTGTAAGTGACCAATCCTCTATTGTTAGTTAATTGGTGTATTTTAAGCTTTGGCTGTTATAAATAATACTGAGGTGACTATATTTGTGTGTAGATTTTTAAACCTAGGATCAATTTTTTAGGGTGACTACCAGAGTGGAAATATTACATGAAAGGGTATGCACACTTTTAGGTTCTTGACTTCCTATGAGAAAAACTAACCTTAGGAGTCCACTGTCCATGTGCCCAGAGAGAGAAGCATCTTCTCACGATATCCCTCATCCGAAACCAGCAGGCTGTCCTGGTATTCTGAGCTTCCTTCTCCTCTCTTCCCTTCCCCTCTATGCTGCTCAGTGGTCTGCGAAGGCCGTGAAGAATATTCTGGGCTGGGGGTGCTTTGCTGCCTTGGACAATCCTCCCGGAAGCTGGTGCTACTGGGGGTAGTGGCCACCGCCTGTCGAAAAGCCTGCAATGCCAGCACACATGAGCGACCTTTGTTCCCCACCGTGGCCCCACAGAAACAGAGTGACTAACGAGGGCACCTTCCTGTCTCCTCCAAGTTCAGGCTGGGGGCCCCAGGTTCAAAGCTATGTCTGGGTCACTTTTTCCCATTCCCAAAGGCAACTGCAACTGAACAACACCGAAAAAATCGCCCACCCTGCCCAAACAGAAGCCGATCCCAGGGGTCTTACTAAGTGCAGGGCCCAGGCAAGGCTGGCAAAACAGCAGCATCCAGGCCAGGCCGGGCATGTGCTGTTGCTGGGCAGGTGCGTCCTCCACGCCCAGGGCTCCCCTGGGCCTCAGAGATTCTTCTCCCAGTCCTCTCCCCCTCCACCTCCCACTGAAGCTGCTGCACCTGCTACTTCCGCCTGTAACTTTTCTTTGTATTTAGGCGCTGGTCTGGGATTCCCTGTGCCTGACGGTGGGGCCAGGAGCCTGAGGTCACCAGAGCCTGGGCAGGGGCAGCGAAAGTGACCTTTACTAGAGAAGGGTGCGTTTGCAGGAGAGAGGCGGCTCAACGTCATGAGCATGCCTGTGTGGCTGAGCCCCTGAGAGAGTCCCGGCCGTGTAGGCAAGAGCTGTGGCTGCACTTCTGAGCCCAGGGCTGAAGGTCTTTGCCCAACAGAGGCCCACGCTGGAGTCCATGTGACTGCAAGATACTGGGCTACTAGGCTAACGGCCATTTTTTTTTAGCTTCTGTTTACTGCTTGCTTGCTGGCCACAGCTAACCGCAGGGCATTATGAGTGCATTATGGGATGAAATAAGATAGTGAGGAAAAGCGCTGAGACCAGAGCCTCTCCCCAGTACCCGGAACAGGTTAAGAGCCAGTCAGGGGCCGGATGAAGTAAGAGGCTGGGAAAAGATGGTGGGGGGGCGTGCTCACCAATCACTGTAGAGGGCAGAAGCATGATCGGTGGGGGCTTGATGCGGAAAACGTCGGGCGCAGGGACACGCCGCTTGCCGCCTCCCTGTAGCTCCGCATCTCCGCCAGCCAGCGCTGCGCGTGGCCGGTTGGAGGGCACACTGCTGGGCCCGGCCCGCACAGAGAGCCGCCTGGGGCCCCACTTGCCGCAGGGGCCCCCAGGGCCCACGTGCTGCTGCCTGTATCCAGCCACGCTGTTTGTGTGATCCTGATTGGGTAATTTATGAATCCCACTGTTTTTGATTGGATGTTAAAGCTTGTAGTTGATTGGATGCTTTTTGAACCCCACCAAGGGTATAAAAGCAGGAGCAGAAGGGCAAGAAGGGGAGAATATCAGAAGACACGAAGAGAGCTGTAACACCAGGCGTGCTGATCCTGCTGTAGAAGAATCAAGGCTGTTCTCTGATTCTTCCTGTGCCGCTTGGTTCTTTCCCGGGTCAAACGAATAGGAGCTGTACCAAGAGATGTAACGCTAGCTGCACACATTGCCCCAACATTTTGGTTCCCTGACGGGGAAAGCCAACCACGATGATCCCTTGAAGCCACTGGAACGGTGAACAGTGCAGACGGAGAAGGGCACAAACGGCGCAGACGGTGAGCGGACTGCACCCAGACAGTGGACGGCACTGAGCAGTATCTCTCTCCTTCAGCGCCAAGGGCAATAAGCTTGGCGAGGCCTTGCTGAGGGAGGGGAAGCAGGGGCACTGATGCACACACTGTGACAGGCCTCCTGGCAGGTGCTGGCCTTCACGGTGCTGTTAGCCAAGGGCAATAGTGAGAGGCTGAGCAGGTGGGTGCCGGGCTTAGCCAGCTGGAGTGGCAGACCAAGGCCAGAACGTTAGACAAGGTAGGGTCCCCGGGATCCGCCTGAGGGTGTAGGCCCTGTCAGTGGGACGGAAGAGAAGCCCGATTGTCTCCTAAGAAGGGTTAGGTCCATCAGCAGGACAGAAGAGGAGCCCATTCGGCTCCTGGGGAGGAGGCCTGTCAGTGGATGGAAGAGGAGCCCCATCAGCTCCTAGGGTGTAGGCCTGTCAGTGGGACAGAAGAGGAGCCCTCAGCTCCTAGGGTGTAGGCCCGTCATTGGGACAGAAGAGGAGCCCCATCAGCTCCTAGGGTGTAGGCCTGTCAGTGGGACAGAAGAGGAGCCCTCAGCTCTTAGGGTGTAGGCCTGTCAGTGGGACAGAAGAGGAGCCCCATCAGCTCCTAGGGTGTAGGCCCGTCATTGGGACAGAAGAGGAGCCCCATCAGCTCCTAGGGTGTAGGCCTGTCAGTGGGACAGAAGAGGAGCCCTCAGCTCCTAGGGTGTAGGCCCGTCATTGGGACAGAAGAGGAGCCCCATCAGCTCCTAGGGTGTAGGCCCGTCATTGGGACAGAAGAGGAGCCCCATCAGCTCCTAGGGTGTAGGCCTGTCAGTGGGACAGAAGAGGAGCCCCATCAGCTCCTAGGGTGTAGGCCTGTCATTGGGACGGAAGAGGAGCCCTCAGCTCCTAGGGTGTAGGCCTGTCATTGGGACGGAAGAGGAGCCCTCAGCTCCTAGGGTGTAGGCCCGTCAGTGGGACAGAAGAGGAGCCCATCAGCTCCTAGGGTGTAGGCCTGTCAGTGGGACAGAAGAGGAGCCCTCAGCTCCTAGGGTGTAGGCCTGTCAGTGGGACGGAAGAGGAGCCCTCAGCTCCTAGGGTGTAGGCCTGTCAGTGGGACGGAAGAGGAGCCCCATCAGCTCCTAGGGTGTAGGCCCGTCATTGGGACGGAAGAGGAGCCCCATCAGCTCTTAGGGTGTAGGCCTGTCATTGGGACGGAAGAGGAGCCCCATCAGCTCCTAGGGTGTAGGCCTGTCAGTGGGACGGAAGAGGAGCCCTCAGCTCCTAGGGTGTAGGCCTGTCATTGGGACGGAAGAGGAGCCCTCAGCTCCTAGGGTGTAGGCCTGTCATTGGGACGGAAGAGGAGCCCATCAGCTCCTAGGGTGTAGGCCTGTCATTGGGACAGAAGAGGAGCCCTCAGCTCCTAGGGTGTAGGCCTGTCATTGGGACAGAAGAGGAGCCCTCAGCTCCTAGGGTGTAGGCCTGTCATTGGGACAGAAGAGGAGCCCTCAGCTCCTAGGGTGTAGGCCTGTCAGTGGGACAGAAGAGGAGCCCCATCAGCTCCTAGGGTGTAGGCCTGTCAGTGGGACGGAAGAGGAGCCCCATCAGCTCCTAGGGTGTAGGCCTGTCAGTGGGACGGAAGAGGAGCCCTCAGCTCCTAGGGTGTAGGCCTGTCATTGGGACGGAAGAGGAGCCCATCAGCTCCTAGGGTGTAGGCCTGTCATTGGGACAGAAGAGGAGCCCCATCAGCTCCTAGGGTGTAGGCCTGTCATTGGGACGGAAGAGGAGCCCTCAGCTCCTAGGGTGTAGGCCTGTCAGTGGGACGGAAGAGGAGCCCCATCAGCTCCTAGGGTGTAGGCCTGTCAGTGGGACGGAAGAGGAGCCCCATCAGCTCCTAGGGTGTAGGCCCGTCAGTGGGACGGAAGAGGAGCCCCATCAGCTCCTAGGGTGTAGGCCTGTCAGTGGGACGGAAGAGGAGCCCCATCAGCTCCTAGGGTGTAGGCCTGTCAGTGGGACGGAAGAGGAGCCCCATCAGCTCCTAGGGTGTAGGCCCGTCAGTGGGACGGAAGAGGAGCCCATCAGCTCCTAGGGTGTAGGCCTGTCATTGGGACGGAAGAGGAGCCCATCAGCTCCTAGGGTGTAGGCCTGTCAGTGGGACAGAAGAGGAGCCCCATCAGCTCCTAGGGTGTAGGCCTGTCATTGGGACAGAAGAGGAGCCCCATCAGCTCCTAGGGTGTAGGCCTGTCATTGGGACGGAAGAGGAGCCCTCAGCTCCTAGGGTGTAGGCCTGTCAGTGGGACAGAAGAGGAGCCCCATCAGCTCCTAGGGTGTAGGCCTGTCAGTGGGACAGAAGAGGAGCCCCATCAGCTCCTAGGGTGTAGGCCTGTCATTGGGACGGAAGAGGAGCCCATCAGCTCCTAGGGTGTAGGCCTGTCAGTGGGACGGAAGAGGAGCCCCATCAGCTCCTAGGGTGTAGGCCTGTCAGTGGGACGGAAGAGGAGCCCCATCAGTTCCTAGGGTGTAGGCCTGTCATTGGGACGGAAGAGGAGCCCTCAGCTCCTAGGGTGTAGGCCCGTCAGTGGGACGGAAGAGGAGCCCATCAGCTCCTAGGGTGTAGGCCTGTCATTGGGACGGAAGAGGAGCCCTCAGCTCCTAGGGTGTAGGCCTGTCAGTGGGACAGAAGAGGAGCCCCATCAGCTCCTAGGGTGTAGGCCCGTCATTGGGACGGAAGAGGAGCCCCATCAGCTCTTAGGGTGTAGGCCTGTCATTGGGACGGAAGAGGAGCCCCATCAGCTCTTAGGGTGTAGGCCTGTCATTGGGACGGAAGAGGAGCCCTCAGCTCCTAGGGTGTAGGCCTGTCAGTGGGACAGAAGAGGAGCCCATCAGCTCTTAGGGTGTAGGCCTGTCATTGGGACAGAAGAGGAGCCCTCAGCTCCTAGGGTGTAGGCCCATCATTGGGACAGAAGAGGAGCCCTCAGCTCCTAGGGTGTAGGCCCGTCATTGGGACGGAAGAGGAGCCCTCAGCTCCTAGGGTGTAGGCCTGTCAGTGGGACGGAAGAGGAGCCCCATCAGCTCTTAGGGTGTAGGCCTGTCATTGGGACGGAAGAGGAGCCCCATCAGCTCTTAGGGTGTAGGCCTGTCATTGGGACAGAAGAGGAGCCCTCAGCTCCTAGGGTGTAGGCCCATCATTGGGACGGAAGAGGAGCCCCATCAGCTCCTAGGGTGTAGGCCTGTCAGTGGGACGGAAGAGGAGCCCCATCAGCTCCTAGGGTGTAGGCCTGTCAGTGGGACAGAAGAGGAGCCCTCAGCTCCTAGGGTGTAGGCCCGTCAGTGGGACAGAAGAGGAGCCCTCAGCTCCTAGGGTGTAGGCCTGTCATTGGGACGGAAGAGGAGCCCTCAGCGCCTAGGGTGTAGGCCTGTCATTGGGACGGAAGAGGAGCCCCATCAGCTCCTAGGGTGTAGGCCTGTCAGTGGGACAGAAGAGGAGCCCTCAGCTCCTAGGGTGTAGGCCTGTCAGTGGGACAGAAGAGGAGCCCTCAGCTCCTAGGGTGTAGGCCCTTCAGTGGGACAGAAGAGGAGCCCCATCGGCTCCTAGGGTGTAGGCCTGTCAGTGGGATGGAAGAGGAGCCCTTCTGCTCCTAAGGACAGGATCCCCCAGGTAAGGGAATGTACGGGGTTTGAGTGGGTCCTAATCTGGGGTTCTGTGGTGATGTGGGCATAATGGTGATTGCCAACATGTGCCTAAGTTTCCTCAAGGGACCCAGCTAGGCGGATACCTGAAAGCAGGGATGAGAGTCTGGGCAGGGACGAGGTTCAGAAAAGGAGTGTTGGGTGGCGTAGGGAACAGGAGCGCTGGTTAGGAACCAGAGCAGGGGCCAGAGTCTGGGCAGGGACGAGGTTCAGAAAAGGGGTGTTGTCAGGCGGTGTAGGGGACTGGAGCGCTGGTTAGGAACCAGAGCAGGGACCAGAGTCTGGGCAGGGACAAGGTTCAGAAAAGGGGTGTTGTTGGGCGGTGTAGGGGACAGGAGCGCTGGTTAGGAACCAGAGCAGGGACCAGAGTCTGGGCAGGGACAAGGTTCAGAAAAGGGGTGTTGTCAGGCGGTGTAGGGGACAGGAGTGCTGGTTAGGAACCAGAGCAGGGACCAGAGTCTGGGCAGGGACAAGGTTCAGAAAAGGGGTGTTGTCGGGCGGTGTAGGGGACAGGAGTGCTGGTTAGGAACCAGAGCAGGGACCAGAGTCTGGGCAGGGACAAGGTTCAGAAAAGGGGTGTTGTTGGGCAGTGTAGGGGACTGGAGCGCTGGTTAGGAACCAGAGCAGGGACCAGAGTCTGGGCAGGGACAAGGTTCAGAAAAGGGGTGTTGTTGGGCGGTGTAGGGGACAGGAGCGCTGGTTAGGAACCAGAGCAGGGGCCAGAGTCTGGGCAGGGACAAGGTTCAGAAAAGGGGTGTTGTCGGGCGGTGTAGGGGACAGGAGTGCTGGTTAGGAACCAGAGCAGGGACCAGAGTCTGGGCAGGGACAAGGTTCAGAAAAGGGGTGTTGTTGGGCGGTGTAGGGGACAGGAGCGCTGGTTAGGAGCTAGAGCAGGGACCAGAGTCTGGGCAGGGACAAGGTTCAGAAAAGGGGTGTTGTCGGGCGGTGTAGGGGACAGGAGCGCTGGTTAGGAACCAGAGCAGGGACCAGAGTCTGGGCAGGGACAAGGTTCAGAAAAGGGGTGTTGTCAGGCGGTGTAGGGGACAGGAGTGCTGGTTAGGAACCAGAGCAGGGACCAGAGTCTGGGCAGGGACAAGGTTCAGAAAAGGGGTGTTGTCGGGCGGTGTAGGGGACAGGAGTGCTGGTTAGGAACCAGAGCAGGGACCAGAGTCTGGGCAGGGACAAGGTTCAGAAAAGGGGTGTTGTTGGGCAGTGTAGGGGACTGGAGCGCTGGTTAGGAACCAGAGCAGGGACCAGAGTCTGGGCAGGGACAAGGTTCAGAAAAGGGGTGTTGTTGGGCGGTGTAGGGGACAGGAGCGCTGGTTAGGAACCAGAGCAGGGGCCAGAGTCTGGGCAGGGACAAGGTTCAGAAAAGGGGTGTTGTCGGGCGGTGTAGGGGACAGGAGTGCTGGTTAGGAACCAGAGCAGGGACCAGAGTCTGGGCAGGGACAAGGTTCAGAAAAGGGGTGTTGTTGGGCAGTGTAGGGGACTGGAGCGCTGGTTAGGAACCAGAGCAGGGACCAGAGTCTGGGCAGGGACAAGGTTCAGAAAAGGGGTGTTGTTGGGCGGTGTAGGGGACAGGAGCGCTGGTTAGGAGCTAGAGCAGGGACCAGAGTCTGGGCAGGGACAAGGTTCAGAAAAGGGGTGTTGTCGGGCGGTGTAGGGGACAGGAGCGCTGGTTAGGAACCAGAGCAGGGACCAGAGTCTGGGCAGGGACAAGGTTCAGAAAAGGGGTGTTGTCAGGCGGTGTAGGGGACAGGAGCGCTGGTTAGGAACCAGAGCAGGGACCAGAGTCTAGGCAGGGACAAGGTTCAGAAAAGGGGTGTTGTCAGGCGGTGTAGGGGACAGGAGTGCTGGTTAGGAACCAGAGCAGGGACCAGAGTCTGGGCAGGGACAAGGTTCAGAAAAGGGGTGTTATCGGGCGGTGTAGGGGACAGGAGCGCTGGTTAGGAACCAGAGCAGGGACCAGAGTCTGGGCAGGGACAAGGTTCAGAAAAGGGGTGTTGTCGGGCGGTGTAGGGGACTGGAGTGCTGGTTAGGAACCAGAGCAGGGGCCAGAGTCTGGGCAGGGACAAGGTTCAGAAAAGGGGTGTTGTTGGGCGGTATTGGGGACAGGAGCGCTGGTTAGGAACCAGAGCAGGGACCAGAGTCTGGGCAGGGACAAGGTTCAGAAAAGGGGTGTTGTTGGGCGGTGTTGGGGACAGGAGCGCTGGTTAGGAACCAGAGCAGGGGCCAGAGTCTGGGCAGGGACAAGGTTCAGAAAAGGGGTGTTGTTGGGCGGTGTAGGGGACAGGAGTGCTGGTTAGGAACCAGAGCAGGGACCAGAGTCTGGGCAGGGACCAGGTTCAGAAAAGCAGTGTTGTTGGGTGGTGTAGGGGACAGGAGCGCTGGATAAACACGGAGGGTTTGAATCCAAGCCAACAGTTCTAAGGTGCATGCTGATAAGTTCCATGCGTTCAGTGTGGAGAGTGGCGACTGGGACTGCTTCTTCACCACTTATCCATTAGTTGCGATCTGCCCCGGCCTTCCAGATGTGTCAGCATGAAATGCGAGGTCCGCCGCAGGTTCGGGATGACAGAACCATCCAGCCGGGGCAACCTGCCCTGTATTATCAGCCTTTCTCCACCACCGATCTGTTGAGTTGGAAACACCACACCCCGTCCTACTCGGAGAAACCGCGGGCCCTCGTCGACCTCCTGGAGTCTACCTTCCACACTCACCGCCCCACGTGGAAGATGCCGGCAACTCCTGCTGTCTCTCTTCAGTACGGAAGAACGGCGTTGGCTCATGACTGGAACTCGGAAGTGGCTGCACGAGCGGGCGCCGGCGGGCACCCGGATGTGGAACAGTGGGCATCACGAGCGGTGCCCGAGACCAACCCAGAGTGGGGTTTCAGCGCACCAGAAGGACAGCGGCACTCGAGCGGGACCGAGAGGCTCTTCTCCAAGGAGTGCGGGAAGGGGCCAAAAAGCCGAGCAACATGAACAAGCTTCCTAATTACCCAGAAGCCAGAGGAGTCACCCAGTGAGTTCTACGAGCGCCTCTGTGAGGCATACCGGATAGACACACCTATTGATCTGGAGGCAGCCGAAAACCAGAGAATGGTGAATGCAGCGTTCGTCGGGCAATCGGCCTCCGCCATCCAGAGGAAGCTGCAGAAACTCGAAGGATTCGCAGGCATGAGCATCACGCAGTTAATGGAAGTGGCCCAGAAGGTGTACGTCAACCGGGACCGGACTGCTTAGAGGGAGGAAGACCAAAGGATGAAGAAAAAGGCTGCCCTCCTGGCTGCTGCCCTTGGTAGATCCGACCCGTCCAGGCGGCCCAGACCCCCACAAAAGGGGGGAACCAGAGGACAGGCGCCCCTGGCAGGAGACCAATGTACCAGTTGCAAGGGGTTTGGCCACTGGAGGAATGAATGCCCCCACAAGGGAAGTCAGCTAGTAAAGGGGGGAACCAGAGGACGGGCACCCCTGGTGGGAGACCAGTGTGCCAGTTGCAAGGGGTTCAGCCACTGGAAGAATGAATGTCCCCACAAAAGAAGTCACCTGTCGAAAGGGAGGGCCCCGTTCAGGACAACCCAACAGAAACTGGAAGCCCAAGAGCCAGTGGGGCTCACTGGCATTGACTCCAAGTTGGGCCCACCGGGTTCCTTCAGCCCTCGGGAACCCACAGTCAAGATGGAAGTAGGGGCCAACAGATGACATTTGTGGATGTTGGAGCGGAACATTCAGTTATAAGGCACGAGGTCCTCCACATGCCAGACTGTCTGGTGCCTCTCTTGGGGCGGGACCTGCTGAGCGGGCGTGAGGCAGACGCCATCCAGAGGACCGAGGAGCTGGAGGAGGCCAAGAAGAAGCTGGCAGAGAAAGATGAGGAGTGCGCTGACCTGAGGCTCAGCCGCCAGCGGGCAGTGGAGTCCCTGCAGGCCTCCTGGGTGCTGAGACCGGGGCCTGCAACAAAGCACTGAGGCTCAAGAAGAAGATGGAGGGGGACCTCAGGGACCTGGAGCTGCAGCTGGGCCATGCTACGTGTCGGGCCACGGAGGCCCAGGCGGCCACACGCTGCTGCAGGCCCCGCGGACGGAGGAGCAGGCAGGGCGGGAAGGGGAGTGGCGGCTGAGCTCCGCGAGCAGGCGCAGGCCCTGGGGCGCCGGCCGTGCTGCTGGCTTCGGAGCTGCAGGAGCTGTGGGCTGCGCGGGAGCAGGGTGAGCGCAGCGGCGGCTGGCGGAGCAGGAGCTGCTGGAGGCCACTGAGCACCTCAGCCTAACATCCTGCATTCGCAGAACACAGGCCTCTGAACCAGAAGAGGAAGCTCGAGGCGGGTTTGGCCCAGCTGAGTGGGGAGGTGGAGGAGGCTGTCCAGGGGAGGCGGGAGGCAGAGAAGGCCCAACAGGCCATCACCGATGCCGCCATGATGGCCGAGGAGCTGAAGAAGGAGCAGGACACACGTGCACACCTGGAACGGATGAAGAAGACGCTGGAATAGGTGATGTGGGAGCTCCAGGCCTGGCTTGAGGCTGAACAAGCTGCCCTCAGAGGCGAGAGCAGGTACCTATGGGGGTCCTGGCAGACTGTGGGCCCAGGCAGAGGCCAGTGGCCTGGCATCCACGTGGCTGGACTGGGTAGCGTTGGGATGGCTGCCTTGTCTGCGGGCACTGGCAGCGACCATCTTGCTGGTCAAGGAGGCGGACTGGCGTGTTTGGGCAGGGTGTCCTGTGCGGACCTTGAACCCTGCCACCTTCCTTCCTACCGGGCCAGGGCCCCAGACCAGGACTGTGCCGAGGCCGTGGAGGAGGTCTGTGCAAGCTGGCCAGACTTGGGGGATGGTCCATTGCCAGTGCCTGGCCTGGAGCTCTACACGGACGGCAGCAGCTACACCCAGGATGGCCAACGGCTGGCCACGCAGTCACCACAGGGAGCAAAGTCATCATGTCAGCCCCTCTGCCTCAGGGATGGTCAGCCAGAGGGCAGAGTTATGGGCGCTCATCCAAGCCCTTAGGTATGCCCACAACATAAGGGCCAATGTATATGGATTGTCCCTAAGTCTGGCTAGAAGCCAAGGACTGTATGGGACCACTGGTCTGGACTCACATGGGAATTGGACTTGGGGCCTTCGCCCCAAGAGACTGGACTAACTTGCTTTGGTAATCCTTTTCTGGGTTTACATGGGGTGCCTCTGTGTTCTTGGTTGGGGCTCTCTGGGGATGTAAACCAATCAGAAATTGTAACTACCAAAGTCAAAGGCCTGTGGTAATGGGGCCCAATGCAGTTATTAGATTCATAGAGAGGTTGATGCCTCTGTGTAAACGGATAAGGGCATCAAAAGGCAGGAATGATGCGGAAAATGTTGGCCAGCGGGACACGGCCGCTTGCTGCCTCCCTGTCACTCTACATCTCCGCGGGCCAGCGCTGCACATGGCCAGTTGGAGGGCACACTGCTGGGGCCGGGCCTCGTGGCACAGAGAGGTCCCCGGGACCCCGAGTGCTACCAGGACCCTGCTTGCCGCTGGGACCCCACGTGTGCCGCTGGCTGTTTCCGGCCACACTGTTTGCGTGATCCTGATTGGGTAATTTTTGAATCCCACTGTTTTTGATTGGATGTTGAAGCTTGTTGTTGATTGGATGCTTTTTGAGCCCTACCAAGGGTATAAAAGCAGGAGCAGAAGGGCAAGAAGGGGAGAAGATCAGAATACATGAAGAGAGCTGTAACACCAGGTGTGCTGAGCCTGCTGTAGAAGAATAAAGGCTGTTCTCCGACTCTTCGTGTGCCGCTCGGTTCTTTCCCCAGTCAAATGAATAAGAGCTGTAACAAGAGCTGTAACGCTAGCTGCACACACTGCTGCAACAGGGTCACCAATCACTGGAGAGGGCAGATGCATGATCGCAGGGGGCACACCAATCACTGGAGAGGGCAGATGCATGATCACAGGGGGCACACCAATCACTGGAGGGGGCAGATGCATGATCGCAGGGGGCACACCAATCACTGGAGAGGGCAGATGCATGATCGCAGGGGGCACACCAATCACTGGAGAGGGCAGATGCATGATGGGGGGGGGCACACCAATCACTGGAGAGGGCAGATGCATGATCGCAGGGGGCACACCAATCACTGGAGAGGGCAGATGCATGATCGCAGGGGGCACACCAATCACTGGAGAGGGCAGATGCATGATCAGTGAGTAACAGCTTAGATATAAAAGCTCGCTCACACACCGTGGGGGGTCCCTTCCCGAATAAGAGGCCACAGTGCTGGCGCTCTGGGCTTGGACCCTAGCTCGAGCTAGACAATAAAACTCCTTCTGATAATTACAGCCTCTGTGACTCTGTCTCTCTGTCCCATGGCCCTGCGGATTCCGGCTCTAACAGTGAGGACAACTCAGAAGCCTCCAGAGGCATGGCATAACAAAAACCAGCTTGTCGCATTTGGGGACCACATTTCATTTACTTTGACTCTGTTTAGGAATCAGGAAGGGCCTGGGTCAATAGATGCAGTCTTGCTTAGAGACGGGAGCATCCCTGTCCCAGACGGTCCACCCACTGGCCACTCTCCATCCGAAGAAGCTAGAAGAGCCAGGTGAGGACCTTCTTCACAGTCAATGAGTCCAAAGTTTAAAGACTTCCCAGGCGTCTGTCCTCAGATAAACACTCCCATTCTGCCACTTGTTTCCATGTGACCTGGATCCTACCTGCTCACTCTCCCCAGGACAAGCTCCACTATTCTGTTCGCTCTTGGAACGCGTAGTGTAAAACTACGTGAGTCCTATCCCGGGGACTGTGGCACCCATGCTCTGGACACCCTCTTCAGCCCGGAGTGGTGAGGGCAGTGCGCCCTCCGTCGCCTGAGATGCAGCTTGTGCTCACTAGCGCCCCCAGCCCTCCGCCTTTAATACGGACGTCGGCACTTAGGCCAAGACCCTGGCCTTCTCTCCACAAGGCACTCACCTCCGATCATGTTTCAGCTCAAGTGTATTGAAAAGACAGGCCCTGCAGAGACTGGTTACTTCCAGCAAGTCCATGTCCTGTGACGAGGTGCAGTTCCTGGAGCTGCTGCAGGCAGAGCGGCGCTTGTGGCGGGCAGAGACAAGCCACACGGAACCCCCGGGATGTGCGAGCGCCGGGAGGGCGGGAGCAGAGCAAGCTCCAGGCAGCTGGGACTTGCTCAAGAAACACACGGCTCCAGTACTGGCCCGGCACAGCTCTCTGCTGACTGAGGACATAACCCATGGTTAGAGCAAGCTCTAACAACACTTCGGAGCGGCGCTCACCAGCAGCGAAACCTCGCCCACAGCGACACTCACAGCGCGCAGGACAGTCTGTGCTGTGCCTTGACGACGGATCCGTTTTGCTCTTGTGTGATGAGGAAAGCTTGAAAGCACTGAAAGCTTGTTTTACTTCACAGGCAGCTTTACTTGTAAATCAGAATAGATAACATATATATACATATGTGTTTTCCTTACGTTATTTTTAAATGTTCACAATTTTAGTTATTTTTTTTTATTTTGGCATATTATGGGGGTACAGATTTTAAGGTTTCAATAAATGCCCTTTACCCCCCTCCCCCCACAAGTCTGAATTTCCAGCATGACCATCCCCCAGATGATGCACATCTCACTCATTATGTATGTATATACCCGCCCCCCTCCCACCTCCCCAATACCCTATTACTGTAGTACCTATGTGTCCACTTAGGTGCTGCGCAGTTAACACCAGTTTGCTGGTGAGTATATGTGGTGCTTGTTTTTCCATTCTTGGGAAACTTTACTTAGTAGTATGGGTTCAAGCTCTAACCAGGAAAATATAAGATGTGCTATATCACCATTGTTTCTTAGAGCTGAATAGTACTCGATGGTATACATATACCACATTTTATTAATCCATTCTTGGATTGATGGGCACTTGGGCTGTTTCCACAGCCTTGCAATTATGAATTGTGCTGCTATAAACATTCGAGTGCAGGTGTCTTTTTTGTAGAGTGTCATTGGATATTTTAGGTAGATGCCCAGCAATGGGATTGATGGATCAAATGGTAGATTCACTTGTATCGCTTTAAGGTATCTCCATATTGCTTTCCACAGAGGTTGAACTAGTGTGCAGTCCCACCAACAGTGTAGGAGTGTTCCTCTCTCTCCGCATCCATGCCAGCATTTGTTATTTGGAGACTTTTTGATAAAGGCCATTCTCACTGGAGTTAAGTGATATCTCATTGTGGTTTTGATTTGCATTTCCCTGATGATTAGAGATGTTGAGTATTTTTTCATATGTTTGTTGGCCATTATTCTGTCTTCTTTAGAAAAGTTTCTGTTCAAGTCCTTTGCCCACTGTTTAATACGGTTATTTGATTTTTTTCTTGCTGATTTTCGTGAGTTCTAAGTATATTCTACTTATGAGCCCCTTATCGGATGCGTAGGATGCAAAAATTTTCTCCCATTCTGTAGGTTGTATGTTTACTTTCATGACTGTTTCTTTGGCTGTGCAGAAGCGTTGTAGTTTGATCATGTCCCATTTATTTATTTTTGTTGCTGCTGTGATTGCCTTTGGAGACTTCTTCATAAACTCTTTGCCTAGGCCGATGTCTAGGAGAGTGTTTCCAACATTTTCCTCTAGAATTCTAATAGTTTCATAACTTAGGTTTAAGTCTGTTATCCAGCGTGAGTTGATTTTTGTGAGAGGTGAAAGGTGTGGGTCCTGCTTTAGCCTTCTACAAGTGGCTATCCAGTTTTCCCAGCACCATTTATTGAAAAGGGATTCTTTTCTCCAGCATATGTTTTTGTCTGCTTTGTCAAAGATTAGATGGCTATATGAGGATGGTTTTATATCAGGATTCTCAGATCTGTTCCACTGATCAATATTCCTATTTTTGTGCCAATACCATATTGATTTAATTACTACAGCTTTGTAGTATAGTTTGATATCTGGCATATTAATACCTCCCATTTTGTTTTTGTTGCCTAGAATTGCTCTTGATATTCGGGGTCTACTTTGGTTCCATACGAAACATAAAATTATTTTTTCTATATCTGTGAAGAATGCTGATGGGATTTTAATAGGTATTGCATTGAATCTGTAGATCAGTTTGGGTAGTATAGACATTTTAATGATATTTAGTCTGCCGATCCACGAGCATGGAATGGATTTCCATCTGTTTACATCCTCTGCTATTTCCTTCCTCAGTGTTTCATAGTTCTTCCTGTAGAGATCTTTTACTTCCTTGGTTAAGTATATTCCTAGGTACTTTAATTCCTTTGTTGCTATTGTGAAGGGAATTGAGTCTTTAATTTGGTTCTCAATTTGATTGCTGTTGGCGTATATGAATGCCTCTGATTTCTGTGTATTGATTTTGTATCCTGAGACTTTACTAAATTCATTTATCAGTTTCAGGAGTTTCTTGGTTGAATCTTTGGTGTTTTCTAAATATGATATCATATCATCAGCAAACAGTGAAAGTTTGATCTCTTCTGCCCCTATTTGGATACCTTTAATTCCACTTTCCTGTGTGATTGCTGTAGCCAGGACTTCCAGCACTATGTTGAACAGAAGTGGAGATAGTGGGCAGCCATGTCTGGTTCCAGTTCTAAGTGGGAATGCTTTCCATTTTTCCCCATTCAGTATGATATTGGCTATGGGTCTCTCATATATGGCTTGTATCATTTTTAGTTATGTTCCTTCTATGGCTATTTTATTAAGTGTTCGTATCATGAAAGGTGTTGAATTTTGTCAAAAGCTTTTTATGCATCTATTGAAAGAATCATGTGGTCTTTGTTTTTGCTTCTGTTTATGTGGTGAATTGCATTTATAGATTTATGTCTGTTGAACCATCCCTATATTCCTGGGATGAAGCCCACTTGGTCATGATGGATTATTTTTTTGATAAGCATCTGGATTCGGTTAGCTAAGATTTTGTTGCAAATTTTTGCATCTATATTCATTAGGGATATTGGTCCGTAGGTTTCTTTTTTTGTTGCATCCTTTCCTGTTTTTGGTATCAGAGTAATATTCGCTTCATAAAAGGTGTCGGGGAGGTTTCCGTTCTTCTCGATGTTGTAGAATAGTTTCTTCAAGATAGGTACTAGTTTTTCTTTGTAAGTGTGGTAAAATTCGGGTGTGAGGCCATCTGGACCAGGACTTTTCTTTTTAGGGAGATTTTTAATTGCTGTTTCTATTTCAGCTGTTGAGATTGGTCTTTTCAGGGAATTTATTTCTTCCTGGTTGAGCCTAGGGAGGCTGTGTGTTTCTAGAAATTTGTCCATTTCCTCCACATTTTCCAGTTTGTGTGAATAACGATTTTTGTAGTACTCATAAATTATATCTTGTATCTCTTTGGGATCAGTTGTGATGTCTCCTTTTTTGTTCCTGATGGAGCTTATTAGAGATTTCTCTTTTCTGCTTTTCGTTAGCTTAGCCAGTGGCGTGTCAATTTTGTTTATTTTTTCAAAGAACCAACTTTTTGTTTTGTTAATCTCCTGAATAGCTTCCCTGTTTTCAATTTCATTTAGTTCTGATTTGATCTTGTTGATTTCACTCCTTCTGCTGGGTTTAGGGTTGGGCTGTTCTTCTTTTTCCAGCTCTTTGAGTCGTTTCATTAGATTGTCTATTTGTGATCTCTTTGACTTTTGGTTATAGGCATTTATGGAGATAAACTTTACTCTCAGAACTGCTTTAGCTGTGTCCCAGAGGAGTTGATAACTTGTCTCTCCATTTTCATGTTGTTCATAGAATTTTTAAATTTCCATCTTGATTTCTTCATTTATGACATAATCATTTAGTAGGAGGTTGTTTAATTTCCACGTTTTTGTGTAGAAATGTGAGTTTCTGTTAGGGTTGATTTCTACTTTTATTCCACTGTGATCTGAGAAGGTACATGGTATGATTTCTATTTTTTTAAATTTCTTGAGGGTTACTTTGTGTCCTAGGATATGGTCAATCTTAGAGAATGTCCCGTGAGCTGATGAGAAGAACATATATTCAGTGGATTTTGGGTAGAATGTTCTGTAAATATCAGTCAGATCCAATTGTTCTAGAGTTTTGTTTAAGTCCATTATTTCTTTATTAATTTTCTGTTTGGAGGATCTGTCTTGTGCCGTCAGTGGGGTGTTGAAATCTCTGGTGATTATGGAGTTGCTATTAATCCAGTTGCTTAACTCCAGTAAGGTTTGCTTTATGAAACTGGCTGCATCTAATTTGTTTGCATATATATTTGAGATTGTTATCTCTTCTTGTTGATCTATGCCCTTCACCATTGTATAATGACCCTTTTTGTCTTTCACTATTTTTTTTGTTTAAAAACTAAATCGTCTGAAATTAGAACTGCCACACCAGCTTTCTTCTGGCTTCTATTTGCTTGGAATACTGATATCCACCCTTTTATTTTTAGTCTATATGCATCCTTGCAGGTTAGATGTGTTTCCTGAAGACAACATATACTTGGCCTGTAGTTTCTTATCCATTCAGCCAGCCTATGTCTCTTGAGTGGAGAGTTTAAGCCATTCACATTTATTGAGAGAACTGATAGGTAAGGTAGATTCTTGTTCATTGTGTTGGGTTGGATGTTGTTGCTTTGATTTCTCTTTTGAGCCATTGTATTATCTGGCCTTTAATATCTTTGGGTTTTGGTTGTTTTTATATTCGTGAGTTTTTATTATGGTGTTCTGTACATAACACTGTTTTGAGTACTTCTTGTAGGGCTGGTCTTGTGTTGGTGAATTCTCTGAGCCTTTGCTAGTCTGAGAATGTTTTTATTTCTCCTTCATATACAAAGCTTAGGTTTTCAGGGAATAAGATTCTAGGCTGGGCATTGTTTTGTTTCAGTAGAGTGAGAATGGGGCTCCAGTCTCTCCTTGCTTGTAAAGTCTCATTAGAGAAGTCTGGTGTTATTCGAATTGGCTTTCCCTTGTATGTTACTTGCTTCTTCCGTCTTACAGCTCTTAGAAGGGCCTCTTTAGTTGATATTTTGGTCAGTCTGATGACCGCATTTTGTGACGTCTTCCTGTTTGCATTGAATCTCCCAGGGTCCTCTGAGCTTCTTGAACTTGTATATTGAGATTTTGAGCAAGGCCTGGGAAAATTTCCTCTATTATATCTTCAAACAGCTTGTCCAACCCTTGAGTGTTGTCTTCTTCCCCTTCTTGTAACCCTATGACCCTCACATTAGGTTTCTTCACATAATCCTACATTTCTTGTAGGCTTTGCTATTTTCTCTTGTTTCTCTGCTCTATCTCTGTGATGGTTTTATTTAGTTAGAGGGTGTTATCTTCAATCTCTGAGATTCTTTCTTCTGTTTGATCTACCCTGTTCTTGAGACTTTCCACTGTATTTTGTAATTCCCTGAATTGATTCTTCATTTCCAGGAGTTCGGTTAAACTTTTCTTCATTGTGTCTATTTCTTTAGTGAACTTTTGTTCTAGGTCCTGGAGGCTTTTTGTGGTTTCTTTGTGTTGGTTATTGAGTTGTTCTTGCAGGTCAGTGAGTTTTCTTATGATCCACATACAAAATTCCTCTTCTGTCATTTTGGTTGCCTGATTTTCATTGGTGTCTGTTTCTAGGGGGCTGGTGCTCCTCTTTGGGGGTGTGTTTTCCGTTTGGTTCTTCATATTTCCGGATATTCCTTCAGTGATTTCTTCCCAATATGATCAGTTGTTTCTTTTCTTTAGGTTTTTGTTTGGGTATATACATGCCTTGTTTAGTTTCTGAGCTGGTAGGTGGTGTCTGTGGGTGAGATTTGACCACTCCCTGTATGATGAGTCAGTAGGTGCCATGAAAAGGGTGTGCAGGATGTCCTCCCTGTCAGTAGGTGGTGCTTGCTTGCAGGAACAGCCTACGCTGTTGTTTTTGTGTCCTGTTATCAGCTCTTGTTCCTGTAGAGAGGCACTCTAGTGCCTCAGGTGGTGGGTGGGGCCCTGGGGCTTCCAGGTGTGTCCTTTTCTCCCAGTCAGTGATGGCTGGTCTAGGAGAGAGTCTGGGCAGAGCTGGGTTGGGTCAGTCTGCCCTTAGGCATCACCAATGTCATTAGCAGGGGTCAAAGTTCTGTTCTCTGCTTCCAGGAAAAGCTGTCAGGGTGGGGCTGGAATGGCCCAGCTCAGCCAGAAAGTCTGGGTGTGGGGGTGGGGCTGTCTGAGACCCACAGTCTGGAGCGGGCCTGGCTTCTTTCCACCCTCCCCAACTCCACAGCTACTCCTGGGCCTCTGTCAGCAGGCCAGACCACACGCCACCTGGCCTCCCCTGGCTGTGATGCTGGTGGGGAGGTTCCCTGCACAGGAATGCCACCTGGGCTGGGCTCACAGCCTACCTTTGGGAGGAGAGTTGCCCTCTAGGATGCTGATCTGCCCCTGAGGGCACAGACAACTCAGTAGGCTGTTCACAAATGTCCCTTCTGTGCCCCGGGCAATGTGAGACGTTGGTGCAAGGGATCTGGTCTGCAGGTCTGACCTCTAGGTCCCAGAGTTCAAACTGTATCCCCACCAGGGAGAGGAGTGCCAGTCCAATTCACCCACAGGGAGCTCAAGCTGGGTCTATGTCTCTCAGCCTCAGGGTCTGCCCCGTTCTCCTGGGAACACCGTGCCAGTAGCACCTGGGAGGGCTGGCGGGTAGGGAGCTCACAGTCTGAGTTCCCCTTAGTCAGCTGTAGGGCCCCAAAAGGGAAGGTCCCGTTTCCTGGAGGTGCCTCTGGCTGGTGGCTGTGTTGTCTCTCTGGGCAGCCGAGGATAGGGTTGGCGGAGAGGAGGAGGAGGGAATATGATGTCTGCCACGTGGCTCCGGTCTGTGCATACGGAGGTGCCCGAGGGAGTTAGGAGCCTGGTGCCGTGTCTGCTACTGGCTTACCACTCACTGGTGGTGGCCATTGCTGGGCTGGTGTCTTCAGGTCTCTCCACCCACTGGGGAGCCCACCAGCAGTCCCAGATGCAGGGGAGGGGAAACAGCCTATCCATCTAACCCTCCTGCTGGTCACCGGGCTGCTCCGGGGGTCCCAGCCTCCAGTTCTCCTCTGCGACCTCCTCCTCTGGAGTCTCCCGTGGTCTCAGGTACCCCTCCTTCCGACCCTCGTCCAATGTAGGCTCGTATTCTTGCTTCTTTCTTCTAATTTCTGCTAGAATCTGACTTTTCTGCAGAGACACTCTGTCTGGTGGTGTTTCTTGTCCACCATCTTGATTCCCTCCTCCCACAGTTTTATTTTGATAAATGAAAATTTAGAAAAGTCATATCACAGCTGTCGGCTAAAGTCGCTGTGTGCATTCATCTGTGTTGACTACAGTCGATGCTGGTACCGAAGTGGTTAAAGAAATGCAAGCAGATAACTTTCAGTAAAGACACTCCCCCACCATGAAACCTTAAACTTCAGGGCTGAGGACTTTCCCTGTGTTGAGGGCTCTGTCTTCTCACTGTGCTGCTCAGAGCTTCTTTGCAGATCACCAGCCCTGCAGCCGCCGGTATCCAGGGCACGTGGACAGGGTGGTTTTCTCTTCTTACCAACTAGTAGGTAGGAAATGAACAGTTATTGAGTTTCTGCCGGGCACAAACTACTACTAGGCATTCTGTGTACCTGATTTCTCCTGATCTGCACCACAGTCCTGTGAAAGACGTTCTTATCCCCATTTCACACCCAGGAGAGCTAAGGGTCACAGAGGTGAAGTCATTTGCCCATGACGATGAAACTGCTAATGGCCCAGTTTGAATGGGAGTGCAGAGTGGTTGGACCCAAAAGCCCATGCTCTGTCCACTGCGCAGACCCCAGACCAGTGCTGTCCAAGAGAAACAGAAGGAAAGCCACAAATATGACTCAACATAAGTAATTTTATATTTACCATAGCCATATTGAAAAAGGGAAGATCAGGTGACAGTAATTTAAATTATGTGTTGTTTAACTTAAGAGATTCGAAATATTAGTATTTTAACATGTAATCAATATACCAATTATTATTTTTACATTCTCTTTTGCTGTAAATCTTGAATCCACTGTGCAATGTGCACATGCAGCGCATCTCAATCTGGACTGGCCACTTCTCCGTGCTCAGCAGCAGCACATGGCGGTGGGCTGCCATGTTGGACAACTCAGCTGCACAGTGTAAAAACAGTTGTTTTGTTTTTCTCTCCTAGCTACTCTTTAAAGAGAACTATTCTTTCTTAATGTTTTTAAATACATTTGACTGTCATAAGAAATAGTCAATGAATTCCTGACAAGTAAGAAGAACTGGAATAGATTTTTACTTGAATCAGTCTGCTCAGGCTGCCATAGCAAAACACGGTAAACTGGATGGCATGAACAACAGAAATGTTTTTTCTCACCTTTCTAGAGGGCGGGAGTTTGAATTCAAGGTGCCAGCATGTTGGGTTCTGATGAAATCTCTCTTCCCGGATTGCAGACTGCGACGTTCGCACTGTGTCCTCGTGGCAGAGAGAGGCAGCTCTGGTGTCTCTTTCCTGAGGGCTCTAACTCCATCCCGAAGATCCCACACTCAGACCTGGTCTAGAGACCATCACACTGCAGTGAGCGCTTCAACATTTACATCTGGGGGGAGGGCACATTCAGTCCACATCATCAGGGAGTAAAATTCAGGGTTAGAATATTCCTCATAGTGCTCAGTGGTGCAAGATGTCCTTGGGGTCACCGCTTTCTGTGGATAACTTAGAAGCTCTGTTGGGGAGTATGGTGAGGCTGGCGCATTGCAGAAATGCCCCTGCCAAAGTAAATACTTTCATGCAAACCTTGCTCTTTACAACTCTGTACATAGTTGCTTTTTTCCTCAATCCTCATGACAAGGGGAGGAATCCCAAACCCAATTCCTAAGATTCAGACACAGAGGCCCTGAGGTTAGTGATAGGTTCCAAGTCTCATTGGTAGACAGAGCAGGGGACAGAGCTGTCTCCACAGCCACTGCTTTCTGCTTTGTTTGTGAGCTATTGCCAGTGGCGCCTTGATATTCCCCATGGAAATTGGACTGTTCTGCATATACTTGTCTTTGTGTCCTTCATGAGCAGTAAAGAGCTTTAACAGGTTTTGGTTCATCATCTGTGCCAGGTGCTTGGTGGCTTGGCGGGTGGGCCTCTGTGCTGGTGCTCAGAGAGAAAAGATCACTTCGCATGTGACTGGGGGACACTTTAGGGAGGATGGCTGGGAGACAGCATTTGAACAAGTCTCGTCTTTGCTGTGATTTTTGTCCTTGTGCTCTCTTTTTGGTTTAGTCTCTGTCAATGGAAAAAACCAAGCTCTAAAATAATTTTAAAGAGATTTATTCTGAGCCAGATTTGAGGACCATGATCCAGAGCCACTCCCAAGAGGCCTTGAGCAGTGGACTCCCTGTGGTTAGGTTACAGTTTGGTTTTTATACATTTCAGGGAGACGGGTTACAGGTAAAATCATAAATCAATACGTGGGAGGCATACATTGGTTTGGCCAAAAAAAGGTGGGATGTCTCAAAGGGAGGGGGGCTTACAGGTTATAGGTGGGTTTAAAGATTCTTTGGCTTGTAATTGGTTAAAGACAGGAAGCTTTGTCTACAGGCTTGGAATGTTTTAACATAAGGAGCTGTTATCAGAGATAAGTCACCTGACATAGATTTATTGTGTAAATTGAGGACCTGCATGTGTGTCTTGCATGCCCTTAGGCCTGTTAATGGGTTACAAAGGATGTCTCCAAGAAGGGAGGGGGGCATGATGAGGCCTGTCTGCCCTCCCTCCTCCTGGCAGACAACTTAATTTTAGGCTATTCCTTTGGCCACGAAGGGGTCCATTCAGTCAGCCAGTGGGGGTTGAGCCTTAAAGTTTTACTTTAGTTCAGATCTCAAAGTTTCTATATTGTGAGTAGCAATAATCCACTGTAACCAGTCTCTAGGAGAGCCCTGACTGGTGGAAACATTAGGTTTAGGTGTGTGTCAGGTGAGACACAACGAGGAAGTAAAACCAAAATGCATGAAACAGATGAAACTTATCACTCACAGGTCTGGGATAGGGCTGCGCATGGAGGCCTGTGAGGAGGGCAGGGGCAGGGCAGGGTGCTCGCCCAGTGTGGAGGGCAGAACACCCCTGCGGGACTATGCTTTTGTTAAGGTCCTTGGACCTTACCCTTTAGGCTTTCCCTCAGGGATGTGAATCAGCTAGTTTAAGGAAAGCAGCCATAAAGGGAGGAACGTTTTTACCTAACACTGGTGTCGACCACTGGGTCTGCTGTGGCCAGCGGCCCTGGCGTGTCGGTTTCAGGTGGGTGGGAGGGAAGCCTTAACTAGGCCAAAGGTGACTGGTTTATAACTGGGTTTCTAAAAACACGTGTCAATCCTAAAAATAATTACTGAGGCAGCAACTGTATCAAATGTATTTATGGCAACCCTGTGATTGAAGCTGCTGTCCTTCGTTCCTGCATCCCGCAAGCCCTCGCTGAGCCTGCTCTCCACTAGACCCTGGCGAGGCTGGGGCGCACAGTGAGTGCGCGGCGGATCCCTGCTCTCAGAGCGCAGCGGGGCAACAGGAGGAGGAAGGAGATGGCCATGCTATCCTAAGTCAGAACCTGCATCAGCAAGCCATCGACTTGTCAGCAGGTGACAGCAGATAGGAGCCCCTGGGACCCTAGGGCCGATGCTCTGCTGTGTCGGCAAGTGTAACAGCCAGTGTAACAGCAGGTGTAAGAGCAGGTGTAAGAGCAAGTACCAGCAAGTGTAACAGCAACTGACCAGGGAAAGGACCCAGCGGCACACAGAGAGTCGGAGAGTCCTTTATCCTGCCAGTGAGCTCGGAGAGGATCTGACCCCACTTCCTTGTTCTCCTCCAGTTTTTATAATCTTGGAAGGATTCAGAAATCGTCCAATTAGCAACAAGCTTTAGCATCCAATCAGCGGTGGGATTCAAAAAGTATCTAATCCACAGTGAGTTCCATCATGGGGCCCCGGGGTGGGGATTTTTCCCTGTCACTGCCGCTGACCAGAGAAGCTGATCAGCGGCCTCCTGGAGAGGACGTGACAGGGCAGAGGCAGAGTGGGGAGGGCGACTCCGACCTGGGGAAGCCACCTGAGCCAAGGGGGTTTCTCTCCCAGCTTCACTGCCTCTTCACGCCCAGATGCCAGCAAGAGAGGACTTGGTGGGCAAAGATGAATACTACTCACTGGGGACCGTGACACGTCATTCACGTCACATACGTCCTGGTTATGGGTTAGATTGCATTCCTCTGTCCGTATGTTGAAGTCCTAACACCCAATACCTGAGAATGTGACCTTATTTGGAAACAGGGTTATTACGGATATAATTAGTTAAGATGAGATCTTTAGGGGGTCCTAATCCCATGTGGTTGTGTCCTTATACAAAGGGGAAATTTGGACAGAGACAAACACAGGGGAGAACACCACGAAGATAAGGGCAGAGATGAGGTGATGCTTCTGCAAACCCAGCAAGGCTAAAGGTCGAAACAGACCATCAGGAACTAGGGGAGCAGCATGGAGACTCGCCCTCACAGACCTCAGGAGGAACCAAATTTGCCAACACCTTGATCTTGAACTTCTAGCCTCAAGAACTGTGAGGCAATCAATTTCTGTTGTTTAAATCATTCAGTTTGTGGCTCTGCCATGGAAGCCTTAGGAAACAAATGCATCATTTCATTTAACATGTCAAACAGCCCTGTGAGGAAGTGGACTTCATGCCCATTACAGAGGAAGAAAGCAAGATTAGAGAAGGGACTTACCCAAAGTTACTCAAAGGTATGGTTTGAACCCAAATCCATCCCACGTCAAGCCACCTACATCCCTGCCTCTGGCCTTTGCTGGAGCATGCAGGCAGGGGGGCAGATCCGCCCAGGAAAGCACCTGTTTCTCAGGAGCACATTCTCCTGCAGCTTCTTGCGAAAGACAAGCTGGCCCACTGGAAATAGGAGCTGTGCGTCACTTCTCAGAAACCCAGCTCCTGGACAAGCCATGATCCGCCCCTGCAATGTTTATCTAGCTCAAGCATCACCCCTATAGTGCTACGCTTCTGCCTCAGGACCAGCCTTGGATGGTCACCCATCAGGTGACAGAAATGCCCACCGTCACAGACGCGTGAATGCCCCACTGGGGTTCATGAGTTTCACCCAGTCCTGCTAGGGCATGCACGTCTTTCCACTTTCTCTATGACATGGAATTGTTACAAACCAGTGGATCAAGGGGACTCGGACACCAAAATCCAATCAGCCAAATATTATCTATTGCTGCGCAGGGGCTGTCACCACTCCATGCAGGGAGGGAGGGCAGCCCCGAACTTTCTCAGTCTGGGGGTTTATACCCCTGGGCTGACCCCTGCACTGCAGAGCAAGCAAGCCTGTCACAGAAGCCCGAGTTGCGGTTAGCTGCATCCTCTTGTAAGTTGCCGATTAGCTACATTCTCTTGTGGAACATTTTGTATTTGACATAAACTTTCCACTCTAACTACCTCTCCCACCTGCCATCCCATACTAAGTATTGTCTACCTGGTCATCTTCCTTTTCCATAGTATGTGAATTTCACCTCAATTTATAAGAAAACAAATTTTGGGTTACTCTTTAAAGGGGAAGCAGGGATTTTTAAAGTTAATTACAGGATCACAGTTGTCTCCAACACCCAGGCTCCCCCAGATAGGATGACTACAAACTAATGCACAGAGTCTATGGCAACTGGAAAATTCTAGATCGCTTACAGGTATTTATCGAATGCAGTCACTAAATAAAAGAGTGGCGGGGGACTGCAGGGGAGAGAGTGGGAACAATAAGAGGCAAAGCTCCGCCAGCTTAAATTTACTGATTCCTTGTGGGGACAGTGGTGCCAGAGAGCACAGCCTCAAGTGCCCCTTCTGTGAACTTGTGAATGGACCGGGAGCACCTGAGCTCTCAGAGACTTTGACTGACGTGAACATTCCCACCTGAGGCGCGGCAGAGTCACAGCAAAAGTGGTCCCAGAAACCCTCAGGGCTGTGGAGGGAGGGGCAGGGCTCACCTTCTACCCATCTCCTGGTCAGGGCAGAGCAGGCATGGGTGACCCACCTTCCTGCCATGTCCCCTTCAATGCGATGACTGGTTTCTCCGAGCCAGCTTTCACACCTGCACGTGGGATAAAAGGCCCCGGCCGCAGGGCTGCTGTGGGAAGTGGGCTAGATGCTGTGCTCACAGCCGGGCACAGAGGGACCCAGATGCAAGGACTTGTCACAGCTCCAGCTCAGGGAGGGCTGGGCAGGTGGCAATGGGCCAACATTCCTGTGTTGCCCCATGTGGGAATGCATATACCTGGACATACCTCTGCCCTCTGTGACATCTGGGAGGAGGAAGGGTCACCACCCATGCTTGTCACATGGAGCTGCGGCTTAGCAGTCCTCATCCAGCCGGCTGAGGCTCATGCCCACTCTTGAGAAGGGCCTCCTGGTTCCAGATATGCAGAGGACACTGCCCAGTGACCAGGAGCCTGCAATTCCGGGTTCTCCTCCATGCCTCCAGCATGACGGCCTCCCAGGAGGAAGCCTGCACACGTGGTGCCGCACGGCGCTGTGCGGCAAGCCAAGCAGGCGCTGTGGGGGCGTGGAGAGGACAAGAGGTCAACGGGAAAGGGGACTCTGGCTGCAGTCACCCCTGCAGGACAAGGTGGTGGGTACAACCTCAAACCGGTGTCCCGGCAGGCTCTCCCTGTCCCCTAGCCGCCTATTCAGCTCTGGCAGGGTAGGGGGCAGGAGGAGAGCACCAAGAAGAGACAGCAAGGGGCTTGGAGGGCGCAGTACCAGGACTGACTTCTCATCCTCCCTTAAATCAGGTCATCAATGTCGTGCCTGCACCAAAGATCACCTTGTGGTGCGCTGCAATTTCAGAGCTGAAAGTCTAAGGTCTCTTCTTGCTCTTCATTCTGACAATAGGGAAACTGAGGCCCACAAAGGAGAAAGGACTGGCAACAAACAAAAGGCCAGAACCCCGTGTTTATTGTCCAGGCCATTTCATAGCTGCTGATACGCGAGTCACGGTGTCAGGACCAGGAGAAATAAAGGATGCTGGCTGAAAGAGTGGGGTGCCAGGGAGGTGGGTGATAGAGAGGAACAGCGTCAGGAGCGCCTTGGCCTGGGGACAGGCATAGGCATGCACGTTGTCGCTGGCGGTGCTGCGTGAGTTGCTGGACTCTCTTAGGCCCACAGCCCCTGGGAAGAGGAAGGCGGCAGTGCAGGGCCACGGGGAGGACAGAAGCACACTGAGGGCTGTGCTGGCCCACCAGCCTCAGGCTCATCATCGCAGGGCCCTGGAGCAGGGCAGGAGGTATGGAGGGAGCCAGGACTGTGACCTCAGGGAGACAGAAGCCATCACTATGGCCATTGCCTGGCCCTTCCCTCCTGCTCCCATGGCATGCACACTGTGGAAGTGTGGAACCACCCGCAGACACCATGCCGCCCAGGTCTGGACCGAGAGCAGTCATCTGGCCACTGGGGTGTTTTTCCACGAGGCCGTGGCTGCTCTGGCTGGGTGGTGACTCACAGCTGGCAGGACTCTGGCCCAGCGATGTTTTGAGATCCGGCTTGGTGATGGGCTGATGTGACAGCTTTGTTCTCTCGGGCCCTTTCGATTTGTGAATCCCCCTTTGTGGTTTGTGGAGGATGTCCAGCCCCTGCTGTTTCTGGGCTCTGGCGTCCGCTCGGCTGGGCAGGCCAGGCCAGCTGCAGGGGGAGGGGGTGGCTGGCGCAAGCAGAGCGCAGGACCCAGTGGGCCTGAGCCGCAGTTGGCTCAGGCGGCTTGGGCCACACTTCCAAGCAGTGTGGGGCTGACTGGGTGGTCGAGGAAGAATGGTAAGTGCCTGCTCAGAGCCAGTTATGAAAGGCCAGACTGCAGACTGAGGGCTGCCCCGCTGGGCCTGGGCCCGGGCCAGAGCTCTCTATAGTGTCTGTGAAGGCCTGGGGGTGGACCCCGGAGAACCCTCTGCGACTCACAACACAGCCAGCCCTTGGGAAAGAGTGCTCGGGGCCTAGGAGTGCTCAGCTAGCCAGAAAAGACTGGGCCAGCCAGACCAGGTCTGTGCAACTTCGTTGGCGGCACTCACATTCAAGGCAGGCAGTGTTATGGAGGAGAAAGGACATCAGAGCCAAAGAGAAGTGGGTTCATATCCCAGTCCCACTCTGCGCAGTGCTAAGACTCTGGGCTGCTTATTTGAGCCTCACCAGTAAAATGAAATCCTAATACCTACCTCTTGGAGCTTGGACGGTTTATGTGAGCTATTACATAGACAATGTGCCCAGCACTGTATTAGCTCGAAAAATGTAGTCCCTTCATCTGCACACTGCTCACACCCAACACCAACTCAGCAGACACCTTCAACAGGGCCTTGTTTGGTTGCTGAAAATTGCATATTCTTTCTAGCTAGATAGTGGGCTGCCCCTGGGTAAAGCTTCCTATAGAAGAGGGAAAATAAAGACCCCACATCAAAGTTTGTTGAATGCAAGAAGGAGGAGCTGGGAACGAGGAGCTTTGCGGATAGAGCAAGGTGTCACTTGCCCTAGAGCTTCAGGGTCTCAGCCTCAAGGCCTCCACCACCTGGACTAAATGGCCTTAAGAGTCTATCCTTAGATGCAAAATGTGCATTGGAAGAGGCCTTGTGTGTCATCCTGCCCTGGCCCCATGGAAGGCAGGACATCCCCACTTGCCTCTAGAGCACTTCCCTCAGGACCCAAGCAGGGACAGGCACTCAGTGTCCTCGGGGGAGCTCTCTGTGCCAGCAAGGCCTCTGACTAATGAAAACTTGGAGGAATTAAACCTCATTCCACTGTGGTGGCCATGCAATACAGCTCTGCTTCCTGTTCCTCCAGACAAGCTGCTGACACCTCTATGGATTCTACAAGTCATCTTCCCAGAATAAACTATAAGCCAATTCACCTTTCCTGATAGAGAATGCTTCCAAGAGTCGCATTCTCCTCTGGAGCCTCTGGTAAGGGACAGTGCACCACTTTACCCTGGTTAAGTGGGCTCTGAGGAGGCCTTTGGAGAGCCCATGCTGAGAACCCTTCCTGGCCCGAGACATCCTCCTCAGGCCTGGGGTGCTCTCACTGGTTCTGCCAGGGATCACAGGCTGGCCCGGTCATCTTCACCCCAACCATGGCAGCTTTGGTCCTGTGACACTCAGCTTTTCCGTAAAAATCAGAGGGCAATAATAGTAACTGCTTGTGTGTATTGTGCTTGGAGCTCAGAGGAGAAAAGGTGTCAGACAAGTGTGAAATGTTATCACTGGCACAGGCAGAAGGGAATGGAAAATCACCAGCAGAAAGTGCTTCTCTGAGTTCTGAACAAATGCACAGGGAAAGGGGACCGACCGCCTGCAGCCAGCACACCCCGGGTCAGCCCGGTGGCTGGGGAGGACAGGCGAACACCAAGTGTCCTGCTGTCCGATGACAACTGATTCAGCAACCACGCCTTCAGCCTAAACACTGACTCTCCATCACACACCTTGGGGGAGTCTCCAACGCATAAGCCCACTGCCCAGAGAATCAACCAGTGCAATCAGAAGAAAACCTCCCTGAAGAAAAGGGCCGCGGGACCTAAACCTCTGCAGCAACCACCAGGAAGAACCAACCCAGTTCTCGGACAAGGATGCACCAGACAGACAAAGCAAGCCAGCATATGGATTCGAAGACTGGGACCAGAACAAGGAACAGGCACCGAGTGCTTAGATGATGCAATGAACTAAAGAGAACTTAAAAAACCTTTTAATTGCTGTTCTCAGAAACTCAGGAAAATTGTGCATTCATAAAGAATATTCTGGGGAGAAAACATCTTCTTAGAATTGTAAGTGTGAACCACCATTTCCTGTCCACAAAATGATCATTAGCAAATGAACTGAAAGGAAAAGTCAAGGAAGTCTGCCGGAACCTAGGGCAGGAAGACAAGGAAGACCTCAGATTAACAGGACTCCTATATCCTGTTAGGGCAAATGGAGAAAATGCCATGTCACATTTTAAAACATAAAGGAATCCTGTCTTCCGACTTCAGGCTGGAAGGTCCTCAGACACAAGTTAACAGCATCTACAGGAGGATGACACTCGGTCTGGGTGTTGACAAAGATGGCCCCACTGCTGATGCTGCGGTGGCTGGAGAGATGCCACCTCTCCAAGGAGACGGCTCACGCGTGGGAGACAGCCCGAGCCCTGCCTGAGAATGGCTTGCATACTCGCCTAACGCTTCCTTCCCTCTATGAAACACTGTCAAGGGTTTTTCTTTATTTTAACATTTAAAAAGTCTGGATGGCATGACGATAACTACTTTAAGGGGAAGAAAAGATTCCTTTCTCCTTCTAAGCGATGCTGCGGTGCTTCAGGCACCAACGCAGAGCCAGCGGTGCTTTCTGGCTCCACGTCGGCTTATTTTAACAGAGGATGTGAAGTGCCGTGCGATGCATCTAACCCACGCAAACTCCTGGCGTGCAGCGCCTAGCTACCTAGCCGCGTTCCTTAGTAGACCAAATCTTTTGTCACCCAGCATTCCAAGATATATCTTATATGTTTAGAAGAAAAGTATTTGTTAAAATGACTGAGTTCATCTTCTAGAATCCACTTTTTAAGGTTTTCATCCCCTTGTAATTTCTGCTTGTGTTGCTCATCCTCTAGAAGTAAGTGTGTCACAGTGAAGCAATGTGATGCAGCCCGATGCAGGGCCTGCTTTCCAGAGAAAAGTGTGTTTACAGCAGGAGCAGCGGCCTCCTGAGCGTGTGCGAGGCTGCTGGGAGCGCTGGCCTGTGGACGGGACGTGGTGCCTGAGTCACGGGCTGCTTTGACAGCTTGTAAAAACACAAATGAGCTAAAAAGAGAGAGCGCAAGTAATCAATACTCAGAAAGGAAACATAAGCACTTATAACAAATAAGATTAGTATCTCATTAACAAAATTCATCGGAACTATGTTGTTACAATTATTTCGAATTCCAGCCTGTTGGAATTTGATAGAATGACAATCACAGTGGAAGAATTTAACACACACCATGTTCCTTGATGAAGGACTTAATATTATAAGAATACCAATCCTCACCAAATGAACCCAAATATTAGATTATTCTCCTTGACTCTTGACAGCAAAAGCTTGCCTATGAACAACTGGAGATGCCCATAGAGGACTTTGAATCTGAAACCAGTACTGCAAAGAATCCAGGGATGAATTCACTCTAGTTATGGTAGTGGTGGTAGAAATGGCAGGGGAGTGACGGGAAAGTGGTTGGAAGTGTTGGCGGTGGTTAGGGAGATGGTGGTGGTGGGTGGGGGGATACAGGGTTGGGGGGTGGTGATGGTGGGGGAATGGTGGGGGTGGGAGATGATGGTAGGGGTGATGGTGGGGGGATGGTGGGGGTGGGAGATGGTGATAGGGGTGATGGTGGGGGGATAGTGGGGGTGGGACATGGTGGTAGTGGTGATGGTGGGGGCAGGGTGGGGTGGGAGATGATGGTAGGGGTGATGGTGGGAAGATGGTGAGAGGATGCTGGGGTGGGATGTGGTGGGAGGGGTGATGGTGGGAGTATGGTGGGGGGGTTGGTGGGGGTGAGAGATGATGGTAGAGGTGATGGTGGGGGGATGGTGGGGAGATGTGGGGGTGGAAGATGGTGGGAGGAGTGATGGTGGGGGGATAGTGGGAGAATGGTGGGGGGATGGTGGGGGTGGGACATGGTGGTAGGAGTGATGGTGGGGGATGGTGGGAGTGGGAGATGGTGGTAGGGGTGATGGTGGGGGGATGTGGGGGTGGGACATGGTGGTAGTGGTGATGGTGGGGGCAGGGTGGGGTGGGAGATGATGGTAGGGGTGATGGTAGGGGGATGTGGGGGTGGGAGATGGTGGTAGTGGTGATGGTGGGGGCAGGGTGGGGTGGGAGATGATGGTAGGGGTGATGGTAGGGGGATGTGGGGGTGGGAGATGGTGGTAGTGGTGATGGTGGGGGCAGGGTGGGGTGGGAGATGATGGTAGGGGTGATGGTAGGGGGATGTGGGGGTGGGACATGGTGGTAGTGGTGATGGTGGGGGCAGGGTGGGGTGGGAGATGATGGTAGGGGTGATGGTGGGGGGATAGTGGGGGTGGGACATGGTGGTAGTGGTGATGGTGGGGGCAGGGTGGGGTGGGAGATGATGGTAGGGGTGATGGTGGGAAGATGGTGAGAGGATGCTGGGGTGGGATGTGGTGGGAGGGGTGATGGTGGGAGTATGGTGGGGGGTTGGTGGGGGTGAGAGATGATGGTAGAGGTGATGGTGGGGGGATGGTGGGGAGATGTGGGGGTGGGAGATGGTGGGAGGAGTGATGGTGGGGGGATAGTGGGAGAATGGTGGGGGGATGGTGGGGGTGGGACATGGTGGTAGGGGTAATGGTGGGGGGATAGTGGGAGGATGGTGGGGGGATAGTGGGAGGATGGTGGGGGGATGGTGGGAGTGGGACATGGTGGTAGGGGTGATGGTGGGGGATGGTGGGGGTGGGACATGGTGGTAGGGGTGATGGTGGGGGATGGTGGGGGTGGGAGATGGTAGTAGGGGTGATGGTGGGGGGATAGTGGGAGGATGGTGGGGGTGGGACATGGTGGTAGGGGTGATGGTGGGGGGATAGTGGGAGGATGGTGGGGGGATGGTGGGAGTGGGACATGGTGGTAGGGGTGATGGTGGGGGATGATGGGGGTGGGACATGGTGGTAGGGGTGATGGTGGGGGATGGTGGGGGTGGGAGATGGTAGTAGGGGTGATGGTGGGGGGATAGTGGGAGGATGGTGGGGGGATGGTGGGGGTGGGACATGGTGGTAGGGGTGATGGTGGGGGGATAGTGGGAGGATGGTGGGGGGATGGTGGGAGTGGGACATGGTGGTAGGGGTGATGGTGGGGGATGGTGGCGGTGGGAGATGGTGGTAGGGGTGATGGTGGGGGGATGATGGGGGTGGGACATGGTGGTAGGGGTGATGGTGGGGGATGGTGGGGGTGGGAGATGGTAGTAGGGGTGATGGTGGGGGAATAGTGGGGGTGGGACATGGTGGTAGTGGTGATGGTGGGGGCAGGGTGGGGTGGGAGATGATGGTAGGGGTGATGGTGGGAAGATGGTGAGAGGATGCTGGGGTGGGATGTGGTGGTAGGGGTGATGGTGGGGGATGATGGGGGTGGGACATGGTGGTAGGGGTGATGGTGGGGGATGGTGGGGGTGGGAGATGGTAGTAGGGGTGATGGTGGGGGGATAGTGGGAGGATGGTGGGGGGATGGTGGGGGTGGGACATGGTGGTAGGGGTGATGGTGGGGGGATAGTGGGAGGATGGTGGGGGGATGGTGGGAGTGGGACATGGTGGTAGGGGTGATGGTGGGGGATGGTGGCGGTGGGAGATGGTGGTAGGGGTGATGGTGGGGGGATGATGGGGGTGGGACATGGTGGTAGGGGTGATGGTGGGGGATGGTGGGGGTGGGAGATGGTAGTAGGGGTGATGGTGGGGGAATAGTGGGGGGATAGTGGGAGGATGGTGGGGGTGGGAGATGGTGGTAGGGGTGATGGTGGGGGATGGTGGGGGTGGGAGATGGTAGTAGGGGTGATGGTGGGGGGATGGTGGGGGTGGGAGATGGGATTGCTGCTTGCTGCCTCCCAGTTGCTCCACATCTCTGCAGACCAGCGTTGTGCGTGGCCGGCTGGAGGGTTGCTGCTGGGGCCGGCCCGAGGCAGAGAGCCGCCCGGGGAGCCTGGAGTGCTGCTGTCTGTTTCCGGCCATGCTGCTTGTGTGATCCCAGGTGGGCAATTTTTGAATCCCACTGTTTTTGATTAGATGTTAAAGCTTATTGTGGATTGCATGAGTTTTGAGCCCCACCAAGGGCATAAGAGCAGGAGCAGAAGGGGCAGAAGGGACGATGACCTGAAGAGGTGAAGGGCTGTGACACCCGGCGTGCTGATCCTGCTGTGGAAGACCAAGGCTGTCCTCCGACTCTTCCTGTGCGGCTCGGTTCTTTCCCTGGCCAAGAGCTGTAACAAGAGCTGTAACACGAGCTGTACACGTTGCCGCAACAACAGCAACCTCAGACTCCTGGGCTGAAGTGATCCTCCTGCCTCAGCCTCCCAAGTAGCTAGGACTACAGGCATGTGCCACCATGCACCACTAATTTTTTCTATATACTTTTAGTTTTCCAGCTGATTTCTTTCTATTTTTAGTAGAGATGGGGTCTAGCTCTTTCTCAGGTTAGTCTCGAACTCTTGAGCTCAAACGATCCTCCCGCCTTGGCCTCTCAGAGTGCTAGGATTACAGGCGTGAGCCACCGCGCCCGGCCCCAGAAACAGTGTTGTGAAAGTAAAAGACCAACTAATTGAACCACAGAAGCTGAAACTGCCCAGCAGGAGAAGGGAAGGGCCAAGTTCTGGAGGGCATACCACGGAAGAGGGGGAGGCAGGTAACCGAGCAAAAGTGGCCCCGCCTCATGGTAACTGCAGCGAAGCTGAGAACCATCTTTGCAGGCTGGGTCAGCAAAAAAAGTCAGTGGTACGTCATGTCCAGGGTGTGACAGGAGGGGTGGGCTGTCTCGGCACGGGACAACACAGAGGCAAACATTCTGACTGGGAATGGAGGGATATCTCCCAGCATTTGAAATGGGAGTTTCTTCTACTCAAAAATGTTATTTTTTAGAATTTATCCTAGAGAAATACTTGCACAAAACCACAAAGATGTTAGTAGCTGGCTTGTTTCTGACAGCCCCAAACTGTAGACAACCTAAGTATTGTCAACAAGGATGATATTTACTGTTTACTTCCAAAGTAACCGAATATAGAACAAAACAAAATATAAAAAAGGAGGGAGGAGGAGGGAGTGTAAACGTTAAATTGAACTCTGTTTATTGATTTAAAAGACTCTTTAGTTAGTTTATACTTTCTTTTTTTTTTGGTGCTACTGATGACGCAGAAAACCATCAGGTGCCCAGACGGCCGCTCACCGCCTCTCTGGTGCCCCACACCCCGTGGGCGGCGCTGCATGGCCTGCTGGAGGCCAAGGCGGGTGCGGGTGACAGATGCTGGGCGGGGCTCGTGTGCTGGCCCAGCCTGCGCTTGGCGCTCGGCAGCCTGCTCCCTTCCTCTGGCTGCACTGCTCCTGTGCTACTTTTTGAATCCCACTGTTGCTCATTGGATGTTAAAGCTTGTTGCTGATTGGACATTTTTTGGAGTCGTACCAAGGGTATAAAAACTGGAGGAGAACAAGGAAGGGGGGTCAGAAGTCAGAAGTCGGCTGAGCCTGCTGGAAGAATAAAGACTGTTCTCTGACTCTTCAACTCTTCGTGTGCCACTGGGTTCTTTCCCAGTCAAGCGCTGTACACACTGGCTGTTAACACTAGCTGTAACGCTTGCTATAACACTGGCAGGATCAACCAGGAACCTTGGTTTATTCTTTAGTGAAAATAAACTGCAATTGCAAAACACTCTATATGGTAGGATACAGTCTCTTTTAATTTTTTCTAATTGCAAGAACATGGCTACATTCAAGTTTCACTTTATACACCTCTGTAACAAGTAATATTGCACAACCAGCATGTACTATGTTTGCAATTTCTAAGCATAACTAAAAGTAAAAAGTAATTGGAGTCTTCAGGAATATCCCTTTAGGGATAAATTAGCAAGAGCATCTCACTGCTGTCCTGAGTCACTGTGAACATGCCAAGGGTACAAGCGTGGGCTGGACCTTGGGCTGTATTCTACACCTTCCTGCGAGTGCAGTGGAGGAAGATAGGAGGAGGTGGGTAGGGTGCCTGGTTTTATCCTATGGCTTCAGGGAAACTGCTCAGTTTAGATCCAGCTAATGGGAGACACACTGCAAAGAGTGATAGATACAGTTACCTAGTTTAAGAAGTGCCTATGCCCCTTACTGCTCCGCCAGAAGAGTGAAATTAACTGGAAATGTTGGGGCAGTGTGTACAGCTAGTGTTACAGCTCTTGTTACAGCTCTTATCCATTTGACCAGGGAAAGAACCTAGCGGCAAACGAAGAGTCGGAGAACAGCCTTATTCTTCTACAGCAGGCTCAGCACGCCTAGTGTCACAGCTCTCTTCGTGTCTTCCAATGTTCTGGGCAGGAAGGGGAGAACGTCGGGCGTCCGGGGCGGCTGTGTGCCTCGGGCCGGCCCCAGCAGCGTGCCTCTAACCAGCCACGCGCAGCACTGGCCCCCGGAGATGCGGAACTACCGCGAGGCGGCAAGCGGCCGCGTCCCGGCACCCGACATTTTCCGCATCAGTGGGGCCACCCTCCATGCAGCTCCCTGTGCCCACACCCTTCCGGGTGGCTTCTGCCCTTCGATGGCCTGTGTTGGCTCCTGTCATCCTCTTTGTCTGCCCTTACCTTGTTGCTGGTTCCTGCCTTGCTCTTCCTTCTGACAAGAGCCTGACTCTGTCCCGTGCTGCGTGTCCCTTCCTCTGCTCACTGCCTTCCCCTTCCCGTCAGCCTCGCAGCCCAGGGCTCCAGTGCCTTTGCCCAGCCCAGAGGGCGCCTTCCGGGCCTTGTTGCGTGGCTTCTCAGAAACACTGGAGTGTGGGACCATCACCTCCGTGGTCTCCGTGGTGACACACCCCTGGCAGGTGCTCCTTTCCCATTTCCTTTGCAGGCTCTTTTCCCTGCTGATTCAATGCTGGTCTCCACTCTGCCCTTGCTCGTGCCCTGTCCCCGCACCACTGCTCTGCCTGGATCGCCTCGTGCACTCCGCGTCCCCTGTGGGCTGGTGAGGCCTGGGGGCGGGGTGGCCCTTCCCAGCACACAGGTGGCAGGCAGGTTTGCCAGGCTCTTTGTGTGGTGGTTGGGCTGGGAGCATCTGGTGGCTCCACCGGGACCACCATGAAGACGTGTCCTCTGGGATCTAAGCAGAGGACTCTCCAAATAGCAGAATTGTGATGTCCTCAGACCAACCGGGAGCCCGTTAGATCTGCAGGGTCTCAGCCCCCAGGCTTCCGAACCACGCAGGTGCTGAGCAGCGCTGCAGGATCTGCACCACAGCAGAGTGTGAGCGCGCAGGGCCCAAGCAGCCTGCTGAGACAGGCGGGGCAGGAAGAGAGTCCGGGGCTTGGTTTCTCAAGAGACTTTTGCCACAAAATAGAGACCATGTTTCCAATGGCACTCTGACAGAAGGATTTCTGTGTTTTTTCTAGTGGAAGGGAAAGGTACACTCAGCAAACAAAATATATTCTTAGTTGAAAATAGTTCCCGCCTCAGCTGTGCGGCTACCAGGCAGTAGAATGAGAGAAGAACAGCCGCAGCAGCCCAAGGCAGGGGCTCAGGCTCCCACTACTCACACCCAGAGTTTGGGGCCAGGCCTGGGCCCAACCACACTCTGGGGTGGGCTGAGGAGGATTGTCTCTGAGGGGCTGTGTGCACCTCCTAATATTCCTCCTTCCCAAAGTGGCCAAGGCACGAACGTGCAGGGTGCTGCCTGGGCCCAGCTCGGCCTGTCGCCCGGCCTCCCTCTCACTGCACCTCTGGCTGACGCTCCTCCCCTCCGCTCCCTGTGCTGGGCCGGCAGAACACGAGCATGCGGGCACGCCATGGGCATGGCTACGTGCTACCAAAACCAACCCTGGCTTTTGAGCCGTCTCTCGAGGCCCAGAACAATAGATCCCACTGCCACACATTAGCAGATCAGCCTGGGTTTAGCGGGTCACTCGCGCCAACACCAGCCCTGCCTCCATAACCACCCCCCTAGGCTGGGCAGACAAGGCCAGGGCTATTTGCAAGAAACGGGAGCCCCGCTGTGGGGCCGGCGTGTTCTGGTCCCATGCTCCACATGGAGATGATGGGGATGGAGAGGAAGTGAACTTGGATGGCACCAGGCTCTACGGTTTCAGACGGAATAGAGAAGACTGAATGAGAAAGCTCCTGGCAGCCTCCCAAAGGGGACAGGGTCTGGGCACCAGAACAGCCCTGCCACCGCAGTCCCAGGACTTTGCTGTGACTGACTGACCATCACCTCCTGACCCTGCGTGTGCTGATCCCTAGCCAGTGGCGCCCTCCCCCTTTCCCTGCGGGACACCTCTTCCTCACCACTGAGCCCCACCCCTGTGCTGCCCCAGTTTTCACGGGGCCCTGGCCCACTAGCTGTGGGTACGAGGCTCTGCCCTAACTGCACCTTGCCTCCCACTGCAAGACTGATGTGGTGGCACCGAGACACACTGCCAGGCCCTGTGAGGCAGCACTTGCTGCGCCAGGCTGCAGGGGTGTTGGCTGAGGGCCAACCCCAGGCTGCTCCCCAGTCGGCTCATTCCTCCCGGGCAGCCCCGGTCACTGGCTGAGCACGGCCGTGGTGCCAGGGTGCTCCTGCCCAGGGGGTCAATGGCCAATCTCTGCTCCAGAGCTCTCTGGGCCTGGCAGAGACTTTGCCACGGCTGCATCCCAACCTGGCCAGTCCCACCTCCTGCCCTCTCCCTTCCTAGGTGGTACTTTCTGCTGCCCAGAGGACACAGCTGGGACAGCCTGGCAGGGCAGGGGCCAATGTGTCCCCAGTACCCAGCATGCAGCCATCACTGAGTCGTCCTATGGCCAGGCCAGTCTTCCAAGTAGGAAGGTAGTGGCCAGGCCGGAGCACACAGAGCTGCAACCTCACCAGTGACATGCTCCCCTTCCTGGAGAGTGAGTGAGGAGGCCAGGTGTCCGGAGTTCCTTCGCACCCAGTCTGCCCGTGGCGGACGCTCACTGACACCGCGGCAACAGGGTCCCCAGGCATGCATCCTCAGTGTGACATCCCTAGAGGCACATCCGAGGTCGGAAAGCATGCGCCAGCGTGCGGGTGCACGTGTGCACGTGGGTGCGCGCGGAGGGCGGCGGCAGCGGTTAGTGGGGGAGCCGTGCGGCCTGGGCTGCGCTAGGGAAGGGAGGCGGGTGGAGGGCAGGCTCCAGCAACGCATGGCCCCTCCCCCAACACGGCAGGTGGCAGTTTGGTGGAAACCGAAGCTCCTCTCTGTGGCCAGGGTGACCCCCCGTGGGTCTGAGGCCCTGCTGGGTGTAGTGTAAGGGAGGCCAGGAGGAGCCCTTGACCGCAGGGCCTCCACCTGCCTGCTCTGCAACGCCTCAAATGCCACCCTGTAGGAGGCCGGCCTTTACAACCATATGGCTTCACTGTTTTGGGGGCAAAATCCTGAAGAGCTGGTGCAGCTTTCAGACAGATTCAGCCTCGCAGGAGCTGAGCACGGCCACCCTTGCCTGTGCGGCCGCCCCTTCTCAGGCACTCACAGTGTTGTGGCAAGTGTACAGCTCGTGCTACAGCTCTTGACCAGGGAAAGAACGGAGCGGTGCACAAAGAGTCGGAGAACAGCCTTTATTCAGCCAGCAGGCTCAGCCAACCTCTAACCTCTTTTGTTGACTTCTGATCTTCTGACCCCCTTCCTTGTGCTCCTCTTGCTTTTATACTTTTGGTAGGATTCAAAAAGCGTCCGATCAACAGCAAGCTCTAACATCCAGCGCGGCGGGGAGGCGGCAAACGGCCACACCCTGCGCGGGACGTTTTCTGCATCCCAGCAGTGCTCGCCTCCACTGCTAGGCTGCTCCCTGCACAGCCGCCGGTTACGGCCCGCCCTCAGACCAGGGCTTGGCGAGGCTGGGCCCGGCTCTCCCCTCGCCTGGCGCCGCCGGTCACAGAGCACAAGCTCATCCCGCGGAGCTGGGGCGCCAGGGAGACGCCAGCAATCCAGCTCGGGGCTGCATGCTGGCTCGCCGTGGGGAGCACCGTGCAAACACAGCACTCCAGGTGTTCCACTTCGTCCTCACAGCTTCCCCTCGCAGGCCGGCGCTGTCACATCTCCATTTCTGCGGCAGCGGAGACACAGGGCAGGCAAGGACTGTGCTTGAGGGTCGCACAGCCCAGGTGATGGGAGGAAGGCCCCACACTCCGGTCAGGACACGGAAGGAGAGGGATTCCCTGGCGGCCTGCCCAGGCTGCAGGGTCATCTCCAAGAGCAACCTATGCCCCTTACCCTGCCAGGCCCGCGCCATCCTGGAGGATTCTCACAAAGGCCTGGGGAGCCTGGTGGGGACAGGAAGGGCCACTGTGTCTGAGGCATCTGTTTCTGATGAAGCATCCACACTGTCTAGACTACAGCCAGCACTCCTTGCTGCCAGAGTGCCAGCTGCACAGTGCAGCTCGCTGGCTGTGCCTTGGCGGGTCTGCATGAGTCTGGAGGCCCCGTCTGTGCGGCTCTCCCGGGGAGGCGGGGAATGGGCACTTGGGCTGCAGCTGTGCGTGGAGGGCAGGTGGGGCTCCCGGCGCAGAGCGGCCTGGCCACTGCAGTGCTGGTCGTCCCGTGCTCCAGCTGCGGTGCTGAGCTGGGCACCAGAGGGCACAGGGACCGAAGCCTCCTTGGCGAGCTCGTGTCCTGAGGCGTGTGCACATGCCTTCCTCATTGAATCCCATAGCACCTCTGTGGTCGCCACTTTCCAGACGAGGAAGTCAGCTCAGAAGTTCGGGCATTTCCAAGGGCCACCCAGAGCTGAGCCCTATAGGTGGCCAGGATTTGGCCTCAGCACTCCAGGAGACAAAGAAACATGTTGACCCCATATCTGAGCCTCGTAGTGAGTCACTTGGGCAGATCTAGACCATTCTCATCTGGATGAGGAAACGAGTGGCAGGTGGGGCCCCACAAAGAGCCTGAGACGCTCATGCAGGAGGGGCAGGTCGGCGGCTCCTGTGTTCATGTCCTGGGCCCTCCCCTGATCTCCTCTCCAGCGCCTAACATTTTTGGTCCTTGATACAGAACGGGCGCTGGGACGTGGCCGCTTGCTGCCTCCGGCTCTGCATCTCCACGGGCCAGCGCTGCACGTGGCCAGTTGGAGGGCACGCTGCTGGGGCCGGCCCCGAGGCAGAGCCGCCCCCTCCCCCAATGTCCCTGGGCCCCAGTGCCGCCGCCTGCTTCCGGCCACGCTGCTTGCGTGATCCTGATTGGGTAATTTTTGAATCCTGCTGTTTTTGATTGGATGTTAAAGCTTGTTGCTGATTGGATATTAAAGCTTGTAGTTGATTGGACGCTTTTTGAGCCCTACCAAGGGTATAAAAGCAGGAGGAGAACAAGGGGGGGGGCAGAAGGGTCAGAAGATTGGAAGACGTGAAGAGAGCTGTGACACTAGGCGTGCTGATCCTGCTGTGGAAGAATAAAGACTGTTCTCCCACTCTTCATGAGCTGCTTGGTTCTTTCCCCCGTCAAGGCCTGTAACGCTTAGGTGTACACACTGCACAACATCCTGGCGCCCAACATTTTCTGTGTGGATAGTGTGGGCCTCTCCAGTGCAGGACGTGCAGCGACAGCATCGAGCCATTTCTGAGCTTCTCAGAGAGATGAGGAAGTAGTGCTTTCTTCTACTCCCCACCATCCTCTAACAAAGACACATATGACGACATTGCGATGCCAAAGAAACAACAAACCAGGTCTAGGAAGAAAAGTAAGTATAAGTATCCGCCAACTGTGAAGACCAACATAGATGCTAGAGTTGAGCTTTGAATTTCACCTGGAACTGCAGGCAGCAAAAGAGAGCCTCCCTTGGCTACCTCTCTCTGTCACAGGGGCCACTCCCAGCTGCGGCTGCTCTCGGGAGCAAGACTTCCATGGCAGGATCAGCCACGTCCTTCTCGGGGCACAGGGGCACACACGTCAGCGCTTCCCAGCTGTGAACCAGGTGGCCTTACCGCCACTGCCGCCCCGCGGACGCCGACATCTCCGGCTCCGGGGCTTCTGTATCATTGCGGAAGGACGGGCTCATTCGCTCACGTGGCACACAGTTGTTGGCTCTACCTGAATCAGTCCCTCGATGGCGGAATGTGTCTAACTGAGAGACATGGATCCGCCGCCCTCTGCCTTCTAGACAATGGCACAGGGGCCAGACCTTCCTGTTGCTCCCAGAAATGGGAGACTCGGGGCCTGTGGGGCTGCTCAGTGATGCAAGGAGCTCCGAAACTTCCTTCCCAGAAATGTCATGTGAGGCCGTAGGAAATCTCTGTTCCTTTCCTGCCCCCAAACGTCCTGCCTCTCTGGTCTCTGGCTGGAGCCAAAAAGAATTCTGCCCTCCTTCCCTGCCTTCCTTTTCACCCTGAAGGGTCCTGAATCAAAGGGGACCTTATGCTTGTCTTGATTGGTACTCTAGGCTGCCCCTTGGTACTGGCAGAGCTAGGGCTTAGGTTAATCTGAAAGTCCTGCCGGAGACCTCCCCCCTCACTTAACCACTTCGGCACCGCACTCACCGGCCACGAAACCGTGCCCACAGCCGGCACTCACAGTCTGCACGGCAGTCTGTGCTGTGCATTGACGACAAATCCATTTTGCTCTTGGCAGTCTGTGCTGTGCATTGACGACAAATCCATTTTGCTCTTGTGTGACAAGGAAAGCTTTAAAGCACTGAAAGCTTGTTTTACTTTACAGCCAGCTTTCCTTGCAATGTAAATCAGAATAGGTAACATATACGTATATGTTTTCATTACGTTATTTTTAAATGTTCACAATTTTATTTTGATAAAGGAAAAATTAGAAAAGTCATATCAAAGCTGTCAGCTAAAGTTGGCACTCAGCTGTGCGCCTTCCTAACACGGTGGTCAGCTAAAGTTGCTGTGCGCGTTCATCTGTGGCTGTCGACTATGGTCGACGCTGGTTGGTACCAAAGGGGTTAAACAAGCAGCTCACCTTTCAGCCCAGAGCCACCTAGCTGCCAGGTGTCGGGCAGACATGTGCTTGCCAGGAGCCCCAGACGCTCATCCTCCGAGTGCCATTTCTTGGGCCATGTCCCCGGCAGGGCAGTGAAGGCCAAAGCTGAGAAGGCAAGGCCAAGGGGATGAGCGTGACAGTCCCCTGGCTGAAGGATAGACATGGACAGCCCAGAATGCTCCAGAGAATCCGCACCCACACTGCTCAAAGATGCCTCTGGGGCAAGGACTTGGGGGTGCAGGTCAGGGGAGCTCAGAGTTTGGTTTGCAAGTCTTCAGGGTCCTGTGTACTCTAAAGAGGAAGTCGCCACCCCTGGCTAAGAATGGCGTGTGTAGGGGCCCACCTAAAGTCACTTTCTTGTGCTTGTCACTCTTATCTTATCCTTGTCCCTGCAGGGAAGCTGTAGGAGGAGTCTCAAATTGAGAGTGACCCTGGGCTTATCTGTGAGGACAGCAGAAAGTGGAGAATGAAGACACCAAGGGACAGAGTGAGAGGAGGATGAGGGAGGAAGAAGACAAAGCTGTGCGATTGCAGGGTCTCGGGCAGGAGGATCAGGGGCCCGGATGCCTGTAGGTCTATGACGAGCAGTTTCAGTTACATATGCCATCCCAAAACTTAGTGGCTTAAAGTACTGGCTGGTTGAGGGGCTCTTAGGCAGCTGCACTTGCAGGAGAGTGGGCTGGAGTACGCGAGGGCTTGCCTGGACGGGGAAGGCTCCCTTCAGCTGGACGCTCAGCTAGGAATGTCAGTGCCTGTGCTGCCCTGTCCACGTGGCCTGGGCTCCCCGCAGCGTGGAAGCAGGGAGCTCAGAGAGCATCCTGAGGGCAAGTTGCCGAGAGGCCCAGGTGGAAGCTATAAGGCTTTTTTCCACCTGGACTTGGAAGTCCTAGAACGCTACTTCTAGCACATTGTACCAGCCAGGAAGTCACTGAGGCCAGCCTGTTTGCAAGGAGCGGGCAGTAGTCTTCACCTCCTGACTGAGGACTCAAATGAGTGTGTACAGGAAGGTGAGGACGAGATGACAGCAGTCTGGGACCCATAACTGGGCTTGCCTGGTAGACTGTGGAGGGCCGGCATGCGGCTTTTATGAAGGCCCATCTGGTGTTGCTGCTGGCAGCAGTGATGACGGTGAGGACATTTCCCATATGTACTTTACAAAGCATTTTTCCCATCTCCATGATTTGCGAAAGAGTAAGCAGCAGTTAGTAAGAAACAAAGCATCTTTACCTGCTTGTGTTAAAGAAGAAGGTGATGCGGAAAATGTCGGGCGCCAGGACCCAGCCGCTTGCCACCTCCCCGTAGTTCCGCATCTCTGGGGGCCAGTGCTGCGGGTGGCCGGTTAGAGGCACGCTGCTGGGGCCGGCCCCGTGTGCCATGGCCTCTTTCCAGCCACGCTGCTTGCGTGATCCTGATTGGGTAATTTTTGAATCTCACTGTTTTTGATTGGATGATAAGACTTGTTGTTGATTGGATGTTAAAGCCTGTTGCTGATTGGATGTTAAAGCTTGTAGTTGATTGGATGCTTCTTGAGCCCTACCAAGGGTATAAAAGCATGGGGCAGAAGGGCAGGAAGGGGGAGAACTTCGGAAGATACGAAAAGAGCTGTGCCACTAGGTGTACTAACCCTGCTGTGGAAGAATAAAGGCTGTTCTCCGACACTTCGTGTGCCATTCGGTTCTTTCCCTGGTCAAATGAATAAGAGCTGTAAACACTAGCTGTACACACTGTCGCAACAAAGGGACTGCTCAAAGCAGTGGGGTGACTTTCCTCATGAGTCCTCTGCCATTTGCCCTGGCCCAAAGCCCCCTCCTGGCAGGAGATGGCAGGAGGACTTCGAAGTATCAGTGTCCTCTGTCCCTGGCTTCTCTGGCATTCCCAAGCCCTCTCCATGCCTCTGGGCAGCAGAGTCGTCCCTGGCCCTCTTGCTCTCTGCTGAATGCCGAGCCAGATGGCCTCACTCCCCTGAACTGTTTTTCCATCCTTATGTGGAATGGAGCCAGGACCAGGGCACTAAGGCGCTGGGGAAAACAGACTCCTGGGTGGCACGCAGTGGGCTCTGGGAGCAGCCTGGGGGCAACAAGGTTGCAATGCCAGCCAGCTGGCCTGCAGGCCCCTCCCTGGCTGCCACCAGACTGTTCTTTCCAGGCCACCGGTCCAAGGGGAGCACAGTCACGGTGACTGCTGGTCTGGGCAGATCCCCAGCCCAGGGCAGGCCCTGAGAGTCCAGTTACCATGGAACCTGCTCTGCCCCAGCTTTAGCTGTTGAAACACGAAAGGTCATCCTCCTTGCCTAAATATGCTCAAATCATTCACGTGTGTGTGTGTGTGTGTGTGTGTGTGTGTGTGTGTATGTTCAATGAGTTGGTTGACATTCCATAAGATTTTTAACAGACTGTTTGCATTTGTCATTTCCTGCCCAAGCCCTTATCCTGCCTCCTAAGAGGCTTAACGATCGGGAGGTGGTCTTGGCTGGTACCAGACTCAGCACAGGTGAGAACATCTGCAACACTGGCTGGAGCCCCCCGAGTGTGCCAGCCAGCCTGGAAACCATGGCCCGGACACCAACAACACGAATGACTGGGGCATCCCAGCACCTTCATGTGGCCCCGGCCCTGAAACTCAGGGAACATACTGGTCAGAGCCATGAGGAGCCACAGTGCCTGCGTTGGGGGGAAGTGAGCTAGTATGTCTTCTGAAAGGGCTCCGCGTGGGGGTGAGAATGGAACTCCACTCCAAGAAGCAGGCTCTGTTTCCACCATGATGTGGGGGAGGAGAAGGAAACAATGCCCGACACAGAGAGTGAGCCTCTGACACGTGACGCCCCTGAGCGCAGCCCAGGAAACGCCACCCCTGCTGCCAATATGAACACTTATCTGCAGCTTTGGACTTGGGCTGCTAGCAATAAAATATAAAATACGCAGAGCCCCAAATCAACAGGCAGGGAGAGTCGGGCAGGGGTAGGTGCCAGTGTGGCCTGGGGGTTCTGCTGGCACTGAGCCCTAGAGCTTCCCTTTCCAGATCTTTCCCAGGTTTCCTCAGGGAGGTCGCACCCTGACAGCAGCAGGGCATTTCAGAGCTCTGGAGTGGAGAAAGGTGGCAAATGGCAGGGCCCCAGGCATTGCCCTGTCACTGGATGCTGCCAAGCCAGAAGCGGGCAACCCTGCAGGCTCCCTGGGCTTGGTGCTCAGAGGCGCTGTTGGGAGCCTCTCTGACTCTCTCGGGACAGGAGTGAAACATGGAGTGGGCTGGTGTCATTAGGTGCTCCAAACCTGGCAAACTACTAAAGCCACTAGGGGGCAGAGGTGACATCTCCCCTCTTACCCTGATCCATAAAAGTAATCCTAGTGTCTGCAGAAAGGGTGGCCTTTAATGTGCTTTTTGAGTAATGTTCCTACTTCTGTGTGGTAAACTATCCCCGAACTTGAAGACTCTGAACACTTTATCATGGTCTTTCATGTTCTCTGGGTTTCCTGGGCTCAGCTGGTCAATTCTCTTTCATGTGCAGTCAGGTATCATCCGGGATAGAGACACCTGAAGTCTTGCCTCAGCTAGACATCCAAGAAGGCTTTTCACTCTCATGCCTGGTGCCTAGACTAACAGCCTGGGACAACCTTGCTGGCTTGGAGACTCTCTACACATGGCCCCTTTGTGTGGCTAGCTTGGGCTTCCTCACATTATGGTGGCTTCAGAAGACCTGTACTTCTTCCATGATGTCAGGGTTATCGTGGATTAGATGAGGATGTGAATATTGGGACTCATGGTTCTCCAAGGGGCCATCTCTGGGTACCAGCTGCCGCGGGTAGAGAGATACTATGAGGAGATTTGGAGACCTTTACTACTTATTACACTCACTGTGGAGCCAAAATGGCCAATAGCGTTCACCTGGTGCACTACCTCTGACCGAGAAGTAGGGCCTCCCAGGGCTCTGAGAGGTCTGGGGTCATGTCTAGACAGATTCCTTGGCCCCTTGGTTAGTCTTCTATCACCATGTTCTGAAATGCTCCCCAGACAACTCTATTCTTTGTTTCCATGCATCCCACTACTCTGTTGACATAGCAACTTCCCAATACTGGGAAGTCCTGTTATTGTTTGTCGTTTTTATTATTGCTGTGCTAGCTCTTGGTTCTTCATTTCCTGTGGCCATTTCTCTTCCACTGCATTCACTGTCTGCAGCCTGTGTGCTCCAATCCATGGAGCACATGGTTGCCAGGGGGACGGTCGTCAGGCGCCGCTCACAGCCTCACATTCTCCTGTGGAGGAACTGGCAGTAGGTGTGACAACAGCCAAATGGGAGGTCAGGAAAAAGTAAACGCGTCTGCTCCAAATGAAGTCAAAGTAGTTTCTCTTTGTTTGATTCCCAAGCACCATAGACTGCTTTGAGTTTTTTGGGTGTTTTTTATACACACACACACACACACACACACACACACACGTATCTATAAAATTTGCCCTTTTAAAGTATACAGTTCAGTGGTTCATGGTATGTTTACAAAGTTGTGCAATTATCATTACTATATAATTACAGAACATTTTATCACCCCCAAAAGAAACCCCATACCCATTGACGTTCACTCTCCATTATTGCGCCCCCACCCGTCTGCTGACAGCCTCGTCTACTTATGCATTGGCCTGTTCTGGACGTTTCTGTACATGCAATTACACAATATGTGGCCTTTCGTGCCTGGATTCTTTTTCTTGGTATAACATTTTCAAGATTCACTCATGTTGTAACATGTAGCAGTGCTTCATTCCTTTTTTATGGCTAAATAATATTCCATCATGTAGATATACCACCATTGTTTATTTATTCATCTATTGATGCAACTTGGTTTGTTTCCACTTTTTAGCTATTGTGAATAATGCTGTTATGATCATTCATATTCAAGATTTTCTGTGACTATATGTTTTCATTTCTCTTGAGTATGTAACTAGGAGTAGAATTGCTGAGTCATGCAATGACTCTATGTCTAACATCTGAAGGAACTTCCAGATTGCTTTCCAAAGTGGCTGCACCACTTGACATTCCCACCAGCCATGTATGAGCATTCCACCTTCTCACATGCCCATCAACGCTTGTTATTATCTGCCTTTTTCATTACATTAATAGCTGTCCTAGTGGATGTGAGCAGCATCACCTTGTGAGCTTAATTGCATTTTACAAAAGGCTCATGAAAAGATACAAGTGTCAGTTGGTTAAAGTATGAATGTCCTTGAGGTTACGAAGGCAGAGTTGCAATCCATTAATAAATGTCTAGTGGGGAGGATTCGCTGACTGTCCTGTGTCATTGAGTCTCAAGAGTCCTTGCTAGCACAGAGCGCTGTGTGAGGGCTGAGAACCAGGGCGCACACACTCCTTCCCTTTCCTTATGACACTGGCTCCTTCACCAAAGTCAGAGTCCCACCTGCGAGGAGGTGAGCACAGCATACCAGGGCAGGACACTGTGTGAACAGGCAGATGTGGTAGGACCAGTGACATGAGGGCATTGACCTTGAGGAAAGGCTCTGGGTCCCCTCAGGCTCAGCTGCCCCATCTGGAAGATGAGCAAATGGGATTGCTGCCCTTTAGCTCCTTTCAGCCATGTTGCTTTTGAAAGAAGAAAGTCGACTGCCTTACTGGTTTCCTGGCACCACAAACTGATGGCTTAAACAACAGAAACTGATGCCCTCTCAGCTCTGGAGGCCAGAAGCCAAAGCCAAGGCACCATGCTATGCTCTCTCTCTCCTCCTGGTTTCTGTGCTTGCCAGCAATCCCTGGCCTTTCTTGGCTTACAGCTGCATGACTCCAGCCTCTGCCTCCGTGGTCACAGGCTGTCTTCCTTTGTGCATCTGTGTCTTCACACGGCGTTGTCCTCTGTGTGTGGTGTCCGTCCCCTGTGCTTCTCCTCGTGTTATAAGGACACACGTCATATTGGATTAAGGGCCCACTTTACTCCAGCATGACCTCATTTTAACTTATAACTTAATTATATATATATATGCAAAAGTCCCTATTTCCAAATAGGGTCAAATTCACAGGGATCAGAGGTTGGGACCTCAACATGTCTTTCTGGGGGATGCAGTTCAGCCCATAGAGCTGCTCACGGCCCAATTTCTTTTTCCATGTCCTCTATGCTGCTTTGCCCTGCAATACCTTTCTTTCCTCCCGTCCCCCAGCCCTCTGCCACAGTGCCCCTGCATCAGGCTGTAGAAGCCCTGACGACACAAGTTATAGACTTGCCCCCACGTTACACATGGCACTGTCATACTTCTCTCCATTTGCAGTTCAGCAATGTGAACAATCTCTTGCCCAGCTGCTTTCTGAAAGGGTCATGGTTGTCCGCACTTCCACCCACAGGGCAGCGAGAGCTCACTTCACTAACAGTGCCCACCCCCTGAGTGTTCTGCCAGAGGGGAGAAATCGCTCTTCAAGAGGCCTTTAATTTTTTTTTCATTGATAGCTAGTGAGGCTGGCCCTTCCTCACCTGTGCTGTGACCAGTCAGTGGTCTATTCCTGAGTGGCCTGCATAGCCTCTGCCCCACCCAGCCCCTTCCCGGTCAGCGTTCTGAGCGTGGCCTGCTCTGCTCAGCTGGGAGACTCTGCGTTAAGGTCTGGCCCACTCGAGGGAAGCCCCCCCGAAGGTGACATGCAGTGCAGACACGTGTCTGTGCTCGCTGCTGAGCCAGTCTGTGTCTTCACCCCAGTGCTGTCCGCCGAAACTGGCTTTGACCTATTTTTCCATCCTGGTGTCCTGACCTCTAGGCTCTGGTCCTAGAACTGTGGCTGCTGCTAGCTACAAAGTCACCCCAAGCCTATTCCCTTTCCTAACAGGCCTCGGGAACCTCTAATCGCTTTTCCAGGGCCTTCCCACGCAGGGCTGCTCAGAGTTAATGGACCCACTGGGGAGCCAGTCTGCCCTGGCAGGGCTCCTCGTGGGAATGACCACGATTATCAGTTAAAGGCTTCATTTAGCCCCTGCCCTGAGGCATGCGCAGAGAGACCTTTTCTTGGGCAAACTTAATTATTGCATCAGAAGAAAAAACATGCTCTCATGTTAGTTTGGGGGCAGCAAGCGCCGGCAAGTCTCCCTGTAACTTTCATTGCCAGTGATGACATTTCCACAGCCTTGAATTCATTGGGTTATTTTAATTCTTTTTACATTCCTTGTTTACAAATGGTGAAGGACTCTACCAGGGGCAGGCTTGATATCAGTCTTTATAAACCTGAGAAATCGTAGGGTCCTTTGAAGGGCCAGCCACTCCGCGCCTCCACACCGAGGCAGCCGAGCCACAGCCAGGGCCTCTGCCTGCGGGAGGCGCCCAGGCCGGCCGGGTCCGGAGAAGCGGCCTCCTTGGGCGCCCAAACCAGCCATTCTGCGGCTCAGAAACTCCCAGTCAGGAAGGTCTCCTCAGCTCCACGGGCTTCTTGCGGAATGGCCTGGCTCCCTTTCTCCTGCGGCAGGGTTCTCGGCCTGGACCGCACGTGGAAACCACCTCTTTGAAGGCCCCAATGCCTGCGCCACGCCCAGACCGATTAAATCAAACGCTGGATGAGGAACCAGAGCCTGTGCTTGTTAATGCTCCTACCCTAGGGGGTGTTGGCGTGAGCCAGAGTGGAAACCCATGGCTCTGTTTCTGCTGGTTGGTCCAATGTCTCCCCGGGAAGGGACATTGCCGTCCGCCTGATTCATGTGCCCAGCCCTGCCTGAACATAAGGACCACCTGGAAAGAGTAAACAACCTTTTGTGTGGGGACTCCACTCCCACTGGGCCTGGCTAGATCGGTCTGGGCCCAGCTACTTCCCAGAGCTCCCTGGGGCTCTCTGTCCATGCTGAGGGTCACCCAGGTCTGTTGATCTTGTACGAGCCTTCTTTAGCCCTACGTCCTGAGAGGGGCTAAGAAGAGCACCAAGAAATATTCCTACATGCAAGTGTGTGCATTTTGCAGGGGGCTTACAATCCCTGAATTCTAGTGTCAGACCAGCAGTTCCTCTGGAAGCAAGCTGCCGCTCCATGTGGGCTACTCAGAAAGAATTTTTCGTTGCTTCATGCCTGAGAAGGCCCTAATCCTAGAACCTGCGAATGTGAATTTCTGTGCAAAAACAAGGCATTTCCAGATGTGACTAGGTTAAGGATCTCGAGCGAGGAGATTATCCCAGGTCATTCAGGTATGCCCTCAATGCAGTCACAGGTGTCTTTGTAAGAGAGGCTGAGGGAGATTTAAGACAGACAGAAGAGGAGTGGTGTGACCAGGGAGGCAGAAATCCGAGTGGTGTGGCCGCAAGCCGAGGAGTGTGGGCAGTGGCCGGAACCTCCGTGAGGAGCACACTCCCCTCTGAGGCCCGGAAGGGGCGTGCTCAGCCAGCACTTTGATTTCGGATTTCTGGACTCCAGAACTCCAAGAGGATAAATGTCTGTTGTTTTGGGCCATGTTTGTGGTGTTTGTAACAGCAGATATAGGAAACGAATACAGGTTAACTAAATACTAATACCAGGTTAACTAAATTAGGATCAGGAAGGGAATTTGGACTATGTGTCTATGTGACTGCCTCTACCCACATTTCTCTTGGACGCCAATCAGGGAGGCAAAGTTAAAGTCATGCCTGGGGCTCAGCTTCCCACAGGGCCCCCTCAGAGTCCCCACTTCCTGCCACTCCTTCCCCCTTGTCCTCTCCTGGCTGAGTCTGTCCCCATGATGAGATTCTCCTGGGCTTCCGAGGCCAGGTCTTCCTCCTCCTCATGGCTCCCTCCTTTCCTGCCTGCCCTCACCCCTGCTGGTATCCTGGTGGCCTCCTGACTCACTGTCTTGCAGGACTCTGGCTTCTAGTCTCCCTTCTCTGCTCCCATGGGGGTCTCTTCGGGCAAGGGTGGCCCTGCTCGCACCAGAGGGAGACATTATGCTGCTCATGGACCCAGCAGTGTGCCTGCACGTGTGCTCATGCTCTTGGCAATGAGCATGGCTACATCTTCTCCATTGTTCTCTCTTCCCGTCTGCCTGATCTTGAGACATTGACATCGAGCCCCTCCCGGGGGACCCTCCAATCTTCTTTCTCCTAGACTTTCTGACTGTGTACCTGTCGTCTTTGGACTTAGGATCTCTCCCCTCATCTGCAAATCTCCTGGATTCCTGGTTCTCCAACCCCTCCACTTGCAGGTGAGCACACCCTGTCCCCTCCATGGTGGCCCTTCTCACTGTGCCCTGAGACTGGCCAGAATGTCTTAGGGGAGCTCCCAGAATTGAGCCATCTCTGAGCCTCCTGTTGCTTGCCTTGATCTTTCACAGAGAGCTCCTCAAAAACCAGAGCTCCAGGTGGCAGCAGCCCCAAGTCTGGGCAGTGGGAAGTGTGTGGCCCAGCACGCCTGGCCATGGAGTGGTGCACATGGGTGCAAGTTGCTTCCCCTTCCTTCTCACGGCTGAGCCCAGTTCTAGTGACACCCACTGTGGCCAGGCATGGCTAGGAGGTGGGGGGCTTCATGGGGTCCCCTTTTGCCCCTGGTGACACACCTCACTGCAGCTTCGAGCTCTCCAGGACCCCACTACTGACTGAAGACACACATTGGACCTCCTATTGAAAGCAATCGGAATTTCATCCTTCAGAGTTCAGCTCAAGCATCTTTTTCTCAGAAACCTTCCCTGACCTCATAGACTAGGTCGCTGGTTAGTCAGAGTCCCTGCAGAAACAGACGGCATATTTAAATTGTGTAATTTGTGAGAGTTCAATGAAGGGGCTGTCTACAAAGTGTGACCAGGTTTAGGGGAAGCCTGGAGGGCGAGTGGCCCTCCGAGCCAGTGGGGCTAAGTTATGGAGTGGAACTCTACCTCCCCTGGCCCGAGGGGCAGGGCAGGAGTGGTTCTCAGAACCCAGAGCAGCCTGGGCTCGCTGGGAGCCAGGCCTTCTGCAGGGGATGCAGCCAGCCCCAGCCAGCAGCAGGCAGGGGTCAGGGAACCAGAGCCCGCTCTCCTCTCCTGCTGCCTCCAGCCTCCCATCTCCAGCTGGTCCTCCCCAGGTGAACTGAGCTGGAAGGCACAGGTGGCCTGCAGGGAGGCTCTGCACACCTCACGTGTGTGACTGTGCGATGGCACCTGCCCCGCAGGAGTGTGGTTCCTGGAGGAAGGACGCATGCATGTCTTGCTCGTAGTGCAGCCCTGGCACATTGTCAGTGCTCACTGAACGTCTGCTGGCTGATGAGAGAGTGTCATCACTTGGACCCTCCTGGAAGATATTATTAAGGGAGCCAATAGGAACTCGCTGCCCCTCACTTCCTTGAACGAGAGAGCACTCTCTGTCTGCTCTCGTCTCTTCGTATAAGTTGGGAGGTCTCAGATGAGAGATCTGAAGGGCGCCCCCTGCCTTGTCTTCAACCCGATGGCAAGAGCACACTCACCCCAACAATGCTGCATGTCAATGGGCCTTTGGCATGGCTCGGAGTTCCTCTGAACACGTGCCCACTCTCCTGGAGTGCTTGCATTTTCCCTCTTTCTCTCTTGCCCTGACTTTGCCATGTCCCCTGCTATGGACTGCATGTCTGTGTCCGCCCAAATCCATGTGTGGAAGCCCTAAGCCCCAGTGTGATGGCAGGTGGAGGTGGGGCCTTTGGGAGGTAACTTTAGAGTTAGAAGAGGTCATGAAAGTGGAGCCCCCAAAATGTAATTAATGCTCTTAGAAGGGACAAGACCAGAGTCTCTCTCCACCCTGTGAAGACGCAGTGCGCCAGGAAGAGGGCTTTCACAGAAACTGAGCGTGCGGCCTTGGCCCCGACACCCCCATCCGATGTCCCCAGGGCCGCCGCAGGGGGAGCTCGCTCTGGTCGCAGCCCAGTAGGCGGCAGAGACCGGCGCGAGGGCACGCTTCCCGCCCGCTTCCCACACGCTTCCCGCCCGGCACGCGAGGCGCGGCCTCGCCCGTCTCCCTCTGTGCTTTTCAAGGAATGGTCTTCTGAGGAATTGGGCGATTGTGGGGTTTGGGGCGGAAGGAAGGCTGAGTGCCAGCTTTCTTCCTCCTCTTGGAAACTGGGGCGTCAGCTCTGGAGGCCGGTGGAGCTTCTGCAGGTCCCAGCCGCGGCCACCGGCGAGCCCGAGGGTCAGCAGCTGCGACGCAGCAGGGCTCAGGCAGGGAGGCGCTGGCTGCGCCTGGGAGAGCTGTGGAAAGAGTCGCCATGAGATATTAAATGTCATCACCGTCAAGCTGTGCATTTATGCATGCACACTTGTATGTGAATATATACGTCTCGGATAATTTTAAAAGCCACGTGAGGGATCAGCTGAGGAGGTGTGGAGAGAGTTTCCTGCAGAGCTACAGCCACCGGCGCGCCAGCAAGGAGGGGTGGGGCCGAGCCAGGGACAGCCGCAGCGGAGAGAAGATTAGTGACAGGAGGTGGTGATGTAATGTTGGGCCAAAGATATATGCAAACCTAAACATAAAATGTCATCTCAGCTATGTAAAATTCAGGAAAGAGGCCACAATTTTTAAGTATTATCAAGTATTAGAGTCTTCTAAATATCACTTTGTGGTAATATTATATTATGGATTATTTTCTTCTTCATTTTTTATCATTTTCTACAACAAATATGCATTATTTTCATAACTGGAAAATAAACTATAACGAAAAAGGTAGATTGAGTGGCAAGTGGCTTTTCTCCCAGGACAAAGGGTTTCTACGTTTAGCAAATGAAAAGACAGGATGCTCATTACGTTTGAACTTCGGATAAATGATAAACAAATTTTTAGTGCACATATATCCCAGATGTTGCAGGGGACATACTTATACCAAAAAAATTGTTACTTATCTGAAATTCAAATTTAACTAGACATCCCTTTAATTTATCTGGCAGCCCTACCTGGAAGAGGAGGTGCGTAGGCCCAGCCAGGTGGGGGGTCCAGGCACCTCCGAGCCGCCAGGCTGCCGGGGCAGGGTGGGCAAGCGTCCCTGCGCCAGACCTGCGGGCGCCATCCACACGGCAGCCACACTCTCTCCTGGCCCACCATAGTCTTCTCATTTTCTGGATTAAAATATAGCTGCTTCAGTGACTGCACCTATTTCATGCAAACGACAACAGTAATATTTATTTGTGTGGCATGCCAAAATTCTCAATGGGCATCATATTACTGGTCACATTTATGGCTTTTTGTCTCTGATGGGCCACCAAGCAAGTGTCAGTCTCTTAACACAGCTTCTCTAAGACAGAGCTATTCTTAGCTCCGCTTTGTGGGCAAGGAAACCAATGCTCAGAGGGAAGGGAGTCACACGTCCCCTCATCATTTTATCAGTTTATCCTCAGAAGCAGCCTTGCGAGGTAACTGTTGGGACGGGAAAGCTAAGGCCCCTCATTCTGTCCCCTCTCAGCCGGACCCCACTGGATTCTTCCGGTCTTTCTCCCTGCCCCTCCCTCCCTCCCTGCAGTGAAGGCTCCTGGGTCTGCCAGTTCAGCTAGATCCTCTCACTCGCTCTGGGACCCCAGCAAGTCACTACAGCGGCCCGCATGTCACTGTTCTCACTTGTAAGACAGAAAGAAGGAATAATCCAGGTGCACGAGTTTGCCTCAGTGGGCACACCTCCCCTGTGGGCCCACCGCACGCCCAGGTGGCTGTTAGGTACAGCAAAAGTCACTTCGAGAGCATCTCTTTCCCCACTGTCAGGGGCTTTAACTGATGATTAATGATACAAAGTAAAACAAAACAATGTTTATTTTATGGTTGAATTTCTGACTTGACTTCTAACACATTGTCTAGAAAGAACCAAGATCAAATCTTTTAAGGAAAACCCCTGCATACATCTAGTTATGCTTAATTCTGCATGAGATCCTTAAACTGAAGTCTAATTACAAAGACATTGTTTTTTGTTTTTCTTATTTCTCTGAGTCCCTTCAAGGTCTTTTACCAAACCAAATCCTGAAACTTTCTTGAAATCCAGAAAATTAAGTGAAACAAGAACACTGTAGAATATATTAAATGATCTGGCACAAATTAAAGAAAAGCTCTTTGCCTGTAAAAGAAAAATAAAGATTCAGTTCATTCAAACAAGGAGAGGAGAGGCCTGTGTAAGAGGCCGACGTTCCCGGCTGCCTTCGGCACCTCCAAGTGCGGGAGCCGGAGGGGGGCGCGAGCACACGCGGCCTGCACGGGCGAGGAGCAAGAGTGCCCAGCATGGGATGGGATTCTCTCAGTCAGTGAGAGACAGGCAGTGTCATTTTCGTTTTCCAGATGAGGAAACAGGTGCGGAAGGAGTGGCTCAGCTGGTAAGTAGCGAGGCGGGGCCAGGCAGACGCCAGTCTCCGGCGCGGGGCTCCACCTCTGCAGCGGAACAACATCCCAAGCCTAAGGAGGATCTGGCCCCCAAAGTCAGAACTGACTGCAGTTCAGACGTCTGCGAGTGTGGGGTTGGCGGGAACATCCCACGGCCTGGCTTGGGGCTTGCCCGCCTTGCTTTGGGGAAGGCCATAGGTTTCTAGACATCCTGGCAGCCACCCTCGGGCCATACCGCCCATCCCTTCATAGCTCCCTCTAGCTCCACGCTAGTGCTTTTCAAGCCTCAGCATGAGAAGGAACGGCAAGGTCGTAGACGCTGCCCAACAAGCGAACTGTGCTGAGTTCTCACAGCACAGAGACCTGGGCCAAGTCATCTGACCTCCAGAACTCTGCCTTCGTCTGCAAAGTGGGTACATTAATTGTCACTCCCAGGACTGTTACAAAGATTCACCACACACTAAATATGTTGGAAAACCTTTTCTCATTTCATTGTAGACTCCATCCTCCATCTCCTCCCAGGCTTCAATGTTTCAGATAAACCAGGCCCCAAGTGAGTGGCAGAGGGAACATGGGAAGAAAGCCTGCACCCAGAGGTCCACGTAATCCCTCTCTTGGTGCAGGGTAATGCTGCTCTGGTACTAAAAGCCAGCCTCAGGTGGAACTGTGTCTACAGTGGTACCACGTCCAGCAGTCTTTGGTGTCTCTCAGGCCAAAGAGGGGGTCCAACTCAAGGACTGAGTTGGGACATGAGACAGATGCTATTCTCACAATTAAGGGCTTGGACAGACAATGTTGGTCACTGCAACCTGGTGCTCAGGTACCCATTAAGAAGCTCTTTAAAAGGTGAAATCCTGGTGACATTCAGGGATGGTGGTGTGGCCAGTTCAGGTGACAGACACCCAAAGCCCTTTGCAGAATAGCAGAGGAGCATCAGACTGTTCCCTGGCCAGAAGGGGATGCCCATGCCAGGCGTCCTGGGCCTGGTGTCCCTGACTCTCACCTGGCTCCTCATCCAGTCTGCAGCACTCTGCTAAGGACTGAAGTCATGGTCACCTCCTCTTCCAAGAGCTGCTCCGTGGCTGTGCCAGGAGTTGGCCCTTAGCTGCCTTTCGCATGTGTGTAGAGGGTGAATTATGCCGGGACTGTGTCAACCATCATTTGGAGATTATTTTTGGAGACAGAAAACTCATTAGCAGCAGAGCTTGAAGGTTATACAACGACTGTGTGAGCAAGGCTCTTGGATACTCAAAACAGACCTGCCAAGGTGAGGTCATCACCAAATGGCGCTCTGGGACAGACTTTGCAAGCTCGCCTTGGGAATGCTCTGTGGCGAGCGTGCCGTTGCCAGGCCGGGCGCAGGGCCTGCTCTGCGGGAGCCGGGCTCACCCTCACTGATGTCGAGATGGTGCTCGGGGAGGAGTGATGGAAAGAGGTGCGGCAGAACCCAGAAACACCTACGACCTCACTCACGTTATCTCGTCACACGTGGGCCCCAGTGTTAGGGAGACCCAAGGCCTGGCTCTGGACATTTCAAACAGCCAGCTCTGTTGCAACCCTTTGCTGCAATGTGCTGTCTGGTCTGTGGACCCTGTAGCTTGCAGCCACATTCTTTGTGCTTTTCTGCCTTCACGATGAGAACCGCGATGAGAACCACGGCTGCAGCCCTTTAGGGCCCTTGCACACGAGCCTTGCAGGGGCACATCCATAGCAAATGCCCTGCGGCTTCAAAGACCCCCCAGGGAAGCTTCCTTTGCAAACTGCATACAGGACTTTACTGTTTTCAACCTCTCATGAGTCTTAAAGTTTAAGGAGTTTTTGGAGACAATGTAACCCAGAGACTATCTAACTTTTTGACTGAAACCACCCCATAAGAATTACATTACATACCTGTTATTAGTCAGCTAGTGTTGCCATAACAAAATAACACACACTGGGTGGTTGAGACAACAGAAATTAACTTCGCACAATTCTGGAAGCTAGAAGTCCAAGATCAAGGTGTCAGCATGTTTGGTTTCTTCTGAGGCCTCTCTCCTTAGCTTGCAGCCGTTTTTCCTCTCACATGGTCTTTCCTCTGTGTGTGTCTGTGCCCTAATCTCGTCTTTTTTCATAAAATTCATGCTTCCTTCCTTCCTTTCTTCCTTCTTTCTCTCTTTCTCTCTTTCTTTCTTTCTTTCTTTCTTTCTTTCTTTCTTTCTTTCTTTCTTTCTTTCTTTCTTTCTTTCTCTCTCTCTCTCTCTCTCTCTCTCTCTCTCTCTCTCTCTCTCTTTCTTTCTTTCTTTCTTTCTTTCTTTCTCTACTTATTTATTTTTTGAGTTTAAATGGTTTATTTTGGGGGGATGACAACCTCAGCAAGCACCTGGCAGGTGACGAGTGGGGGAGGGAAGGCAGCCAGTAGAAGCTGCTTTGATGGCAGGCTTCCGCGGGAGACACATGGGGGCGCTCAGCCCCCCTCTGGGAGACTGTGAACATGCCTCAGAGCGGTGCCCCTCCAGGGGGTACAGCACTGAGGCGTTTATCCACCAACTTCTTTTTGTCATTGCTTCAAGGCTACTCCAGGTAAATCCTTTGCATTTCTGGCCTACCCAACACAGATTAAGGACACTCCGGAGGCCACAGAAAGCCCTCAGGCTTTCTCCAGTGCCTGCACTGGGAAGTCACTGACAGGCACAGGAAAGCGCGTGGAGAGCCACGCAGGCAGGGCGCCGGCGCCATGTGTTTCGTGCTGTCTGTGCACCCCTCGCTCCCAGAGCCTCCCAGCTCTCCTTCCACACCCGGCTGCCCTCTTCCCAGCAGGCCACTCGGAGATGGGCGCTGGGAGCTCTCTCCGGAGGACCCAGCTGTGACCTGCCCGTGTGCACGGCCTGACCAGGACCCACACAGGCAAGTGAAAGGGACAGAGGCTGAGGCGCACCCAGTGAGAGGCAGTGCATGCGGCAGTGTAGACGCTGCTGCTCCACAGCCTAGGATGGGGCCCAGATCTCCTATTTCCCACCCCAGAGTTATTTCTTCTTTAAAAACTTCTACTTCAATAGATTTAGGTGGTACAAGTAGTTTTTTGTTACACAGATGAATTGTATAGCGATGAGGTCAGGACTTTTAGTGTACCCATCAGCTGAATAGCATATATTATACCTAGTAGTTCATTTTGGATTCTTCTCCCCCTCAATACTCCCCCCTTCTGAGTCTCCAAAGTCCATGATACCACTCTGTGTGACCAAGTGTATCCACTGCTTAGCTCCTAAGTGAATGCATGTAGTGTTTGGTTTTCCATTTCTGAGATACTTCACTTAGGATAATGGCTTCCAGTTTCATCCAAGTTGCTATGAACAACATTATTTCATTTCTTTTTATGGCTGAGTAGTATATACTCCATGGTATATATAGCACATTTTCTTTACCCACCCATCAGGTGGTGGGCACCTAGGTTGATTCCTTATCTTTGCAATTGTGAATTGTGCTGTGATAAACAAATGAGTGTGTGTATCTTTTTGATGTAATGATTTCATTTCCTTTAAGTAGATACCCAATGGTGGGATTGCTGGATCTAATGGTAGGTCTACTTTCAGTTCTTTGAGGAATTGCTATACTGTTTTCCATAGAGGTTGTACTAATTTACATTCCTACCAACAGCATATAAACATTACCTTTTCACCTCATTCACACCGACATCTGTTATTTTTTGACTTTTTAATAATGGCCATTCTAAGAGGGTTAAGGTGGTACTTCTTTGTGGTTTTAATTTGCATTTATCTGATGATTAGTGATGTTGAGCACTTTTTCAACTGTTTGTTGGCCATTTGCCTATCTTCTTTTTAAAAATGTCTTTTCATGTCTTTTCCCACTTTTTAATGGGGTTATTTGGGTCTTTTTTCTTGATTATTTGTTTGAGTTCCTTGTAGATTCTGGATATTAGTCCTATGTTGGATGTATAGTTTGCTATTATTTTGTCCTATTCTGTAGGTTGTTGTTTATTTACTCTGTTGATTATTTCTTTTGCTACGTAGAGACTTTTTACTTTAATTAAATCTCATTTATTTATTTTTGTTGTTGCTGTATTTCTTTGCCTAGGCCATGTCCAGAAGAGTTTTTTCTACATTTACTTCTAGAATTTTTATTCTAGACATTTAAGTCATTAATCCATCTTGAGTTAATTTGTGTATATGGTGAGATAGAGGGTTCTGTTTCATTCTTCTGCATGTGGCTCTCCAGTTTTCCCAGCACCGTTGATTGAATAGGTCATTCTTTCCCCAGTGCATGTTTTTATCTACTTTGTTGAAGATCAGTTTTTTGTAGCTATATAGTTTTATTTATGGGTTCTCTATTCTGTTCCATTGATCAAACTGCCTACTTTTATACCAATCACATGCTGTTTTGGTTACTATAGCCTTGTAGTATAATTTGAAGTCAGATAATGTGATGCCTTCAGATTTATTCTTTTTGCTTAGGATTGCTTTGTCTAATCAGGCTATTTTTTGATTTGATATGGCATTTAGGATTGTTTTTTCTAATTCTATGAAAAATAATGTTGGTGTTTTCATGAGACTTGCATTGAATCTGTAAATCATTTTGAGCAATACAGACATTTTAACAATATTGATTCTTTCAATTCATGAGCATGGGATGTTTTTCCATTTGTTTGTGTCATCAATGATTTCTTTCATCGGTGTTTTATAGTTCTCCTTGTAGAGATCTCCTTGGTTACGTATATTCTAGTTTTTTTTTGTTGTTGTTGTTGTTTTTTTTTTTTTTTGCAGCTATTGTAAATGTTATTGATTTCTTGGTTTGATTCTCAGCTTGGCTGTTATTAGTGTATAGAAAGACTACTGATTTGTGTACATTAACTTTGTAACCTGAGACTTTACTGCGTTTATTTATCAATTCTAGGAGTCTTATGGAGGAGTCTTTAGGGTTTTCTAGATATAAGATCATACCACCAGCAAACAGGGATAGTTTGAGCTCCTCTTTATTTCTTTCTCTTGCCTGAGTACTCAGCTTAGAGTTTGGGGAACCTGCAGTGGTGAGCTCCATGTGACCTTCTGGATCCCTTTTGACTGACTCCAAATTTTACAGAACAAATCCTTTTATTAAAAGGGGTGCAACAGAGAAAGATGAAGTTTTTCTTACTTCCTTTGGTACTTAAAAAAGAACAATTTTGAAATCAGAAGGCCACAGATTCCCCACCCCTTAACAAACGAATGCCGTTGGTTAAGGGCTTTTATCATGAAGGGGTACTGGATTTTATTGAATGTTTTTTCTGCATCTGTTGAGATAACCATATAGTTTTTGTTTTTAATCCTGTCTATGTGGTGAATCACATTTGTTGATTTGTGTATGTTGAACCATTCTTGCATCTTAGAATTAAATCCACTTGATTGTAGTGAATTATCTTTTTCATATGCTACTAAATTCAGTTTGCTAGTATTTTGTTAAAGATTTTTGCATCCATATTCCTGAGGCATATTGGTCTGTAGTTTTGGTTTTGTTGTGTCCTTTCCTGGCTTTGGTATCAGGGTATCAGAGTGATGCTGGCTTTGTAGAATGAGTTAGAGAGGACTCCCCCCCTTCTTGATATTATGGAACAGTTTTGGAGGTATAGGTACCAGCTCTTCTTCGTAGGTTTGAGAGAATTTGGCTGTGAATCCATCTGGTCCTTGGCTTTTTGTTGGGGAGGGGGAGATTTTTTTATTACTGATTCAATCTTGCTTCTTGTTATTGGTCTGTTCAGGATTTCTGTTTCTTCCTGATTCAAGATAGGAGGTTATGCGTTTCCAAAAATTTATCCATTTCCTCTAGATTGTGTAGTTTGTGTCCATAGAGGCTTTCATAGTAGTCTTGGATGATCTTTTGGATTTCTGAGGTGTCAGTGTAATATCTCCTTTTTCATTTATGATTGAGTTTATTTGACTCGTCTCTCTTCTTTTCTTGGTAAATCTACTTACTGGTCTACTGGTTTTGTTTATCTTTTCAAAGAACCAACTTTTGTTTCATTGACCCTTTGTAATTTTCTTTTTTTGGTTTCAATTTCATTTGGTTCTGCTTTGTCTGTTGTTTCTCTTCTTTTGCTAGCTTTGGGTTTGGTTTGCTCTTGTTTTTCTAATTCCCTGAGATGTGGCATTAGATTGTTAACTTGTGATGTTTCTGTCTTTTTGATGTACGCATTTAGTGCTACGAACTTCCCCGTTAGCACTGCTTTTTCTGTATCCCAGAGATTGGTAGCTTGTATTGCCATTTTCATTCGACTGAAAAATTTTTTTATTTCCATCTTGATTTCATTGTTGGCTCAAAGTTCATTTATCAGCAAGTTGTTTAATCTCCATGTATTTGCATAGTTTTGAGACACTGTATTACAGACAGTGTCTGTTGGAATTGATTTCTAGTTTTATTCCACAGTGGTCTGAGAATATACATGGTATGATTTCAATTTTTAAAAATTTGCTGAGATTCATTTTATGGTCTAACATATGGTGTACCATGGAAAATGTTCTATTTCCTGATGAGAAGAATGTTTATTCTGAATTTTGGGGGTAGAATGTTCTGTAAATGTCTGTTCGGTTCATTTTTTCTAGAGTCCTATTTAAGTCCAGTGTTTCTTTATTGATTTCCTGCCTCAATGATCTTTCTAGTTCTGTCAATGGAGGGTTGAAGCCCCCTACTATTATTATGTTGCTGCTTATTTCATTTCTTAGGTCTAGTAGTATTTATTTTATGAATCTGGGAGCTCTGGTGTTAGTTGTGTATATATCTAGTATTGTTGTATCTTCTTGTTAAATTGATCTCTTTATCATTGTATAGTGACCATTTTTGCAGGCTTTTTTTTTGCTGTTGTTGATTTAATCTGTTTTATCTGTTATAATAATATCTGTTTCTACTTGCTTTTGTTTTCCATTTGTATGAAATATTTTTTTCCACCCCTTTACCTTGAGTCTATGAGACATTTTATGAGATAAATGGGTTTCTTGGAGGTAGAAGACATTTGGATTGTGTATTTTTATCTATTCTGTCAGTCTATATCTTTTAAGTGAGACATTTCCATTCACTGTTAATATTTATAGGTGAGATACTTTTTTAGTCATCATGTTGATTGTCCTAGTTGTTTTGTATTAGCCCTTGTGTTACTGTTTTATAAGAGCTATGACTGTTTACTTTTGAGTGTCTTTACATTGGTGAGTATCAACCATTCTTTTCAGTGTTTAGAGCACTTTTGAGCATTTCTTTTAGGGTAGGTCTAATGATGACAAAGTCCCTTAGTGTTTGCTTATCTGGGAAAGATTTTGTTTATTCTTCATTTATGAAACTTAGTTTTGCATGATACAAAATTTTTGTCTGACAGTTATTATATTTTAGAGGAATAAAGATGAGACCCCAATTCCTTCTGGCTTATGAGGTTTCTGCTGAGAAGTTTGCTGTTAGTCTGACGAATTTCCTTTGTAAGTTGCTTGATCTTTTATCTCGAAGCTTATAGGATTTTCTTCTTCACTTTGACTTTGGCCAGGATGGTTAATATTTGCTTTGGTGATGTCCTATTTGCACTGAATCTTCCAGCAATCAAATGACCTTCTTGTATCTGCATGTCAACACAATGACAAGTCAAGTTTTCCTCTATTATTCCCTCAAATGGGTTTTCTGTGCTTTTTGCTGCTGTTGCTTCTTCTTCTTCTTCTTGGATACCTATAATTTTTATGTTTCTACATTTTACATAATCCCAAATTTCTCAGAGACTTTTTTCATTTCTTTTAATTCTTTTTAAATTTTTGACTGGGTTAATTTGAAAGACTTGTTTTTAAGCTCTGAAATTCTTTCTTCTGTTTGGTCTAGTGACTAGACTCTAGTCTGTTAAAAGTTTCCACTATATTTTGAAATTCCCTAAATGACTCCTTTATTCCCAGAAATTCTGGTTTCTGTTTTAATATCTATCTCCTTAGTAAAGTTTTCATTCATGTCTTGATTTTTTTTTGTTTGTTTCTTTGTGTTGGTTTTTAAGTTTCTCATCAGTCCCATTGAGCTTACTTGCAATCCATATTTTGAATTCCATATCTGACATTACAAAAATTTCCTTTTGGTTGGAGTCCATTGCTGTAGAGCTAGTGTGATCCTTTGGGGGCTGTTGAAATAGCCTATTTTTTAATATTTCCAGAGTTCTTATGCTGGTTCCTTCTCATCTGGAACCTCTTCACTCAGCTCCAAATTGATAGCTTTGCATTTCATCTGTTTGCTGCCAGGAACTCTGCTGCTTAGTGTAGGGTGGGAGAAGGACACTGTCTTTTGGCCCATGCAGGTAAGTACCTCTTGTGAGTGTTGCTGGCACCAGGTCAGTTGGACCTCACACGCTGGAAGAGTCCTCAGGTGGTGGACAATCACCACCTCAGGTGGTGATTCTCAGTTCACAGGCCCCTGGATGGCATACTTAAATTCTGGGCATGGCATGATGGAATGCTGGATGGCATGCTTAAATTCTGGGCATGGCATGATGGAATGCTGGATGGCATGCTTAAATTCCAGACTGGACTGGACTGGGCTAGCAAACTTACCCTCAAGTGGTTCAGGCCTGGCTGCTATAGTGAGGGGTGTTGTGATCTCCTGCTCCGGAAGAATGCTCAGGCAGGAGAAGGGTGCATGCACTGTAAGGCTGCAATGGGAGGGGTGGGCCCCTATTGACAAGGGCAAGCAGCTGTGGGATGCACATGACACTCACCACTCTCTCTCTCAGCAGTGACAGCAGTTGCTGTCCTTCCGGGGCACAAAATCACCCAGATTCCAGCTCCCACCCTGACCTAGCTGAAGCAGAAGTGTTAGAGGCAGGTCAGCCCACTGTGTGCAGCGCTACCAGGCTGGCTGTGGGCTGTGGCTGAGTTGCTTTGGGGTGGGGAGGAGGTGTGCTTGTGCCAGGGACTTGCCTCCAGGGACATTAGGCTCCTCCCAGAGGACACAGACAGCTCAGGGAGAGCACTGCCAGCACTGCTCCCCCAGGGCGGTGGTAGCTTTTGTCTTTGGGGCACATGAAAGTACTCACTGTGGGTTTTTAGAGGGAAAGGAATGAGCCCCAAGCTCCTGGGAAGCCTGGGTGTGACAGGTGCTCTGACAGCAGATGCTCCCAGGTGCCCTGGCTTAATCGTCCCTCGTGGAACCCTTTCTGGTCTCAAGTGGAAACAGCTATGGTTGCCTTGGCAGCAGTGGGAGAGGCAGGGGGTAGAAGGCCCTGAACGGTGGGGAGCTACTGCCTCGGCCTCTTTGTCCTAAGAACCTGGCATGCTGCACTCTTCTCTCAGTTGGAAGTGACCTACCCTGATTGCCTAAGCTCCAGGAGATGCAGAGCTCCCCCAGTACCCACCAGTCCTCCAAGGCTGCTGTGGTCTGACTGGGTGCTGGGGAGCTTTGGCTGTGGATCAAGCAATTAGAGCCCCAGGAGCTGAGATTCCCACATCAGGACAGATGCTAAATGCTGCCTGTCTATGAAAGGAGGGAAATGAGTTGCGCCCCCCAGGCAGGACCCAGGTGCAGTGAGCAGAGTACTATTGGGGGTACCTCCCGCAAGCCTAAGCTGGCTGTCCTGCAACTCATCTGCCCTAATACCTGCGCTTGGGAGCAGGCAGCTATGTCCACAGCACTGGCTGGTTGGAGGAGGGAGGTTCCTGCTCAACGTCCCTTCCTGGGCTCCATGCTGCTTCTGCTCTGGGGTGGGGACACTCTCCTACCCTACGGACTCCTCTCTGCACTCGGGTTTCCACTGGGAGGGTGCCGACGACTGGATCAGGAGCCTGGGCTCTCTGTTACAGGACAGTGTGAACACTCCCACCTCCCCTTTCTGCCGGGCTTCAAGTCCCTCCGGGCCGGTCTCTGCCAAAATCTTGCCCCTTCTTGTTCCACTCAGCAACTTCTTCCCATGCATCTCCCGAGGGGGAAGGTTCTCGATATTCTGCCTGGGCTGTGCTTTTTCACCTGAAACTTTTTCTTGTTGAGACAATCTGGGGACTGATGTCACTACTGATGTCCCCTTCCCCTTCTCTAATCTCCTCTTCTTATGAGGACACCAGTCATATTGGATCAGGGCCCCCTCTAAGGATTCCAGTTTAACTTAATCACCTCTGTAAAGGCCCTGACTCCAAATGGATTCCAGTTCCAGAAACCGGTGGTGGGACGTCAACATACGAAGCTGGAGTGGCCACAGTGCACCCCACGACAATGTCAACACTCAGCATGTAACATAACTAAACTGTAAGTTAAAAAACATGTAAGGCATTTTGATCTTTTGCTATTCTATTCTATTTCTTTAAAATAACCCTGGTTATGACCCATCAAAATGATTTCACAACCCACTAATGGCTAAACCCACAGTTTTCCCCACTGTGATCAAGGCTTCGGCCTTTTATGAAGATCTGTCTCTGCACTGATCCGAGGAGCTGGGCGTCGCCGATGCAGGCCAGGGCTCTGGTCTTGATGGTGGGGGCTGAGACCGGGGAAAGGCCTGAGCAGGCCCGGGGATGTCAGTTAGATCGGTGGCCCAGGGCTGGGAACCGAGTGGTTTGAGCTTCTTCCAGAAAGGAGAATGACCAGGCGGGGTCAGGACAGAGGGTGAGTATCACCATGTCTGAGACACACTGCTGGGGGCCAAAATCGGGGGACCATTCAAAGAGCAAGTGCAGAGCAGAGCAAAGAAGGGGGTGCCGAGTAGTCAGACGGTGGGTGATGCAGGGACAGAGGAACAAGCTAGGGATGAGTGGCTGAGAACACCTTAAAGAAGATCAAAGCTTGTCTACACTGGGGGCTGGTGGATGACACAGGGGTCAGTCGCCGCATGCTGTGGGCTGGAGGACAAGTGCTGCCCTAAAAGGCTTGCCTCATCTTGTCCCCCTTCCCTAAAGGACAAGGGGAAGCTCAGGCTGGGGCCAGTGCGACAGGACATGTCACAAACAAGGGCCCCAACACTGTACACTGGAACTGCTTGGGGAACCCAAGGAGAGAAGGCTTTCACTTGTGGGAAATCACCAGAATACGTCAACCTGCATACAAAGCCATTCCTGCAATTCCCAAATGATCATCCCAGCACTATGCCAGAGACCTCCCTAAAACACAGATGTAGCATAGTCGATTGCTTGCTTGTATAAGCATATTATTTCTTCATAGAAAATACAGCTATTGCCTTGAAACAGAGTAGCAATTCTTCAAAGTGGCATTTGAGATCCAGAGATCTTTAATATCATCCTCTAGCTTAAATCTTTCCAGTTTTTTAGTTTGTCGTTTGCAGCCCCCTGACATTCCTCACCATCATAAACATGTGTACTCCATGGGACTGGATGTAGCAACACCAGCAATATGGTGCCCTGCTTTTTTTAATAGTAAAAAGTAATTTCAAACAATATTATACATAAAAAGAATCTAAACTGCTTTTTTAATAATAAAAAATAATTGCAAAATAAATCATACATAAAAGAGCACCAAAAGAATATCTGTGCAGTTGAAACAATAAAAACAAAATAGACTTCATAAATCTACCACCGAGCTTAAGAAACAGATCCTTACAAATGTATTAGAAGCCCACCACGGGCGCCCTTTCAAGCCCTGCAAGTAATTGTCTTGCAGGATTGCCTGAATATGGTCTTCATCATCTTTCGATTTTCAGTATAATTTTTTACATAGTATCAAAAATTTTTAAATTACCTTTTATAATTGCAATTTGCTGGTGTTTAGAAAAGCAGTGATCTTTATGTATTGAATTTTTGAAAAATCTAACAAATTTAGTAAATTTCTCTATTAATTCTAAAAATTTCTCTTTAGTTTCCTTTGGGTTTTCTATATAGAAATTCTTAACATCTACAAATAATGACACTTTTGATTATTGCTTTCCAAACTCTTTTTTTTTTTTTTTTTTGAGACAGAGTCTCACTCTGTTGACCAGGCTAGAGACTAGAGTGCTGTGGCGTCAGCCTAGCTCACAGTAACCTCAAACTCCTGGGCTCAAGCAATCCTTCTGCCTCAGCCTCCCGAGTAGCTGGGACTATAGGCAGGTGCCACCATGCCTGGCTAATTTTTTTGTATATTTTTAATTGGCCAATTAATTTATTTCGATTTTCAGTAGAGATGGGTCTCGCTCTTGCTTAAGCTGGTTTTGAACTCCTGACGTTTGGCGATCCTCTCACCTCAGCCTCTCAGAGTGCTAGGATTACAGGTGTGAGCCACCGCGCCTGGCCTTTCCAAACTTATGTTTTATTTATTTTTTCTTCTTATTGCACTGGCTAAGCCTTTTAATACATTACCGAATAGAAAAGATAAAAGCATATATTCTTATTATTTTGCTGCTCTTAAAGGGACTGTCTTAGATATCTGCACATATGATTTGCTGTAGGTTTTGTTAGATGCTCTTTATCAAGTTAAGGAAGTTCCTCCCATTCGTGGCCTGTTACTTGTTTTGTTAAATATTTAACAAAAATATTTAAAAATATTTAAGTCATGACTGGGCATTGAATTGCATCAAGCTGATCTTTACAACTATAAATATGAGCATTGATTTTGTCCCTTCAATCTACTGATACGAGGAATTACATTGATTGATTTTGAAAATTAAACCAACTTTGTCTTCTGGGATAATTTCAATGTGATCATGAAGTATTATTATTTATACATTTTCTTTGTATATTCTTTATAGTATGTTTGTTTAGACTAAATTGATCTGTAGTTTCATTGTCTTAATAGCAGGCATATGATAGCCTCATAAAATGAGTTAGGATATACTTTTACCTTTTCTATTCTTTGGAAGAATGTGTATAAGATAAAATTATCCAATCTTTGATGTTTGATAGAAATCAGCTCTAAGGCTATTTGTGTCTAGGGTTTCCTTTATGAAAGAATTTTAACAAAGTAAGATCTTGCTTTTAACAAAGTAAGATCCTCTGTTTCTTCTTGAAACAATTTTAAAAGATATATCTCTATCTCACCATTTATTGCCATGGAATTGTACATAACATCTTTGTTATTAGTTTAATTTCTATAATATTGCAATTATATTCCTTTATTCCTATATTTCCATTCCCAATTTTGTTGTGCTTTTCTTCTTTTTCTTGATTAATCTTGTCCAATGTTTGTTTATTTTATTAACATTTTCAAAGCACTGATTTAACTTTGGTTATACTCTTTATTTACGTTTGTTCTTAAGTCTATAATTTCTGTTCTTGTGTTTGTTTTCATCCTTCTGTATTACTTGCCTTTTTTTTCCTAACTTCATATTTTGGGTACTTAGTTCACTCATTTTGAGCTGCCTTTTTTACTATAAATATTTCAGACTATAAATTTCCTTCCAAATACCACTAATGTAATGCATAGTGTTTTTATTACACTTACTTATAAATATTTTCTAATTTTCATTTCTATTTCTTCTTTGTTTCATGAATTATTAAGAAATATATCTTTATAAGTCTAAAACATATTTTAAGCTTTTATCTATTTATAACTTAATTGTATTGTGGTCAGATTATGTGGTCTGTATGATACAAATTTTTTGAAATTTGTTGAGGACAGCTTTATTATCAATATGTGGTCAAATTTACAAAGTTTCCTATGTGGGAAAAGAATATATTCTCCATGTGTTAGATGTGATAGCTCTTGTTTTATCAATTATAGCAGTTGTGTCAAAATATTCCATGAATAAGTAGATTCATTACTTTGTTGTTTAGGCAGTTCTTGTCTGATATATATTTGAAGATGTTATTTGAAGTATTCAAGTTTAAATTTTTTTCAGGCTATTATTGTCCTAATGCATTTCATTTCATCCTTTGGTTTCAATTAGTCCATGTGTTTACCTTTTATGTTTATCTCTTGTAAACATTATATATTTGAATTTGTTTTTTCTTTTTTACTCAGACTGATTATAATTTAGGGAAGATTTTGTCCATTTATATTTAGTGTGATTAGGATTTATACCAATAATCTAACTATGCAATTTCTATTTGTCTCAAAGCTTTATCTTTTTATCTTCTCCTTTTGTGCCTTATTTTGAATGAAGTTTCTCAAAATCTGAGTCCATTATTATCACTCTACTTGTTTTAAAGATACACACTCTATGTCTATTCTATTAATGGTTGTCTTAGCTGTTTCAACATGCATATTTAAGAATGTTTTAAGTTGATCAATATCTATTATCATCTCAAATGATACACTGAATACACTTAATCTTAGGTTTATTGCTTTCTAGAGGTGAATTTACTGTGAAGCTAATGAAACATGAGTTTTTTTTAAGATTCTTCATTTACATGGGCTTTTTGCAAGACACCGAACCTAATTTTGTTTTTAATATTGGCATTCTTTTTGTTAAGGAGACAAAGTGCATATGTTTAAGGTATCATAGAACCTGGATTTGCCCCTGACATGTTCAAATCATTCTGTGGATTCTTAACTTCTGTGTAGCTCAGCATTCTATCTAAGAAGGCCTTTCTCATATTGTATCTCCTGCTCTGTCTCAGTGTGGAAGTTTCTTCAGTGAATCTAAAGGACCACACTGCTGTGGCAGGGACTAAGGTTGTGAAACTTGCTACTCAGCTGCAAACATGGCCATTTCTTACAGAAAAGGAAGGATGTCAAAGAGTGGATTCAAGAGCTTCTGAGAACAGCGAACTATGGAGTCATTTCCAGGAAATAGACCCAGCTTCTAATCAGGGATATTTCCTTATCCTGGAGCAGGGGGTGGGGCTGCAGGAGCCCAGGTGGATTTAGTAGTTGCATGTGCCTCCTCTTTATCCCCTTCTGGGCGGGAGTGTCTATGTGGTTACTCTGTCTCTGTCCCATCACTGAATCTTGAGTTGGGAATTGGGAGGGGGGGCAAATAACTTATCTTTTTTTTTTAGTTTGTAGGTCTCTGGGCCAGACTTAGATAACAAGATCATGGACTTTAAAGAGCTCAACATTATGATGAGATGAGACTTTTAGCAAGATCACCCTGTTCTGGGCCCAGGGATGCCCTGACCAGAGCCTGGCTCTGCTCCCTGGGATGCCCCGTGGTCTGTCCTTGGAGGCTCCCGGAGCCACTGCTAGGTTGTTTGCACCAAAGACTAGTAGGGATGCTACTGGAAAGAGAAGTCCATCTTGGGCTTTTCTTCTCTTAACATTAAACATTAAAAGAATAAATAAAAAAAAAAAATAAAATATTGCATATAAATAAATGTAATGCAAATATTTTTCAAGGTGTTATATTACTTTTAAATAACTGAATAAAATTAAAATATCTTTCAGTGGCTTTTAGAGTTAATTCAGTCATCTATTTAATTTTAAATATCCATACCTCTCTTCATATAAGCAATTATTGGAGGAGGCTTATGAAAATTGTTACAGGTTAAAATAAAAGTCCATGTGGGCTATGAGGATGGAAATAGTAAGTGACACATCACGTGTGCTCCTCAGGGTCCCACACACAAAGGGGTCTTAAAGGTGCTTCTGCTCTTGTAAGCAGCCCACAAGGAAAGGAAGACACGATCCCACGACACGATTTACAGTGTCCTTAGTATAATCAAACTGTAACAGCTCCCAGGGGCCACACTGCAGGTGATGCTGCTGAGACTCAGACCCATGGCCCTGTGGCCTCTAACCGAGCAGTTGCTGTGCAGGGTAGGGGCAGCGTCCTTTACCGATATCCTCACAGGGCCAGCGGCTGGATTTCCCAGCAGCCTTTGGTTTGCTTTCCATGTGCCTGCGCTTTAACCACGAAGTGAGGCTCATGGCACGAGCTCCCCGGGAGAGGCTCGGAGAACTCAGCCCACGCAGCTAAGGCTCAGCCCTTCACCCAGTCCTCAATGAATAATATTTTTCTCAACTTTAAGTATGAAGCAATGGCGTTTACAAGGTTTTCCTCCCTGATGCGTGGAGCACAGCTGGTCTTCCTTGCCTTTGAGTTGAAGGAGGACACATACAAATGCCCGGCCAGAGTAAACCGGATTCCATTCTCTGCCGAGAGCAGGACAGCTGTCGGACCAGGACGCGTGCCTTAGAGCAGGGCACCCTGCCAGTGTCAGTGGCTGACCCCTCTCACTGCACCAGAGGCCTCTTGAGGGTGAAGCCCACGCCTGACTTGCTCGCCGTCTGTGTCGGTTTGCAGGGCTGCCGTGACAAAGCGCCAGAACTGAGCGGCCTAGACAACAAAATGCGCGGTCTTAAAACTCTGCAGGCTGGAAACACAAAATCAAAGTGTCATCAGGGCTGGTTCCAGGCCTCCCTCCTTGGCTTTAGATGGCCATCTTCATTTCACATGGCCTTGGCCCTGTACAGTTGTGTCCAAATGGCCCCTTCTTGTCAGGACACCAGCCATATTCGATGACGGCCTTCCCTTGCCGACCTCGTTTTAACTCGATGACCTCTGTAAAGACCCCATCTCCAAATAGGGTCGCATTCCGAGGTGCCGCAAATTAGAACGTCAACTCGGAATTTCGGGAGGGACACAATTCAACCCCTAACACCGTCATGTCTCCAGTTTCTGACAAGCATCTGGCACAAAAGCAAACTAAAAGAATATCTGGAGAATTAATGAATGAATACATAAATTGGGATCTATTTTATCAATAGGTAGAGAATGGTCAAGGCTGAAGGTTTTTATATTTTAGCAATAATTCTGGGCTGGAAAATCTAAAATAGAAGTTAATAAATGCTCATGTCAGTCACATAAGCGTTAGCAAAGCTTAGCAGAGGATGTCTCACTTTAACTTACGTGACTTCGTGAGGAACACCCCAAGATAAACCAGTTATGAAAAGTAGCTCTCAGTAAATGAATGGGTGGAATCTACACAGGGCCATTACCCAAACATTTCAGCATACCTCGGAGATATTGAGGGTTTGGTTCAAGAACACTGCAATAGAGCAATATCTCAATAAAGCAAGTCATGCAAGTTTTTTGGTTTCCCAGTGCATAGAAAGTTATGTCTATTAAGTGTGCAATAGCATTATGTCTAAAAAAGCAATGTATATACTGAACAATGGGTTTGCTAAAAAAAAAATTAAAACAAACACAAATCCCCACAGTGTGTATATCTTCAGTGTGGATATCTTAATATAAAAATACTTTATTGCTAAAAATGTACTGATGATCATCTGAGCCTTTAGCAAGTCATAATCTTTTTGCTGGTGGAGGGTGCTTCCTCCATGTGACTGCTCAGGGTGGTGGCTGCTGAAGGCTGGGGTGGCTGTGGCAATTTCTTAAAATATGACAACAATGAAGTTTGTTGCATTAGTTGACTCTTCCTTTGATGAAAGATTTCTTTGTAGCATGCAATGCTGTTTGATAGCATTTTACCCACAGAACTCAAAATTGGAGTCAATCCTCTCAAACCCAGCTTTATCAAGTAAGTTTATGGAATATTCTAAATCCTTTGTTGTCATTTCAACAATGCTCACAGCATTTTCACCAGGAGTAGATTCCATCTCAGAAAACCTCTTTCTTTGCTCATCCGTGGGAAGCAACTCCTCATTCATTCAACTTTTATTTTGAAATTGCAGCAATTCAGTCACATCTTCAGGCTCCACTTCTAATTCTAGTTCTCTTGTTATTTCCACCACATCTTCAGTGATTTCCTCCACTGACGTCGTGAACCCCGCAAAGTCATCCGTGAGAACTGAAATCAACATCTTTCAAACACCTGTTAATGCTGCTATTTTGACCCCTTCTCATGAATCACGAATGCCCTTTCTGGCAGCTAGAATGGTGAATCCTTTCCAAAAGATGTTCAATGTACTCTGTCTAGATCCATCAGTGAAATCATTGTCTCTGGCAGCTATAGCCTTACAAAATGTGTTTCTTAGATAATAAGACTTGAAAGTTGATATTACTCCTTGGTCCATGAGCTGTTGAATGGATGTTGTGCTAGCAACAATGGAAACAACATTCATCTCCTTGCACATCTCCATCAGAGCTCTTGGGTGACCAGGTACATTGTCAATGACAAGCAATATTTTTAAAGGATTCTTTTTTTCTGAGTTGATTTTTCTGAACGGTGGGTTTAAAATATTTAGTAAATCATTCTGTAAATAGATGTGCTATCATGCAGGCTTTGTTTCTTCATTTATAGAGCACAGGCAGAGTAGATTTAGCATAGTTCTTAAAGGACATAGGATTTTTGAACTGGTAAATGAGCACTGGCTTCAACTTAAAGTCACCAGCTAGATTAGCCCTTAACAAGAGAGTCAGCCTGTTCTTCGAGGCTTTGAAGCCAGGCATTGACTTTTCCTCTGTAACTGTTAAAATTCTAGATAGTATCATCTTCCAATAGAAGGCTGCTTCATCCACAGTGAAAATCTGTTGTTTAGTGTAGCCATCTTCATCAGTGGTCTCAGCTGGACTTTCTGGGTAACCTGCTGCAGCCTCTCCATCATCTCTTGCTGCTTGTCCTTGCAATTTTATGCCACAGAGATGGCCTCTTTTTTAGACCTCAGGAACCAATTTCTGCTTGTTTCAAACATTTCTTCCTCAGCTTCCACACCTCTTTCATCCTTTATAGAACTGAAGAAACTTAGTGTCTTGCTTTCGATTACGCTTTTGCTTAAGGGAATGTTGTGGCTAGTTTGATCTCCTATCCAGACCTCTAAAACTTTCTTCATATCAACAGTAAGACCGTTTTGCTTTCTTATCATTCATGTATTCACTGGAGTAGCATTTTTAATTTCCTTTAAGAACTTTTCCTTGGCATTCAGAACTTGGCCTTGGCTCACTGTTTGGCACAAGAGGCCTAGCTTTTGACCTATCTCGGCTTTCAATGTGTCTTCCTCACTGAGCTTAATCATTTCTAGCTTTTGATTTAAAGTGAGAGACATGCAACTCATCCTTTACTTGAGCACGTAGAGATCATTGTAGGGTTAATGGCCTAATTAATTAATAATTGGCCTAAAGTTAATATTGTGGCATCTCAGGGAATAAGGCACTCTGAGGAGAGGAGAGAGACGGGACGGCCAGTGGAGCGATGGTCAGAGCACAGAACATTCACCGGCTAAGCTTGTGTCTTGCATGAGCGTGGCCCCTGGTGCCTGGAAACAGCTGCAATAATCACATCAAAATTCACTCCTCACGAATCACCATAACAGACAGAGCAATCATGAAAAGGTTTGAAATATTGTGAGAATTAATGAAATATGGCACAGAGACAGGAAGTGAGCAAATGCAATTGGAAAAATGACACTGATAGACTTACTTGAAGCAGGGTTGCCACAAACCTCCAATTTGTAAAAAATGCAGTATCTGCAAAGCACAATAAAGTGAAAAGACATAAAACAAGGTACACCTGTAGTTAATGGGAGAAGAAACCTTCCAAAAGTGATGAATTGGGCTTTGAATGGCTGGTCTTGGCCTGACACTGCAGAGATGCCCAATCAGCTGTCCAGGGTCACAGTTTGAGCATGAGCACTTCCCCTGCAAGAGAAGACATTTCTCGCACTCTCTGCCATCAAGACTGGGATCGGGAGACATTCTTTGTTCTCCTTTCCCCACCCAAATGGAAATGGCTGGGTTTATTTTTTCTGATTAAATGGGTAATGCATGCTAATTGTTAAAAGAAAAGAGTTCCTCAAAACTTCTAGAAGTCTGTGAAAGTAACTTCTACAATGGAGGTGTGCATCATTCCAAACATTTCAACTTGCATACTCACATTTGATATATGACATATATGTACCTAAATTCAATCATATAGTATACATTGTTTGATCACTTGAATTTGGAACTTAATCCATCACGGCTGGGAAGCATGCTCTATTTGCTCTGACGCCATTGCAGGCTGTGGCTCTCCCTGGAAGCACTGCTCTTTACTCAAGAATATGCATCATTTCCAGTTTTTGCTACTAGAAATATTATTTAATAAACTTCCAGATATGTAAATATTTTAAATGATCATTCACTTATTTCCTAATGTAGTGGCCAGTAGAATTGCCACATCAAAATGAATACATTTTTCCTAAAGGTTTTTACAACATCCTTCAGAAATGTTGCACCAGTACTCACGCTAACCAACAGTGCTTGAAATTGTGTTTGTTCACAACTTAAACATCAAACATTACCCTTTTGAAGTTTTGCCAGTTTAGTGGACAAAACTGATATCTCCTTCTCAGGATGGCTCACATTTCTTTGATAACCTGATCTGTTTATTGGCCACTTGCCTGTTTTTCTTTTTTTTTTTCTTTTAGCATATTATAGGCATACAAGTGTTAAGGTTACGTATATTGCTCTTGCCCCCCTCCCCCCTTGAGTCAGAGCCTCAAGTGTGACCATCCCCCAAACGTTGCACATCTCACTCATTGTGTTTGTATACACCCATCCCCTCCTCCCCCCTCCCACCTGCCCAACACCCGATAAATGTAATTCCTATATGTCCACTGAGGTGTTGATCTGTTAATACCAATTTGCCATACAAGCCATATATAACAAACCCACAGCCAACATCATACTGAATGGGGAAAAACTGAAAGCATTCCCACTTAGAACTGGGACAAGATAAGGTTGCCCACTATCTCCACTTCTATTCAACATAGTGCTGGAAGTCCTCGCTACAGCAATCAGACAAGAGAGCGGAATTAAGGGCGTCTAAATAGGAGCAGAAGAGATCAAACTCTCACTCTTTGCTGATAACATGATATTATACCTAGAAAACCCCAAGGATTCAACCAAGAAACTCCTTGAATTGATAAATGAATTTGGTAAAGTCTCAGGATACAAAATCAATACACAGAAATCAGAGGCATTCATATACGCCAACAACAGTAAAAGGGAGAAACAAATCAAAGACTCAATTCCCTTCAAAATAGCAACAAAGAAAATAAAATACCTTGGAATATATTTAACTAAGGAGGCAAAAGACCTCTACATGGAGAACTATGAAACACTGAAGAAGGAAATAGCAGAGGATGTAAACAGGTGGAAGAATATACCATGCCCATGGGTCGGCAGAATCAACATTGTTAAAATGTCTATACTACCCAAAGTGACCTACAGAGTCAATGCAATCCCTATCAAAATGCCACCATCATTTTTCACAGATGTTTTTCTTTTTTGAGTTTCCTTTTCATTCTTTTATTATGAAACATTTTAACGTTATTTCTAGTGTTTTATTATTATAATTAGTACTATAGAGAGCATCATTATGTACATTAATTTACTGGTTTTGGAATTATTTCTTTCAGACAAATTTCTACACATGTAATTTCTGGGTAAAAGGAAATGACTTTTCTGGTGGGTGTTAATGTTAAATACATGTGTCAGACTACTTATTAGTAAATAGCTTAATCACCAACCATCTCTTTAGTTTTAGATATTAGGAAGGTACAAAAACTTATTATCTCTGCTCTTATTTGTTGTTCCCCCTAAAGTGTATTTTTTTCTTTACTGTTTCTTTGGCAATTTTCTCCCTTCCTTCTTCACCATTAGCCTTTTCTGAAACTTCAGTTCAGCCAATTTTGTATGGAGGGTGTTGGTTTTCCCTTTTGCTTTATACTGTATGAGAATTCTTTTTTCCTAGAACATTGAATGAATTGCTGTCTTGGCGATTATCTCTATAATCTCTAAGAAGTATTTGTTGTTCTCAGGCTGTTCTCTTTTCCTGGTACTCTCTTCTTGCTTTAAGTATATATGTATATACTCTTTTCTTCCATTTCCATTTGGGTGGGGAAAGGAGAACAAAGAATGCCTCCTGATCCCAGCCTTGATGGCAGAGAGATATCTTCTCTTGAAGACATATTGAACATATATGTATATTAATTAGCTTTTTCATTTATCGCTATCTATGCAGCTATCCTATTGGACACACCCATCTTGGCTTCTGAGAATAAGTCAGGACATCAGCACTCTTAGCTGACGGTAGGTTGTCCATGCATGCACGGACTCCACGCCCTGCAAATACTTTTGGGAAGGATGGAGGGAGAGAGAAATGGATGGTCAGTAACTGTGGATAGTTCCACGATCCTCTGTTTCGTCCTTTTTTTTTTTCTTTTGAAACATTTGTCCCTTTCCACAGAAGCCATGGTCACCACACCAATTTCAGGCTTGCATTTGCCACAACTAGCCACACCCTGGAGCAGCACACACGCCCTACTGCACAGTCGCCGCCCGCGCCTGTCTGCACTCCGTTCGAGGCTGAGGCCTGCAGGACCAGGGGCTGAAATCCTGGTGGCCTTTCCTAGATGGTCGCAGGATGGAACACGCTCTTGCTGTCTGGGGGGGGAGGAAGAAGAGCCGAGGAGGAGGGAGCAGCACTCAGGGCTGGGAAGCAAGGCCTGCGAGAAGCGCCTGGGGGCGGGCGGCTGCTTCGGCCTCCTTGGCCATTTGAGGCCATTTCCCGGCATCCCAAGGGCTGGGGCTTGTGGCGCTGCGGCAGGCCCTGTCAGCTCCTGTCTGGCTGCTTTCTCGCCGGTGTGCCTCGGGCTGTTGCTTAGTCTAGTCTTGTTTTGTTTTCTGATAGACGTTTAGGGCTTTTAGGGGAGGCCTCTGAATTGTCTTATTTTAAAACCCCCATCAGTGCTTAGCCCAGACTTGAGCACACAATCATTCAGAGTTCCCAGAATTCAGCTAGCTGCCAGTGAAGAGCTTAGTAAAACTAAGCTAACTACTACTAACTAACTACTACTTTCTGAATACTTATCATATGCCAAGTACTTTTCCAAATGTTTTACATATATTGACACATCTTATCCCACAAAAGCCTTATGAGATGGATAATATTAGACTCGCTTAACTGATGAGGAAACTGAAGCACAGAGTGGTTAAGTAACTTGCCCAAAGTCACATAGCTGGAAAGTAGAAAGCAGGGGAACTGGGATTTGAAGGCAGGCAGGCTGCTTCCTGGGCTGGATCGTTACTGAACCACACAAGTAAAGTAAGCTATAAGTGACTTACACCACCAAATCTTCATTATATGATGAAAAGTGATAAAAAGCAAACAAAATATACAGCTATTTTCAACCTATACTTTAAGGGGAAATCTGACAGCTGTTCAAAGCAGACGAGCTAAGGAAATTTTGGCTCGTGCTGCAGACTGTCCTAGCCCTCATTTCTCATATATGTGGATTGGGTTAAAAACCTCCCCGTCTTTTTCTTCATTCATTCATTGTTTGTGGAAACGTCACAGTGATCAAAGCTGTCTTGGGGCAAAGGGTGAGCCCTGCTGTCAACCCAGCTTCTGGGAGGAGCCACACCTTTCCTCTCCAGCCCCGGGCCGTCTACATAGTGCCTGGGGAGTGTTGTTTGATGCTCGTTTTAAGAACTACATCCACTGTGCAATCTCCACACGATGGCCTAGCAAGAAGACAGAAAACCAGAGGACCCAGTTTAAGCTTGTCCAGCACCTGTGAGACCTGAGTTTCCATGTCTACACAAATAAGGTCAGTTTGGATTCTTTGGAAAGAACTAGTTTATAAAATCAGCAGATGATGTGTAGATCCAGATGTGACTTGTTTGCAGACACATAGGGGTGGCTTTTTCTCATCAAGGAGAAGTCTTTCATCTTTGCACAGAGTTAAGGTGGCAAGTCCAGAAACCTAGTTTAACTTCATTTCATTATCCATGGCCTTCCTGCTTCCAAAGCTTCCATGTAGGATATTTTCCATGTAGGATATTTAACGGGCAGGGAGACCTAGGCAGGGCCTCCGCAGGAACTGCAGGCATGTGTGCTGTGCCCCAGTGCTCCGAAAACGTGGGCAGACCCAGGAGACCTGGCTGCCCTCTGTCTGCCTTGCCAGAACCCTCCCAGATTCTCTAGTCTCTTCTCCGGACTCAGGAAACTCACACACCGCTGTTCATGAAGCACAGCAGTCAGGGCAGGCTACGTGGTGCTGCGGTAACAAATTGCCTCACGTGTTCAGGGGCTCACTGCGTGTCCAGCTCTCATGAAGTCAGCTGCAGGTCCCTGCAGGCCCTGTGGCCTCCAGGGTGGCTCTCCCCCTTATTTAGCAATTCAGACAGTCTGTTCTTTTGGCCTCTCTTTCTCAACACTAAGAAAATCCCTCTGGTGCAGATGAAGAAAAATAAGAAGGTCAAGCATTGTAGTTAATTGCTTTGGCCCACAGGTGACACGTTGTATCCATTCACTTTTCTTTGGTAAGAACTAGTCACTTGGCCAGACCTAAATTCAAGGAATAGCTTGTGATGTTCTGAGTAACTGGTAGCAGGGGGTGCTGGCTACTGGTGACCGCTAACTCACTCTGCTGACCATGTAGACCAAAGTTCTCTTCATTGGATAAAAAGTTCTGCCTTGCTAACCTCTAAGCCATGACCTTTGGGTTAGCCAGATTCCAGGTTGTGTGGTCCTGGTGAGGAAGGAACGTGGGGGCCACTAGTGACATCAGTCCTAACAAATGGTATTAAGTTTCTCTTTGGTCACTTCCAATGATGGAGTGTCACTAACTTATCAGCCAGAAAACTCCATTTTAAGGCAGCTCAAGTGGAAAATTCGTCTTGTTCTGAACCTGTCTACCATCCAGGCATGGCCAGTTCTCAGGTTCCGTAGTCTATGATTAAATAGAGGTGGCTCTGTCCACACCCACTCTCCCGCGACCCCTCAGATGCCTGAGGCCACTGACAAGTCTCCATTCCATCTCCAGCTGTCTAGGTCCCACAGCCTCAGTTTCCTCCCCTGCTTCTCACGTGACCTCTAACTTCTCACTGTCCTCGTCCCCACTCTGTGTGCACCCTTTTAGCTCAGTGCTCAGAAACAGGTGCTGTTTCCCCGTGGTCTGAGGGTCGCCATTGCTCTCGCTCTGGGCTTTGCCTGGTTCTAGCACGGGCCTAAGACAGCACTGCTTTCCCCAACAGTGACAGTGCACTCTGGGATTATACTGGCCCCTTCCCTCCAAAGTTCTGTCCAGTGGTTTGTGGGCAAAAGGAGATGAAAATAAAATGAAAGGGCTTTATTAATGGCTGGGCATGCATCCCAAAACTGACAAAAGGCAGGCCTCTTTGATCTAAACCGAAACAGAGAATCCACGTTGAAGCTGAAGGGTGACCGGGCTCTCTCCAGCCAGGGCTGGAGACCGAGGGAGACTGGCGTGGTAGTCTCACGCTCAAAGGCGAGCGGCTGGAGCACAGACGCACTGCCAGGGCCAGGACTGCCCCGGAACACCAGTCCTCGGCCTCCACAATCTGTGCTTCCACTGCGGAGAGGGCTCCTCCCCTGGCCGAGAGGGGGATTGTGAAAGAAATGGTAAAAGACATAGCAGCCCTGTCTGCTAGCAAAGGGTTCTCAGCAATGTATTTTATTTCCGTATTTAAAGGTCTCCTAGACCATTCCTCAATCTAACAGGATCATTTTGAATCATGAGTTGACAGTCCAGTAGACCAGCCCCGCCCACGCCCCTGGCTTTGTGTTATTTGCTCCCATGTGCTCCAAGTTATTTAGCTTGAGAGGGGCAGTTACAGAGAAACAAGACGAATGTCTTAGCATTCCCCACCAGGCGGGCACACCTTGAGTGTCATTTTTAGCTATAAATTAATAATGTCACCTAGCACAAGGATAAAAATATAGTTTTTGAATATGTTCTAAAATTTTACCAATACTAACGTCTTTTGCCCTAAAAGAAAATTAGGTTGATTTGTCAGGGCTTGTTCTTGGTGAGCTCCTACTGGCTCACACTTCCCAGGTACTCTGCGACCTTTGATCTAATGCTTCTGTTCAGAAACTTTCACAGAAGCAGTGTCTTGTCTTGCCCTTCCGAATCCACCACTGTCTTCTTTGTGTTCACAGCACAGCAGCAGCCGCCCTCCACGCTGGGCTGCCGGGCTCCTCAGCACTCAAGGGGCCTCTGTGCAAGGAGGAGAGTGTTTATCTCTGTGCATCTTGGATTTGATAAAACATTAATTAATCTTAAGATTTGGACAATCTTTTTTATATATTAAGAGTTAACATTTTCTTTAATCATATATTTCTAATATGATATTTAATAGTTATGAATATAATAAATTAAACATTTCCTAATATTTATACATTATTAAAAACCTACTTAATCAAATTTTCCAAACATGTAATTAAAAACACAAGTCTAATATATCAGATTTTTTTAGTCTCTTAAATGCTTTATAATAGAGGCTTATAGCAGTTGCCTTGTCGGGGTCTCCTTTCTGCCTGGGTGCCTGGGCGGGCCCGTGGCCCCTGGCAATGTGGCTGGATCCTTGGCAAATCCTGGCTGTGGGCTGAGCACAGAAACCAAACGTGCCTCTTCTGGGCTACAACATCAAACTGCCAGAACAAGACCCCCCAGTGCACTGTTGCCCTGTCTCAGTGCATTGGTTGTCTATACCTACGTAATAAATTGCAGGTGGCTAAGTTTGATGCCCCAAACTTAGTGGCTTAAAACAACAAACATTTGTTATCTCACAGTTTCTGTGTGTGGACAATTCAGAAATGGCTTAGCTAAGTAGTTCTGGCTCAGGGTCTCTCATGAGGTTACAGCCAAGATGTTGGCCTAGACCACAATTATCTCTTAACTGGGGCTAGATGGTCTGCTTGTATGAGGGCCCCTTCCATGCTGTGGGCAGGTGGCGTCACTTCCTCGATGGCTGTGGGAAGAGAGGCTCATTCCACTCACAAGGGCACAAAACGGCACGCGCACTTTTCCTAGGACTGCTTGAGCATCCTCACAACATGGCAGCTGGCTTCCCCAAGAGTGAGCTGTCCAAGGCAGAAGTCACGATGCCTGTTGTGATCTGGTCTTGGAAAGCACAAGTTGTTACTTCTGGCACATTCTATTCATTAAAAGCAAGTCACTAAGTGTAGTCTATATGCAAGGGGAGGAGAATTAACCTCTAATTTTTGAAAGGAGAAGAAGAAAATAATTTGTGGACGCATTTCAAAACCACCATACTGAATGCCTGAAGCAGCCATATGTTCTAGGTGATGCAACTGCGAGGCCGTGGAGCCCTGATGAGCCTGGGCCCTGAGTGGCTTGGCGGAGCAGAGCCCTTTGCAGAACTAAAATGGATATGGAGCATGAGAAAGAAAGAAACCTTTGTTGTGTCAACTGATTGGAACTTTGAGATTATTTGTAATCACAGCGTGACCTAGACTATCATGACCAGCAGTCATTTTAAGACATAAACATAAATAAAATCACCTTTGTAAAAGTGGTTACATAAATATGTATTCCCTGTGTTTAAATTGTTTTTATCTTTATTTATATTATTCATAAGATTTCATTTCTTACACTCACAGAGAGCTTCCATAATTCTCGCAGATACTAATAATCTTAGCAGACTCCAAACTAGGTGCATACCATTTCTGAAGAGAGGAGGTCACAGATTCTGGTCCAGGATAAGTCTGTATGTCTGACGTGATCCAAACCAAACCCCTGACTAAGTTCTTTTGATAATGGAATTCTATTTGTTATATCTGGACTTTTAGACCTCTGCCTTTCAAAATCTAATTTCAAAAATTTAACTTTTTTGAACTTGGTGTCTTTCCCAGAAATGATGTATTTTAAAAAATTTCTTATGGCTGGCAGTACCTAAACTATTGTCCTGTCATTATGATGAATTGGCCTAGTCTATAATATTAATTGGAAACTTATGCATGCCTCATCAATATTGCATTATAATTAGTGGGGTCATCTTGAGGTTCCTTCTACTAAGAGATGGGAGATAGAGTGTGTGCAATGTTTAGCTAATTAATCATCTTGGAATACTGTGAAATTCTTAGTTTCATTGGTTGCTGTGTAGGACTACGAGAGAACAGTCAATTGGTTCACTCCCCACAGTATCCATGTTTTGGGGATTATTTTAGTTTGTGTATAGTTCCCTTTGTTTATTCTTTCTTATCTACAGATACAGTATGAAACATGACTCTACTCTGTGGATAGACATATGCTTAATAGAAAAATATAAATACAAACATAAATATTCTTATACTCAGTAAAAGCAATGAAACTAAATAAACCCTCATATGTGAATTCTTTTGCCCATATTATATTAACTTTGCTTTCTTTAACATTGCTATAAATTCATGATCTTTCACAAAGTCAACTTGTTTCAGTAACTTTGATTATTATTTTCTTTTTCGTGCTCTGCTTGGTTGATGGGGCTTTTCAAACTGGTACTTTTGTCTTTTCAATGGTACCTTATTGTCATTTCTAAAACAATCTTATACTCTGGCATTAACAAGAGCATCCATACTCAATATTTTCCTGTCCTAAGATTTGGAATCAAAAGTCCTAATTCCTTTTGGTGCAAAGTAACTTTAAAGAACCAAATCTGGACCGAAGGGCACACAGGAGCTGTGGCAGACACTGTAGCCGCCCAGCCTGTACCTTCTTTCACCTTCCCTGATGGTTAATTTTATGTGTCAACTTGATTGGCCTGCAGGGTGCCCAGGTATTTGGGCAAACATGACTCTTGGTGTTTCTATGAGGCTGTTTCTGGATGAGATTAACATTTGAATTGGTAGACTGAGTAAAGCAGACTGTCCTGCTCACTGCGGGGGCGGGGCTCATACAACCAGCTGAAGCCCTGCATAGAATGAAAAGGCTGACCCACCTTTTTGGAAAGAGGAAATGCCTCCTGCCGGACTGCCCGAGCTGGAACATGGGTCTTTGGCTCTGGACTCAAACTGAAACATTATAGGCCTCCAGCTTGCTGGCTCCGCACTAGAACTACACCTTAGGCTCTCCCTGGTCGCAAGATTGCTGACTGCAGGTCTCCAGACTTCTCAGTTTCCATAACTGTGTGAGCCCATCTTTCTAGATGTTTAAAAGTGTACAACATATGTTAAAAGTAGAGGGCTAAAGTAACACCCCTTGAGTGTTTTTTGTTATTTCATAGGAGTGTTTGCATTTGGGGAATGGAAGGAATTGTTAAACTTGATGTCTTAGAGAGTATGCTGTCACTAGGCGGTGGGGGAGGGGAGGAGAAAGTATGCAGAGAAGGGTTCTGTGCCAGTGAATTTGATTAGTTAACCATTGTTCTATATGTGCATTTTAGTTAATATTGCTGTGTATTAAAGGATAAACAAATCCTAATGCTCAAAGTATGTTAAAAATAGAGGTAGTTAAATAATCCCTTTATATATGTCCTTTTGTTAGTTTTTAGGAAGGACTGTCTTCTGGGAGTGACCTTTGTTAATCCACCTCTTGGAGCTAGACTTAGTCCTGTCCTTAGTCGCTGGAGTGGGGGAAGAGGAAGGGTGAAGGGATGGGCTCTTTGCTAGTATCTCCATATCTCGAAGATGGCTTTAGATTATAACCGTCAGTCTATATGTGCATTTTTAGTAAAGTATATGCTTATTGTGGACAAAGTTCATTATTTTGCAACATCTAAGCTTTGGAAGATGTCTTAAGGTGACAATGTATGATTAAAAAGAACTAGTGAATGGCCGTTTTGTGATTATCTTGGTAATAATTGATAGAAAAGATGCATCTTGGACATGGAATCGTTAAACCACCTCTGAGCAGTGTATATCAGGACTTGTTCATTAGGTTGGCAGCAGAGGAGCAGAAGGAAGTATGAAAGGCGAGAAGTATGCAGATGTGTTCATATTTACATTTTGATGATAGCCATTGATGTATGTGCATCCCTTTAGGCTATACTATAAGAATATATTCAGTAATTCAATAGAAACATACCTTCTTGCTAATACTTTAATGGTATAGATCTGATAATGAATTCTCTTAGAAACATTACACTTAGTATTCTCTGTTGCTTTATGTTTGATTTTAAATTGAGCATTAAGGGAATGCAGTATTTTAATCGGAACTCTGCCAGTACTTTTATCTAGAGGTCTGTTGCCATTTTTGTCTTCTATGAAATTTTCGTCCTAAGAAAGGCAGGATTACATTTTTTTCCTAACAGATTGAGTTGGTGTAGGGTATTCTTGGTTATCAAAATACTCATATAGATTTGGGATTTTGGATTGGTAAATATTCATGATGTGTGAAAAAGCATGATGCATGCTGTACTAGCCCAATCCCATAACATTGGATGTTGTGTGTGTCAGGATCTAGAAGGACACGTCAGACTGTGAACTGCTTGTGACTGTGCATGACTTTGTTCTTTGCTTCTTGTGTTTTTCAGTTTCCTATATTGCATATATTAACTTTAAAAAAAATAAAGGTTATTTTTTAAAAAAAGTTGTTTTTGGCATTTGTCAATATGCATTTCTTCCAGATGTTACTCAAGGGTCTCAAATCAGTTTCGACAGCACAGAAGGGCTCAAATAAGTCATAAGAATTTAAGAAGAGATTAAACTGGTGGTGAGGCTGGCCTGTGTCTTGAGCAGGGTTTTGCTTGCTGAAGGCAAAAGCTTGTCTTCAATGCTCTACTGGCCAAAAATATTATTTGCATTTAAGGAAAAATAATCCAGTGCTTTTTTTGGTGCTTCACTTATTTTTCCGTCTGTTTTGAGTGAGGACCGTGGGCCCTGTTTTCAGCTAGCCTCAGCACCTCCAGCCTTCTGGCTTCATCTCTAATTGAAGAGGTAGGATCAATGGCATTTTAAATTTCTTTAAGATTCGTCAATACACAAGCACACATTTCAACATCCAGCATTCTATTTATTCTGAGATGTTCTCTGTCCCCTCCTTCATTTTATATGCCTTGAATGAAACCTCTCTCCTTCCTTTTAAAAATCTGACATTCATTCCAATTGGATAGAAGGAGGTCCTGAGCTGGAAGACAATCTCTTTTACTTGCCCAAATACCTATAGAAATGGGCAAAGTAGAACCTGGGAGTTCTTGGCTACAAGGAATTTGTTGATGGAGATCCGCACCTACATTTTTCTTTTAGATTTCAACTTAGATCAACAAACAGTCTGATTCTGGAAATCACCATGTAGGAAAGATGTAAGAAACAATTTCTTTGTCACAGACTCTGGCTGTCATGTTTTAAGTATACACAAGGATATGTGCTTGCAAAGGAGCTTTCTTTTAGCATCTTTCTGGAGCCATTCCTGAGCTCAACTTCCTGAACCTATTGATGTCTGCCTTCATTCCTGTGCTGAAACTTGATTTTGGAGAATGAGCATGAATGGCAATCCTGCAAAGGGAGAAAGGAAAAAAAAATTAAGTTGTGTATGTTATTTCAATCTTTCTGCTGTTCATTTTGTGGCAGAGTGTATATTCCCCAAATAGGTGCAACAGTTCCACCTGTCCTACATGCCGTTCAGTGGTGTGGCTTTGCCACCCCACATGGGCAGATCCTACTTGAAACCAAGTTGATGTCATCTCCTTTGGATGCCTTCTGGGATTTTTCCCATCGGAGGGGGGGGGTAGCCTACCTGCTCCTCCAGCCCCCACACCCCACCTCGGCCTGTGTTCTCACAGCACTGGGTTATACCTCTAGGGTCACCCTTCTGTATGGTACCATAACACATCTGGCCATGTGTCTGGTCCCTACCAGGCTGGCAGGTGCCACAATCTCAATGGCCAGAGCATGGGCCCTGGTGCAGGTGGCATGCAGGATGGCTGCCTGAATCTTATAGGTTTATAAAAAATAGATTAAAAGGCCATACATCTTTCTCCTTATCCACTCAGACACTGGTGCTAGAGGCCTGAAGTGACCAGTGGCTGCCATCTTGTTAGGAAGTCCAGGCTGCATGGAAAGACCACAAGTAGACGCTGAGTGAAAAGGTTGTCAGATGATTCTTACTGTCAGCTATCAAGTCACCTCCAGATGTTCTAGGCTTCCCAGATGAGGCTGCAGACCCTGTGGAGCAGAGACAAACCATCCTACTGTGCTCTGACTTAATTCCAGACCTTCAGCATTCATGAGCAGAACAAAATAATTATTTTATGCTACTATATTTGCAATGGTTTGTTACCCAATGAAGATGATCAAAACACCTTTCTCAGGCAAGCAGCTACCCTGAATGCCACTTATACCAGGCCCATGCTGTACACTGGCTGTTGAAACTGTGGCATTTGCCAAACTAGTAGGGACTGGACACATGGCCAGATGTGTTATGGTACCATATAAAAGGGTGACCCTAGAGGTATAACCCAGTGCTGTGAGAGCACAGGCCGAGGTGGGGTGTGGGGGCTGGAGGAGCAGGTAGGCTACCCCCCTGATGGGAAGAATCCTAGAAGGCATCCAAAAGAGATGACCTAGACTTGGTTTTGAGTAGGACTCATCAGGAGAAGAAGAGAAACAGCTCTGGGTGGAGAGCACAGCTCACTCATAGGCACTATGAGTGTCTATCATGGACGACTTGGGAGGGAGAAGGAACTGAGACTGTCCCTCAGCTTGAGCTCAGCCTCCACGGGCAGAGATGACTGGGTTGGATCACAGGCACTGCTGTGTCCAACGGACCCTATGTGACAGTGACCACAGCCCAGGCGCCAGCCACGTCCTGCTTCTTTATGGCTATGACATGCTGGGGACCTCTGGCCAGGCCTGGACTCACCGGCTGACCACCTGGCTCCAGCCACCCTGGCTCAGGTCCCACGGGAATGGCACCGTTTCGTCCCAGGCAGCCCTAGCATGGACCATGGACACATTTTCCTCTCACGCGGGTCTCCCCACTGGGTTTCTCCCCCAAGCTCACAGGGACGGTGTCTGGGATGCCTAGCCAAAGTGCTCGCGACATTCTTGTTCCCAGGAGCCTACAAGGGCTCTGCTGCCCTCCCTCCCCAGGTAAGCAGAGAGCAGCCTTTGAACAGTCGGCCGGCCTTGGAGGCCCCTGCACACCGCCGTGGCTTTTCAACAGGAGCCGTGGCCTCTTGCGGGGACCGTGTCTGTGCTGAAATGGATCTGTCTTGAGGCCACTTTGCTTTGAACTCTAGGGCAACTCCGAGAGTTGAAAGTGCCACCCTTTTGCGGAACTGGCGCAATGGCTGACTTGACCTTATGGAGCGGTCGTAAGTCGGCTCAGGCTCATGGAGCATCCCGTCTGTGCTGCCCTGGGTTAAGGGTCCTCTCAGCCGCAAATCCTGGGCAATAACCCCTGAACCTCCATAAGCCTCAGTTTCCCTGACTTAGAGTTGCTCCCTTTCTGGGCCCTGAGGCTGACGCGAGGCAGACGGTGCGGAGCCGTCTGGCCCGTGGTGGACAGTGGGTATTCACCGCTGCTGGCATCATCCTCACTGCCCACAGCCAGCTCACAAAGAAAGTGTTGTCACCCCGCCTCAGACGTCGATAATGAGCCCCAAGAGGCTGAGAACTTGCCGAGAGCCACTAAGCTCTGAGTGCGTGAGCTGGAGTCCACGTCCCGTGCCTGCCCCCGGCGGGCACTCACCAGCAGCCGCCACCGCCAGGCAAGTAGCCTTGTCTCTGGCTGGGACGCCTGAGTGGCCGCAGGTGCGATCTTTCTTCAGTTCACTTTCTACTCTGCAGCTGCAGGACGGGGGAAGCAGCCCTCGCTGTGCACCTTCCCGGGTTAAGACTGCGTCCCGTGCCGACAGTGGTCCCATCCACAGAGACAGGAAGGACAGTGGGGCTCAGGGGCTGGGGGAGGGACTGCTGTCTCAGGAGAACAGAGCTTCAGTTTGGGGTGCTGGAGAAGCCCTGGAGGTGCCGGTGGGGATGGTCGCACAGCAGTGTGACTGCACTGAGTGCACCTGAGCCGTGCACTGAAAATGGTCAGCATGGTAAATTGTATGTTGTGTGTGTCTCACAACTGAAAAAGAAAGGCCGCACCCCTATAGGCTGAAGCCCTGGCTCCTCGCCCCGCACACGGTGAGTCTGTCTGTCTGCGGTAGCCCTCTCCCCTGGCGCCCAGGAGCCCTGCTCTTGCGGCTTCCTCGCGCACACCGCACCGTCCTTCTTTCTTGCTCAGGCTGCCCTCTGTCTGGGAGTCCCTCAGTCCCCCTTTCCCGACTTCTCATCAAGGACGGCGCCGCCTAGGCAGGGCGTGGCAAGGGCACCTGGCCTCAGTGGCCTCAGGGCCCATAACACACTCTGTGCTGGCGCCTCTGGGTCCGCCCTGCCGAGGACTGTGATGGTCTCCTCTGGCCTCTCCCTGCTAAAGTGGGGGCCCCCAGCCACCCCTGGGGCTCTGGCTTCTCAGACCAGGCTCTGGTCAATGCCCAACAGGCTGGGCAGCACAGGCAGCAGCCCAGTGCCCCTGCCTGGAGGTGCAGGTTCCAGAGGGTGCGTGGCCCTGAACTCACCCTGCCCTCCACATTTGGGGCTAGGGACGTGGGGGGGGCAGGGCTGCACAGATGGGGCGTGCCACCTACTCTGTGCCAGAGAGGGCTGCAAGGAGAGTGGCGGGTAGGGCATCAGCAGGGAAGTGTCCTCTTCCTACAGAGGCCAGGGCTGTGGACGGGGTCAGCTGCCTCTGTGCCACCTTCCCCATCTGTGGCAGAGCCTCTGGGCCCTGGGATTCCACAGGGGCTGGGGACAGAGCTTCCGGGACAGCAGAGGCAGGACCAGGCCACGGGGGGTATGTGGCTGTGGGCGGTGGAGGTGAGAGGGATGGAGAGAGGTGGTGAAGTGTGGCCTGCACCTTCCTTCTGGGCCTGGTGGCCGAGGTGTGATCGAGTGCCCTGCCCAGGCTGGTCCTATCGCCCTATGCTGGTGTCTGCTTGGAGGTGGGGACTCAGAGCTCAGTGGTGACAGGCCTTGCAAGTAGCCATCACAGGGTCCTTCCCTGCAGCATCTCCACATAGCAAATCTCTCAGAGCAGTGCAGCCGTGACAAGAGCACGCACTGTGGAGTCACCCTGGCCTGGCTGGAATCCCCGCTCTAGCACTGCCTACCTGTGTGACCTTAAGCAAGTTGCTTAACCTCTCTGTGCTTCTGTTCCTCGATAATGAAAGCACCTACCTCCTGGGGTGCTTCAGTTCTTGTCCTGTAGAAAGGGCTGTGCCAATCTTGGCTGTTATAATTATGATCCTATTCCTGGCTTGGCCCTCCAGGGCAGAGTTCTGAACTGCCTCTCTGTAGATGACCAGGCAGAAGAAGTTGTGTGATTTGTCACTTTGGGGGCAAGCCAGCCATCGTCACCTCAGGTTAGCTCCCTTGACTTTTCCGAGAAGGGCCTGGAGCTGGGGCTGCACACAGCCCAGGTTTGGGGCGGCGGGGGGCCCCACCGCCCAGAGCCGGCTGGCTCGTGCAGTGCTGGGGGAGGTGGGGCTGCCGAGAGCCAGAAGACAAACATATTAACTGAACTTTCCATCTGTCATTTCAGAGAGTCATTTACTGCCTAGCTGTGGTTGGAAAAATTAAGCCCTTGTAATTTAGAGTCAACATTTCTCGCGGAATCATGTTAGACGGGTTGGCGGCTCTCGCAGGCTCTCGCAGAGTCGCCTATAAGCAAAACAAGTTTGCCTCGGCCCGCCGACCCACGCGGGAGGCTGGGCCTGTCCTGCGCTGGCCACAGGGCTGGGGTCACGGGGGGTCGCCTGCCGGAAGGGCCACAGCAGGGCTGGAGGGTGGAGCCCGTCCCCACCTGGCCGAGCCCCACTTGTCAGCGAGACCGCACTGCCGGGACAGAACGCCACAGGCCGGGCCGGCGCAAACAGCAGACATTTATTTTCTCACAGTCTTGGAGGCTGGAGGCCCGAGACCAAGGTGTGGGCAGGCAGGCAGTGCTGGCTTCTCCTGAGGCCCCTCCTCGGCTTCCAGACGGCCTCTGCCCGTGCATGCCTGCGGCCTGGTCTGTCCTGCAGGGACAGCAGCCTTGCGGGCTTAGGTCCACCTGATGGCCTCACTTTGACTTGCTTGCTCTGTAAGTGTCCTGTCTTCCAGATACGTCAGCCCTGAGGTACGGGGCAGCAGGGCACCAGCGTGTGAATTCAGGCGGAGGGCACAGTTCAGCCCGTCACAGGCTGTCCGTTCTAGATTGGCCATCCACACTCCTCCCTGGAGAAGCCGGTTTCCTTGACTCCATGGTGCAGGGAGGAAGCCGAGGCTCTGGACAGGCAGGAAGTTGTCCCGGAGCGCCGCAGCCAACAGCAGCATGCCGGGCGCTGCTCAGGCTCCTGGGATGCTCCAGAGGCTGCCGTGCCCATGAAGGGAAGACGGGCTTCAGCTCTAGGCAGAACCGTCCCCCAGGGAAAGGAGAGCCCTGGCGGCAACCTCCCTACCCTCGGGAGGGCCAAGCAGAAGTTGTCCCCAGGGCGGGCTCCTCTGCTTCACCGTCTGCCCTGCTAGTCCTCCACGGCCATTAGCCTGCGGGGCTGCCCACGATTGTCTCGTTCAACCTAGTTCCAGCAAATAAACTTTTGGGGCCTACCAAGTACTGGGTGCTAAATAATATAGTTTTAAAAGATGTTTAAAAATCACAACAGGCTGGCCCTGAATCAAGAAGGCAAATTCCTAGACCTCAAGCTGCGTAGTGTATATTTTAGGACTGGCCCAAACTTCTCATTTTAGGATGGGGAAATTGGGGGGCAGACTACAGGCTTTTCGAGGTCCCCGAACTTAGTCAGTGGTGAGACAGAAACTAGAATTCAGGCTCTGGGCCACCCCACATGGCGCTTTCCGGTAGGCCCGTAAGTTCTGTGCTCTCAGTGCCTCGTCATCTGCACAGAGCCCCAGGGCTGAGGTGTGGCTCAGGCTCTGGGTTTGGTGCAGGAGGGAGGTGGGAAGTGGTGCCGTAGGCAGGCAGGCAGGGGAGGAGAGGAGAGAGCATCATTTCAGGCCCACATGGGCAGAGCGGAGCAGGCCACGGCCACGCAGATCTGCAGCGGGGTCTGCGGGAGCAAAGGGCGTGTGGAACACATGGCGGCTAGGAAGCTCGCTCCCCAGAAAGGCCTCCCTCCAACCACATCCACACCTCTATTCCGAGATGGAAACTGAGGTTCACCCATGTGCAGTGACTCGCCCCAGGCCAACAGCGAGCAAAAAGGCGAGACCAGAGTTCAAGTTCCCTAGTTCCAGCCCCGGATAGTCCGAGAGACTCACAGTTGACTCTCAGGTCCCGCCCTGGGTTTAGGCTCACGGCGCCACGGTCCCCGTGCAGAGAGAGACAGCCCTGCTGCCCGGGGGCTGAGTCAGGGAACACCCCTGAGTGACAGCCCATCTGGACAGAGGCCAGGAGGTCTGTTTCCAAAGGGAGCATGGTTCTCTGACACCCCTCAAGTCCTCTGCGGAGGCCCCACTTGCATCTGCTGTCACCTCCCGGCCCCTGCCCTCTGCTCCCCTGACTGCTGAGAGGAAAGTTCTAATGTGGCTGCTCCGGGGCCGAGATTTGCGGGCCCTCAGTGTGCGGCTGTGCTGCCATCCGCCCACCCGCCCTGCCCTCCCCCAGCTCCCGCAGGAAGGACAGGGCCTGTCGGTCGGACGTCTGTCTCCTGCCGCTCCGGCCCGCCACCTCCGGACATGAGGCCCCTCCTGGCCAACGCCCTCCAAGCAAGAAAGCACACTGCTCTTCCCAGCCCCCAGCGCAGCTGCATGTGCCCTGCTGGAGGCTGCTTCCAGCTCTGCCCGCTGATCGGAGCCTGACTCTGACCCCGGCAGGGGCAGAATCTGAAACAGCCCCAAGCCTCCTGTGCAGGTGCAGGTTCCTTCCCTTGGGTGTGGGCAGGGCCCATGGCTCTGGCGCCATCACTCCTGCGATTAGGTTATGTCAGCTGACGGCAGGGGCTGCGCAGGTGTGAATAAGGTCTCTAATCATTTGATTTTGATCTAACAAAAAGGGAGATTACCCTGGTGGGCCTGACTCTATCAGGTGAGTCCCCAAAGGAGACACTGCCACACTCCCCTGCTGGCCTGGGAGAAGGCCAACACCATGCCCACGCGGGGCCCCATGCGGGGGCTGCAGGGTCTGCAGCAGCTGCGTGGCCTCTGGCCGACAGCCCCCTCGGTGCTCTGGCCACGGTGCCGAATGCTGCCGGCCACTGAGATGGGCCTCCCCCTGGAACTCCACCCAGCCAGAGCCTGGGCACAGGACCCGCCCACCTACACCTGGCGTCTCTGCCCGGGAACTGAGCTGCTGGTGTGTGTGTTTTAAGCCACTAGCTGTGTAGGAATCCCAGACTGACCTGCCTTCCCTCCCCAGGCTGCTCCCCCTCAGAGCCTGGGGATGGAGACACGCCGTGCCTGCACCTTGGTGGCACCAGCCCAGCGCAGGCACGTCTGATAGGAAGGAGCAAGCCATCCCGTCCACAACCCAGCATGGAAACACAAATATGCACTGCTTGCATGGCTGTGGGCTGGGGTGGCCAATGAGGGTGAGGGAGGCTGAGGAAGAGAGAGACAGAGACAGCAAGAGAAAGAGGTGGAGAGACAAAAGAGTGAGACACAGAGACAGAGCGGCAGAGACACACTCCTCTGGCTGTCACAGATCTGGCGCTTTTGTTCCAAATGCTTTCATCCTGCTTCTGTTTTACTTATTCATTTATTTTCAAATTTTTTCATCCTAATAGTGCCAGAAATGAAACAAAGCTCAGTAAATTTATCCCCATTGCCTCTGGGTAGAACTGTTTTCTCTTTCCGGGGAAGGGCGGCTCCCTGCAGACGGGGTCTGCCCTGGGGAGAGTACGTGGGGCTGCCTGGCGAGGAGCCTCAGCTGCGTGGGGTGGCGGCGCCGCCCGCCCTGCAAGGTGCCCGGGAAGAATGACTTTGTGGAAGGTAAATGTCTCCTTCGGGCAGCTGGAAAACAGAGGTCGGAGGGCAGTCATTCGCTAGGTCTCACGGTGGGTCTGGCTCGAATGCTGCTGCGGCTTTCCTAGGTGGTGGCCAGGGTCTTCAGCCTCAGGCTGTTGTTCAACCACAGTCGGTGGCTCTGACTCTTCCCACCTTTGGCCAAGACAATCTTGTGGCCTCAAATCTCATGGCCTCCACCTGGACAGTTCCCTGGAGCCACCTCCTGTGGTACAAAGAACAAAGGACACTCCCCTGCCCTCCTGACCACTGGGCTGGGGCAGAGATGCAGGTTTAAATTCCCAGAAACAGTGGGGGAGGTTTTAGAGAGACAGAAAACATTTTTACCCTTTTTCAGGCCATTCTCCCTGTTACACTCTGAGTGAGGGCGGCGAGGGGCAGAGTCCACATGGACCTGCTGTGGATGTTGGCCCGGAGCGAAGCTGACCTGTGTTGGCTGAGGCCGCTGAGATGTGCTGGTTGGTGTTACTGCAGCACAGCCCACCCCATGCCAGCTGCAGCCTGCCCGGGCCGCTCGGCACAGCGTCTGTCCCTTGCTGGCCAGCATCTGGGTGACAGGCACGTTGACTTGAGCCATGCAGCGGTGCTCCTACAGATACTGATCTGGGCTTGGGGGCTCTGGGACAGCTGGGGCTTCTGGTGGACAGAGGAGCACCTAAATCTGTTAGAATTTGGAAAGCCTCGATTTTATTTTTTCTTACTTGTACACAGATACACTCATACTACATACACAATTTTGCTCCCACTTTTTCATTCACTTTCAACATTTCTCCATGTTGTTACAGAATTTGTAAGCATTACTTTTAATGGCTGAATAAATACTTCAGAGTGGATTATGAAGTAACTTACTTCATCATGGTTCCCTGTGGTGGAATGCTCAGATTGTTTGCAATTTGTGCTCATATTAAGTACCACTGCAATAAACATCTTCGTGTATAAAGCTTGTTTTCTGTTTAATATTATTTATTTTGGCTAGGTTCCCAGAAATGGAATACCTGGGAAGAAATGCCATGAAACCTTGTCTTTTTCAAACCTAGATTTTAGAAGTAGAGCAAGCATTCATCCACAGTGATGCTGCGGGACTGTCAGGGAAAGCAGTGTGCCCTTTCGTCTTAGCGAGGGAAGCTGCACAGGCCCTGCCCCACTTCCTGACTGTTGCCTAGCACTCTCCAGGGCTACAGTGGCACAGCCAGGCCTGCCTGGGGTCCTTCCATGGAATGGGCCCCAACAACTGCAGCTCAGTCCTCTCTGACTCCAGCCCAACTTGCAAAACTCCTGCAGCACACCACTGTCTGCCCAAACGCCTCCATTGGGTCCACAGGCCCCAAGGGTGTCTCCTGATGGTTGGCTATAGGCCTCACTTTACACCTTGGGCTCCCACGTTCATTCACGCCTGGCTACCGGCATCACCCTTTGCAGTCCCAGAGCCAATACCCCCTTCTTGGGCAGGAGCCCCCACCATCGCTTCTCCCTCTAAGTGGCAGTGCCTGCAGCTCTCCGGGACCTTACAGCTCAGTGCTGGATGAATACCTCCACCCGCCATGTGAAACACCCGGCTCGGGCCACACTCCAGAGGCCCTGGGCCAGCCTTTCCCTGCCACCCTCTCCAGACCTTCTCCTGACCCACCTACGGACCTGGCTTACACCCAATCTGAGTGACTCCACAGTGCTGCACTCAAAGTCAGCCCCCTTCCGTCCCCAAGCCCAACCTGTGCCCTGGGCCAGCCTTTCTCCCCTTAGCAGTAACAGCGACTCCTCCTTGACTAAACTTTTACAGGCTCCTCTCAGTCCTCTTTCCAACCAGACCTTGTCCTTGGCAGGCCCAGCCCAGTTTTAGCAAAGAATCCTACTAAATCCTTTTGTGAGGACCCACCCCCATGCTGCTATCCAATGGAACTCCTCTTTCTGCACCTGGACGCTTAACCAAGCTCCTCGTAGTGATTTTCCACCCACTTCCTCACCCTGACCACTGGCTAAAAATCCCCACTGGCCCCTGGTGTACTCAGAGATGAGTTCAACCCTCTCCCTTATTGCAATGATCTCGAATAAAGTCTTCCTTTCTGTTTTTAATAAGTGTCAGAATAATTCTTTTTGATGGGGGCTGTTCATTCCATCTAGGAAGGGGATGAGAAAAGTTAGCTGGAGGAGTAACTTTAGTGCTGGGGAACAGCTGTCACCCTCCTCCCCGACCTGGTCTCTCCCACAAAGGACACCATCCTTGGTGCAAACCCACACCAGCCAGCCGTCCATGCCTGCCGTCTGGTGTGCTCCAGCCCTGCCACTCTGCTGCCACACATGCCACGGGCTGGGTCAGGAGGTGGCCCCTGGAAACTCTGGTGTCATGCAGGACTGCAGGACACCTCTGCGTTGGAGTTTCTATGCTATGTATCTCGTACAGTGGGAGAGCTGGGACGTGCGGTGAAAGGACATTCTCAGTGCCTTTCTTCACAGCCTGCTTGCCTGGCATCCCAGCCCCACCTGCATCTCACAGCATTGTCTTCAAGGCCAGCTCATCTATTTGCTCAACTCTCATTTATCATGCTCCTTCTACATCATCTTGTCCTAATGTAACAGTGGGAATGGCCTGGGAAAGGGTAAAACTATTTTCTGTCACTCTAAAAGCTCCCACTCCTTTTGGGAATGGAAACCTGCATCCCTGCCCCATGCCAGTGGTCAGGGCGAGGGGGGCAGCGGAGTGTCCTTTGTTCTTTGTACCACAAGAGGTGGCTCCAGGGAACTGTCCATGTGGAGGCCACGGGATTCTCTTATCTGAGGGTGGGATGAGCCCATCAACTATAGTTGAACAGCAATAGCCTGAAGCTGAAAACCTCCCCTCTGCAAGCTCTGTATCCCTGCTCAGGGGCAGGGCGTTGGCACTGCAAAACAGGAGTCTGCCAACCTCCTCATTTGCTGGCAAATCAACAAATTTCTCTTTTCTTCTCCTCAAACCACTTGTTCTGGTTCTTCTGATGTGGCTCAGGGACAAGCACCAGCGCTTTTGTTAACATTAAATTATAGGTGGATACTTGGTATCTTCAGGTTTTTTTTTTGTTGTTGTTTGTTTGTTTACTTTTCATTTTATTTTATTCATTCAACAAAGATTATTGAGCTGCTAAGCACTTGTGAGGCTCTGGGGACACCACCATGGGGCATAAGGTGGGCGAGCCCTGCCCCACGTAGCCCCGTCTTGAGAAGAAGTCTGCTGGGGCAGAGGTCTTGTCTGGTAGGACAACACTCAGTCTCATCCCTGAGTTGCCAAGGACCTGATCGCAGAGTGGAAAGGAAGAGTCTGGACCGTGGTCTCTGTGTGTCTGTGCAGTGTCAGACATGCCACATAGACTATGACTCGCAGGGCGCGATAGGCGACAAACTCTTAGAACAGCCCCTTCCTCCCCTCTTCCTACCTTCTTTCTCTTCACCTTTCCTCCCCTCCAGCCCAGATTTTCCCCCACCTGCCCTGAGGGAATTCGACCCTGGGCACGTGCAAACGCACCGGTCCTGACAGCAAGGTGTGGCCCCAGCTCCTGAAGGAGCTCTGGCTGCAGCCATTCTCTAGAGTCTCCTGGGGACCCCACCTGGGGCTGGGCCCTCCCCACCTCCACCACAAAACGCTTCCATGGCCCTCTGAGGAGGGGACCCCCGCTCGAGTCCCTGCATGTTTGTCCCTCCTTTATGGCCCTGGAGCCCAGTGACACTGTGGCCAGGGGCGTGGGCAGACGTCTACACCTCACCAGACGCTCGTTCTGGGCAGAGACTGCCCTGCCCTGGTCGCTCCTAGAGTGCCTGGCGCTCGGCAGCTGCTCAGAAGACGTGTGTCTAGAGGATGAAGGAGAAGCACTGGCCCAGCATGGCCTCTCTCCGCAGCGGCACTCAGGGCTTCTGCTGCCGCGCCCCACTCGCCCGCCGTCCTGCTGCAGCCGAGCCCCTCTCAGAGTCAAGACTCTCTGAAAGGTGATGTCTGGCCAGGTGGTGCATCCTGCCTCACCTGGGGCACCATCGGAGAAGACCCAGCCAGGCCATGTCTCTCAGAACATTCTAGAAAATTTTGTCTTCCTGATTTCAAGCAAGACTGTGGGGCCAGCTCTGCTCTGCCACCCTGCCACAGGTGAGCTTGCCTGCCCTTCCTTGGGGCTTGAACAGCCTCATCACCAGCTGCTGCATCTTGGGCCCACCGAGGACAGAAGTGAAAACACAACGGCAGCAGCTCAAGCCGTGTCTCCCTGCAGTCCTTACTGGGCGAAAGGGGCAGAGAGGGCCCAGCTTCCACTCTGGGCCAGGGTGCTGGCCAACCTCCCCCTCCTCTAGGGTGTGATGAGCCCCAGGGTGCCATACTCAGGGCTGGGGTGTGCACACGTGTGTACAGATGTGAAAGGGAGAAAGAGGGGGTGGAGAGCGAGCTGCATGGTGACAAAGCAAAGGGCCAGCAACAAGGTGGCCAGATGGAGGGGCAGATGCCCTTGAGCTCCAGTTGGCAAAAGGCCGCCACACCATCGGCTGAAGGAACTTTCCAGTCTGTGTTTGCCCCCATTCCTGCATCCTGGCTTTGGATCTGTTGGACCGTGAAATCTTGCATGCACTCCAGCTCCTCTGTGAGTGGATTCATTCCCAGGCAATTCCTAGCCCAGGACTGGTCCCTCTTTGAGTCCCATCTCCCCTTCGTCTCCTGGCATCCCTGCCTCCTTCCCAGGCCCAGCCACTCCAGGCACCTTCCCGCCACGGCTGCGTGAGGTCCACACAGCAGCCTCAGGCAGACGCTGGTGTTCCCATTGGAGACAGTCACAGTGACTCCTGTGAAGGGCGCTGCCATCGAGTGTCTCCTTGTGAGGGCAGGGTGGCTCTGCACACTGGACGGACGGGGGCTGCAGTGCAGAGCAGCTGAGTGAGTGCTCCAGTCCCACAGTGGCCCACGGGCAGAGACAGGCGTCCAATCCGGGTCTGTCTGACCACAGAGCCTCTGCTCATTAACCACGGTGTTAAACTGACAGAAAAGTGGGCGTGAGAGCGCTCGTCGTGGGAAATAGCATCTCAGGATGTGCTGACATCCTCACCCTGTTTCTTGGGATGTGTCTATTGAGAGGCTTCCACGCGCTCACACGATAAACAGAACAAAGAACCTTTACAGAGTGAATGAAAAGAAAAACACGGAAGTGCCCAGCACACACTGCAGCCACAGACCCACTAGGAAGGCTGGACTGTGACCTGACCACGCAAGGACGGTGGGCTGCGGGACGGCTGCCCACGCCCGGTGGGGCCGCCACAGGGTACGGCCTCTCTGGGAAGCAACGGGGCCTTCACTGCAGAGTCACAGACACTCGCCATGGGACCCAGCAACCCACTCCCGGTGTTTGCCTAGAGAAGTCAAAATATAACTCCATGCGAAGACCTGCCCACAAGTATTTAAAGCAGCTTTGTTCATAACTACCAAAGAGCAGAATCAACCCAGATGCCCATGCATATAGGAACAAATCATGGGACGTCCCAGCGAGGGAATGGTGCCCAGTGATGGATAGGAAAGGACGACAGCCCCAGGCAGAGGGACGCTGGACCGCAGTGCATTTGCTAAGGGGAGGAAGCCGGTCACCAAAGCCACACGCTGTGCAGGACAGTCTGCTTGTGTGGCATTCTAGAGACGGCAGTACACAGGGACAGGGAGGCTACAGGTGCCTTGAGCAGCTCCATGGACAGAATATTCCACATGGAGAGAGCTGACGAAACATGGATCCAAATGCGATAGATGGAAACATTATATATCTGATTGTGGTGGTGGTTACATCTATTTGCTAAAATTCATGGAAGAGTGCACCTGAAAAGGATGAATTTTATGGTACGTAAAATTATACCTCAATAAATCTGACTTACAAAAAGTACTGAGCTCAGTAGACCCTCTTTGCCTGTGAGTCAGAGGAGCCCAAGCTTCGCCTTAGCAAGTTGCTTAAATGCACAAACCTCAGTGAAGACAGTGATTCTGATTGTCACAGGCGTTGCTGAGTCGAAGGCGAGAGGAAGGAGAGGCGCTATGGAGAGAAGGGTGCGAAAGCCCAGGGAGGGAGGGGGGCAGGCAGGGGGCGGCGGCCAGCAGGGGAGAGGGTACAGTGGGGCAGACCCCGTGGGCATGGCCTGTCTGCGAGACGCAAGACCCCACAGGGGCTTAGGTGGGGTTGGACAGGGGGACTCCCTGGGGAAGGAGAGGTCAGGGAAGGACAGGGGTCAAGGCCCTGGCAGGGGTTCATTCAGGATAGACCCAAACTCACAGAGCAGGAAAAGCCGAACTGTGACTGGCTACAGCACAGAGGGAAACACGGCCCCAGCTGAGAACTGCCACTCCAGCACCAGGATCCTGGGCTGGGGCCAGAGAGCACTGCTAGTCACTCCACCCACGACACACAGCCAGGGCTGCAGCCCCAAAGCCCGTGCTCAGCCTGGGGCGCCACAGCTGTGCCTACCCCTGTGCCCTTATCGCAGGCAGCAAGACCCACTCTGGACCCCAGGTGGTGTCCCTGGGGCTCTCTGCCTCTGGCACAGCGAGGCACTGACAGCATGGTGGACCTCGCCCCTCAGAGCCACCTGGCCTTGGTTTTCTGGCTGCACCTCTCAGGGATGCCTTGTATCCATGAGGTCACAGAGGTGATCCTTCTCCTCTGAAGTGAGCCTCTAGAAAGCCTGCATTTGCTAGAGAACAGGAGCGGCCCCTGCGAGGAGGTTATGCCACCTGCCACAGAGGGTCCAATGCAGCCCTGGCCGGAAGTGGGGTGGGACAATTGGCTGCCTTTGAATTCCTAGGTCTGTGCCCTGTAGTGGCTTAAAGGAATAGTTCACAGGGGTCTCCCTAGTTAAGCTCTGCTGGTTCATCACCCCAGACTCAATCTCTACCTTGTGCAGGCAAAAATGGTGAGCCCAAAGAGCCACGAAACAAGGCCTGTGCCCATAGGCCAACTTGCCCATCCCTGGAGATGAAGCATGCCTGGGAAAGAGTTGTCTGCCTGCCTGGTGCCTGTCCCTCCCAGGGGCAGTTGGCTACCCGTTGAGGGTGGTGGGCCCCTGTATGGCTGGTGAGTTTAGAAGATAGCATCCCTCGTGTGCCGGGGTCACTTCCTACATTCTCTTTGCTCTGTGGCTTGTCTGCACCTGCAGCTTGACGGGCTCAGGTTCAGCTCCCTTTGGAGGCAACTGTTTAAAAGGCGCCCAGTCCTCGGCTCTGAGATTGTCCAGGGCCTGCTCATGGCCCATCTGCCTCCTTAGGCACCTCGCCGCTCTGTTTCTGGCTTTGTCCCCTCATCGTTTCTCCTCTGTGTGATGCGGGCTGCCCTCCAGCCATGGGGTTAGTCCCTAGTTTGCCCCGCTCCTCGGCTCCTGGGAGAGGCCAGGCTCTGCATGATGAGCTGATTCTTTTGGCCTCAGTGGAACGTCACGTACTCTGGCTGGGTTTCATAGTTTAGAAATGCAAGATCTTATTTGGCTACAGAGCCCCAAGTAATAAAACGAGTCTGGGAAGTATAACCTGTGACAGGCGAGGACTTCTCTAAACCTAGCGCGTCTCAGGCACAACTGCACCGCGGTCTCCGCCGCTCTGCTGGCCGCAAGCGCTGTGCCTTCGGAGGTGCGGACAGCTGGGCAGACACTCCCAGGTGGTTCATCACCACAGTGTGTTGCAGACCCCCGGGGATCCGGGGCTGATGTGCGAGCAGCTGGGCAGAGGACAGCAGTCTCTGCAAGCACCCCTGCCCAGGCGGTGTGCACGGCAGGCCCAGCCTGTGTCAGGTCCCCGGTCACTTCTCTGCACTGGACTCTGATTACACCACAGTCTCCTGGCCAGATCTCCCACAGGAGAATTGCGGAGGGGCTGTCATGGGAGCGAGTCCAGTGACTGGCCCTGAGCCGGGATCTGCTCACATGGGTGGACATCTGCAGAGCAGATGTGTGCCCGCAGGGGACCCTGGTGAGGGGGAGGGTGAAGAGAATCGCTTTCTGTGTAAAGCACATGCTCCAGTGAGGGCAAAGCCCGTGTCCAAGCCCCCCTGAACAGTACAGGTTTCCTAGCTTCACACAGCGCCCGTCAAAGGAGGCATCTGGTCAACCTCCATGTGCTTTCTTGCTTGACACGACACAGATGGGCTGGTCCTTGCTAAGTGGATTACGATCTTACTATCTGAGTCCAAAACCCGTCTGGCCCAGGATATCTGGTTCTTCACTCCCAGGCACTTGCAGAGCTGTGCAATGTTTCCCTACTCTCAGCCATCCAGCACCAAAGTCCAACCCCTGTGATTTACTCAATATTTTCTTTAAATTGATTCACTCATATTGCCTAAATAAATAAAATTTAAAAAGAAACTTTATGCCACACGTATAAATAGGAAACTATTAATACTTGCCATAAGTAGAAGGGAACTATATTTAAAAATACAATGAAAATAAAGAAAGTTTATTAAATTCTAGCAAGATACTGTTTTGCCAAGTTTCTCAGACTGAAACTATTCTCCCTTTGTTAAAAAGAGAAATTATCACATATTAGAGCAGTGTTGCAGACATGCCTTTGGGGATCTAAAGAGAACTAGAAGGAGAATTACATTTACATTACCAAATTCAGTGTTATTTTATTCATCCACTTATTAAGCACTTATTGAGTGCCTGAATTGAGGAGATAGTTCTTGGGGCAGATTTAAATGTGAAGTCATAAAATTTCTTCCCTTGTAGAGCTGACAAATCTAGCGGGAAGACAGACAAGGAATAAGGAAATAAATTTTTAAAAATCTATTTTATTAGGAAGAGAAAGCAAAGAAAGGGATCAGAGAGTTGAGTGTGTTTTAAGCAGGGGTGTGTTTTGCAGCGGGGGAGGCGTGGAGGATCTACAGCTATGTTTTGGCCATACTGAGTTTGAGATTCCAAATAGGTATTCCAATGGTGATTAGAACTAGGTCAACGTGGAGCGCTTGGGCTGAAATGATAAACTTAGGAGTATTAATGGCATAGCTGCTGTTTGAAGCCACAGGCCTGTGTGTGATTCCCTGGGGGGCAAGTGTACGTGAGAAGTGGCATCCGACAGCTGAGCCCCTTGATCTCCCACATTAATGGACCAGGCAGGAGAGGAGGTGCCAGCCAGGGTGATGACGCCCGGCGCCAGCTATGGTCCTCAGTGTCCACGGAGCAGCCCTAGGAGAGTGCCTAGGGAGGGTGGAGTGGTCAACTAACAGACACTGCTGCAAGGTCGGGTCAGATGAGGACAAAGACTTGACCCCTGGACTTGACAAGACGGAGGTGGTCAGTGCAGTTCCAGTGGAGCAGAGGAGGAGGAGGGGGCACCTGCCTAGAGACAGGGAATAGAGACCCCTCTTTACTCTTCCAAGGAACAGTGCTGGCAGTGAAGAACTCATCTGTGCAGCTACCCCTGAAACATCTCCTGAGCCACCTAAAGCAAATTGTGGACCAAGTGGCCTGAACCCTGGAAACCCAGACAAACGGGGGCCCCTCCTGCTGCTGCCCTTGAGCCTGCTCACACCATCCGAAGTGCCCTCTGGGTCTTTCTTGGCTGGGTGCCAGGGGCCTTGCGGCCCCTGCTCAGCGCAGATGCATCTAGCCGAAGGGCAGGCTCGTGCCGGGGCCGCAGGCCGCACACAGCTGGGGCCTTATTCCAGAAGGCAGCAAGGCGCCGTGGCAAGGCATGCTCCAGCACAGATATTTATTGATCTTGATTCACGCTGTCCAAGAAAAGCTTGGCCACAGGGCCTCCAGTTCAATCACAAAGATGTGGGGGGTGGGGAGGAAAAGGAAATGGAATTTAAAGAAATCTGTCCTTAAGAAAATAACTCTTTGTAAACCTGATTTTGGTGAGCCCAGCACAGGCAATAGTGAAATGCTCTGTTACTCTTCGAGGCAGCAGTGAATAGGGGCTCTGTTACCAGCTGGCAGGGCTTCCAGAAGCAAAACATGCCAGGGAGATCGGAGAGGGGCCTCCCTGCAGCCAGTGCAGCAGAGCCACAAGGAAGTGGGCCTTCCTCCTTCAGCCCTCCGCCCGCCATGCCGGACAGAAGAGCCCTCACACCAACATGCATTTTTATTTTGAACAAATAGAGCAATTAAAAGGCACCCACACCAGATTTTTTTTTTCTCCTGAGGCTATTTTGGGAGGCTGCCTTCAGACTGGCTTCATCTGCACCTCCTTTTCTTTTCTGTTTGGCTGCAGATACTAAGAAAAGCCTGCAGTAACCATCGAGAAAGAAGTTGGAATAGCTGGATTTATTTTTTGTGAGAAGAAGAAGATAGTGACAACTGCGGAGAGCCTGCCACACCCCAGGCACCTGGCGTTTGCCTGCTTCTTGGCTCTTTGGCAGCACCCTGTTTCATTGACAGGAAACTGAGGCTGAACTAGGGAATGGCTTCTCGGAGACCTCGGTGTGCCTGGGAGGGGTTGCTCCCTCTGATAAGTAGCCTCTTCTGATGTTTTCCAGACTGTCTGATTTCTTGGCAGCAGCAGAGATTTCTGTCCTTGACCGTGGACTTTTCATAATAAGATAGGATGTAAAGTCACACACCTGAGTCTAGAGGTTGCATCCTAGCTCCCAGGGCCAGCCTGCTCCGGTTGGCATGCACAGTGAGTGCGGTTCCTGCTGGGGGGTGGGGAGCATGTGTGCCTCTTCCAGTCCCCCACGCCCCCCAGTCTCCTCCCTATTTCCTCCTGCAAGTGGACCCTTATCACTGCGCCTGCTTGGCTCACAGCATTGGCCTTAGGACCTCTGCCTAGAGCTCCACCTGCTCCCAAGGGCTTTTCTCAGGCAATCCTTGCTGAAAGCCTCCTTCATTCAGATAAAGTAGCTGAGGCCCAGAGGGGTTCAGCAATTTGCCTCAGACCATAGAGCTGAGACTCAAACCTCAGTCTCAGGGCTACAGACTCCCAAGTCAAAGCTCTTTCCCTGATCTGCACATACCCAGCGTGTGGGCTCTTAACACCCTGCCCTGACTCCCTTCATTAGGACTAAGGCCAAGTTGGAAAGGTGAGCCACCCGTGGCTGTGGCTGATGACCTCAGCCAGCCAGCTCTCAGGACTGCAGAAGCTTCTCACCTGCCAATGACAGTCCTTTAATATTATCCTCCGGCTTGTACCCTCCTCATTGCCAGAGGGGTTGGCATCCTTATACCCATTTTACAGATGAAGAAACGAAGGTACAGGGTCTTGCCCAAGGTGACACAGCTGCTAGGTGATAGATTCAGGGTGCGCATCCCCACTTGCCTGGCTCCCAAGACCACTGGCTTTGTGCCATACCTCAAAGCTGCCCTTCAGGCCCCGTGCCCTGGGTGCAAGTGTGAGCAGTTCCTAGCACCCTGTGTTTGCCTTGCACATGTTCCCTGTTACAAAGCCACAGAGAAGACCTGCACAGACCCTGGGTGGCACATTTCATGCCACGCTCTTGCTGAAATGTCCTACTTGGAAGCAATGCGCAGCCTGCTTTGTCCTGGCGGCGGCCTGGCCCCTGCCGTCTTTCCTAGTGGGTGGCTCTCCAGAAAGCCCACATTTCCTTCCATTCTGCCTCCTGGTTGAGTCAGAAGGGGCTGAATTTGCATCCTTAGTCACATCCCTCTGCCCTGAAGTCCAACAGCTGCCGACAGTGTGGGAGCTGGTTCAACCCATCAGCCCGGGGCCGCCGCACCGCTCTCCTCCCGCGCCAGGCCCCGAGCGGTGCCTCGAACTCCACGAGGCGCCTCCAACCCGGAGGCAAAGTCATCGGTTCTCTGCTCAGAGCTTCATTCCAACCACCCCAAAGGCCGCGGCGAGGGCCCTGGGCGTGTTGGATTCTGTCCTGACACTGCTGAGCTCTACGGGGAGCTGCAATGAAAGAACATAAAATACGCCGAGGATGAAGATGTGAAGGCTTGAGCAGCCCACGAAGGCTTTCTCCCTGAAGCCCTGAGTCTGGGCAGAGACCAGCCCTTTCTCCGAGGCTGAGCCTTCCCTCGGGCCTCTGGCTTCAGCATTGCAGACCCAGCGTGAACCTTCAGAGACGCCAGCTCATCTTCTCTTGGCAAAGGCCGGCTTCCTCTCTCAGCGCAAATGAAAGCATGGAAGGCTTGTAAAGTCGACTCCAAAGGCATCACGCATATCCACAAACTCTTAAAACCCAGCATTTGGATGAGCTGTGAGGAGATGGATCAGAAACACATGGGTAGATTCTCTGTAAACCGCTCCGTGGGCCCCTGAAATCAAGGCAAAGAGCGTGCTTGGCAAGGCCCGCTCGGGAGCCCGGCTCTCCCACACTTGCAGCGTCTGCGCATGTTGCCCAGGCGGAAGGTGCTGTGGCTCCCTGCCCAAGACTCATCCTCCCCTCAGGGACCTGGGGAAGGGGAAGGAAGTGAGGAATGAAGAGGAAGTGAGAGGGCAGCGAGAAGCCTCGGGAAGCTGGGCTGTGAGCCGGCGGAGCCCGAAGGCGTGCGGACAGTGTGAGAAGGCTGGGGCGCAGCTCAGGCAGCTTCCCAAACCTGCATCTGCCACCAGTGTCTCCCGGCTTCTCTGCCAGTGATCTGGGCAGCTCCTTCTGGACAGCGTGGACTTGCGAATGGGAGTGCACGCCACTTAGAAGCCCTCCTGTCCTGGAGTGGCCAGAGCACACAGAGCCATCGCGCCGCACGGCCGTCCCCGTGGAGCCTGGCAACGCAGGCCGGGCTGTCACGAGCTATTGCTCGGCTGGCGTTGGGAGGCATGATCTGTTATTTTCCACCTGTTTACTTCTAAAACAAAGCCCTTTTGATGGGGTGGACTCTGTTTTTAATACTTCAAGTGAATAATACTTTCAGACCAAGTCCATGTTTGGCGTCCAGCCAAGACCAGATCCCATATGTTCAAGGTTAATGACCAACTGGTCTAGAAAAGGCCAAAGGATCGAGAGATGTGTGGAAAGCACATTGGAGACAACCCCTGACTTTCTGAGGCACTTACAGACTCACCTGTGAGCTGACAGCCCCACCCCAAAGCCTCATCACCCAAGTCACCCTGATGCGCAGCATTCTGCCCCATCAGAATCGCCCACTCTTGTGCGTGGCTGGGTGGGGTCAACGCGGAGCCGTGGGGAGTGCATTGGTTTCGGCACCGGCCTGGCCTGAGCTTATGCTCAGCTCAGTCTCTGGTCTCGGGTGGATCCTATATTCCTTCCCCGCTCATTGCCCTAACTCTGCTCTCCCTGCCACCCCCATCAGAAGTCTGGATTTACACACCTTCCTTGAGCCTGCGGGGTTTAAAATCAGAGTTCTCACTTTATCCACCCTAGCCAAACAGCTGCAGCACCAAGGCTGCTCCTGCTCTCAGTGTGTCCTGAGATCTACCGCACGCTGCCCTTTCCAGGCCTTCTTCAGAGAAGGGTGGGGCTGCAGGAAAAAGATACCCGGGCGTCTGGGACTGTGAGGCTTTGGGGTTTAGATGCAAATCCCAAGAATGAGTGGGCTCCTGGCGGCAGCTCTGTCTAGCTACGCACCCCCTGCTGCTGCCGGGCGGGGCTTCCGAGGGGAGGGAGGCATCCCTGACCCCATGGGTCCCTTGCATGGAGAGACAGGGACATAAACACAGAATAACTGAAACACGCGTTGATGTTACAGAGTTACAGGGCAGGTCCATTCTTAAACTCTGTGTTCCTGTACTTTCTATTTTATAATAAACATGCAGTTCTTTGGTAATTAGAAAAAGGGGACTAAAGATTTAAAAAGGACGATGTAGTACACAAAATGTATTACCTGGAGAGAGGGGTCTTTTATCTCGGAGGGATAAAAAATTAAGCCAGGCCAGACCCAAGGGGATGCATTTGCATTTTGAAATTCCTTCAGGGTATGTGGAAGGTGCTCAGAGAGCAGCTGGGCTGGGACCAGTCAGGGACTCTTTTTTACCTGCCAATGCAGGCCGACAGCCAGACAGCCAATTCTGCTAGGGGTCAGTGGGGCCCGGCTGGCACCTGCCCCCAGGCTCTGCAAGGCTGGCCACTCCTCCCCCATCAGGGAGGGGACCCAGCAGGGCTCCACCAGGCCATCAATCTTCATTAAGCCGTCATTGTCTTCCAGAGGCTGGCAGTGCTCGGAAGGGCAGCTGGATGGAGAGCGCTGACCCCAGAATATTTAGAAATAAAGGCTAATTGGCCGTAGGAAAATCAGACAGATAGCATCGCTGGTGTTTCAGCTCCTGGGTGCTTGGACGCCTCTCCCAGTCACACTTCTTCCTGGTCCTCAACAACGGAGAAGCCTGCCAGGCACTCACTGACCCTCCCAGCAGGTGGAACTACCCAGCGACGTGACAGATGTCCCTTCACTGGGCGCTGTCAGAGACGGGGTGCATGGAAAAAGTGGGCTGGAGGTGGCCCTGACGGGGCAGGGTGGGGTGGGGGGGGCAGAGCCAGGCCCTTGGCTGCCATTCCAGCTCCCAGGACATGCGGTTTCATCATTTTGGAGACTTTATTTTTTTCAGCTTTATTGAAGTATAATTGACAAAAATTGTATGTATTTATCATGTATGATTGGTGTTTTGATGTACATACATATACATTGTGGAAAAAATCTCTATAATCGAGTTGATTAATGTTAGGTTTGTTCCAGGTGGGAACTCGAAAAGTATGTATGGGACCCAATGTGGTTAATAGAAAACTAAGGTTTATAAAACAGTAGCCACAGGAGTCTGGAGAGTTCCTGACGTTGTAAATCTAACAGACAGTTGCAGCCAGCATTTCTACCCCCTGATAAGGACGGAACTACCCCTCCCTTATCTCTACAGGATGAGACTGACCCAAGGATCCCAGAAATTGGTTGTTGAAAAAAATTTTGTTGTAGCAGCTGTTCTGGCCCAGGTACTCCCTTCCCCGGAGAAACCCTCATAAAACCCAAGGCTCTCACCTCCCTCAGTGTGGATGCTCTTTGGCCTCCACCCACCTGCACCCAGATGCCCCAGATAAACAGCATTTGCTGCACACGATGCTTCGGCTCCGTGTCTCTCTCTCTTTCTCTCCCTCTGCTCTGGGCCTAGCAATTAACATCTTCATCACTTCATATAATCACCATTTTTTCTTTCTCTCTCTCTTTTATTTTTTAGTAGTGAGAACACTTAAGGTCTACCCTCAGCAAATTTCAAGTAGACTTTTTTATCAGAGCAAAGACCCTAATGCTAGAAGGAATTCAACGGCAGGGCCATACTAGGTGTTGTGCTGTTCTCAGGGGGACATTTCATAGCATTCAATTTGTACAGAAAATGACCATTGACACGTGCTTTCCCATAAGTCATTTAGTAAGTTTCACTGGGCAGGAACTGGTGATTCAGAAGTGAGGACCCTGCCCCTAAGCAGCTCATGATCACTGTCCGTGTGTGTGTGTTTATGTGTGTGTTTGTGTGAGACGGCGCCTGTGTGTGCGAGCGCACACGTGGGGAGAACAAGAGTCACCCAGGAAACCCGGGCATCTAAGAGAAGGACAGGGAGGGACTGAGAGCATACATGGGGTCAGTTAACTAAGCCAACATCCCATTTTACAGTCGAGAAACTGCGGCACAGACTTCTCCAAGTGACACAGCTAGTAAAAGGTGGGTTCAAATCCAGGCCATTGACTTAGGCTTCTGGGAGCTAGATCAGAGAATGCACAACATCTTGAAGGACACTAGCAGCCCGGCTTTGCAGAGTTGTCCTTGACATTTGCCGGCACAGCAGCTGTGCAGAGTCCAGCGTGAGTCCATGGTCACGCGTCACTGCTGCCCTGTGCTGAGCACGGCGGCACCGCCCCCACTGCTCCTGGACTCCCAGGCTGCTGCAGTCGGGCCTCCTGTATTCTGGGGAGGGCATGTGTGGCCTCCTGTGAAGCTCTGATGCCACACACTGCACCATCTCAGTCCAAAGCGGGGCTCTAAGTTTGCACTGTTGATGTGTGTGCATAGCATGACGTCCAAAGTGCATCCCGGGCAAGATCACGCCTCCACTCTGCTCATCTGATTCCCATAGGCCACCTGATGATGGCAAGTCATTTCTGAGACCTTGCTTGACTCCTTCTTTCTGCAAGCATCTACTGAGCAATTTTGTCGGTCACCATTCTTGGCACCAGGGGCAGAGCAGTGAACAAAACCAAACCGACGGGGAGAAGTATTGCTTGGAGGTCCGGGGTCAGCGGGCCTTATGAGGACACTGCCTGCCAGCCCCAGTTGGAGCCTCTGAATCGCCGGCTGTGGGCAGGGCCCCCGGATGTGCACCTCTAGCAGGGTCCCAGGGCTGCTGGCCAGGGCACACACTTTGGGAAGCACTGCTCTGGAGGGTCCCCTCATGAGAGTAACATTGGGGTGGGGGTGCCAGTGAGCTCAGCAGACCCCAAGGCAGAGCTCCTGGGAAGAGGGTAAGAGAGGGAACAAAACCAAACCCAGAAACTGCTGCCACACAGGGAGACCAGGACGAGACGTGGCTTTCATTCTAGGAGTGCAGCCTCCTGTGTGGGCACAGCTGTGCCTGCGACGTCCTAGGAAAGGGGCACAGCAGGATGAGCGGCATTGACGTGCTGCAGGATCCTCAGATGGAAGGGGACTGCAGAATGTCCTCGGGCAGAGACGAGGCAGGGAGGGGTGTGCACAGCGCTGCAGACCCACCTCCGTCACGCGCTGGGGCCTCCCAGCAGCCTGGAGACCTGCGCTGTCATTCCCGTCTCTCGCATGAGAGAAGTCAAGTAACTCTCCCAGGCTCACAGAAGCAGTGAATGGCAGAGCCCAGCTCAGAACCGACACGTATGGTCTCACCGCAGGTTGAGCTACTCCGACACCCACCAAGGAACAAGGCAGAAACCAGGAGCAGCCACTGTTCTCTGGGACTGGACGGATCTCGGTCCCCATGAAGGCTCAAGAGGGAGGAGGGGAGGCATGCTGAATAGGCAGTTATGGTCTGAAGGTCACTGGGTGCATCAGTGAGTGAGAAAGACCAGGTCACAGTGGACACCTGCAGGATTTATTCTGTTCTCCTCCGCAGACAATGGCCACTGGCCCCCAAACGTGTGGCTCCCAAGGCATTGCTGTGGACTAAACCGTGTTGCCCCCAGTTCACGTGTTCGAGCCCTAACCTCCCCACCACGTGACTGTGTTGGAGACAGGGCCTTTACGGAGTTGATTAAGGTTAAATGAAGTTATGAGGGGGAGCCCTGATAACTATTTCCATAGAAATAGAAATGGTCTTCTTGTAAAAGAGGAAGAGACCCCAGATTCCCTCCCCCAGCCCGCCCCACGTGCCACGTGAGGACACAGGCAGGGGGACCATCTGCGAGCCCAGAGGAGGCCCTCACCGCAAACTGAACCCTGCTGGGGTCTTGATCTTGGACTTTCCGGCCTCCAGACTGTGGGAGATAGATTTCCGTTGTCTGAGCCCGCCGTTCGCAGTGTTTTGTGGCAGCCCCAGCAGACTGACACCGACGTCCCAGCCGGGCTCTACCCGGGAGCCGCCAAGGCCGGGTGTGGGCGGCGGAGGACGGGGCGGGACCGAGCCGCGCACGCCTTCCTCACTCCGCACACGCGGCCCGTGTGGCTTGAGAAACGAAACGGAAGCCTGTCGTTAAAAGGAACACCTGCTTCTCCCTGCAGAGTTAGCTAGCAGAGGCTTCATCAAGCTGTTGTCCTGCTTCGGGGCGGACACACTGCAGGTCAGGGTTTTTCAAGCCAATGTTTCCCACGTGTAGCCGGAAGCCCTAACGCAGACTAGCACTCGGCTCTTCGCCGGTCGGGGAGCATCGTAATTATGTTGGCTTGTGGATGGATTTTTTTGACATTTCAATGACGTTTTACTTATTGATGTAACTTGTTGATGGACAAAGCTACACAAGGTCAACACAGAGTTCTGCTTCTGAATCATGGGCCAAACTTGTAGAACCTGAACTTTGAGCCAGGAGGACTCATCCTTTGACAGAACCTTAAATTTCTCCAACAGTGATACTGGTTCAGAACTGTTGCCTGGCTGTCCATCTGTCGGTCTGTCTCTACCAGTCGTCCATCTATATGTCATCTACCTACCCATCCTGTATCTACTTATCTATCAAATGTCTAGTGAAATGACAATAAAGGGGCACAGAAGTGAAAATTTTCATAAGAGCAGTGAGAATAGGAACGGGATGTATCGGAGGACTAACAAGATCTGTGCCTGACTCTGTAATCCTAACCATATTTAATCCATATTTAATCATAATCATAATTTAATCATAAGTAGGAGCAGAGAACCAAAGACTATCAGATTCTGGAGAGAAACAGCCACACACTTAAATGCACTGACAATAGCCCTCTTTCCCCAGCATGCCACTCCCGGCCCTGGGGCGGCGACAGGCAGCGGCCCAGCCTCTTGCCATCTGAGGTCTGGACCCAGCTCAGCTGCTTAACATTTATCATTCTGCTTTTTAGCGTACAACACTTTGTTGACATTAACTATTTTCCTTTAAAAAAAGTTTGGCTTTTAAAAATCACTTTACTGCCATTTTAGTGGGGTTTGGTGAGAGAATAGAGGAAATGAACATGCTGTATCAGAAATTCCCTCAGGGTATTTCCAGATCTGGAAAAACACACTTCATTTTCACTCTTCTGAAAAAAATTACTTTTTTTTTAGGATGCACTACAAAACAACAAGAGGGGGATCTGATCACGAGGGAAAATGTGCGCTTCCCATAAAATGAAGATGCAAGCCAGCACTCAATGCTGGGAAAGTCTAAGGTCCAACCAGAGGGTCCCTAGACGAATGTTTTAAAGAAAAAAGTGGATTTCTCACAGCACATAATATGATTTAGGGATCAGACAATCTTAGTAACAGGGTGAAGACAAAATATTCATTTTTAATGACAAGAAAAATATATTCAATAGGCATTCTAGGAAAGGTAAATGAGAAAACCATAGCTCAATATGAAGAACATTAAATGTTGCATGATTTGGGACAAATTTAGCCTATAAGAAAATATAATGTTTCTGACATGATACGATTCCATCTGGGCAGTACTGGTTTAATGACAAAAGCTTATATTCCTTTTCTATGATCCTAATTCTACTCTATTAGAATATCATACAATAACAATATTATAAAAGTAGTTGATCATTATTTTTAGAATTAACTTGCAGAGGAAGTGCAGGAGACTAGTTACCATCTCCCATCATAAATGACCATTTACCACCATAAATTTTAATAGCACCTTTTTTCATATTCTAGCCTCCCTCAAATTGGGATGCACTTTGTAATTATGGAGTGTCGTTGGCAGCTTTTCTTTTACTTAATAAAACATAACACATGATCCAGCAATCCCATTGCTGGGCATCTACCCAAAAGATCCAATGACACTCTACAAAAAAGACACCTGCACTCGAATGTTTATAGCAGCACAATTCATAATCGCAAGGCTGTGGAAACAGCCCAAGTGCCCATCAATCCAAGAATGGATTAATAAAATGTGGTATATGTATACCATGGAGTACTATTCAGCTCTAAGAAACAATGGTGACATAGCACATCTTATATTTTCCTGGTTAGAGCTGGAACCCATATTACTAAGTGAAGTATCCCAAGAATGGAAAAACAAGCACCAGATATATTCTCCAGCAAACTGGTATTAACTGAGTAGCACCTAAGTGGACACATAGGTACTACAGTAATAGGGTATTGGGCAGGTGGGAGGGGGGCGGGTATATACATACATAACGAGTGATATGCGCACCATCTGAGGGATGGTCATGCTGGAGACTCAGACTTGTGGGGGGAGGGGGGGAAGGGCATTTATTGAAACCTTAAAATCTGTACCCCCATAATATGCTGAAATAAAACAAAAAACAAAAAACAAAAAAAAACATAACACAATAGCGAGTCTCAGAAATGATGGTATGTTAGATTTGATAAAATACGATATGTTGACAGAGGAGAATAAAAACACGAGAACCTTTCCAGTTTGATGTAAGACCAGAACTGACAGAAAATGAGATGGAGAGGGGAGGGGACTGCAGGGAAGACAGAGGGTCTAATTCCTCCCACTGACGCTGTGGGGAGTCAAAGTGTGCTCTGGAAATAGAGTTCAAGGAATAGCTTGCAGCACATGTTAAAGTCTTAAGAGTAAACTGAAGAACTAAAGGAGAATGAAAACAATCACATATATATAAAAATAAAATTTGGGCTGAATAAAATCTGATGTATGTAATTTAAATTTTCTAATTTTTTTAAATGAAGGGGAGGCAAGACACACTGTTGAGAGTTGGCAGATCAAGAGATAGGGCTCTGAGCATATTATTTAGATGTGAAGGCCATGGCTAGGAAAAGTAAAACCAGGAAGTTTGGAAAGTTATTACCCTTGGAAAGTAGAATGCGAGGGAGAAAGGAAAGTTTTGTTCTATACTGTCAGCATTGTTTGGGTTTGTACTACTAAATATATTAGTGTTATAAAATTAAAGCATTAGAAAAATACATTCTAGAACTGAAAAATACCACCTCCCCCAAACTTATTTTGTTAATTATCTTATAGTATTCTCAGATTACCTACTACATTTTCTGTAGTAGGTAAATTATCACAGGTAGGCATAATTTACCTACTACAGAAAATGTAGATAATCTGAGTACATGATGCATCTGCTTCTAGGCAGATGATGAGGTGTCCTATCTCAGTCTAACTGTGACCTAAAAAGTGAGGCATTGTAGCTATGCATAGCTTCAAAGTAAAGCCAACTAGTCTCATATTCAAGTTATAGTTTATATAGGCAATTCTCAATCTAAGAGTTTTGTAAACAATACCTTCTTTAAATGAATCTCTTATTTCACTAAAAATTTTGCTTGATATCTCTGGGAAGCACATTGCTCAAATTCAAATCTGGAGTGCTTAATGGAGATTCTTCTTGGAGGTGGTTAACTGATTTCACTTGCTCCGAACATTCTCAAGATGAAAACTACTCTGTTCATTTAGTAAGGGGCGTGTATGTCAGTGCCTTGGTCATCTGTAGATGGTTGATGTTTTGTAATGATCCAGTCATTTTCTGCAGAGGACTGTGGCGCACGTGCACACATGCCCCTACGCAAGGACTCAGGTCTGAGTCACTGTTGGGCATCTCTGTTTTCTCAGGGGCAGCCAACAATGACTTCCTCCATGCAACCTCTTACCAAAGCGTATGGGTTTGCGTTTAGTGAGCAGTCAGGAGCAGCTGCCCATCCTGTAGCCGTTGGAGAGGACAGTCTTCAATTTGTTGACATGTGATAGGAATGATCTCTTGAAAGATCATTAGCTATTCAGTGCTTCCCAGTATTGTGAAATTTACATCTATATCCAGTCGACGTAGCAAGGTGTAGCAACCAGAGTCACAGGGAATCACTTTTACTAAATTGATTTGTTTCATGATGCTGTTTATCCAACCCGAGTGGCTGCCCTATGGAAGAAACTGATAGAGTTTCCCTAGACCTCATTCATTATCTCATACTACATTCGCCTTAAAAAGATGACCATATGAGAACACTTAAAATTTATTCAGCAATTTTGAAATGTACAGTACATTATTATTTACTATATTCATCACACTAACTGCATGTGTGGTAAGTATTCGAGGTAATAGATATATGAATTAGATTGATTTAATTATTTCACATTGTACAGTTGACCTTTGAACAAAGAAGGGGCTGGGGCACCGACCTCCATGCAGTTGAAATCACCCTGCACGCTGGGGTGGGTCTCCTGGTCACCCTGCACGCTGGGGTGGGTCTCTTGGTCACCCTGCATGCTGGGGTGGGTCTCCTGGTCACCCTGCATGCTGGGGTGGGTCTCCTGGTCACCCTGCACGCTGGGGTGGGTCTCCTGGTCACCCTGCATGCTGCATTAGGTCTCCTGGTCACTCTGCACTCTGGGGTGGGTCTCCTGGTCACCCTGCACTCTGGGGTGGGTCTCCTGGTCACCCTGCATGCTGGGGTGGGTCTCCTGGTCACCCTGCACTCTGGGGTGGGTCTCCTGGTCACCCTGCACGCTGAGGTGGGTCTCCTGGTCACCCTGAATGCTGGGGTGGGTCTCCTGGTCACCCTGCACGCTGGGGTGGGTCTCCTGGTCACCCTGCACTCTGGGGTGGGTCTCCTGGTCACCCTGCACTCTGGGGTGGGTCTCCTGGTCACCCTGCACGCTGAGGTGGGTCTCCTGGTCACCCTGCATGCTGGGGTGGGTCTCCTGGTCACCCTGCACTCTGGGGTGGGTCTCCTGGTCACCCTGCACGCTGGGTTGGGTCTTCTGGTCACCCTGCACTCTGGGGTGGGTCTCCTGGTCGCCCTGCACGCTGAGGTGGGTCTCCTGGTCACCCTCCATGCTGGGGTGGGTCTCCTGGTCACCCTGCACGCTGGGGTGGGTCTCCTGGTCACCCTGCACGCTGAGGTGGGTCTCCTGGTCACCCTGAATGCTGGGGTGGGTCTCCTGGTCACCCTGCACGCTGGGGTGGGTCTCCTGGTCACCCTGCACGCTGGGGTGGGTCTCCTGGTCACCCTGCACTCTGGGGTGGGTCTCCTGGTCACCCTGCACGCTGAGGTGGGTCTCCTGGTCACCCTGCATGCTGGGGTGGGTCTCCTGGTCACCCTGCACTCTGGGGTGGGTCTCCTGGTCACCCTGCACTCTGGGGTGGGTCTCCTGGTCACCCTGCACTCTGGGGTGAGTCTCCTGGTCGCCCTGCACGCTGAGGTGGGTCTCCTGGTCACCCTCCATGCTGGGGTGGGTCTCCTGGTCACCCTGCACGCTGGGTTGGGTCTTCTGGTCACCCTGCACGCTGGGGTGGGTCTCCTGGTCACTCTGCACTCTGGGGTGGGTCTCCTGGTCACCCTGCACTCTGGGGTGGGTCTCCTGGTCACCCTGCACGCTGGGGTGGGTCTCCTGGTCACCCTGCACTCTGGGGTGGGTCTCTTGGTCACTCTGCATGCTGGGGTGGGTCCCCTGGTCACCCTGCACGCTGGGGTGGGTCTCCTGGTCACTCTGCATGTTGGGGTGGGTCTCCTGGTCACCCTGCATGCTGGGGTGGGTCTCCTGGTCACCCTGCACGCTGGGGTGGGTCTCCTGGTCACTCTGCACGCTGGGGTGGGTCTCCTGGTCACCCTGCACATTGGGGTGGGTCTCCTGGTCACTCTGCATGCTGGGGTGGGTCTCCTGGTCACCCTGCACGCTGGGGTGGGTCTCCTGGTCACTCTGCATGCTGGGGTGGGTCTCCTGGTCACCCTGCACGCTGGGGTGGGTCTCCTGGTCGCTCTGCATGCTGGGGTGGGTCTCCTGGTCACTCTGCATGCTGGGGTGGGTCTCCTGGTCACCCTGCACTCTGGAGTGGGTCTCCTGGTCACCCTGCATGCTGGGGTGGGTCTCCTGGTCACTCTGCATGCTGGGGTGGGTCTCCTGGTCACCCTGCATGCTGGGGTGGGTCTCCTGGTCACTCTGCATGCTGGGGTGGGTCTCCTGGTCACCCTTCACGCTGGGCTTGGCCACTCACCCTGCTCCTCTGAATCTCTGTGGGTGCCGAGAGGCGCATGGGAAGGGCCCAGGCTAACCTCTAGCTAGGCTAGCCAAATCCCGGCTCCCTATCTGATGAGCGTGTTTTTGGACAAATTACATCACCCCTCTGGCTGCAGATCCTGAGCTGCTACCTTGGGGCTGCTCTTTCCACGCCTGCACCTGCTCTGCGCCCTGCGCACCGGCCGGGCTCCAGGCGCAGACCCCGCTCATCAGGGTCATTCGCAGGGCATGGACTGGCAGAACAAACGGCCAGAATGAAGAGCTTCGTGGGCCTCAGGAGGGCAGGGAGTCCCCCTGCCGTGGGCGGAGGTGGGAGGTGGGGCTCCCAGGGCAGCTGCTCAGGCCGGGCAGGGGCAGACCACAGTGGGAAGGACCTGGGAGATAATTGCTCTTTCTTCTCTCTTGGGAAACTTCTTGGCAGACAACATGAGGTTCACTTCTACCTTTTTTCATTCATTCATTCAACAAATACTGAACCTTCCATTTTCTCAGTGAAAAAAGAAAAAAATATATAGGGCTTTGGCTTAAAGCAAAATCTGGTTCTGTCATTTATTGACTGAACTCTAGGGAAAACAGTAAGTCTCAGTTTTCTCAACTGTAGAATGGGGGTAAACATCTCTACCCTTTTGGGTCCACAAAGATCAAACACTCCTGGATGCTCCTCAGCTCTTTGCACAGGCTCCACCTCAGTCCTGGTGACCGGAGCGCATGCTGGCCACGGACACTCCTTTCTGAGCTCTTGCAGGACAGGCTGGCACTTTATTCCTCTGTCTGCCCCGGACTCTGGAAGAGTCCTCTGCTCACTCGAGGATGGGTTGAATGAATAGTAAAACTGATTTATTTCCTCTAATATGTCCAGAGAGGATAACTGGGCAGCAAAGATGGGCATGCCCAGATTCAGCTAGATCTGGGCAGGATGGTGGGGCAGAGGGACAGTTGAAGGCTGACATTGTGGTCACCTCCTGAACGGCTGTGGGACACTGAGACTAGCCGAGCTGTCTGGAGCCGGCAAGGGAGACTCAGGGCCAGAGAAGATCGCTCGCCCACTCAGGCCCAGGGCGTGGCGTTCTGCAGGCAGGAGGACACACTGCCTAAGCCGTGCTTGGAGGCACCCTGAAGACCTTGGCAGCCTTCTGTCCCACACTCGGAACTAGGGTGGGAATCACAGGGCTGTAGATTTTAGCTCAATCAAAGGAAAGAACTTTTAACAATCAGAACTATCTGGCTATAGAATGAGCTACCCCAGGAGGTGGTGAGCTTCCCGCCCCTACAACCTTGTTCAAGGAATGTCTTAGGGTGAGTCATGACCTGCTGGAGACGGGATTGCATTCCAAAGTGTGCTGCGTGCTTGATTGCTGAGTTTACAAAGCACACAGGCCAATTTAAACAACAAATTGTGTGTTTTGTTTCAGTGAAATTTTATGTATTTTTGTAGTTATTCTCTATGGGAAGTGATACCTGTTTTTTTATTTATGCAACAACATAAAGTTTTATTTTGAAACAAATAAACCAAATACAGTGCCACCTATGACTGCTCAAAAATAAGATACTTAGATGTGAATCTAACAAAATCATATAGACCTTGCATGATAAAAACTGCAAAACACTGATGAAAGAAATCAAAGAAGATCCAAACACACAGAGAGGCATACGGCATGTTTGTTGGAAGATTTAACACAGTAAAGATGCTACTTCTTCCCAAGGTGACATAGAGGTTTAATACAAACCTATCAAAATCTCAGCAAGATTTTTTTTGCAGGTATGCAAAATTATACTAAAATTTACATGGAAACTTAAATAGCTGAAACAACTTTTTAAAAGAATAGTAAAATGAGAAGAATCAGCCTACCTGACTTTAAGACTTATTACATACCTACAGTAATCAAGGTTGTATGGTGCCAGTGGAGGGCTAGACACATACATAGATCAGTGGAACAGATCTATGTATGAAAGAATGAAGAAACCAAACCAGACAAATATGCCTATCTGATTTTTGACAAAAGTACAAAAGAAATGCAATGGAGAAAAAAGCCTTTTCAACAGATGGTCCTAAAGCAATTAGACATTCATAGGCCAATAAAATAAAATAAGAAAGAAAGAAAGAAAAGAAGGAAAGGAAAGGAAAGAGGAAAGGAAAGGAAAGGAAAGGTAAGGAAAGGAAAGGAAAGGAAAGGAAAGGAAAGGAAAGGAAAGGAAAGGAAAGGAAAGGAAAGGAAAGGAAAGGAAAGGAAAGGAAAGGAAAGGAAGAAAAGAAGGAGAAAATAGAACTTCAACCTAAGTCTTACACGCTTTATGAAAATGAATTCTAAATAGATCATGGACTTAAATATATAAAACATGAAACTACAAAACTTAAAAAAAATAGAAGGAAATCTTCAGGATCTAGGACTAGATAAAGAATTCTTGAACTTGACACCAAAAACACAGTCCATAAGTGGAAAAATTGTTAAACTGGATTTTCTAAATATAAAAACTTTTGCGCTGCGAAAACCCTATTAAGAGGATAAAAAGTAAGACACAGACTGGAAAAAATGTTTATAAACTTCATATCAGACAAAGGACTAGCATATAAAATATATAAAGAACTCTTAAAACTCAATAGTAAAAAAAAAAAATCTAACAACCAAATCAGAAAACGAGCAAAAGACACAAAGACATTTCACAAAGAAGATATACATCTGTCAAGTAAGCACACGAGAAGAGGTTCAACATCATTAACAATTAGGGAAATGCACTTAAACCATAGTGACATATCTTTACACACCTATCCAAGTGGATAGAATAAAAATCAGTAACAATACAAATGCTGCCAAGCACGCGGAGAAATTGCTATAGCAATTGGATCATTGCTATAGCATTGCTGGTGGGAAAGCAAGACAACAACAGCCACTCTATAAAAGTGTGTGTCAATTTCTTTAAAAACTAAACATACAACTGCCACACAACCAGCAATTCAGTCCTGGGCATTTATCTCAGAGAAATGAAAACATATCTTTATGCAAAGTCCTGTACACAAATGTGTATAACAGCTTTATTCATAATACTAAAAAACTAGAGGCAACCCAGGGTCCTTCCAGGGTGAACAGGCCAATGATGGAATACTATCACGAAATACTACGCAGCAACACAAAGAAATAAACCTTTTATTTATAACATGCAACACCCTGGATGGATCTCCAGAGAGTTATGATGAGTGAAGAAAGTCAATCCAAAATGATTATATATTGAATGATTTCATTTATTTAACATTCCTAAGGTGACAAAATTACAGACATGGAGAACAGATTGGTGCTGCCAAGGACTAAGGAGGGGCTGGCAGCAGCAGGGAAGTGGATGCGGCCACAGAAGGCCAAGGCAAAGGAGCCTCGAGTGTGGAAGCTCTGCGGCTTGCCTGTGTCAGGCCGGCAGCCCAGCGGCGACTCCGTGCTGCAGTGTGCCACTCCCGCTGTTGGGAGCAACGGTGTAAAGAGTACAAGGATCTCCAGGCATTATTTCTTACAACTGCACATGAATCTGCAATTATCTCAAAATAAAAAGTTTAATTAAAAACAAATAAAAATATTAAAGTTAAAATGGGTCAATGTAAAGAAAAAAGTAAAATGACGGTGACAAGTGATAAGTGCATATGGCAAAGCTTTTGAATGGGTCCCTCCCACAACTGGCGCATGGGGACTGCTGGCTCAGGCGCCCAGGAGGGTGGGATAGGCCTGTGAAATCAGACGTCTTGGCTGCCTTCTGCCATCTGTACAAAGAAGCGTCACATGCTGGGCAAGCCACCCAAGTCTTCCCTACTTTCCTCACTGTAAGGTAAGAATGGAAATTATCTTTCATGCCCGCCTTACCATAGTGTTGTAAGGCTCAAACAAGGAAAAGTGAAAGTAGCTATTAATATTCTAACATATTATCAAATTTTATGATGTGTTCAAATAAAGAAGTCTTATCAATACTATTTGTTTAATTATTACATAAAAAGTGCTCTGCATGGGTTTAGGTGGGGGTCCTCCCCCATCCCTCCCTCCTGCCTTCTTTCCGCAAATGAGCACAGAGCGCTTGCTGTGCGCCACGGACCTGCTGCTGGAGGCACGAGCCGCAGAGCCCGACGAGCACGTTCCGCACCTGGAGGGCTGCCGTGCAGGCTGGTGGGGATGATAGATACCACTGCACCACATTGCAGGGTGGCGATTTCCGCCTTGCCCAAACCAAAAGGAGGGCTCCTAATTCATCCTGGTGGATTAGAAAAGGTTCCTTGGAGAAAGGGACATTTGAAGTGCATTTTAAAGAGCTGAGAAGGAAAATAAGAGGAGGAGGAGAAGGACCGGGCTTTGTGTTTCTCATTGCACAGCAGGTTCCCCGGACGTCATCAGAGGCCACCAGGGCTCCAAGCGCAGCAAGAAGGAAAGCTGGACCCAGCAAGCAAGCGTCTGCCTGTGCCACCTTTGCAGCCATCCCGTCGGGCAAAGCGAGTCAAGGCAAGCCCAGACTCGACGGGGTCCAGAAAGACTCCAGCGCTCAATGGAAGGGGCAGTGAGTGCTGCACCCGTTGGTGACCTGTCCTAGGAGACAAGCTGAATAAAGACTGCCGCATCTAAATGCTTGTGTGCCTGAAGGTAGGTGCTTCACTGGGTCCCTGGTAGCAACCACTCATGTTACGTACAGAACGCGGCCTGCACTCCATCCAGCTGGGCCCACTTCCTGCCTGCTCTCTCTGTCCAGGAAGAGTGCTCAGTCTTTGGAAACCCAGTCCAGTCCACGGTGAGGGCCTGGATGCTGGGACCAGCATAGAAGCTCCCAGGACACTCCAACAACAAGGAAGGCCCAGCACACTGATGGGCGTATTTTCACTTGCCCCTGGTGGCAGGTGACTCCCCTGTGGGACATGCAGGCAGGTGCTCAGGACCTGCCCAGGCCACTCTAGCTCCACAGCAAGCAGACGGTGTTGAAGCACCGCCTCGCTAACACATCCCAGTGCTGAGAGCCTGGCTTCAAACAACACGACTCACCAGCAACGCCCCCAACGCCCCCTGGCCCAGGGCACGGGGCCTCCTGGGGGCAGTGGCTGGGCTGCTGACATGTATGACGGCACAGGGGGCTGCGATTTCCGTAACTTACTTGGAGAGATGAGGGGCAGGTTTTGCCAAAATCCTACTGACAGCAACTAAAGAAAGTGCGGGGTGAAGGATCCAGGATGCTTCCTGATTCTGTTAACAGCCTCCCCTACAAGTACCAAATATGATCTTTGGACAAACAGCCTTGTAAGCACTCAGACCTCTGCCAGAGAGCATCCTGCCGGCCAGCTGGGCCCCTGGGAGTGCTCAGCCGACGTGGACCGAATTGCTGTGGACACCAGAGGTGCGTGTGGTGCAGGCTTACCAGCACCAGCGCCGCACACTGGCACCCGGAGAAGTCGTGCTCTGCTGCAGTGCCAGGCAAGGGCGGATCACCCTGCCTGCTGCAGGTGAGCTTTCTGACATAGCAGCAAGTACTTGGCAACTGCAAAATGTGCTATTAACATAAGGGAAGGAAGAAGGTGATTAAAAGCAGATGAAGGCGGGAGTCGGTGAATGCTCCCCGGAGGAGCATTCCTCTCTGGAAAGAGGGGCCTGCCAGGCTGTGGGTGGAGGCCCGCGGAGCGTCTCTGTGTCTCCAGCACCAGCTCCAGACTGGCCAGATTCATGGGGGGTGTTTCCGTGTGTGGAGGGACACGATGACTGCACCACAGGGAGTTCTGATGCTGGATTTCATTGCACAGACACCCGGACGCCCCTGACTGCAGATGTCCTGTAAGTTGGGGTAGGTGACCACCAGCTCCTCCCTGGAACCATCTGTGGTCACAGATGGGCTAAGCCTCACCCACTCCATGAAAGATTTGCTTTCAGAGAAGTAGAATAAAGACACTTGGCTGATTCTTGACTAAAAGGACCTCTTCTGCTTCTCTTTACCTGGCAAGCTCTTATTTACTCCTTAAAGCATTGCCAGGATACACCTCCCCCAAGAAGCCCTCCTTCCCAGCTCTCTAGGATTCATTACACTGTAAGTGTCACCAAGCATCAGCACAGGTACTTAAGATGCTTCTCTGCTCAACTGGGCACCCGTGTAGGCATGCTATGTTGGCTCTGTGTGTCCACTGCCTCATTCAAGTTCTGGCACAAAACAGATGCTCAATAAACATGCATTTGATCCATTAACAAATATTTTTGCCTTGATTACTCTGACTTCAAAGCAGGAGTACCAATTAATGAGCTAGGTGTACAAAATGAAGTCTCATTGCTTCTCATATTTAAAAATAGAGTTTAAAAATAGCATGTGTTCACCTGCCTCTTTTCCTCTCCAAGGAGCATCCTCCCTTCTGGGATAGGATTATTAGCCCTAAAACCTGCAGAGGGTGGCCAAGCTCCCCAGGCCAAGCTGGTCATCCTCAGCTCCTCTGCCACAGCACCACTCCCTTCTGAGTGTTCCTCATGCTGTTTAATACCATTTCGGCAATCCTGAGCAGCTGCAGAATGCTCTGGGTCTGACCCAGGTGCATGGAGGCACCGTGTTGGCACACAAGTCAGGGACCCTTCTAGTGAGGCTCCGCATGGCGGATCCCTGAGAGACTGGCCTGGACTCCCAGTATTAAACTGTAGATGTAAAGGCAGATGGCTGCTCTAACTCACCGCACACATATGCACGTGCGGACGCACCCTTCCACTCACCGCTGTTCCCAAGACATGCCCACAGGGACTGTGCAGGACGGATGTCAGCCTCCACCACATATTCTCCTGGCCACTTGGAGCCTGTGTTGGGCCAGGGCGACCGGTCACTCCCTCTCTGGTTTTGCAGTTGGTCCCCTGTGAGGGAGCCCCCATCTTTTCCTGTCATCTCTGTCCACCAGGGTTCCCCTTGAGCCACGTCCTAACATTAAGCCTCAAAAAGGGAGGGCTTGAGATCTTGACTGCTTCCCAAAAATCATGTGCAATATTGGAAAAAATTACTTTTTCAATGCAAAACAATGAAGATACGCTACAGGCACTTGCTAACATCTAGTTAGAGAAAGGGGCCTAGTAATCAAAGAACAAAGAACGTCTGTTCCAAGGTAATGTGACATCTTCACTGACATCCAACAGCTAATGTCTGAAACACGTTGCAGTTTGGCCCAAGTGGGTGTCACCACCATACACGCAGAGCACACAGCAGCAGAGACCTGTGAGGGTGATGGCACATGCGCACAGGCGACAGTGCTTGTGAGCTTTGAGCCATGAAAGACACCACTGTGTTCTTATTGCTGAAAACACTGACTGAAAGAAGAGGAGTGCCATGTGCACGAATCTCCATTTGCCACGTTATTTCTGGTCGGCTCTAACGTGGGGTTTTAGTAGGAGGAGTGTTGTAGACCGAATTGTGTCCTCACAAAATTCATGTGCTGAAGCCCTAACCCCAAATATTGCTATATTCGAAGGTAGGGCCCCTGGAAAAGATAAAGAAGGTTAATGAAGCCGGGCGCGGTGGCTCACGCCTGTAATCCTAGCACTCTGGGAGGCTGAGGCAGGCGGATTGCTCGAGGTCAGGAGTTCGAAACCAGCCTGAGCAAGAGCAAGACCCCGTCTCTACTATAAATAGAAAGAAATTAATTGGCCAACTAATGTATATATATATAAAATTAGCCGGGCATGGTGGCGCATGCCTGTAGTCCCAGCTACTGGGGAGGCTGAGGCAGAAGGATTGCTTGAGCCCAGGAGTTTGAGGTTGCTGTGAGCTAGGCTGACGCCACGGCACTCACTCTAGCCTGGGCAACAAGCGAGACTCTGTCTCAAAAAAAAAAAAAAAAAAAAAAAGAAGAAGGTTAATGAGGTCAAAAGAGTAGGCCCTGCTCCAATGCGACTGGTGTCGTCCTAAGAAGAGACAGACACTGGTGCACGTGCACAGAGGGAAGTCCCTGCAGGGCCCAGCATGGGGCGGCCGTCTGCAAGCCAAGGAGAGAGATTTTGAGAGAAGCCAAAGCTGCCAGCACCTTGATCTCAGACCTCCAGCCCCCAGAACTGTGAGACAGTGAATTTCTGTGCTTTTAGCCACCCAATCTGTGGGGCTTTGTTAGCGCAGCCTGAGCAGACTAAGACAGGCAGCAGATCTAGCCAACTCGCTGAAAGGTGATGTCCGAGCACCCAGTGAAAGGCAAGAGGTAACGAGGACAGGCGCGAGGCTATTAGGGGCGGGGTAGGATTGTCAGATGTACAGCGATGTTTTCTCCCAGGCTTCATGGGCTCAGAGGATGGTGATGGAGCTAAAATGCAGACAGAAGGAAAAGAGTCAACACTTGGCTTTTGAATTTCAAAATAGACCCATGAAACTCACAGAAGTGACAATAGGATGGTTTAAGAAAGTTATTTTAGGGATCTTTTTGAGATATTGAAAAGAAAGAGCTACACTCATAAACAAAACAAGCATCTCCACGGACCAGCAACAGAATGTGACCGCTCACGGCCAGGGGCTGAGTCTGCAGAAACCGACGCTGGTCCCACAAAGCCGACTGCCACTGGGAGCAGGGACCAAGCTCGCCCCGCTAGCGGGGAGCTGTCTGGAGCCAGGCTCCCTGCGTGAAGCCGGCAAGGAGATGGAGCTTCTGGGCACACAGACACAAGATCAAACCTGGGTGTTTTCCTGTGGCTGCAGACCGTGATGAATGTCTCTCTGGGGTGGCAGGAGGGAATGGTCGCAGCCATGCACCACCTGGGAGCCACTGGCCTTGGGTGCAAACTCTAAACCACAAATGTAAGGGCTGTGGTGGTGCAGAAAACCCAGGGGCTGGGCAAGGCAAAGGCAACAGCGAACTACCAGGCAGGGGGAGTGAGTGCAGGGAGAGGGAAAAGCAACTGGAACAAAAGCAATCCCCTCCATGTGCACAGTAAGGACTTTATAGCACACGCAGAAAGCCACTCCTACAACAGTAAGAGAGCAGATCAGTCCAACAAGCATTTTGGGCAGCTGCACGTTTGCCGTGCCAGGGACTGCTCTAGGTGCCGGGGACGCATCAACGCACAGTCGACATCCTTGCCTGGACGGGTGTGGGAAAGAGCCAGCGTGTCTTACATAGTGTGTGATCAATTGATAAGGGCTATTAGAAAAAAATGGGACAGAAGAAAGTAAATCAGGAAAATGAGTCTAGGGACAGTGGGTTGCAATTTAAATTAGACTTGAGAATAAAGATGTTGAACATTTTCCAAAGGATAATGAAAGAAATACCATTAATTTAAAAAACTCAGGTGGTTACAAAATAAAAATGGGTGACTATGAATAAAAAATGAGTGAATATAGAAAAAATTACCAACATGGGAAATACAAAATCTAATCCTTAAAATCAAAGACTTAAAGCTCAATAGATGGGATTAAAATAAATAAACTGGACACAGTAAAAGGCAAACTGAATAAAACGTAGGATAGTGCTGGGAGATTTATGCAAAATGCCACACAGAGACATTCAGAAATGAAGACTGGCAGAAATTGAAAAGCTGGACAAAGTGAGGATCTAGGGACATGGGGTGGTGGAGGTAGAGGGCATTGCAACTACTCTGACAGGCAGCCTTGCACTAATTATATAAGGCATGTTCATGGAGTTAGGTGGATGATAAAAACGGAAACAGATATGTATATAGAGGATATCTCAAAGAAATTTCCACACAATCCGAGAAGGGGACAAACACAGATGGATTCATCTGTGGAGTCAGGCAGTTGGAAGCAGTTGGCTGCTATTGCTGGGAAGTGGCCAACACACACCAAGCATGATCATGCAGCAATTAGAAGTAATGAACTTGATGTATACACAACATGGGTGGCTGTTACAAAACACAGCATTTCATGAAAAAGTAAGAAACAAAGTGACAACACAGTATTGTTTCTCTAAATTAAAAATGCATGTTCAGAAAAAATACTTGTTTTAAGAGCACATATGGACAAAATGATACACATCAAACATACAGGAGTAGTCCTTCTGAGGGAGTGGGGAGAGAAATAGATGGTGGTAAAATAAAATCACACAAAAGCAAAAGAAGAGACCTTGTGTGGATCAGCTGTCAAGAAGTAAAGCATGTAATTCACTCATCCCTCTGTCATCGAGCTCCATAAAAATAATAAAAGCACAAGTATTTGAGAGAAGTTAAGAGACATGGAGAAGTGATCAAGAATTTGTAATATTCATCTAATGCAACCTCCAGAGGTAAGAAGTAAAGCAAAAGGAGGAAGGGTAATGCTAGGAGCAATGATGGTTGAGAAGTTTTAAGAGTTAACAAAGAATGGGAACTTCACATTGAAAGTACATACTAAGAATAATAAATCCACATGTGAATATACATCATAATTAAAATATGAAACATCAAAGGTAAAGATGAGATCTCAAAATCTGCCTAAGAAATGATCTATGCTGTAGTCTGAATGTTTGCATTCCCTCAACGTTCATATGTTGAAATCCTGACCCCCAAAGTGATGGTATAGGTAGGTGGGCCTTTGGGAGGTGACCAGGTCATGAGAGTGGAGCCCTCATGACTGGGATCACAATGCCCTTACAAAGTAAACTCTGAAAGATACCTTGACCCACTGCGTGAGGACACAGCAAGAAGGCGCCACCTGTGAACCGTAAAATAGGCCTTCACCAGACACTGGCTCTTCCAGAGCCTTGTTCATGGACTTCCCAGCCTCCAGAACTGTGAGAAATAAATTTCTACTGTTTATAAGCCTTCCAGCGTGCAGTATCTTGCTGTGGTAGCCCCCAAAGACCAGGACGTCTACAGAGGAGACACATGCAGACTGACAGCAGATGTCCAGTGTGCCATGCTGGGGTGCACAGTCGACCGAAAGCTGTTCTCACAGCGACTGAGGCCCGGGCACTGTGTGCCCGCCCGGCGGCCATGCTGGAGCGTGGGCAATGAGGGCATGTTCAGACATGCAAGGCTAAGATGGTTCATTCCTCACATATCACCACTGAAAAAACTACTAAAAGGCAAATTTCAGCAAGAAGGAAACTAAGTCCAGAGAAGAGTAGGATATAAGAAGAAATGGGGATCAAAGAAATTGGTAAACTATGTTGGTAGATACAATGAACTCCTGGCAGAAAAAATAGATATGGGACTAAAGTTATAGAAGGCGAGGGGGTGGGGGCACCTGAGGCTTGCTGGGAAGTGTCTTATTGGGGTGAAGATAGAGCTACTGAATAATTTTAGACATTACTCAAAATATATACATGTGATTTTTGTAAAGTGAAAATGCTAAGAGACACCCCTCCTACCCAATAGTAATAAAACCTCTAACTTTGAAAGCAGCTAAATATGAGCATGGAAGAAAGCAAGCGCTACCCATCCCACAGGAGGCATGAAAGAAGGGGTAAAGCTATAGAAAAGAAAAATGTAGCATAACAAATGGAACACATGAAATGACAGAAATAAGTGAAATATAGGGATAATAATGAATATAAATGAATTAAATTCTCTCACTAGAAAACACAATCAAATTGCATTTTTAAAATCAGAGCATAGGCTGCCTATAAAAAATTTACCTAAATAAAACTGGACAGCACAGAAAGATGGAAATTGAAAGTGTGGGAAGGGGGCAATAGGAAATAATCCAAGCAAAGTCCAACTGTGTTTAGATAATCACTAACTTGTAGGTACCTAGCAGCATAGCGCTAATATATATTTATTGAATATATATTTGTAAATATATAAATGCATATATGTAGTGCACACACATATACAATGAATTACAAGGAGAAACTGAAAAACTAATGGTGTCAGTGGGGGGTTTTAAGAATACTTTTCTCAAGAATGGTCAAGAAGAAGACCTTTCTCAGGGGTCTGGTGATGGTGTGCATATGGCACTTCAATGTGCTATGGTTGGCTTAGGAATCGGCCCTTCTTCTCATGAGGTTTGATCTTCACTCATCTGCCCACTGTCCTCAGAGGGATGCTCCCTGGGTGATCACTCGGCACCAAGCATGGTGGGTTCAGAGGAGCCAGGGCACAGCCCTGCCCTTGAGGAGCCCACGGACCAGCCTATTAGAGACACCCCTGGCATTCTGGCAGGTGGAGAACCAGGAGGCCTCAGGAATCCAGGAAGGCTTCCTAGAGGAAGAGTCACCTTAAGTAAGTCTTGGAGGTGGGTAGGGGTCGGCTGGGTGAGGAAGGTGAGTGGAGAGGGGTAGACCCAGAGGTGTGAAGGAGTGTGGTGTGTCAGGAGAGGTGGCTGAGTTTCCTGGAACGCAGCAGGTGGCAGGGGAGGGAGAGAGCAGGGCGGAGGTAGCGACCTGCTCAGGAGACACAGGTTGCCCTGATGAGGAGTCCGGACTGTACCCTGAAGGGGATGGGCCAAAAGCACAGAGGGAGGAGAGCCGCGTTCCAGCAAAACTGGCATCTCAGCATGGCAGAGGGGGCGAGACTGCAGCCAGGCAGCAGCCTTTCCTACATGATGCGACGGCGTTGTGTCATTCAGTTAATTATGCATCCCATTGTTTTCCCTTCAGCCTTTTCTTAGCACCTGTATTGGGCTATTCCTTTGCTCTCTGCCAGCACAGTGGAGAACATCAGACCTGGCCTGTTCTCTGTAGGTTCATGTTTAGATGGAGTTTGGCATGCAAGCAGGTGGCTGCAGTATTGTGTAATGAAAGCTGCAAGGGAACAGCTTGCAGAGTTTCTGGAATGATCGAGAACCAGCTGGTAACTCTGCTTGGGGGAAGCGGGGGCTTCCTTGGGGAGGCAGCATAGGTGCTGAGTTTTGAAGGATGGTGAAGCTCTGGTAGAACACAGTGAGCAGCGGGACCATCGCGCAGAGGTGCAAATGCATGAACGTGTTGGGTTGCGGTGGGTTGCAAGAGTTAAATGGCGGAGGTGGTTTTACCGCTCATGCTTTTCACAGGTGTGGACACCGAGTGCTGGAAAGGTCATGTTGTTTGTCAAAGTCACGATCAGACCCGAGGTCTCCGACCCCACACCCTTGCTTTCTTCACTACCCACCTACATCCCTTTCTTCACTGCTGTCTTAAGTTTATTCAAAGAAATGATAATGAAAAAGTGTTGTTTTCTGAATGGACTCATTTGGGGTGTGTGCACGGGCATCTCTGTGTGTTGAGGGGCTGTAAATTTGTTGCAAATGAGTGTGGTTCTGTGTGATCTGCAAGCCAGATGTCCATTAGCTGACCTTTAAAATCATGAATTTGTGGGTGACAGATGTTTGGATTCAATCATGATGATGGGAAAATTGCTTTTCCTTCCAAGGAAAGAGGCATTATTTGAGAGTGAGAGGCAGCCATATATAACATTGGTGATGAATATTGTTCATTGTGGAAACACTCTCTAAAAGCGTCCTGTTTAAAAGAGGGTAATGCATTCAGAAGCTTTTAACCCACCGGATTTAATTACAATGGAGTGCCAAAACAAACCCCCTGTTAACAAACCTCCAACTTTCCGCTGATTTCTCACACTTACTCCCAGCTGTGAGCAGAGAATGGAAGTCAGATGCTTGGATTGCTTGCAGTACATATAAAGAATTCACATGTGAGCCTCTGGCTGCTGGACACAAGACAGTGTCCTTTCATGAAGAAGACGTCCAAGCTGGGTGGGGGGGAAGCCCAGGCCATGGTGTCATCAGTTGACTAGCTCCAGTTCCTTGCATGCAATCAAGACTTAACCACCATTTACTGAACTGAATATGAATAATTTGCAGCTCATCTAAGATTGATTGAGGGTAAATATGTTTCATGAGGAGTGGGGAACCTGAGGCCTTGGGGCCACATGTGGCCTTTGGATCCTTGAGTGTGGCTGCTCGACTGGATCCACACTTTGCAGAACATATCCCTTCGTTAAAAGGATTTGTTCTGTAAAATTTGGATTCAGTCGAGGTGCCACCCTTAGGGATCTGGAGGGTCACATGTGAACTTGAGGCCACAGGTTTCCCTAGAGAGAATTTTAAGAAATAAGAGTAGGCTAAAAAAAAAAAAAAATGTAGAGAGGGAAAGAATCAGGCAGTTGTCACTGTCCACCCATGGCCCAAGGCACTGCTATCCATAGGGTGGCGCTGGACACCCTCTGTGGTTCACCCTCAGGTCCTTGTGCAGCCTCGCTGCCACCTCTCACCTCTCTGAGTGTGCCACCCTCCAATTAAACACAATATCTTTTGCTAGTGCCAGCCCCTGCCCGGAGCCCCCGTATCTGCCTTCTCAGATAGGGCACCCTTCAGCACACAGGAAAACGTGACCTCCTCCTGGGTAATCTCTGTTGCCTTCCCAGTTCCTAGCATAGACAGAAGCTCCTTCAATATCAGTGGAAGGAATGAATACTCCTATCTTATATTCTGTGGGCTCTAGGACCATTATAATTTGTAAAAAAGTAAGCATCAACCACATAGGTTTTGTATTCAAAGTCTGTATGTGTCCTTAAAACTACAGAATGTACAAGAGGGTATTGGCATGTCTTTATCATCAATTGCAGTGTATGTCGAGCCCTTTGCCTGTATCCTCTCATTTAATCCTCCTAATAATTGTGTGAAGTGGATGTTTTTGTCCCCATTGTACAGATGAAACTGAAGGAAGTTAACTAACTTGATCAAGATCACCCAACAAAAAAATGGGGAGGTGGAGAATTTAACCTTGAGCCACCTGATTCAGTCATACCACTCTGTGTCTGCCAGAGGAGGCCAATAGACCTGGTCATGCTCCTCTCTGGGTGGTCTGTCTGCCACCTGGAACAGAAGGGACCCTGTTGTTCTCTCAATGTTGGGGTCATTACTTTGCTCATGGGTGATCACACTGTGAGTGAACATCATTTAGTACATTTGATGTTGTGGCTGAGATTCCAAAAGCCAATAGAAGGTGTTTGGCTGAATGTATGTTTTCATCCCTTCTCCAGTTTGGATGGTTAGTGGGTGGGGGAAGTTGCACATCATGCCTGGATGCTATGTTGGTTCTCCTGGTGCTTTGGCTGCTCTCGTGGAGTTATCCTGAGCCCTCCAAAGACCTAACAATCTAGCCCCACTCACTCCGACAGCCATGTACCTCCCCTTGGCATCTGCAGCATCTCTGCTCATTCTCTTTCTACCTCTCTGGCTGATGCCACTCATTCTTCTTTACTGGTTTTTCTTGCTCTGCCCCCAGCTTAATTGTTGGCCATCCAAGGTCTCCATGAATTCAATGCTGTGAGTGCTGGGGATACAAAGGCAAAGGATATAAGGTCCCCTTTTGCAAAGAGCTTGTGGTCCTGTAGGGGAAACAGGTAATGCAATATTGTCCTAAATATTCTGGTGGGCGCCATATAGGTTCTAGTTGGGACACAGAGGAGAGCAATAGCTTGTGCCTTGCACCATTTCTTTAGAGCAAGAGAACCGTGGAGCTGAGTATGGAAGATGTGGGCAGTTTTTAACAGGAGAGAGGATGTGGGGGGAGCAGAGAGCAGTCTATGCAGGTGGAGGCAGCCCTAGAAAATGCCTGAAAGTTTGGCAGATCAGGAGAATTGTAAGTGGCTCCAGGTGCTTGGAGCATTGTATACAAAGTGGGTGTTGTGAGCGATGGGATTAATCTGGAGGGGTGGGCAGCCTGGTCTAGATTTGGAGGGTGCAAAGTAGCCTCACCTTTCCCTTGAAGTCACTGGAGATCTACTGAGGGAATTTTACAAGGGCAGGAACCTGATCCTATTTGCATTTTAGGACTATTATTCATGATGTGAAGGGGATTTGCCTACTGGATTTAGGTGAGGGGGAAAAGAGAAGAGGAAAAACTGGAAATAGGAAGATCCATGAGGAGTTTTTCCTCAGTCCAGGGTAAAGACGAGGATGCCCCAAATCAAGGAAGACCAATGAAAACTGAAGGAGTGTCTTGAAAGAGATGGTCCGGAGGTAGAATCCACAGGGCTTCATCTGAAACTGAGCAGGGAAATGACATGAATGAGAGGAAGCAGCCCAGCTAGCTACTCCACCCACTTTATTTCTGGATTGGGCATATGAAAGAAGGGTAGTGCTTTTTTTCCAGTTCTTTTTAAATGAACCTTTACATATTAGGTTAGATTTAGATTTATAGAGAAAGTTCAAATATAGTAGAGAGCATCCCTGTGTCTCCCATACCCAGTTTTCCCCTCTTTGTAGCAACTAATGAACCAATATTAATACAGTATGTTTAAACTCTAGTCTGTACTTTATTCAGATTTTCTTAGTTTTTGCTCACTGTCCTTTTTCTGTCCCAGGATTCCATCCAGGATATATCACACTTAGTTATCACATCTCTTTAGGTTCCTCTTGGCTGTGAGGCTGTGATGGTTTCTCAGACCAGAGTAGTGCTGCTCAGATGTTTGTCTGTTTTTCCTTTCACTTCTGTCATTTTTTGCTTCATATATTTTGGTGCTGTATTGTTTGGCCCTTAAACATTTAGGTTTGCTATGTCTTCTTGGTGGCTTTATCATTATATAACATCCCTCTCTGTCTCTAATCATTTTCTTAGTTCTAAAGTCTGATCTTAATATAGCTACTCCTGCTTTCTTTAGATTAATGTTTGCATGCTATATTGTTTCCATACTCTTACTTTCTACCTGTCTATATTGTTATTTTGAAAGCAAGTTTCTTGAAGTCAGAATATAATTGAGTAATGTTTTTTAATCCACTCTGCCAACATGTGTCTTTTAACTGGTATATTTAGAACCATTTACATTTAATGTAATGATTGATAGGACTTTACATTTGCCTTTTTTATTTTTTGTTTTCTGTTTTTCATTTCTCTGTTTTCTTTTTTCCTGCCTATGTGTGGGTTACTTAAGCATTTTTATAGTTACATTTGGATTTATCTATAGATTTCTTTATGTCTCTTTGTAGCTTTTCTTAGTGGTTGCTGCTCTAGCTATTACTATATATACACATACATTAACATCACAGTTTATTAATGTCATTTTACTAGTTTGCAGTATATATAGAAAAGATACCTTCCTTTATGTTACTTTATCCTTCTCTTTTCATATAATTGTCTTAGTTTCTCTGCATATATTTTGAGCCACATGAGTGTTATAAATTTTGCCTCAATTGACCAATATAACTTAGAAAACTCAAGAGGAAAAGGAAATTCAATTGTATTAGCCATATGTTTGCTTACTATGTTCTTTTCTCCTTTCTGATGTTCCAGGTTTCCTTCTTTTATTATTTTCTTTCTGTTCAGAGAATTTCCTTTAACTATTCTTTTAGGATTTATCTGCTGGCAACAATTCTCTATTTGTCCTTCATTTGAGAACATCTTTATTTTCTCTCCATTTCTGAAGGATATATTCACTTTGGAAGGATATTTTCACTTAGATGTAGAATTCTAAGATGACAATTCCTTTCCCTTAACACTTAAAAAATGTAATTCAACTTCACTCTGGTCTCCATGGTTTCTGATGAAAACCGTGGTCATTCCAATTATTTTCTCCTATAAATAAGGTGTCATCTCTCTTTAAATGCTTTCAATTTTCTTAGTCTTTCATTTCATAAGTTTGACTATGATGTACTTTAATACAAATTTCTTTGGCTTATTCTGTTGAGTTTACTCAGCTTCAGTAATCTGTAGATTTGTGTTTTTTATCAAGTTTAAGAAGTCTGGGGACACTATTTCTTTGAATACTTCTCCAGCCACACCCTATTCTCCTTTCCTTATGGTACTTCAACAACATGAATGTTAGACCTTTTGTTACAGTCCCACAGAACCCTCCACTTTGTTATTTTTGCTTAGTCTATTTTCTCTCTGGTGTTCAGATTGGGCCTGGGCAAAGTTCTCAAGATGATCAGCAATTAAGCTGTGGGCAGAATAAAAGAGATAGAAACAGCAGCCGGAGAAGCAGGAAGAGGACCAGTGGAGAAAGATGCTGCAGAAACTAAAAGGAAGGCATTGCAGAAACAGAGCAGTAAGCAGGGCTGGATATCACAGAGGGACCATGAAAGGTGAGAAATGTTTGGGGATTTGGCATAAGCCAGTCATTGAGGAATCCTCTAGGACAATTTATGTGAAGTTCTAGGGGCAAAAGCTTGATTGCTATGGCTTGAGGACTAAACAAGGAAAGTTGTTATTTCTATTTTACAAACTAGAAAACTGAGGTTTGGGAAGATTATCTAGGTGACATATCCAGTGTATTCAGCTGGTAAAATGACTCAACAGGGACATAAATCAAGATCTCCCAAAGCCAAACCCAAGCTTTCCCTCTGTAGTGTTGGACAGAATGGAAAGAGGATCACTGTTGAAGTAAGCCCATCACTAGCTAGGGTGTCTGGGAGTACAGGTGAATTGCTCTGTGCCTGTTATTCTGATCTGTCTATCAATATTTACATAGACAGACATAGACATCTGGATCTCTCTGTCTCTCCCCCCCACCATTCTCAAAGTGCTCCAGACTGAACCACAGATTATATAGTCACACTAGTAATCACTCATTTCTTAATTTGACCTCTAGCTATGTATTGTCTGAATATCCCCAGGGATGTTTCAGTTTTCATTTGTTGTTTAATAAACCACCTCAAACTTGGTGCTGTAAAACCAGAGCCAGTTTGTGATACTCACAGATGGAGTGGGTCAGAAATTGGGCATGACACAGAGGGGATGGTTCATCTCTACTCCCTGATACCTGGGCTCAGAGAAAGCTAGAATCTTTAGGCAACTTCTTCACTCAGGCACACAGATGTCTGGTGCCTGAGCTGAGATGACTGCAGTCTGGGCCCAGCCAGAACTATTGATTGCTGCTGTTGAGCTTGTACTTCTCATGGCATGGCAGCTGTGTTCTAAGATGAAGTGTCCTACAAGGTCATGTTGGAGACAAAGTCTCTTCTTACCCAACCTGAGCCAAACAGCATCACTTCCGCTGCATTCTCTTGGTTACAAGCGAGTGGCTACAGCCCACCCAGAGCCAAGTGGAGAGCCTCCTGGCCTCCCCAGCCTGGGGGGAGAGTGGCAAAGCCTTACAGCAGAAGAGCATGTGGGAGGGAGATGCCACCAGTACAGTTTTTTGAAAACTCGCTTAGCCATGATGGCCCACTCCCTTCTGCTTCCAGAGCAAGTGGAAAAGAAAATGGAGGGAGAGCCAGGGAGTCTGGCTAGCATGAACTGGGGGGCCAAGCTCCAAAGGACCCCTCCGCCAGGTGTGGGAGCACCCTCACAGCAGAACCACGGGCAGGCGGCGCGGAGCATGCTCCACCTCCGGGCTGCTCCAAAGCCGCTCCATAGTGCTGGGGCGTCCTAGCACAAGTGTCTGCTACAGTTCCAATGTGTCCCCCCAAAAGCATATGTTGGAACCCTAATCCCCAATGTAGCAGTGTCGTGGGTGGGCCTGGTGGGGGTGTCTGGTCGGGAGGACTCCGTCCTCAGGAGTGGATCAGCGCTGACTATGGAAGAGCTGGAAGCTGTGCCTTTGCTCCCGCTGCCTCTCACCTTCCCTTGCCCTTCTGCCATGTTGTGGCACAGCAAGGGTCACTCAGTCCCTTTATTGTGAATGCCCAGTCTCAGGTACTCTGTGACAGCAGCATAAAACAGACTAAAACAGTGTCTTAGGGAGGACCCTTCTCTGCAAGGTGAATTAGTTCTTGTGGAAAATCTTTTTAAAATGTGTAAAGTTAGCTGGCAATTTGGTGAAGGTGGGGCAAGTGGCTTGATGACGGCAGTTACCCAGCACGGAGGAGATGGCGTCACACACCAGGCTCGGCGTGAGGTGCTCACTCTCGGACATCACCACTGTCCTGTTGGTGAGGCAACGGAGACATTGTCCGTCTACCAGTTCCCACGCAAGGACGGCGGAGCCGCCAGTGCTCAGCACGGCTCTTCTGGTTGACTCCGGCTGCTCCCGGCAAAGCAGCAGAGCTGCGTGGGCTCAGGGCCCCTGGGAGGCGGTGGCGGGCTTGCAGGCGTGTCCGGCGCGTGCTGGGCTGGTGCGAATGTGCCCACAGACCCCGCAGCCATTCTGCATTCCAGATGCCCAGCGCACAATCGGCGCATTCTAAGAGAAAACGCATTTCAGGCTTCAGCAGGACTTTCAAAGAGCATGAACTTACAAAAGTTCTCTTACTTGGTTTATAGGTCTCTAAGGCTTCATGTGTTTTTATTTTTGCACCAAGTGGTGGAGAATGTAATTAAACCTGAACGTTAAAATGTCAGGTAGTAATTAATGAAGAAAAGGGGCCTGTGTTGCCTGCCAAGGGGTCTCTTCCGCCAGGCAGACGCGAGCCAGCAGGGCACGGCCAGCAGGAGCCCAGGTGAGGCCCAGACCTCCCAAATCCGCCATCCTAGCCTTGGAGGAGGGATGCCAGAGCCCACGGCTCTGGGACCGAAAGTCATCCATTTCTGGCGGAAGCTTATTATTACCAAATGCCCACTCTGTGCTGGGACCTGGGCTGGACCTGGGGACACTGAGAACCTGAACAGTTCCCAGACTGACCAGGCCTCACAGGCCTCGAGGATCCGACCTGGCCCCACCTGGGACTCACCAGAGTCCGGCAGAGGTCTGGCTGCCCCTCACTCCCCTGCCACCCCTCAGGCCCCGCTGCGGCCTTTGCACTGCCATCTGCTCCCGCAGGGCCACGCGCTTTGCCAACAGGAGGCTGGGTCTGTGCCCTCCCGTGTACAGGCAAGGCCTGTCTTCCTCCTGCTGGGCCAACACCTGGAGGTTTCTCAGGACTCGTGTGAAAGCCCATCTTGCAGAGTCCTTCTGACTCACTCTTAGCAAGCCCTTTCCTGTCTCTTCCTCTAAAGGCTCCTTCTCAGCCCTTCCCTTCTCTTACCAGCCTGGAGGCACATTTTTGTGGCTCCCTCAGGGTGGGGACAGAGGTCCATCCTCCTTGAGAGAGCCTATCCCCAGCACTAGTGTGTGCCTGACAAGCGCTTGTTCCCGAGAATGGGGGTCTGACCCGGAGACCCTGCACATGGATGGCGGCAGCAAGCAGGGGGAGGGGCCCCGAAGCACTACGCGGCTGAGACTCACTGTCGGCCTGTCCCTGAAGGTTTCCCAATGTGTCAGGGCCAGTCCCCAGCACTGACGGCCCTCCCTCCTCACCTTGAGGATGACTTCCCTGCCTGCTGCCACCTTCCAGAGAGTGGCACCAATGGAAGGAGCCAGAGCTGGGTGTCCATGGCTATCGAGGGCCTGCTGTTGGGTTAGCTCTGCCCTGAGCGGGCCGTGGGCTCTGTCTTCCATGCAGCAGGTGGCAGGCAGAGTGCTGGCTTCCACCTTACCCTTCTGTCCTTGCTGCCCTCCCATGGGCCACCTTCATCCAGTGCCCTCTGCGTTTGCCCCTGGTCAGCTCCCTGACTTTCCTGCAGCAGGCAGGCTGTTTGAAACCCTTCAGCAGTTCCCACTCTGCCCCTGCACTGGAGCCAGAGCCCCTTCTCCTAGCACGTCCTTCGAAGGCCACCAGTGACCAGGTCCTGAGTATGCCACACCTGCCCTCCAGGCTTCCACACTTTTATCTGCATCCCTCCCCTCACACCCGCGTTGGGCCCACCTGGAGACTGCCCTCCCTGCTTGGTGATAGAGCTCAAACCTCAGCCACCACCTGAAGGCGTGCCTGGCCGCCTCGCCCGCTGTGCTGGTGGAGCTGGCGCTGACTTCGTGGCCGCCCTGCTCCTCTGGCTGAATGGAGCAGAAGGGCAGGAGGCAGGTGTGGCCCATGTCCATGGTGGCCCTTTGCTTTTGAAATCCGAGCTCTAGGTTGCACTTCAGGCCCTACTTCACAGAGGAGATGAGGCACAGCTTAGTGGTTGTATCTCACACTGTCACAAACCTGTGTGCTCCGTACACATTTCTGTGATAGGTGCGTGAGATCCCAGCCCAGCCAAAGCCCAGGGCTGCTCTCACTGCTCACTGGATCCTGAGCAGGGCTGCCTCCTTCAGCAGCCTTCTGTTCCTGGCAAAAATCAGGAAGCCCTACATCTTCCCTGGATGCCAAAAGTCCAGAGTGTATCCAGAATGAAGAACAAAGGGGTGCTGACCGGGCATGCTCCATTTCACTGAAACATGATAATTGCAATACATGAAACACTTGCTAGGGTTTGTCTGGCCCTGACAAGTCTCATGTTGACATGTCATCCCCAATGTTGGAAGAGGGGCCTGGGGGGGATGTTTCCAAGAATGGAGGTGGATCCCTCATGAAGGGCTTGGTGCCATTCTTACAGGAGCGAGAGCGTTCCCACTCTCAGTTCCTGCAAGAACTGGCTGTTGGAAAGGGGCTAGCACCTTCTCTGCTCTCTCTTGCTCCTTCTCCCTCCATGTGAAGCCTGCTCCCCTCGCCTTCTGCTGGGTGGAAGCTCCCTGAAGCCCTCATCAGAAGCAGATGCTGGCGCCATGCTTCTTGTAAGCCTGTAGAACTGTGAGCCAAATAAACCTGCTTTCTGTATATATCACCCTACCTCAGGTATTCCTTTATAGCAGCACAAATGGACCAAGATAGAAAATTAGTACTGAAGAGAGGGGCATTGTGTAAAGATACCTGAAAACATGGAAGCAGCTTAGGAACTGGGCATGGGCAGAGGGTGGAAGAGTCTGGAGGGCTCAGAAGAAGACAGGAGGATGAGGGAAAGTTTGAAACATTGAGATGAATTAAGTGGTTGTGACCAAAATGCTGATAGGATATGGACGACGAAGGCCCAACTGACAAAGTGTCAGATGGAAGTGAGGAACTTCCTGGGAAATGGAGTGAAAGTCACCCTTGTTATGCTGGAGCAAAGAACTTGGCTGCGTTGTGTCCATGTCCTAGGACTTTGCGGATGAGTGAACTTAAGAGTGATGACCTAGAGTATCTGGTAGAAGAAATTTATAAGCAACAAAGTGTTCAAGAAGGGGCATGACTGCTTTTAATAGCTTATGATCAGATATGAGAGCAAAGGAATGAACTAAAATTGAAACTTATCATTGAAAGGGAAGCAGAGTGTAGGAAGTATAGAAATTTGGAAAATGTGAGGCCTGACCATGTGACAGAGAAGGAAAGAGTGTTTCCATGAGAGGAACCCAAGGGAGCAGCAGAGCCAGCACCTGCTGTGTGACCTGAGAGACCATAGTGTATGCCTCTTTATCAGCGAAGACGGACCATAAGGTCAAGGAAACACATTACCCATGGGTCAAGGGTTCCGGGTCTGGCTATGTAGCAAATTTCCAAATTCCTACAGCTACAAGGAAAAAACACTCTTGCTAAACTGCCCAGCAGTAGGAGCTATCAGAGCCTTCCTGACTCTGATTTACGACAAGACCTCCAGCCTGAGTGGACAGAGGACGGCCTTGCAAACATTCTTCCCTGATAAGCAACGAAGACCTTAGGCCAGGGTCAGCCAGCTTATAGAGATGAGCGCAAACCATCCATGTCTTGTAGTGGACCTCCTGATGTAAACAGCAAATTGCACCTCGTGCTAATGCTAAAGCCCTACCCCAAAGTAAACGTGGGGTGGATGTTACACATATGTTTCCCCATTGCACATGTGCTCGTCTCTCCTCATAAATATGTATAGCTTCCCCTGGAACCTGTTGAATATGTATGAGTCTACTATGTGATACGACTTTGTGAGGCACAAAACCCAACCTGCTTTTTCCCTCTTTGAAGACAGACCACCCTCGGTCCACACCAGAGAATATCTAGTCTGCAAATTGATCTCACCGATAAAGCTGTCTTTTCTATTCTTTAGCCCTCTGTGGTCTTTTGGATGAGGATGGGGAGATTAGCAGGGTTCAGAGGGAGCCAGGTGCTAACAGTCAAGATAATGGAAAGGGCCCAGAGGCAACTCAGGCCTTCCAGGCTGCCCTCCCATCTCAGGTCCACAGGAGCATGAGGCCAGAAGGGTTTGATGGGCCAGGCCTGGGGTGCTGCTGCCCTGTGTCACCTTGGGCCACTCTACATCCAGCTGATGCTCAAAGGGCCCCAGGTTCAGTTTGTTTCATCACTTTGGAGAGTGCAAGCAGCAAGTCTTGGCAGCTTCCGTGTTGTGTTAAATCTGCAGATGTGTAGAATGCAAATGCCACAGAGGCCTGGACCTTTCCACCCAGATTTCAGAAGATGTATCAGAAACCCTGGGCACCCAGGGAGAAGCCTGCTGTGGGGCAGAGCCACCACAGGAAGCCTCTACTAGGGAAGTGCCCAGTGGAGCTGTGGAAATGAGCCCACCGCGCTCCAAACCCCAGAGCGATAGAGCTGCCAGCAGCCTGCACCTTCACCTTGGGAATTGGCAGGCACTTGACTCCAACTCCCAGGGTAGCCACCTGGACTCTGTGTAGCAAAGCCCTGGGGCAGGGCTGCCCAAAGCCATGCCAGCCCACCCCTTACACCGTGTGCCCAGGATGCAGGACGTGGAGTCAAAGAGGATTGTTTTGGAGCTTTAAGGTTTAATGTCTGCCATGCTGGATCTCAGACTTGGGGATGTGGCCTGTTACCCCTTTCTTTTGGCTGAGATTTTCCCTTTTGGAATGGGATTGTTCACCCAGTGCTTCCACCACCATTGGAAGTAAAACCTTGCTGTTGATTTCTGTACAAAGTTCAAGCTGGAAGGAGTTTGTCTTGAGTCTCAGATGAGACTTTGGGCTTCAAACATTTGTGGTGGTGCTAGAACAAGTTAAGACTTTGGCGGACTGTTGGAATGGAATGATTGTGTTCTCAAGTGAGAAGGACATGAGGTTTGGGGGCCAGGGGAGGAATGCTATGGTTTGGATATGGGTGTTACTTACCCCACTATGAATTTGAAATTTGATCCAAGATGTTGGGTTGGGGGCTGGTGGGAGGGTTTTAGGTCATGGGGTGGATCCCTCAATGGCTTGCTGCTGTCCTTAAGGGACTGAGGACGTTCTCACTCCTAGTTTCTGCAAGAACCAGTTGTTGAAAAAGCCTGGCACCTCCCTCCCCTCTCTTGTGCCCTCTCTCTCCATGTGATGCCAGCCCTTTTGCCTTCCCCCCAGCAGTGGAAGCTCCCGGAAGCCGTCACTAGAAGCAGATGCCAACACCACACTTCTTGTACAGCCTGCAGGACCGCGAGCCAAACAAACCTTTTTTCTTTATAAATTACTCAGCCTCAGGTATTCCTTTATAGCAACACAAAGAGACCAAGACACCACCCTTCTAGGATGGTAAGAAGCTGTGGAATCTAGGAGCTAAGTAAGCCACTGTGGGCCTAATATTCCTGGTTTAGCACCTCCCTAGGCTACAGGGGTTCCCGCCTCATCCAATAGGAGAGAGAGGCAGGTAAGAATTCAACCAAAGCTCCCCCTCCCAGAATAAAAGCATGCATCTATAATGAGGGCCTTGATGGAGGAGGCTCGTGGTGTGTACATGCACCAACACACCTCAGAGCTATATCCTGGTTGGGGAGACTGAGTATCTGGAGGAGGAGGTAAAGTCATGTGATAGGGGAGGGAAGAGGGACTGAGGGGCAGCAACACCTGCTTGAGGGCCTGGGCCAGTGGAGCAGGCAGGGACAGAGCAGGCGGGAGGAGGCTGGGGAGGTGGGGGCCTGGAGAGCAGGGCAAGGCAGCCACACATGGGCTCTGGCCAGGGCAGGGGGGTTGCCCTACCCTTCCAAGCAACAATGAACTCGGAAGCGGTGGAGCAAACCCACTTAGATGGAGGTGTGGCCACCGCCTGGGGAGGGGATGTGGGCCCAAGACAGGCAGATGGATTTGGGCTGGAATGGAATGGAGGTGGGCACGAAGGGAGGGGAGTGGGTTTAGAGAGGTTTTAGGTGGTGACACTGAGCCCTGGAATGAGTTAGGCACAAGACGTGGTGGAGCGAAGTGCCTGCAACGCACCAGGTCTTTGTCACACCTGCTCACGGATGGTGATGCCTCCTGGATACGCTTCTTCCCAGCCTGGGCTCACCTCCTGTCGGCAGTAAAGACTCCCAAACCCCGACAGCACGGTCACTCTCATCCCTTGCTTCCTTCCTTGGCCACTGGCTGCTTTCCCGCCAGGACACCAGCCCTAGCCTCCTGCCTCCTCTCCTGCTCCCCGGCCAATCTGTTCTCCCAGAGCAGCCTCTCTGGGAGGCATCACTGTCCTCGCCTGACAAATGAGGAAACTGAGGCTCAGCAAGTTTTGTGACCTCAGTCCAGGTGGGCAGCAGCAACTCTGTAGCTCCTGCCCCGCAGCACACAAGTCTTTCCTGCCCCCAACGCCAACGACATGGGCAGACTCTGAGCCTGCTGGGCAGGGGGCTGGCTGCTTACCCGCCCAATCCTGGCAGCTAGAGGTGGCACTGTGGCCCTCTGATGTGCCCCAGCCTTATCGAGGCAGGCTGAGTGGCTGGGGGTCCCCGGCCCAGAGGATCAGGCCAGTTTGGGATTTTTGTTCATTGAGAATTGAAAATGGAATTGTTATTTGTGGGACAGTGTTTAGAGAATATGTACTCTTACAAGGCACCCTTGAAGGCAAATGGCTGTCCTGTGCTGCAGCCTGCCTACCTCCGCCGGGGCTGCCCTGTCTTTTGTGTCTTGACACCGCAAGGACTCCATTGTCTGACAAGCACGTGTGGCCAGCAGCAAACCTCAGCAGGAGTCCCTCCCCGACTCCCGGAGGGACATGCTGCGCACAGCTTGGCTGCAGCTCTGTGGGTAGAATGTCCCGGCACTTAACCCTCACTCTCTGCTGTTTTATTATCACATTATTCACCTGGGATGGTTTTTGACTAATGTGCGCTTCAACTACTTCCTGCATCTGGAGAGCGGCAGGGGAGAATTTCACATGTGAAGCATGTTAGGTTTAAACTGTGCCACGTCCTCTCGCCTCTGGTCCTCCCACAGTCCCTGGCATGCTGCCCTGGGAGGCCTCTGCTCACATCTGCCGGGCGGAGCCTCCTCCGCTGTGATGCCACACTCCAGGATGGGGAGGGTTGCTGGGCCAGCACTGCCAGGGTGTGAACCCTGGAGGCAGACGTTTGGGGTCAAGCCCTCCAATCTCTCTGTGCCTCAGTTGCCTCATCTGTAAAATGCAGATGTCCATGGCACCTGCCTCAGAGAAAGGCAGTGAGGAGAGGTGCATTAACATATGCAGGCCACTAAGAAGGAGCCTGGCATGTGCTTTGAGCAAACAAGTGCATGAGTTGCTATTGTCATGGACGTTTCTCAGACGCCTTCCATGTGTCGGGCACCGTGTCACGTGTGCGTAATCTGCATCCCACGCTCATCCTGGCTGGGTGCCCACAGGTCTCACGAGGGAACAGGAGACAGGAAAAGAGGCAGAGGTGGGGACAGTGGCTGGACCCCTGCCCTCCCCAGGGGGCGATCCTTCTGAGTGGGGCACAGGAAAGAGAGCCCACAGACGCCAGCTGCCGGCCTGCACTGGCATGGCAGGGCTCCTTTCACAGCAGGGAGAACAGAGGCCTGGGAGGGCCTGTCACTTGTCCCAGCTGCGCATGCCCCTGCAAGGCTTGGCAGATCCCAGGACTCGTTTCCTAGTACTGGGCCCTTTCAGCTGCAGGCAGTATCCCTGTGTCTGTACCTGCCTGTGCCTCTTCTTGGTCCTTGTTGCATTTTTCTCTTTCACAGAAGCCAAGGGCACTGGGCAGCGCTGGACCAGCCCTGCCGAGATCCTGTCACCCTCTGACCACAAACATGCCAGAAAATGACCCAGAAATTCTGCTGATCCAAAGAGAAATATGGCTTTCTCCTGAGCTTGGGTAAAATTGCATTTGTATTTTCTCTCTCTCTTTGGCTGGGAATAGAAATATGTCAACACAATACTTTAAAAAATCATAGAGTTATCATCAGCTACAGTAGTTTGGGGTGGGACAGGCTGTCATGCTACTCAAACTTGCAGTACACGACAAACCTTTCTACGAAACGTGGTCAGTTGTTTCCGGAACTGCAGAACCGCATGAGAGAATTGCTTTAGCCTCCTGGAGGGAGACCTTTGGTGGGGCCAGGGTCCCTGGATGTGCCCAGGAGTCTGTGAGTACGCACCGCGGGCTGCCGGGCCTGCGGTGTGCAGGCTCTGCCAGGTGCCTCCGTGATCGTCCTCACAGCGACGAGTCTCTTTGCTCAACCAAAGCACAAAGGCATCGTTCACTTGCCAAAGGCACTGGGTAGCAGATTGAAGAACTTGAATTCAAACTAAGATTTTCCCCCAAACTACCCTCATAATTACCTTCATAAAGAAGGTCCCCTGGGTGGTAGGGATGAAAGAACAAGTGGAGTAAAACGTTTTTTCTGGACAAATGAGGGGCCTAACCAGGAGTGGGGAGGGGCCAGGGACGCCCCAAGCTTGGGACATACTTTTCTCCCCTTCTGGAAGCCCCCAGGCTTGGTGGGTGCTGAAGGGACAGGAGAGGTGACGGAGAAGGAGGGAGAGTCAGAGCTGCCATCCCTCTGTGCCCAGGGGCCCGTGACGGCCTGGCAGGGCGCAGCAGGGCAGTGGTGTCCTGCCGTCCCTCCGTGTTCTTCCGTCACAGGGCGGGGCCCGGGAGGAGCAGCCTAAATGCCGCTGGGTGCTGAGCAGGCGGCTTCCCCGACCCAGGCCCCAGGCCCCGTGAGGACTCTCGCGGGAACGTGCAGGCTCAGCTCGCCGGTAAGGGGATCGACTTCTTGGCCTTTCCCTCGCGCCTTTGAGAGTCTCTAAGCCAGTCTGGAACCACAGGTGGGCCGGGCAGGCCCATAGTGTCCACACGGGCTCCCAGAAGGCCATGGGGATGGCGCTTTCCACAGCTCTGTGGGCGCTTACGCTCGCTGCAGGCTGCCCGGGGAGGTCACAGAAGGGCCAGTTCCATTTTAGATCAGTCTCTCAGACTCACCCAGGTCTATTCCGGTGACGGTCAGCTGGCCCGTGACCTTGCCTTACTCCCTGGCCACCTGGCTCCACCCGTGAGGCAGTGGTTCTCAGCCTGCTGGAGGAAGCCCAAGTGCAGACCCGGCCTGGAGAGCTCTTGAGCAGACAAAGCCAGTTAGGCCTCGTGGGCAACCTCAGCTTTGCTTGACTTCCAAATGTGACGGTTTAAGGAGCTGTTTCTTGTAAATGCCTACATAAAAGAGAAAGAAAGCTAAGGCTAACCAATCAGAGGCTGCCAACTAACGTGTAAGTATATAACTAGAGACTTTCTGGCAGAATAAGTCAAATAGGGCAACTACATAAGTGCAACTAATCAAATGTTTTCTTTGCTTTACTTCTGTGTTCACCCTAAAAAAGCCTTCCCCTTGCCTCCCTCCCCTCCCTGTGGCCTGGAACCACCTTTGGATTGGTGCTTTCCAGTTCATGAATTGCCATTCATTCAGATAAACTCTTTAAAATGTTATTGTGCTGCAGGTTAACAGCCCATGCCCCTTAGAAACCCATTAGGAATGCTTTGTGTTGATAGACACTGGTGCCCAGGCCTCACCCTAGACAAGCTCAGGCGGACTGGCATGTCTTGTTAGCGCCCTGGGGATGCCAGCGTGGAGACAGCTGGGGGTCTCCATGCTGGGGCAGCCACACTAGGGGCTTTGTGCCCACCACCCTTCCCTGTAAGGGAGGTAATTGCAGTTAATGGTGTTTTTATTAAGTACACAAAAGAAGTGCTCAGTAAATGGTATTGAAATGTTAGTGATTAGAGTTATGGTTATTCAGTTTCTCCTTATTGATAAATCCTTTAACATTTGAGAAGCTTTAATGCATGGAAAATAACATTTCTGCAATTTGTACTTCCATATGTCCAATTTATTTATATATGAAGGTATCAAACAGTTGGTATTCCTTAAAATATTAATTATACATTCCTCCAAGTATTCAGTTCACATGACAAATACATCATTTAACAAATTAAATTTCCCTAGACATTCAAATATGGTCATTGTAAACATTTTTTATCATCTAATTAAAATCAGAAGTTTGACATGACAGATTCTTTGAAGAAAATCTTTTTAGAAACCTGACAAAATATTACAATGATTACATATTGATCAGTGGTCTCACACAAATGAAATCAGTTATAAAAATGCTAACCCAAAGATTTGAATACAGGCTTTCTTGTCTCTGTTATCATTTTAGTTTTTAAATTCCTGCCCTAACTCTGTCCCCTGGTAGCAGACCCTGCTGCTGCCCCATCCCACGTTACTTGGGACCCTTTCTTTTTAAAGACCTTATCACTTTCTTTAATGGTCACAGGACTATTCAGATCATATATTCATGTCTCATATTTGTTGCATTTTGGTAGTTCATGGTTTTTGAGCAGTTGGTTTATTCTGCTAAATTGTGGAATTTATAACAGTAAAGTTTTTCAGAATATTTCCTTATTATGCTTTTAATGGCTGCAAGATCTGTAGTGATGTCCCCTATTTTATTCCCAATATTTGTGACTTATGTCCTCTTTCTTCTTAAAGTTTATCAGTTTTTTTACATTTTCTCAAGAACCAGCTTTTGGCTTCACCAATTTTCCTCTATTTTTTTTCTGTTTTCAGTGTCATCGATTCCTCCTCTTATCTTTATTTACTTCTTTCAGTCTGCTGTGGGTTTATTTTGATTTTTTTCTCAGCTTTTTCTCATTCCTTGAGGTAGGAACTTAGAGTACTGACTTGAGACCTTTTCTTTTTTTTAATGTAAGCATTTAGTGTTGTAAATTTTCCTTTCAGCATTTAGCTGTGTCTCACATATTTTAATACACTGGTTTTTTGGGGTTTTTTTCATTTTCATTCAGTTCTGTGTAATTTTTTGGTTGTTCTTTTTAATTTCCTTTGAGACCTTTCCTTTAACCTATGAATTATTTAATTTCCAAATGTTTAGAGACTTTTTATTTCTCTTTCTGTTACTGATTTCTAGTTGATTCTTTTATGATCAGAGAACATACTCTAGATGACTGCAACTCTTTTAAATTTGTTGAGGGTATTTTGTGATCCAGGGAATGGTGTATCTTAGGGATTTTCAAAGAGTACTTGGAAATAAAAGTATATTCTGCTGCTATTGTGTGAAGTGTTCTATGTATGTAAATTAGATATTTGTGGCTGATTGTGTTGTTCACATCTTTTATATCTTTGCTGCTTTTCTGTTTAGTAATTCATTTGCTCAAAGGAGGATGTTGTAGTCCTTAATTATAATTGTGAATTTTTCTTCTTTCACTTTTATCAAAATATATTTTATGTATTTTAAGGCTTGTTGTTTGGTGCATACAGGTATAGAATTATTATGTTTTCCTAGATTGATCCTTTTATCATTACATAATGTCCCTCTTGGTCTCTAGTAATTTTTTTGCTCTGAAGTTTACTATTTCTGATATTAATGTAGCCACTTGTGATTTTTTAAAAAATTATTTGAAGTGTATATCTTTTTTCATTCTTTTACTTTCAAACTACCTAAGTCATTGAATTTGAAGTAAATTTATTATAAACAGCATATAATTAGGTCAATCTACTCTACCAATCTCTGCTTTCTTATTGTTGCATTTAGATTATTTACATTTAAGGTAATTATTTACATGTTAGAGCTTAAGCCTGCCATTTTATTATTTGTTTTCTTTGTTTCTCTTTTCTTGTCTTCTGGTGGGTTACTTGAACAATTTTTTAATTCCATCTTTATTCATAGTGCTCTTAAGTGTATCTTTTTATAGTTTTTTTCAGTGGTTGCTCAGGATATTATAATATATTTACAGTCTTGTTTAAGTTTACTGGTATCAATATTTTATACCTTAAAAGGAGCATTGAATCCTTACTTCCGTTAAATCACTTTACTTCCTTCACTTTTAAATATCATTGTCTTGAGTATCAGATGGTGTTATAGCTTTTATTTTAATCATCAGATATGATTTATAAAAATCATGTGAAGGACAGTCTATTGCATACACCCATATTTCTGCTTTTTCTTTTGTTCAACCAAGATTTCTCTCTTTATTATTTACTTCCTGTTTAAACAACTTCCTTAAGCCATTCTTTTAAGGTAGGTCTGCTGATGACAAAGTCTTTCAAGTTTTCCTTTGTCTGAGAATGTCTTGACTTCCTCCTTATTCTTGAAAGATAATTTCTTTGCATATAGAACTCACAGTTGACAATTCTTTTCTTTCTGTGCTTGAAAAATGTGTCACTTCCTTCTGGCCTCCATTCTTCTAGAAAAGAATCCCACTATTATTCAAGTTGGTGGTTTCCTGTAGGTCATGCATCCTTTCTCTCTGGCTGCTTAATTTTCTCTGGATAAGAGAACTCACATAAAGGAAGATTTTGTAGACTCAGTATAATGGTCTCAAGTCCATAAGGAGACTCCCCTACCAATAGGAACAAAGGAAAAGGCAGAAACAACATATTAATAGAGGGTTATGACCTCCTGGCTGAGGAAAAAAGACAGGAGACGATCATCATGGCAATATGAAAATGGGAACATTTATGAGGGTGAAATAGTGTTTTCACTCAAGAAATCACTACAGTGAGGAAGAAAGAATGATTTTTGTGGTGTTTGAAATAATGCTACCTAACAGGTATAAACAACCAGAGGTACAGAAGCATTGGCTTTGGGATCCTAAAACTAACCTAAACATTTTCTCCCTATTTTTCTGTCTTAGAGCTTAGGAAAATATGCATCAACCAATTGAGAATAGGAATTTGAGTCCACTGTTAGCCCTGACATATAATCTACACATTTCATGTCTATTGCATACTTTTCTCTGTAAATGAATCTCTTTCTATAACCTTGTATTAATATCGCAACTAGATGGTGTGAGACTGACAAAACAGTGCTTATCCTAAATAACAGATATTCATTCCCAGCAGTGCTAGGACATGTCCATGAAATTCATGTTCGCAAAACCAGGGCATGGGATCTTTGTGAACAGGAACTACTAAAATCATTAAGCTAAAGCTAACATTTGAGATTCATTTTCCAAACACCCTCAAATACGTTCATTTCTCACTGTGTGGTTTGCAGTTTACTCTGGCTCTTTTTGATGGAAAAACTTGCTCACTAACGTATGAACCCTGCATCTCACATATCGGTAGGTTTGACCTTTCTGTGATCCTTCTATTGCATATGCAATATAAGAAAATTTGAAGATAATTACTGGTGTTAGAAAAAGTTTCTTGAACTAATATAAAAATGAATTAAAGTTTATATGGAATTATAATTATTAGTTAATTTAGGAAAGTTTCAAGAGTAAAGAGAAGCCAAAGAAAGCACAGCCTTGATTTTCCGACAAAAGTTTAAACTTGTTCTAGTTGATGCTTTTTACATTGCCTAAAATATAACTTCATGGTCTTAAAAGTAAAATCTTTGCTAGAGAAGATAGAGTTGGGCATAGGCTCTGACTGAAGTGGCATTCTTGTTAGTGAACAGAGTTTTAGGGAGCATTGTGGACCACATGTCTAAGAGATGAATGGCCATTGTAAAGACATTATGGTTCTTGGCAGAAGTACATATGAATATGAGGTGTTGCCAAATAAAAGTGTGGCTGACATGGCCGAAGCTGTTTTGGTGAAAGGTGTAAAGAGACAGTGTAGTCATTAGGCTGTTCACAAAGATTCTAGCTCCGTGCCTCCCTGCCAAGTATATCCTACAATTTTCTTCCCTGCCCCTTTAAGGTTATGTGCAGCTAAATGACTTGCTCGGCCAATAAAATGTGCAGAACCTCTTAGGATCCAGCCAAGAGTGCTTTGTCCCTTTCCCCTGTCTCAGTAATAATAAAAGTACATAGAGAGAAATGGTCTTGATAACCTTGCATCCCTGGAAAACTACAATGAGCAGAGCTCCGTACCATGAATTTGACATGTAACATGAGTGAGAAACAAACTTGTGTTGTTCTTGTGAACTAAAATAAATCTTGAGGCTCCCCTTCCCCACTGGCTGAGTGAATAGATACCCCTCTTGGTCAAGGGAATATCCTGAAACTTAGTTGCTGGCCAGAGATGGAGTTCAGACCTGCCTCATCATGCCTCCTTCTCTTCCTGTAGACATCATCTGTAACTCATCGACAGGCCCAAGACTATGCAAGACAGACCTGCAGGCCCTCAATTTATAGAACAAGTCACTGAGTCTGGGAATATGTCCAGGGGCTTGTCCCTGATTAACACTCTTCCTTATCTTAACTTAAAACATTCCAAACCTTTAGACAAAGCTTCATTTCTTTAACCAATTACAAATCAGAGTCTTTAAACACACCTACAACCTGTAAGCCCCAGCTTTGAGATGCCCCACCTTTTGGGGCCAAACCAATGTATGCCTTCCATGTATTGATTTATGATTTTACATGTAGCTCCTGTCTCCCTGATATGTATAAAACCAAACTGGTACCCAAGCATAGAGAGTCCACTTGCTCAAGGCTTCTTGGGCATGGCTCTGGGTCACAGTCCTCAAATTTGGCTCAGAATAAACCTCTTTAAATTATTTGGCAGAGTTTGGCTTCATTTCCATTGACATTGTTTTAATCTATTCGGGCTGCTATAACAGAATACCATAGACTAGGTGGCTTATAGGCAACATAAATTTATTTTCCATAGTTCTGGAGGCTGGGAAGTCCAAGATCAAGGTGCCAGCAGCTGTGGTATCTGGTGGGGCCCCCTTCCTGGTTCATAGTTGGCCATCTTCTTGTTGTAACCTCACATGGCAGAAAAGATAAGAGCACTTTCTGGGGTCTCTTTTATAAGGGCTTTGCCCTCATGACCTAATCAAATCCCAAAGGTCCCCACCTCATAATAGAAATTTAGGATTTCAACATGTAAGTGCTGGGGAGACACAAATATTCAGACTATGGCATTTCGTTCCCAGCCCCCCTGAAATTCATGTACTCACTGCATGCAAAATACATGTATTCCATCCCAACAGCCCCCAAAGTCTTCTTTCAACATCAACTTAAAAGTCTAAAGTCCAAAGTCCCAACTAAATATCATCTATGTCAGATATGAGTGACACTCGAGGGACAATTCATTCTGAGGCAAATTGCTTTCCATTTATTACCCTGTGAAATCAAATAAGTTATGTACTTCCATGATACAGTGGTGGGGCAGGTATAGGATTGACATTCCATTTCCAAAAAAGAGAAAGAAGAAAGGAGTGACAGGTCCCAGGTAGGTCCAAAACCCAATGGGGCAAATTCTGTTGGACCTTAAAGCCTGACAGTCATCGTCTTTGGCTCTGTGCTCCGCCCTCCAGGAATTTTACCTTCCATAGAGCACTAGGACACAGGCTGAATTCAGCCAAGTTCTTTGCTACTTTGGAGTATGTTCCTCATTTCCACCTCAGACCTCTTCAGATAGCCTCACACCCATATGTAGAGAATATGTAGCTATTCTCTAAAAGGACTGAGGCTTTCTTTACAGCGCCTCTCTTTCCTTTCTTAGCCCGTAATCCCTGTTTAAGATTCACTTATGGCGGCGTAGGCTTTTTCTGGCATGCGCTTCAAAACGCTTCCAGCCTCTACCTGTTGCTCAGGTCCAAAGCCTCTTCCATATTTTTAGGTGTTTGTTTCAGCAGCACCCTCACTTTCAGTGATAATTTTCTGCCTTAGCTCATTAGCTGCTATAGCAGAATATCATACACATGGCGGCTTATGAACAACAAGCTTTATTCCTCCTATTTCTGGAGGCCGGGAAAGCCAGATTGAGGTGCCTGCAGGGTTAGTGTCTGGCGGGCCTGACTCCTAGTTCTTGCTGAGGTAACCTCACTGGGTGAGCAGGGAGTGAGTCTTCTCAGCTCCCTTCTATAAAAGCACAAATACAATTCATGGGGGTTCTGACCTCTTGACCTAATTGCCTACTAAAGGTAAAACTTCCTAATACTGTCACCTGGGAAGTTAGAGTGTCAACACATGGATTTGGGGGAGGCACAAATAGTCCATAGCAGTTGTGTTAAATTTCTGAGATTTGGGGATTATTTCTTACTGAAATATAACCTCAACTATACTCACTGATATAAGGTTTAAGGTTTAGTCAACAGCCTTGGTCAAAAAAGCTGCCATTGTCTGTTTGGTACCATGAAAACAAAATTAAATGCTCCAGGAAACCATTAATTAATTAACCACTGCCTTCAATAATTTCTTTATTGCTTCAAATTTTTAATCATTCAACCATTTAATCACTCTACAAATATTACTGAGAACTTGGAATAGGCCTAATAATACTGGGACCACATATTCTGGTAGAAAACTAGTAAGTGCCCAACAATTCATGAGTGGATTAATAAAATGTGGTATATGTATACCATGGAGTACTACTCAGCTTTAAGAAACAATGGTGATGTAGCACCTCTTGTATATTCCTGGATACAGCTGGAACCCATTCTATTAAGTGAAGTATCTCAAGAATGGAAAAACCAGCACCACATGTACTCACCAGCAAATTGGTATTAACGGATCAACACCTAAGTGGACATATAGGAGTAACATTTATCAGGTGTTGGGAGGGTGGGAGGGGGGAGGAGGGATGGGTATATACAACCACAATGAGGAAGATGTGCAACCTCTGGCAGATGGACTCGAGGGGGGAGGGGGACATGGGCAATATACGTAACCTTAACACTTGTACCCCCATAATACACTAAAATTAAAAAAAAAAGAAAATTAGTAAGTGCCACCCATAGCCATTAGTGTTACCACAGCTAGCGGTCAGTTAGTTGCCCCTGTTTGGAGGAGGCTTATGACATTTTCAGTTGTTAGTAGAGACAAAAATGAAACCACTGGGATGAGGACTGAGCATCAGGGGATAACATTGAGGCAAAGATTGGTTTTGGGATCATTCCCCCACCCAAGATCCAGCATCTTGAATTCTTTCCTTCCCAATCCCTTGGGCCAATTGACCATAACACAGATTACTGTTTCTATGCTCACAAAGAACCTGCAAGTTTAAATCATTTAGAAAAATTCCTGACACAGGGTGAGTGTTCTATAAATGCTATCTATCAGCATCAGCTAATTACTTCCCCCATTTTTGGATGAGAAAACTGAAACTTAGAGTGAGTAGTTAATTGGTCCAAAGTCATGAGGTTGTAAGTGACTGAAGTAGGGTTTGAGGTCAGGTTCAAATTAAATTTTCTTTCACAGTGCCAGCTCCCTCTCTGGTAGCTCATGCCTGAGCTGGACACCAACTTCTCTCCAAAACAAGTGTCAAGGAGGGAAGCATAAATGGCTGTACAAAAAAATATTGATCCCTTAAACAAAAATGTAAAAGTGATTGGTCAGGTTTATGCTTCTGGCCATGGCAGGGTAAGTTTCAGGCTTGTCCTCCTGTGGGTAATAACTATAAAACTGGACAAAATGTATGGGGAGACTTTTCAAATATTAAACCAGAGAAAGCAGGTGGGGCCTGACCGTCTCCATGACCAGTCTTTGCCTGGGTGTTATGCTTCATGCCCAGTCCTCATCCTGAAGGTCCATTTCATTCCCACCAACTGGGCAGTCCCAAGCCGTCTCCAGGGACGGGTGACTGCCTATAACTTCCCGGTAAATCCAGTGGTCTTTACATAAAACTCAGCACATTATGAAGGAAAATGACATAATGTAGATATTCTATAATATGTCATCCTTTTGGTTTAACATTCAGTTAAAAAAAAAAAAGACACTTGAAGAAGTGGGAAAATATGACCCGTTTATCAAAGAAGCAGAAAAATGTGACCCATAATAGAGAAAAAAGAGTCAATAGAAAAAGAACCCAGGATGGTTCAGATGTAGGATAACAGACAAAGTTGTTGAAGTAGCTGTCGTAAATATGTTAAAACACTTAAAAAATGTGGTCACATTGAAATAAATGAAAATTCTAAAAGTGAAAAGTAAAATACCTATGAGCAATTCATTTGGTCAGAATAACAACCCATTGAAAGTTGCTGAAGAATGAGTGAGCAAATGTGATGCGTGTCAATTTATATCTTCAAATCTAAAGAGCAAAAAGAAATAAGAACAGATCCTCCAGCACCTGTGGAATGTCAAGCAGTCCAATATATGTGTGACTTGAACCCCAGAAAAACAGAAGAGAGAATGGGGCATAAAAACTGTTTGAAGAAATAACACCTCTAATTTCCCCAAATTTAGTAAAAAATAAACATATAGGTTTAGGAAGCTGAGAAAACCACAAGCAAGATATAATTACAAAGAAAACCGCGTGTAGTCGCATCATAGTCAGACTGCTGAAAACTAAAGACACTGTGACAATCTTAAAAGCAGCTCAAAGAAAAAGACGCTTTACATAGAGAATAATGTTTTAAATTACGGCTACCTTATTATTATAAACTATGGAAACCAGAAGACAAGGGGAGCCTCTTTTACATGCTGGTGAGTAAAAGAAGTGTCAATCCCCAATTCTAAATTCAGTAAAGCTATCTTTTATTTTTTATTTTTAGTTTTTTTTGAGACAGAGTCTCGCTTGTTGACCAGGCTACAGTGAGTGCCATGGCACCAGCCTAGCTCACAGCAACCTCAAACTCCTGGGCTCAAGCAATCCTGCTGCCTCAGCCTCCCGAGTAGCTGGGACTACAGGCATGCGCCACCATGCCCGGCTAATTTTTTCTATATATATTTTTCTCTCTATATTTTTTCTCTATATATTAGTTGACCAATTAATTTCTTTCTATTTATAGTAGAGATGGGGTCTCGCTCTTGCTCAGGCTGGTTTCGAACTCCTGACCCCGAGCAATCCGCCCGCCTTGGCCTCCCAGAGTGCTAGGATTACAGGCGTGAGCCACTGTGCCCAGCCAAGCTATCTTTTAAATGAAAGATATTTTCACATAAATGAAAGCTGAGAGAATTTGTAGTCAGAAAAGTTGCTCTTTAAGAACTGCTAAAGAAAATTCTTCAGGCTGAGGGAAATGCTGCCAGATACAATCTTGTATCTGACATAGCTTAGCCAAAACAGTGTATGTGTATGTGGGTAAATATAAAAGTACACATGTATTCTTTAACGTATACACAGAACTTACCTGAATGGAAAATAAAACGGATCTAACTGTATGTTAATTACAAGAGATACACGTGAAATATTAATACAAGTGCATAGGAGAATTTGAAAGAAAAAGGATTCCACAAAAAGATGTATTATGAAAACAGGAAAAATAGGAAAGGAGGTATGTATATGTTAAAATCAGAAAAGGTAGACTTTAAGACAGGAAATATATCCAAAGATATAGAGGTACAGTTTTATAATAATGAAAGGATTAGCTTATCAAGAAGATATAACAATTCCAAAATTATATGTATTTTATAACAGTCAAAAAACATAAATTTAACATTAAAAAATAGAGAAATAGAAAATTGTACAATTATAGTTGGAGATTTTAACACCTCTTACTTAGTAATTAATAGATACCCGCCCCCACACACATACTCAAACCCAGTAAGATATAGAAGGTTAAAACAAAATTAACAACCAGCTTGGCTAAACTGATATTACAGAACACTATATCAATGACTGCAGAATATACATTGTTTTAAAGTGTGCTTGGAATAGTCACAAGACAGATCATATACTGGGCCAGAGAATGCCTCAATAAATTTTAAAAGATTGAATATAACATGGTGTATTCTCTGAGTATAGTGAAATTATAATAGAAATCAGTAACAACAAATAGAAAAATTCCAAATAGTTGAAAGTTAAGTAGTATGCTTAAAAATAATTTATCACTGGGGAAGAAACAAAATTTAGAATTTAGAAAATATTTTAAAGTGAATGATATTTAAAAATATTGCATATTAAAATTTGTGGAATGCAATTAAGCAATGTCTTATGGGTAATTTATAACTTTAAATGCTTATATTAGAAAGATGGAAAATTTAAAAATCAGTGATCTAAGTTTTCACCTAAAGAAGCTTGAAAAAGAAGAATAAGTAAGTAGAAGAAAATCTTGAATAGACACGTAGCAAAAGAAGTTCAAAATGGTAAAAACACTTTGGAACCTATTTTGATGTTTCTCCTAAAATTAAGTAACAATGACTCAGCAATTGGACTCCTGGGTATTTATCTAAAAAAATATGAAAACATATGTTCATAGAAACACTTGCATAAGATTGTTCATGGCACCTTTATTCAAAAAAGCATAAAACTGGAAATGGCCCGATTTATCAACAGAAGAATGAATAAATAAATTGTCATATATTCATGCAATGAACTACTGATCTGCACAACTACATGAATGAATCTTGTAGACATACAAGATTGCACAAGACATCCAAAGACACACAAAGATTGTAGACCTGCATGCAAGACATAAAAACAAATGAAACCAGGTATGAAAGAATATATACTGTATTGTCATTGTCTGAAGTTCAAGGACTAATTGATTGTGGCTATTTTAGTTATTTATTGTTGCAGAACAAAAAAATTGGCTTAAAATAACAAGCATGTATTATCTCACTGTTTCTGAGAGTCAGGGGTTCAGGCATACCTTAGCTGATGCCTTAGGTTCAGATCTCCCACCGGCTACTGCAAAGGCTGCAGTCACCTTAAGGCTTGCCTGGGGGCTGTCTACTCCCAGGCTCACTCACATGACTGTTGACTGGGTTAGGTGCTCAGTGGCTGTTGGCTGGGGAAATCAGTTTCTTGCCATATGGGCCTCTCCTGTGGCAGTTGGCTTCGCCCAGAGCTGGACTCCACAAGAGAATGCAAGAGATGATAAGGAAGATGGAAGTTCCAGCGTCTTTGCAACCTAGTCCAGGAAGGAATGTCAAGTCGCTTGGCAAGGCCCAGGCTCCATAGGAGGTATTGCACAAGAGCATGAATACCAGGGCAGGGATCGTTAGAGCCATCTCAGAAGCTGCCCACCACAGGGCCAGGAGTCTGAACAGTAGTCGTTTATGTGTAACAAGAATTGACTGGAGAGGAACAAGTGGACACTCTGTAATGGTGGGAATATTCTGTATTCGGCTTAGATTGTTGGTTATGCCGGTGTCATTGTCAGGACTCATCCATTTATACGCTTAAGATCTGTATATTTCACTGCATATAATTTTAAAATATAACGAGAGGATAATTTGTCATTTCAGATACAATGAGAATGAATGCAGACCCTGTACAGCAGAACAGATAGAGGTGGCCACAGAAAAACACGTTCATTTATCATTCTACACTGCAAGTACATGAACTTCTTAAAGTCAAAAGAACACAAATACTGTGCTTTCACAAGGCTCTATTTACTCTCTTCTGGGAAGGGTGTTCGAGATTTTTAGCCAAACCTCTAAGACTTGGTTGGGGATCTGAGGACAACCAACCACAGTTTCTTCTTGTAAAACCCCGTCTAGTTCCCAAAACGGGGTAGAGAAGGCGGCCCTGTTAGGACTTTGGATCTCTCCAGGAAGACGAGAGATGAGGCTGCAATCAGGGTTGGGAATGGGACAGGCGAGCATAGCCGACCCCTGCCTAAGGATACAGTACTTCTGACAGGGTCACGTGGACTTTCGGACAACTAACACCTCTTACAAAAGAGTGTTTTGACAAATCAAGTGTAAGTGAATCAGAAACAGGCGGCTTATATTTCTCTTAAAATAGACCAGGATTTAAAAATTAAGAGAGGCCTTGCTTGGCCAAGTACCTTTGAAATTTTCCAGACCTAAAACACTTAGAAAAGCAGTTCCACCTACTTTCAAAATGCAGAGTGCGTGCAGATTGTCCCCTTTTGGAACTGGATTCATTGGAGATGAGCCATTTTGCTCTTTATTCCTTTACCATTCTTGGATGGTGACAATGGATAGATCCATTATTATGGGCAAAGAATTCCCCTTTTGGTTGCTGTGAGCTGTCCAAGTGCCAGGCTTCATGCTCGGCCTAGGGAAAGCCAACTGGGCAGCTCTTCCACTGTGTAGGACAGCTTTAGCCAAAGGAGGTATTTTGAACCCTCCTCCCCAAAATCTGATTGGCTGAACATGCAGTCAGTTCCCCTGGTAGCCTTGACATCTTTTCTTTGGTAATGGGGTTTTAGAAGGAGAGACTTCAAGCACCGACCTCCAGTAAACCAGTGACCCTGGGAACTTGCAGCACCAAGATCAAATATTCCCAGGGTTATTGAACCTATGAGGTCATATATCAGAGAGGAACTGTGCAAAGGCTGTGTGTGTTTGCTAAGTCTTCAGCTGGGCTCCATTCTCTCCCTCTGAAGCAGTGGAGAACACTGCCCGACAGTGATGCAAACTCAAAGCGAAGCGTGGTTTTGGAAAATCACGACCAATAATAGTGTAACAAAACCCTGGGGCTGTTTGAAATCCAAAGAGAGTTCTGACTAGAGGAGAGTTGCCTCTCTCAATCTCTGTAGTGGTGGAAGGAACTGCCAGAATCCAAGATAAGTCTCTGGGTCCTCTCAGGACTCAGCCGGCCCAGCCATGGCAGCCAATGTGGGGCAATCTGGAGGCAGCAAAGCCCCAACTAGCCTCTCTCCCCACAAACATCCACATCCACAGAAGAATGTGAGTAATCCATTTAGAAATATCTGTGGGGCGCGGTGTCAACGCCATTACAAGATGGCGCCTGTTTCCGGCTTTGCCTAGAGCAGTAAACAAGTTCAGCGCACGCGCAATTGTCGGTTACCCTGTGGCGCAAGCATGCAAATGAAGGATCCTACTATGGACCAATGCTTTGGTGGCTCGACAGCTGAGCGGCCTATCCCAGCTTAGGGGTTGTGCTTCTGGGGTATATAGCAGCCTGCGTGCTGCCGGGCTGGGTCTTCCGCATCATGTAAGTCTAAAGGGAACCCCATTAAAGCACGGTCAGAAGAACTCCAGTTGCTGCGTCTTCCTTGCTGGCGAGGCGGGCGCGACAAGTGGTGCCGAAACCCGGGAACCGAAACAACTTTGAGGCACCAGCGGAGACGACCTCGACAGAGGTGAGTTCAGAACTGACGTGTGGGACGGCCAAAACTCCCCTGCTTCCAAAAAATGGGTAATATTCCGCTGCGGCGCTTTTTGTGGCCTATTAAGAACCTCTTAGCATCACAAGGAGTGCACTGTGAGGAAAGGACCCTCATAAAATTTTTGAAGGAGGTGGACCGTGTAGCTCCTTGGTTCCTCCACTCGGGTTCTTTGACTATTCCCTCTTGGGGGAAGTTAGGACGGGACCTTCGTAGTGCGGGGACTCTGAGGCCAGGCACCCTCCTTGTTCACAACCTAATTATGGAGTGCCTGCATGATGAAAGCTCAGGTCCGCGCGTAGCGGCTAGCCAAAAAGCCTTAGATGACTTGCAAGACGCAAGTTCGGAGAGAAGCAGTAGGGGAGGGACCGCGGGAATAAGAAAATGTAGAGCTCTAGAAAAGGAAATGCAGGGAGGGAAAGCGCAGCCCGATCTGCCTAATTGTGACCCCTTACCAGATTTTGACAATCTTCACTTGTCGGACACTGCTGACTCTGAGTCAGAGTGCGGAGAGGGCCCAGAGTCAGATGAGGAACTAGAAAAGAAAGAGGTACAAGGCTTTCAGGAAGTAGACAGGAATGGGCGGTACCGCCCGCCTCCGTGTGCCCCGCCTTATGAGGAACTAGGCGCTCGCCCCAGGCAGAGAGGCGCATGGCAGGGTGACTCATTCATCCACCCTGAAGAGCGAAAAGAGCTGTTCCTTACCTTTCCTGTCTTTGAGAATAATAATCAAAGGGGCTGGGAGCCAGTGAACGCCAAGCAATTGAAAGAGCTGGCGGAGGCTGTCCGAAACTGGGGACATGGGGCCTCCTACACCTTATCTTTGGTAGAGAGACTGGGCAATACAGCAATGACGCCCAGAGATTGGAGTCAGCTTGTCAAGGCAGTACTGACTACAGGTCAGTATTTAGATTGGAAGTCCATTAACCAGGAAGAGTGCATGGAGTAATCCCGGAGAAACGCCCAGCGCGGGCAACCAGCATGGAATTTTGACATGCTCACAGGGCAGGGGCAGTGGGTCAACAATCAGGTCGCCTACCCAGAGGAGGTATATGCCCAGATCAACTCCATAGCCATCAAGGCGTGGAAGAGCTTGCCCAATCGTGGGGAGGTCAAGGGTAACTTGACAAAAATCGTCCAGGCCCCTGCTGAACCATTCTCAGACTTTGTAGCTAGGCTAGTAGAGGCAGCAGGAAAGGTATTTGGGGATCTAGATACAGCCATGCCGCTCATTGAGCAGCTTGCCTTTGAGCAGTGCACTACAGAATGCCGGAATGCCGTAATGCAATTGCCCCTTGGAAGAACAAAGGCCTTAATGCCTGGCTAAAAGCATGCAGAGAGATAGGGGGCCCCCTGACCAATAGTGGCCTGGCGGCCGCTGTTTTAGCAGCTCAAACAAAGCAGGAACGCAATTGCTACAATTGTGGCAAACCTGGGCACCTTAAAAGGCAATGTAGAGCACCTCCTAAGCAAGGGAGCTCCTCTAACAAACAGCCAGGCATCTGCCCTACCTGTGGCAAGGGGCGACATTGGGCTTCTGAATGTCGCTCGATGAAGGATAAGGATGGAAATCCCATAGTTCGGGATCAAAATGGAAAACCTGTACCTAAGCAAAAAAACGGATGGCGGGGCCCCCGACCCCAGGGCCCGCAAATATATGGGGCCATGCAGGGGAATACCCAGGAGAGGTCGCTCCTAGCACCTCCGGGGAGCCAAGGAGAGCCACTAAAGGTTCCGCAGGACTGGACCTCTGTGCCACCACCACAACAGTATTAACCCCCCTCATGGGTGCCAACCGGTCCCATCTGATTTTAAGGGGCCGTTACCTGATAATACTGTAGGACTCGTCCTTGGCAGGTCTTCATCAACTCTGCAGGGATTAATAATTCACCCAGGAGTTATTGATTCAGATTTTGAAGGGCAAGTAAAAATTCTTTGCTCTTCCACTAGAGGCATAGTTTCCATATATCCAGGAGACCGGATAGCACAGTTGCTAATTTTACCTAGCCTCCATTCTTTATTCCCTAGTAAACAAAAAATCAGAGGAGAAAAAGGTTTTGGCTTCTCTGGAGGAAACTGTGCATATTTGTCATTGAATTTAGATGAACGTCCTACTATGGACTTAACCATACAAGGAAAGACATTTACAGGCCTCCTAGATACAGGAGCTGACACTAGTATAATTTCTGAACGCTGGTGGCCAAAACGTGGCCATTGGCCCCCTCAGCTCAGACTCTGCAGGGATTGGGATATGCATCCTCTCCAGTGATCAGCGCCCAGACCCTGAAATGGAAGGATAATGAGGGTAGAGAGGGTAGTTTTCAACCTTATGTTCTGCCTTTGCCTGTGAATCTTTGGGGTAGAGATTTGCTACGGCAATTGGACTTCAAATTGACCAGTGACTATTCTGTTCAAAGTCAAAAGTTGATGAAGAGCATGGGCTGTATCCCAGGTAAAGGGCTTGGGAGGAACTTGCAGGGAAGAACTGAACCTATAGAGCCTGTGCCACGACCCTCTAGGCAAGGGCTGGGTTTTTCTTAGGAGCCACTGGGGATCCTCTGCCCATACCCTGGAAAACAGAGGAGCCAGTGTGGGTACCTCAGTGGCCCTTACCCTCTGAAAAGTTACTCGCGGCCCATAATCTAGTGCAAGAGCAGCTTACTCTTGGGCATCTTGAACCCTCTCAATCTCCTTGGAATACCCCTATTTTTGTGATTAAGAAAAGGTCTGGTAAATGGAGACTGTTGCATGACCTTAGAGCAATTAATGCCCAGATGCAGCTTATGGGGCCTGTTCAAAGAGGACTGCCCCTTCTCTCAGCTTTGCCTAAACATTGGAGTCTGATCATCTTGGACATCAAGGACTGTTTTTTCTCTATTCCCCTGCACCCACAAGATAAAAGCAGATTTGCATTCACGCTTCCTTCCATAAACCATGAACAGCCTGATGCAAGATATCAATGGCAGGTTTTGCCTCAGGGCATGGCTAATAGTCCCACTATGTGCCAACTTTATGTGGCCTCAGCTATCCAGCCAGTTAGGCAGAAGTTTTCAAAGGTAAGAATTATACACTATATGGATGATATTCTCTTGTGTCATTGTGATGATGGCGTACTTCGCCAAGCTTATGCGTCCCTTCAGGCTCACTTAAGGGAAAAGGGCTTGCTGGTCGCCCCTGAGAAGGTGCAAGAGGGAGAAGTGGGCGCGTTTCTTGGTAGTAGCATTCTCCCTGACAAAATCGTACCCCAAAGACTGTCCATCCGAAGAGATGCCTTAAAAACATTAAATGATTTCCAAAAGCTGCTAGGAGATATCAATTGGCTTCGACCTTTCCTATGTCTTACCGCAGCAGAACTGAAGCCATTATTTCAGATTCTAGAGGGAGACTCACACATTACGTCCCCTAGAACTTTGACTCCTGAGGCCCTTAAGGCTCTTCATAAGGTAGAAGAAGCCATTCAAAAGGCACAACTAGTGCGCATTCAACACCATGATCCTTTCTCCTTCTGTGTACTCCCTTCTCCCACGCTCCCTACGGCAGTGCTTTGGCAGAATGGCCCCCTTTTATGGGTGCATCCTCAAGCCTCTCCAGGAAAGGTGATTGGCCATTATCCTACCTGTGTGGCCGAGATAGCTTTAAAGGGTGTTAGTTTGGGCCGGGCGCTGTGGCTCACGCCTGTAATCCTAGCTCTTGGGAGGCCGAGGCGGGCGGATTGCTCAAGGTCAGGAGTTCAAAACCAGCCTGAGCAAGAGCGAGACCCCGTCTCTACTATAAATAGAAAGAAATTAATTGGCCAACTGATATATATATAAAAAATTAGCCGGGCATGGTGGCACATGCCTGTAGTCCCAGCTACCCGGGAGGCTGAGGCAGAAGGATCACTCGAGCCCAGGAGTTTGAGGTTGCTGTGAGCTAGGACGCCACGGCACTCACTCTAGCCTGGGCAACAAAGCGAGACTCTGTCTCAAAAAAAAAAAAAAAAAAAAAGGGTGTTAGTTTGGCTGTATCCCATTTTGGGCGTCACCCTGATAGCCTGATTTGCCCATATACTGCCAATCAGGTGAACACCTTATGTGCCACTCTTGATGCATGGGCCATATTGAGATGCACCTTTCCGGGGAGCATTGATAACCATTATCCCAGACATGCCTTACTGCAGTTTGCAATGAGGAACGAGCTTATTTTCCCAAGAGTAACTTCACTGTTACCTCTGGTTGATGCCTTAGATGTGTATACCGATGGCTCTAAGACAGGTATTGGGAGCTATGTCATTCAGGACAAGGTGTATACCAAACAGTTTAACTATTCTTCTCCTCAGCTAGTAGAGTGTGCCGTAGTCGGTCTGGTTCTCAGTACCATCACTGAACCTATCAACATCATCTCAGACTCCTTTTATGTGGTCAACGCAGTTAAACAGTTAGAGAACTCTTTTCACATTCTTGCCAAGAGTACTGTCTTTTCTGTATTTACAGAAATTAGGAATACTATTCAAAATAGGAAAAACCCATTTTCCATTCAGCATATCAGAGCTCATTCCTTGTTACCTGGACCTATGGCTGCGGGAAATGCTATGGCTGATCACGCCACTCGCGCCCTCTGGGTGTCTGATGGCCACGCCACCGCCATAGACTTTCATAAACTTTATCATGTGCCAGCTGAAACCTTACGACTTAAGTTCAACATCACACGTGCAGATGCTCGTGAGATTGTACTGCAATGTCCAAATTGTGCTCCTTTTCGCACCGTTGTTCATACGGGCGTAAATCCTAGGGGTTTGCATCCTCTACAACTGTGGCAAATGGATGTAACTCATGTCCCATCTTTTGGGAAGCTTCAATATGTTCACGTGTCTGTTGACACGTGCTCAGGCGTCCTTCATGCCACGCCTCTGGCTGGAGAAAAGGCAAGTTACGTTATCATTCACTGCCTAGAAGCTTGGGCAGCCTGGGGCAAGCCCCAGGCTATTAAGACAGATAATGGCCCGGCTTATACCTCAAAATCTTTTCAGCAGTTTTGCACTTGCTTGGGTGTGGAGCACCGTACCGGTCTTCCCTACAACCCTCAAGGGCAAGGCATCGTGGAGCGTGCTCACGGCACGCTCAAAATGTACTTACAAAAACAAAAAGGGGGAGATGCCCTACAGCTAGGGCTATCACCCAAAGGACGCCTCTCCTTTGCTCTCTTTACTTTAAATTTTTTAAATTTAGATGTCAAGGGACGTTCGGCAGCAGACAGGCATGTCACGCCTGCTCCACCACAGAAAGAATTAGTGAAGTGGAAAGATGTGTTGTCTAATCTATGGAAAGGCCCGGATCCAGTGATAATGAGATCCAGGGGAGCTATTTGTATTTTTCCACAGGACCAGGACAATCCCATCTGGGTGCCCACGTGGCTGACCAGAACGGTGCAGCAGCCTCTGGAGCAGCATGAAGTCGTGCTGGCTACTCCTCCTGACGACAGTATGGATGATCGCGAGGATGGCAGCGGAGCCACGCTGGGGGATCCTGTCAGTACTTCCCCTGCCGATGCCTGCGACACATAACTCACCAATTTTCCCCCGCCTCTCTTCTACTAATGTTTCCCTGGGCACTGCGTACCTGCCATTGGACACGCAGAGTAGTAAACTGGAGGGAAATAGATCCTTCTCCTTGAAGGGGACTTTGTGTTTTGTGTGGGGTTAACGGAAGCTGCACAGACTTGGCTCCCCTGTCCATAGTGGCCGGGGGTATGGCAGGGAATGCTAGTTTCGCATGGAATCTTAGCGACTCTTTTGAGGGTTCTGTGAGGGTGATTGCGGGAGGGCGAAACGCGCTGGGTTTGGCCCCCGTTTATCTGGGTGGTATCCACAGAAAAACCCTTTGGTACACATGTGAACTGTTCCTCTCTACGTGCAATTATACATTGTGTTGGAATGCCACGTCTCACCCCTCTGCCATTGTTACCCGCTTGCCTAGATACATTCCTGTTCCTGTTGAAGCTCCTAGCTCTATGACTCTGTTTCGGTCTTGCAGCCACTGCCGTCTTGCTGCTTGCTGCGGCTGGCGGCGGGCTGTGGGCCATCTGTAGGCTGCAGGCCCAGAGACGGAGGGACCATGTGGTATTGGCACAGGCATTTGCTGCGCTTGAACTGGGACAGTCTACACAGGTGTGGTTGACCATGCTAAAAGGTTAGCCTAGTTTTGGGTTGCACCCGCTCCTACCCCCGGGTATTTTAGCAGACATGGCCTTTGCACTCTGAGGGATCTCTCCCATTGCACCAGATAAGGCATGTCTCCTATCCCACAGCCAGCCTTTGCACACCTCCGAGTTTTGCTCATTGCACGAGGTAAGGTGGTTGCTGGTGAAAGTGAGGCTCTGCAACCTTGATCGCACGGTCGAAGGACGGTGCTGAACGGTTGCTCAGCTCTCATTAAATTAATAAAACAGGGGGAGATGTGGGGCGCGGTGTCAACGCCATTACAAGATGGCGCCTGTTTCCGGCTTTGCCTAGAGCAGTAAACAAGTTCAGCGCACGCGCAATTGTCGGTTACCCTGTGGCGCAAGCATGCAAATGAAGGATCCTACTATGGACCAATGCTTTGGCGGCTCGACAGCTGAGCGGCCTATCCCAGCTTAGGGGTTGTGCTTCTAGGGTATATAGCAGCCTGCGTGCTGCCGGGCTGGGTCTTCCGCATCATGTAAGTCTAAAGGGAACCCCATTAAAGCACTGTCAGAAGAACTCCAGTTGCCGCGTCTTCCTTGCTGGCGAGGCGGGCGCGACAAATATCTTCGATGCCAAACTTCAAGGGCCCATTCATTCATTCTTGGACAGCTTTGGGTTGCAGCACAGTGAGGCAGAAAAATGCATGTGTTTTGGACTATTCTCTAGTGAATTTCCTCAAGCAAGTGATTTACATTTTCTGAGCTTCAGATAGTGTGGCTGCAAGGCTGGAAGACAATAGGAGAGAAATACCAAGATTGAAAATGGGCCTCCCTCAGGGCCACCTTACTGCACACTTCTAAGGGGCCTGTCACATTGTGTTCCCTGTAAATGGTGCCCGACTGCCACTCACAGGTTTGGGGACTACAACTAGGAGTCCCCAAAGGGAAAGATCCCTGAGCCGTTTTGTAAGACTTTGTTTGAGATGTGGACAACAGGAAGCCTGGAATCTGGAAAACCAACAGACAATAACAAGAGAATTTGCAAAGAAAATGTTTGAAACAACAACCACAAAAATAAAACTCGCAGCAAGATGAGCTCAAAAGCCAAACGCTGAAATAAACAAGAAAGTGTAACGCTATGAATGACAATGAATAAACCTGCTGGATGGGAGGATTCACTTCCAGGACAAATGGAGATAACTAAGTAATCCGAAAAGGACTTCAGAACTGGTCATCTTAAAATTCCCACAGAGACAAAGGAAGTAATACATCCATAAAATAAGAATAAAAGATTGTGAACCAGAGATTATGGACTAAAACAGGAGGATTGAAAGAATTAGAAATCTAGAAGTGAAAGAATGGTCATTTGAAATAAAAACAAATGATGATGGAAGAGACTGAGCAGAATCAAGAAGTGGCAGCTTAGAAGAGCAAGCCGCGAAAGGAGCTTACCACCTAGCGAGTAAAGAGCAATAACGACGCTGTCTTTCAGGGTGGCCGTCTTCTCTTCTATTCCCAAATGCTCTGTCCACCAAACCCATGTATTCCATGGCTCTGTCCCCTCAGAAGTGAGCCAGCAACATGAGGCTCAGGAAACAGGAGGACACACTTCTGCTCCCCCGGAGCACCTGTTGCCAGCTGCCGTCTTCCCTCAGCTGAGTTCACGCAGCACAGCGCAGGATGACCGTTGAACAGCACGTGCATTTCTTCTAGGCGTCTTTGCCAAAGGTTTGTCCAGCCCCTGCTGGGGCAGTCCAACGTGAGGGACCATCTACATTTCGTTCCTCTAACTAGTAGGAAAAAGAATCTCCCTAACACAGAGGCAGACTCTCAGTTTACAAACCCAGCTCTACTTACCTTCTGTTTGAAAGTCCCATGTCACCGCAGTCCGGGAAAAATTAAATCCAATCAGTTGGGTTCCCCTCCTTTTTCCCCAAGAGTGTAAATGTGCTCTGGAAGGGCTTCAGCAGAGGCTGACTCTCGAGTCCTCTGTCCACTCGGTTGTCTGCCAGGATGAGCATGGTCTCGCCTGGCCTAGACCTTGCGTCCTCGGGGTCTCTGCTCGGACGGCTCATGCTGTTGCTGCGGCGCCTGCAGACCCTGAGTGGGCAGGGCCACCGCGGCCGCCCTGGGCGGGGGCGTAGGAGCCCGCCTGTGCTCTGAGGGCTGTGCCTGTGGGGCTCTCCATGGTGCCCTCAACAGCCGGTACCTGCGGCTCTCAGCGCCTCCCGGCGGCTTCCCGAGAGCCGGCCGAGAAGGGAAGCGCTGCCTTCTCCACACCTGCCCCGAGGCTCGTTTGGCCTCTGAAGAAAGTTCTTCTCTTGCTCAGTGGTGATGATCTTTCTCTCAGAGGCACAGGATGCTGTCTCATACGGGGCTAATGTTTTCAGAAACACAAAAATCAGGAAAGGCCACTTTCCTATCACCTCCAAACCTGGAGGCTGAGAAGGAAAGGAAAAGACCAGAAAAAATGGACAGTGATGGCTTCAAACACAAACTCCACTCCACTCCACTCTCGCCGAGCCTGCGTGCCCCCTCAGCCCCCTCGTGTCTGCTCGCGCCAGGCAAGAGGACACAGCGTCCCGTGCCTCCTGACGTCGGGCGGACACTCCCAGCTGCGCGGCCCTCCGCCGTCTGGGAAATCTCCGACAGAGCTGAATGACCTCGGACAATGTTCTACACCCTTCTTTGCCCCGGATTCTTTCTCTGTGCCATGGGGACAAGGGCAGGCCAGGACTCGCCGCTGCTCTCGTGCCTGGTGCGTGTGCGGCTAGGAGGCCAGCCCGCCTGAGTCCCTGGCTCTGCCGTGCCCGGCCCGAGAGTGATGCGGGCACACTCACTCAGACATCGCGGGAAACCGTAGGAGGCACGCTACCTTTCTTCCCTCCATTTCGCAGCAGGAAACAGGTGCAAGAAGTGGGGCAACTTGCTGGAGTGAGTGACGGGGGCCTTGGCCGGAGGAGGTCCCAGCCCACCCGGTCCGCCCGCCCTCCCCAAGGCCTGCCTGCGCGGCCTCCCCCAAGCCCCTCGCCGCTCCGTCAGCGCCGCTCCGTCAGCCCAGAGCTTCTGTTCTCTCTCTTTTCTGTTAAAAATACTTCCTGCAGCACGTCAACCTGGTGAATTTATTTTTTCAGGAACTTTACCCATATCACTTAATGTGTTGTTCCTATTTCTAGTCTGTTTCTCTTGTCAACGGAAAAAAAAGCCAAAGTTTACAAAATAATTTTAAAGAGATTTATTCTGAGCCAGATTTGAGGACCATGACCCGGAGCCACTCAAGTAGCCTTGAGCAAGTGGGCTCGCCGTGGCTGGGTTACAGTTCAGTTTTATACATTTTCAGAGAGACAGGGTTACAGGCAAAGTCACAAATCAGTACATGAGAGGCATACATTGGTTTGGCCCCAAAAGGTGGGACATCTCAAAGCGGGGGGCCTACAGGTTATAGGTGGGTTTAGAGATTCTTTGGCTGGCAATTGGCTGAGAGAATTAGAGTTTATCTAGAAGACCAGAAAGGATATGCTTATTTTAAGATAAGGTTGTGAGCACTCTGGGAGGTCCAGACAGGAGAACATTTTAAATTTACAATAGGCGCCTGCTAGGATGCTTTAAGATGCTTTAAATTTAAGAGTAGGCATCTGCTAGGATGCTTGAGTTAAGACAGGGGCTTCTTATCTTTTAGGTGATGTTAATGCCATATCAGAATCAGGTTGGGAAGTAAACCACTGCTTCATTTGGTTAACAAAAGCCGCTTAGTGGGAATTTACCGTTTGTCAGCCTGACCTAGCTGGCTTCCTTAGGAAGGAGTTGTCAGCAAAAAAAAAAAAAAAAAAAAAAAAAAAAAAAAAAAAAAATCGGAGTTCAGTCCTCACTCTGTGTTCTTTGTATTTCTTTCTCCTGGCCTTGTCTGTGAGCCAGAATCTTTGTGTCTGTCAACTTTTAGGTCATTAAAGCTCTCTTCGCATTTTTATTAAAATTGCCGTTTAAAGCAGTTACTTTGCCCTGAGAGTGCTCTGGCTCGACTCCACACAGCCTTAGGGTGTCTGTGTCTTAATCGTTTTCCTGAGTTTGCCTCACTGTCTTGGAGTTTCCTCCTGCCTAGTTGATACTTAGGGGACTATTTTTAGATTCCATGTGTTTAGGGACTTTTAGGTTCTGCTTTTCTGGTTATTTCCAACTTTATTGTTTGAGGCGCATAATGCAGTGTGTATAATGGAGGGGGTTTTGGTGTGTGTTTGTTTCTGGCATGCTCAGAGCGCTCCATGCATGGCTGCCTGGAAGTTTCCACCAAGCACACTTAATCCCCGGCAGAGTCTCTCGCTCAGGCATCCCGGCCGTCACCGTGCTGGCTGGCCTGCAGTGACCTGTTCCTTGGGGGTGTCTCCCAATTGCGCTGAGCGCCCTGATGGACAGGGTAGGACAGCCCCAGGCACAAGGGCCAGTGGTGGTCAGGAGCCAGCGCCGGACGTAGCAAGGCCGTCAGCAAAGGCAGCCAGACACCCACCAGGGAGGACGAGGCTGGTGGGTAGTGGCTGTAGTCTCAGCAACCTGGATCCCTCTGCAGCCTGGAGAGAAGCACCCGGGTCACCTGTGATGTGCAGGCCAAGTGCTTGGATGCTAGGGAAGCTCACGGGGCAAAAACTAATGGGGACTCGGCTCACACGGGCTTCACATGGAGCAGGCGGACATGCTCCAAATTAATGGGGATGAACGGGGACACGGAGCGTTCAGCCTTTGGCCAGCCCCACATCCTCTCATTCAGGTATCTGCTCATTCAACCAACGTCTCTGGAGGGCCTCCCACCCACTGCTCTGGTCCCTGCTAAACCTGCCCCTATCTTTTGGGAAGTGGACCACCTGGATCTCAGGACGTCCTGAAGTTCCACTCACTCTTCTAACATGGAATATTTTTTCACTTCTATTCCCAATTCCCAAGTTTAGGAGTGCTTAGATAGTGTAGTGGAAACAAGACTTGGCCCCACGTTTATTCTGTTACCCTGTGCAAATCTCCCCCTCTCCTCTGTTTCTCTATCTGTGGACAAGGACTGGGGTCTGCCTCTCAGGCCGCTCACAGGCACCACCCTGGGAAGGAGGACGGAGTGTGACGCGTCCAGGGCCTTGGGCAACAGCGGTGGCCAGAGGAGGAGGGCTTGTTGTCAGAGCAGCAAAGCCCATCAGCAGACCTAAGCCTGCCATGACGGTTAGCCCAGAGTCTGCAACCTGTGCAACTGCTCCAAAGTCCTCTCTGACCTGGAAGGACTTGACATACGAGGACGAAGTGGCGTCCTGCTCCGGCTGGGCTCTGCTCTCATTCCCAAAGAGCCAAGCATTTTCAGTTACAGCCACATCCAAGCAAGAAGTCGGGGGTGCCTGGCTGGCCCCAACCTGCCTCTGCCTCTCCCTTCTTCACACCCCAGCCTTGGTTTGAGACAGGGGTATTTGGACAGCCCCAGCTCCTCAGGTGGGCTGAGTTTAGGGTCACATCTGCTGCCGGGTCCCTTCTGGGAACTGCATTTCTGCCTTGTACCTAAGGGTCAATTCCCAACAGGGCTCTGTTCCTCTCCGGCTAGAGCTATTTTTGCCCAAGGGAGTAGCCCCCTACATCAAGGCTGGAGACCTGACCCAGAATCTGCCTGGGGGTCAGGCCAGCCTGCCACCCGCCAGCCTTCCTGAAAGTCCACGTCATCCTGTGTGTGACCATCATGTCCAGCTAGACTCCCTAATGGCTTTGGGGGCTAGGACTACTGCCTGCTGTCTGTCCTGTGCCTCCTATGCCAACTGTCCCATGCCACCTGGATATGTCGTTTTATCTGTTAGCCCCCCATTGTCTCCCCACTGATGTTTGGCAGGTTGAACTACAGACACAGTACTTCTCCCTTCGCAGCTCCTTCCATGTCCAACCGGGACAGGAATTTGCTCCACTCAAGTTTCAAGGGGAGCCCGGAAGGAGCCATTAGGCAAGTCCTCGAGAATTCCAGATGTGGGAGTTCTTATCGGAATTCCTGTAGCTGACTGACACATGGAGAACTGGTTTGCAGAGGTTTGAAGGTCAAGCTGGAAAATTCTGGGAGCACAGTAGAAAGGATGAGGTGAAGAGAGAGGGGCTTGCTGTTGGGAGTAGTGAAAGGAACCTTTGACAGACATGTAACTGAGTAGCAATCAAGTTCTAGGTTCTATGTGGGAAACAACAGGGAACAGTGTAGACAGGGCCCCTCAGACCCTTCTGGAGCTGACAGGTCCACTGGTTCCACTCTCACAGGAAGATCAGGAGGAAGAGGCAGGTCATGTGTGGGAATCAAACCAGAACCAGGCCTGAAGCCAGTTCCTCTGAAAGCTCGAGGCACAACAACAACTCTGCACCTCTGCCACCAAGCCCTCTGCTGTGTTGTGGCGCTCGCCCCCAGCCAGCACACCAGGCCCTTCCACTCGGTCCTCCAGGACAGACATTGCTTCCAACGAGGCTGGAGAACACCCTAGCAGCATCAAGACATCCTCAATCCCAGGGCTACAGACAAAGTCAGAGGCTTTACCCAGACCTGCCCTCACTTCTAATCCAATTCCAAACCCACCTAGAAGCATGAAGCCATGGGGTTGACAGGTTTCAGATTCCACTGCAAAAATGCTTGTGTACCACAGTTGAAATGTGTTGGCAATTGACTTTGAAAAGGGCTTTTTGGAAATGCAAATCAATGACACTTACTGGATTATGTCTTCAAAGGGACATGGAATCTAAACCAAAAAGTGAGTATGAGCCAAAGAAGGCACTCCTTGGCCAAGCCTTGTGTCTGTTAGAACCCTACTGAATTTGGGGTTCTGACCCTTTCTCAGACCTTGGCCAACCAGAGATTGCTCACCCAGAGTCCAGTACAACTTCCCATCCTGAGAAACGAACGATCAGAACATTTAATCATCTTGCAGAGAACAACTTCAGTGACTTAAGGGTAAATGCAGGGTAAAGATAAAAGGCTTGCATTTTACTTGATGTACAAAGGGATTTAAAAATTAAGAGGAAGTCTCTAGGAAAGGCACCCCAGGGCACGGGCATGGGGAAGACCCTGTGGTTGACTAGCTCTGACTCCCCTTAGGCTGGACCTGAGGACAGAGCCAGGAACCCCCCTGAGCAGCCTAGCACCATATCACTGAAGCCTGCAAGAACTGTCTTAGTCTGTTTTGTGCTGCTGTTACAGAATACCATGGGCTGGGTAGTTTATAACAGAGATTTACTGATTTATTAAATAACAGAGACTTATGTGTTACAGTTAGGAAGGCTGGGAAAGATCCAAGGGACCACATCTGGTGAGGATTTTCCTGCTACATCATCGAGTGGCAGAAGGAAGCAGGGCAGAGGTGGCTAGACTGACTTTTATAGCAAACTCACTCCTGTGACAGCAACATTAGTCCATTTGTGAGGGCAAAGCCACTGTGACCTAATCACCTGTTAAAGGTGCCACCCTCAACACTGTTGCATTAGGGATTAAGTTTCCAACACATGAACTTTGGGGGACACATTCAAACCACAGCAAACTCTTTGCAGCAGGGAGCTCTGGCCCATCGTACAGTGAGAAAACTAAGGCCCTGGGAGGGCAGGGATTGCCCACCATCAGAGTCTGGTGGTCTGGAGCTGGGCTCACAGTTGCTCGTGTCCAGGGGCACCACCTGACCGAAGAGCGCACTTAGGGGGCATTTGTCTGTGCTGGAGCTGCAGCTGCGGCTGTCCTGGCGTGTGGTGAGAAGAATGGGAGGGACTGGCTTCTGTCCCCAGCCCTGCATAGCCTCAAGCACTGTGCTGTCATCTTTGACTCCTTTCCTCCTTGGCAGAATGAAGCAGACAGCACATACAGAGTTTGCAGGATGATTAAAGGAGATGAGAGATGAAGCAGGTGTGCGGGGCAGTGCCCAGCATAGTGACAGTTTGTCACTATAACTGCAACCAACCAGCTGTAGATGCCTGCTTAGCACCTACACGTGGCCTCCATCCTACCTAGGGGATGTCCACACCCAGGCTTACCCACCTGGTCTAAACAACAGCTAAATCGCTTTGGCTTCATGGTGAAGGCAGCAGGGAAAACAGTCTAGCTGTGGCTTCTTTGTGACATTCCCTTCTAATTAAGTAGGTATAAAAACCACGCAATTTTAACCACAAACAAGCATCCAGAAACCAATCCACATATCATGAACAAAAGTGCTTTCAGATGACAGAGGCATGACTGAAAAGCTTACTGAGAATAACCACACTTCATAAAAAACAAAATTCATGATTCAACCCTGCCCAGAGGGTGAGGATGAGGATGAAGGTGATCAGACCTCTTTCTTCCCAGGAGGCAGAGCCCCAGGTGCCCAGGCGGGACAAAGAGCCCATTAGAGGGCACAGGCCTGGGGCCGGGGTGGCGCAGGGTGCAGGGCTGGGAAGCTGGGGCTGGGGCACTCACAGGGGAGCCCAGGCCCCTGCTGGAAGTCAGTCACAGGAAGCGTCAAGGAACATGACGTACGACACCAGGCTTTGCAGATGTCCTGCTGAGGTGCCAGGGAATTGTGGCTGCAAGAGAAGGACACATTTGGGACCCAGAAAATGCTCTTTATGATGCCAATTTCGAGAGTATGGGGAGTTCATAAAACATGCGGGGGCCTCTGGTTTCTGACTCCACTGTGAAAACAATGTGAAATAGAGCAGCATTTTCACTAGGCGGAGAAAACAGAGTGTTCAGTCTGAATTTCTTAGCTTACAGGTCATTTCTGTAGGGCCACAGCTGTGCCTCCAGTGGTGGCCCGTGAGACCGAGTGCTCTCCTGTGGAAGGCTTGGCCAGGGGGTGCGGACACCATGCATTCCCAGGAGTGTCTTCTGATTCCCTCCAACGCGGCTGCACTCGCATCCTCTCAAGGACCTTCGAGGTGGCATTACTGCCCCATTTCTCAAATGGGGAAACTGGGTCCACAGAGAGGCAGGCCTTCCCAAGGCCAGCAGCTGGTCAAGGGACGGGAGGGGACTGTTAAGTCAGACGTGCGTCTTGCTCTGAAGGTGGCTCGCGTCCTGCCTGTCTTCTAAATGAGACAGGTGTGTGAACTCGGGGACCACAGGAGGCTAGGTCCGTCTCCCCAGAGGCCATGTGGGTTAGTCCAGACCGTGGTGACTGGGTCTGGGCTCAGGGCAGAGTCGTTATGCGCCAGCCTGAGTGGACAGATGCATCAGGCATCAGTCTGGTCATCTGTGGGGCAGAAAGGGCTCCTGGGTGCTAACAGGTGTAGGAGCTACCCTTTATCAGGCAAACCCTGCTCAGCCTTTAGAAAATACTCAGGGAACCAAAGTCACAAGGTTGCCCAAATAGCCTGATGCTTCCATGTCCTCTGCCTGAGTTTCTGTTGCCCCAGGAAGCTGGCAGGCTATGCCCTGTGGCCAGCACTGCCTGTTCCCCAAACTTGCTTTTCCAGGTGTGGCCCGTGGGCTGGCAGCCCAGGCACCACCTGAGGCTTGTGGGGTGCAAACCATAGGCCCACTCAGGGCTGCTAAACCAGACACTGGGAGCCCCGTGAGCACGGTGAAGAAGGAGAGGCACTCACTGCCCAGGTAGCACTAGGGAGCACTATGCCAACTTGTCCCCTGAGGCACTTCCTGGCTGTGCCCTGGCTGTGCCTCCCCTTGCAGCTGGCCGCAGCATTCAAGACTGAGGGTGACTGGCCTCACAGTGTCCCAGATCCCTGCCTGTCAGTGGGATTGGCACCCGTGGTGCCTGCGCACTCAGATTCTTGGGAGGAGGAAATCAGGCCAGGGCCTGACAGCCCACAAGCACCGGGCTCCCAGCCCTTCTGCTTGAGACATTCACTTTGCTACACATGCAGCTTGGTTAAAGTCACAGCTTACCAGCTTGGGAGTCTTTAAAGGGATTTTATAACCTCTGCTCTGAACTCAGTAAGGGTTCATTTAAAATTTATTTTTCATTTATATTTCCCACATTGCCCAGCTTTATAGCAACTGTTACGAACTAAGCAGGCTCTGCATAACTCACGTGCCTGCCAGCGCTTGCGTTCATTCACGCAGCCACTCAGCCAGGCCAGGCGTCTATGGAGGAGCCCCCTGTGTGTGGACTCCCCATCTCAGCATCAGTTAGGACGCTCCCTCTGCCCTCATGATCCAGTCAGCCTTAGAGAGTGATTCGGTGCAGGATGGAGGGAGAACTGGCTTCCCTGGGGAAAAGAAGTCCCTAACCCAACCAGGGAGGAGGCCTTCCCCAGAGCAGACGACAAACAGGGCCTGCAGCTGGCCCCGCCCCTCTCCCACCTATCCTCCTTGCTAAGAAAACCCCAACTGTGTATATCAAGCAGAGAGTGGGGAGAAATTCCAGTTTCTTAGAGGTTTTAAACAGCAAGATATTGTATTTGCACAAAAAGAAGTGGCTGTCTTAAAAAGGAAGGAAATTCTGTCATATGCTATGGCATGGATTAACTTTGAGGACATTATGTTAAGTGAAATAAGCCAATTGAAAAGGACAAAAACTGTATGATTCCACTCACGTGAGGTTCCTAGAGGAGTCGAAAATCTCAGAGACAGGAACTGGACTAGTGGTGGCCAGTGGCTCGGGAGAGGGCGACAGGGAACTGCTCTTCCATGGGCACAGAGTTTTCAGTTTTGCAAGATGAAGAGAGTCTGGGCATGGATGGTGGTGACAATTGCACAGCAAAGTAAATGTACTTAATGCCATTTAATTTTTCACTTAAAATAGTTAAGATGGTCAATTTTATGTTGTGTGTATTTTACAATTAAAAAAATTTAAAACAAAAGAAATGATTATGATATATTAAGGAGAAAGGAGAGAGAAGGAGGAGTAAAAGATGCATATGCTTATTCTCATCACTCAAATAAGTGAAAAAAAAACCAATTTAAGGTCAAAGTTATTCCTTGGCTTTGTAAAGGGCATCAGATGCTGAGACAGATAGACCTAGCTTCTTATCTTACTCTTCCAGTTACTGGCTCTGTGGACTTTTCCTCTGGGACCCTCAGTCTCTTCACCTATAAAATTAGCAAAATGATATACGAGTTGTTGCAAACCCTCACTAAGCTATCATTAAATTCTCTCTATAGCCTGGTATGTCCTTCAAACTCTGTAGAAAGAGGTCTATAAACTGGCTGTGAGTTTACTCACCCCCAACCCCTCGATTGCAGAGGAGTTATCCAGAGTTCCCAGTGTACCTCACAATTAAAAAGTCATATAATAACAAAACACTTTCTAAGTCATTCCAAAAATGTTTGTGCTGTGACCAGAGGTGCTATCATTATTTAACTTGGGTGTCCGAGAGTACACAGGCAGTTCTTAATCTTGTCCTTGAATACCCTAAACTTGCCAGGATGGTTGCAAAGCCTTGCTCAGTGTTGAAGTCTGCCGTCTGATGGTACGAGCTAGCCCAACACCTCCTCATATTGACTAGTGTCTGCTATTGAATGCTGTCCTCAACTTTAACCTTTCTCCTAGGTGAACTTTGCATGAATTGTCTATTGCTACATAACAAATTGCTCCAAAAGTTTAGTGGCTTAAAACAATAACAATCATTTATTTTGCTCATAAATCTTCCTCCTCTGGGCAGTAGCATTGCCTGTTCTCAGGTGTCCTCATTCCAGGCTCAAGTGACGAGGTGTATAAGACTCTTTCTAGAGTCTCCCGCCAGAGAAAGGGCTCAGAGGTGGGACTGAGCACAGAGGGAGCTGAGCCTCCAGGGACAACACCCAGGGAACCAGGGTGGCCTCCAGGCAGTATGTACAGAACCCCTTCCTTCTACACTCCTGAACTGCCGTAGTCTGCTAGGAAGAAAGGGGTGTGGTGCAACTAAAATACATTCGCAGAAGACTGGGTCAAACAACATTAAACAAGCTTCCTTACATCATAAATGTCACGGCACTGGAGCAGCTGCTGTGATACCAGTACCATCTCTATCACCCCCGAGACTAAAGGACTTATTCTCCAAGCTGCTGGGAGATCTGTTGGTAGCCAGCCCCCAGTGCCCTTTTAGGTCTATTTCAGCTAGAGAGTCACCTTGGCCCCTGCCCTACCTCCTCCCGAGAGCCTTCTCCCATGGCGGGCCAACGCAGGACATGAAGTCTCCATCACCCCGTCTGCCAGTGTTGTGTGGTTATCTAGCTCAGGGTTCCTTGAGGGGTCAGCCAGGTCCTTCTCCCTCTGCTCTGTCCCTTCCACAGGTGCTGATCCCGAAGTGTCCCCAAGCCACCTTCTGACATTAGACCTCAGAGTTTCCTCCCAGGGGGCCCAGTCTACAGCCACTCTGGTACCCAGTGTGGGAAAAGTAATATTTGACTGAGATGTGATTTTGGCTGCTCTTTTTAGAAAAATATTGCTATCTATGTTAAGGAAGTCACTTCCTGTCCCACGTTTGTGCAGCAGGAACTGACACTGAATTTTAGCAAAGGCCTTTTCACGTCTATTGAGATGACCTCTCTTGCCTGTAACCTGTCGCTACAGAGCATGGAAGGGGCGGTCGCTCTCCTTTCTCTTTGCCCAGAGAGGCGCACTTTGTGATAGAAGCAGATCATCTTAGCTCACGTGGGTGGCGGAGAGTCATCTCAGCAGAAGAGGGAGAGGGTCCCCACAGTGCCTTCCAGCCTGCAGAGCCCCCAGCGGAGCCCCCACCTCCCACCCCCCCCCAGGCTTCTGACCACTGAGGGGTGGCTCCTCGCTGCTGACCTGGAGCAAGGCACCATTTTCAGAGGCAGCTTTCTAGGTCCACATCACAACACAAGTGACAAAGACAATGGGGCCCGTGGTGGCTGCCTCCCGAACCCTGCCTCTGGACTCTGCCCTTGGCCTCAGTGCAGGGCTTCAGGGAGTCCATGACAGCCACCCACTGTCCCTGGACACTTGTCTTTCGTTCATCTCCATACCATGCAGTGTTGTGCTCTTCTGAGCATTTCATCCTTTTGGCTGAAAACAGTGGGTCTTTTATTTAACTGAATAGAAAGGATTTATTTGGACTTTTGCCTAAAACCACAAAGAGGAGGAGGTCACTAAGTCCTCTGGAGGGCTGGGGCCAGGACCTGCAGATGGGGTGGCTTTGGGGGCCACTCTTACTGCGCACCTTTGTAAGTGAATACACCCAGACTCAGGGAGGTGGTTTCATTTGCTAGAAGTCACCCAGCCAGAAACTGATGTACCTGGAATTTGAACTCAGGAAGTCTAGATCTGCAACACCCCAAGGTTGACAGTTGTGCTTTCAGTGCCCAGTACTGTCTTAGTCCATTCCAGCTGCTACAACAAAATGCCTTACACAGTACAGGGTAATTTATAAATGATGAAATTTATTTCTCATAGTCCTGGAAGCTGAGAAGTCCAAGATCAAGACACCAGCAGATTCGGCTTCTGGTGAGGGCCTGCTTCTCATAGATGGTGCCTTCCGTGGGGCCCCACACGGCAGAAGGGCAAACAGGCTCCCTCAGGCCTCTTTTATAAGGGCACTAATCCCACTGACAAGGGCTCCACCCTCATGACCTAATCACCTCCCAAAGGCCCAACCTCCTAATACCAACATATTGGGAGTTGGATTTCAACATGAATTTTGGAGAGGCACAAACGTTCAGACCATAACAAATACATATATATATTGAACAAATGAATACATTTTGGAAGTTTAATTTTTCCTATGAGTTCCTTCATTTTATCATGTGTTTCAATTTGTCAACATAAGAGTTACAGTTTTCTCTCAATTCTAATTAGACATATTTACATGTCTGTCTCCACCCCTATATATTCCCTTGGCTAGACTTGCCAGAGTTATGCTCATTTTTCTGTTGGTTTTCAAAGAATTGAGCTGGGACTCCTCCCTATGCCCCAGGACCCAGAACAGTATTTAGCATAGAGTGTTCTGGGAAAGATTTGGAGCTCCACAGAGCATCCAACCAGGATTTAGGTGCTATTAAGCAGGGAAGGAAGATGGGTAGGTGGCCGGCCAGGGATACCAGGGGCTTCAGGACAAAGGGCATCTTCTGAGACAGAACTTGCCTTATGGGAAGATGGAGCCACATGTGGACTTGTGAAGGAATGTCAGTGCCATGGTGGTCCCATAGGAGGGTCTTGGGGTGTCTACTGGTGTCAGAAAGGAGGAACAGAGAGGACAAAATACCTTCCACCGCAGAAAGCATTCCCAGAGTCCAGGCAGTGGTCAACTCTTCCATCTTCTTCACTATTCCTGCTTGCAAAGGAGGTGAGAAATGCAGCCTCTCTCCTGGGCACATCGCTGCTCCAAATAAAACGGGGCTGCCTCAGCAAGAGAGAGGGAGCAAGGGATGCCGGGCAGGCACCTACGGAGCAGCCTCTGCCTCCACCACCCTGTCAGCTGCCCAGCATTCACGCATGCTCTTCTTAGCCACAGACCACATGCTTCCCCTCCTTGAGGGACACACCCCCCAAGTGCCACCAGTTGCCACAGGTGACCCAAAGTCCTGAGTTCCGTAATGGACAGCCCTCTCCTTTGGGTATCAGCATGGCTTCTCGTGGCTGGGGAGCTGCTCGCCTGAAAACAATCACCCTCCCCAGCACCTCCATGTGAAAGGCAGAGAAGGACAGGACAACCCCAATAAATACTCAGGAAACCTTCCCACCTGCTGCTGTTCATAGCGACTGTCAAATCCTGCTTGTCAGAGCGAGGATTCCCTCCCTGGCACTGGAGTTGGCCCTGGTTCGTCCCCCTTCACAGTCTCTTCCGAAATGCAGAGTCCCCTTCTCCTTCCAGGGAGCTGCACCCGCCCTGTTGGTGCAGTTCGGAGGCATGAAATCGACCTGGGGGATAATGATCTGTAATCTCTACGTTCATGTTTGGCAGATGACGCTGTGGAGCTGCAGGCTGGGTCCAAGCCCTCTCCCTGCCCCTGAGCTCAGGGCTTCTTCCCAGCTCCCCAGAGCCCCCAGGAACTAATAAATCTGGCAATTCCTTGCCTTGTGATATTGGATTTAACCATGTGAAACTGCCATTTTATAGGCTGAAATGGTCAAATGACAACAATGGTCAATGACAATAAATTCATATTTCAATTTCATGTGATTCAAGCTAATACAAATGTGAGTTATTCATTTTAAATGAAGAGGGTGTCTTCATTTAAAACTGGATTTGACATGAGGGAGTAACTTCATATAAAATATTTACACAATTACACATCACAAGCACTCAGTGAATACTGACTGTTGGTATCATCACCAAACATGTAACATCAACAAATGTTAGATATTGTGGAAAGTTTAACAGCAATTGGCAGAGGTATTTTGGACTCCAAGTTGCCCTGGTTAATAATTCCTCTACTGTACCCAGGATCAAATAGTGTTGCGTTCAGTATTACACTATCTATTGAGACTGCACAGATCAAACTCTCTTTATCTCAGATTTGGCCTCCTTTGTTCGAGCTCATTCTGGCTGAGCATTATACTTGTTTGGGGCAGTTTTTCGGAGTTGAATCGGTGTCTTGCAGTGAGGCTTTGACATCAGCATGACTCCAACATGGGGCAAGAAGCACAGCCAGGTTGACATGCAGAGTCTGTGACATTCTTTCTGGTGTCGGTGCTCATAGTGGGCAGGGATCCATTCTTCAGTGTTCAGGAGTGCTCAGCAGGCAAGGAGGGGACAGACCCTGGCTAAGGTGGGGTGACCCCTCCCTGGTGCTGCGGTGGGAGGCCCCGGGGGCTGGTGCAGTGGGCAAAAGCAAGGCTATACAGCTCTCAGGATGGAAGTGCACCGCAGCCCCGTCCGTTCCACTGTTAGTGGCATTGGGATTATGTGTGGCTTGGGACAATTGCATAAAGCTGTTATTCTTCTCTATTTTTGTAGACATAAGCAATCTCTCTTATATTATTATAGGTTCATAGGGTTATTTTTTTCAAAGTGTTATATGTCTTGATACTTAAATTATCTTAAATAGGGTCAACAGGGCCCCTTATGGCCCCTTTTGACATTTCCTGCGTCACTGTTCTTCAAACTCTTTCTTACTTTCCTTACTTTCTGACATCATCTTTTAATTTCCCTTCCCCAGACCTGGAATCAGCTATTTGTCCAAGAATATCTGGTTCATCTTAGTGAAGAGTAGTATTTAGGTCTGGGTCACTAGATAGACTCTTTGACTTGCTATGGGTATATTGGTCTTTTAGTAGACAGAGCTAGGAAGGATGGTTGGATGGGGGGATTTCATACACGAAATCATGAATTTATAGTGATATTTTCAATTCAAATGTAATGGAATAGAATATTTTCTTTATTTCAGTTTTTACTCATATCTCCTTGTTTATAGTGAACATTTTAGTACTCAATATTAGTATAATTTGTATTTGTTTTAACTTATTAATATAATATCCATTCTATTTCTTGATCCATGAAATAAATATAATCAGTATCCTGTGATTTCTCACTAAAGAAATACGTAATTTTGTGGCCCTAAACTTCTTTCCACCTCTCTTCACTCTTCCATGTGCTAAACATTCCATGGCTTTTCGATTTTCAAAGTTTTATCATTTATATCTTGCCCTGCAACCATAATTATGTTTTTCATGATTTATTTATATGTTGATTATGAAAATTAAAAACAGATAAGTAGCCTTTTTGAAAGTATGATTATATATTCAGTTGAATCCTATGAATGAACTTCCTTATATTCAACCTTCTTTTATCTACAAAAATTATGCCAATATAGTCAGATATTTTTACTAGTGAAACATGTACATAAAGATAAGAGTATTTTCCTAGGCCACTGAAGATTTGCTCTTTTACTAAGACAATTTTAAGGTTTAAAGTCAAATAGATTCCCTTTCTTAAATGCCACTAATTGTTTAAGGTTATGCCAAGTTTTAGCTTGTTTCACATTTGTACCATGACTTTCCTTTAGAGCTCTCTGTTTTGTCTGGAGGGTCTGATTGCCTTTCATTTTTCTCAATGGCAGAGGGATCTCTTGCCCTCTAAACTGCATTTATAAGACATTTGAACTTTTAATCATATTTTTGTCAAGTGTATTAAGGTTTTGGGGGCTGCTGCCCAGCTGTCATTTAAGGATTTCTGTTCATTATACTCCTGGGTTTATTGCATTGTTTCTTAGAATGTTTCTTGGTTATGTTTTCTTTATTTTTTTATTGAATATAATCAAATGATAAAATTTGGTGTTCTTTTTTCAGGGAGGGTTCAAGGGTAGTAAATTTACCAAGTCCTTACAAGATTGAAAATATCTTCCTTTCACTCTCATACACAGTTGACAGATTCGTAAGTAAACAGTACATTTCCCTTAGCACACTGAAGACCTCTCTGCATCTGATTCCAGTTTTTACTGGTGTTGGCAAGAAGTCTGATGCCAGTTTGATCCTTCTTCTCAGACAACTGTATCATTTGTTCTCTTCGGAAGCTGTTAGGGTTTTCCTTATGCTCTTCCTGTCTTTCCTGCGTGTCAGCCAGCAGTTCCTTTCGGTCTGAAGATTGTGTTTTGCTTCAGCCTGTGAGAGTGCTCTTCTGTGCTTTATGAAAATAATTTCTTCTCCATTTTCTTTGTTCTTACTTTTTGGAACTTCTCTCAGATGGAGGTCGGAGGTTCTGCATGTCACTCTCCAGTCCGCTCCACTCTTTCCTGATGTGTTTTCATCTTTCTGGTATTGTTCCATGTCCTGGGGGATTTGCTCTGTATTTTCTCCTAGGCCTTATGCTGAATTTGGAGGTTTGAGGAAAATGCAATTTAACTTCTGTACATGTTTTACATTCTCTGCTAAGAGGCCAAGAAGTTTTTCATAGCAGATTTTTTTTCTTTCATGTTTTGTGGACACAAGAACATAATGTCTTCTTTGAGTGTTTCTGAGAATAGTAATCAGAATTTTACAGCACAGATAGCCAAAAGAAAAGCTATGGACATATAAGAAAAATCTGCATGAAAGTAGATAAAAATATCAGGGAGAAGATAATGGAAAATACAATATAACATGGAAATAATTGGTATCTCAGAGAATTGCTAAGTAGGAAAAATATGTAAGTATTTGAAGATATTAATGAAAAAAAAAACCTGAAATGAAAGAAAATCTTAATCTGCATGTGAAAATGCACATATCATGTAAAAAACAAAATAATTGCAAATCTAGACAGAGCTTGGTTAAGAAATCGTATAGAAATGATATATATAGAATACTTCAGGCCAAAAACAAAAAGATGAGTTACATATCCTACATTCCTACAGCCACCGTCAATGTTGAAGACAATAGAGGAATTTCTACCAAAGTGTGTGTGGGGGGAATGGATGTGTCCCCAAAACTAGGATGGACAGCTAAGTTGATATTAAATTATAAAGGCAATAAGAGGACATTCTTGAATGTAAGAAAACTCAGAGAATTTAAACACAATATTTTTTAAAAGATAAAACCAATAACAACAAAATTCACTCAATGATGGAATTCAGAGAGCCTAGAAACCTGCAACAGAGAGATGAAATCACAAATGCACAGTAGAGTTCAGCGTCTGCACCGTTTAGCCATGTTTAATCTGGTTCTGGAAGAGGAGGAACCCACTTAACATACAAGTTTCTTTTCCCAAAATTGAAGGTGAAAACAAAGTCAGAATTTTTTAAACCAGTGGCCACATAGTAAAAGCTACATTGTTGCCCATTTATTTACAAAGCAAAGTCATGATGATGGTATAAAAGTGATAAATGGTGCCTTTTACCTTTTTGATGATGAACACCGTTGTCAGTGTGAGAACCACCTCCACTCGCTCTGCACAACAAGGGACAAGGCACGGAAGATGGGGGGGCAGGCCGTGTCCCCGCATGGGCACCAGCATTGTCAGCGGCTGGTTTTTTCTCTGTTTTACTTTTGTCATTGGTGTTCTTCCCAGTATGCATTGTGCCCAAACTCCCAAGGCCCCTGCTGATACACTCACTTCTGCTTCCTTCCCCGTCCCTTCCATCACCGGTGTCATGGACGTCCACATCACTGCCCTCATAAACACTCCTCGTTTTCCTGGTCATGACCCACGGGGCCGTGGTGTGACGAAGGATCGGCGTGGCCAGGTGGCTGGCGTCAACCTGGACCTCCAGATTACAGCCCTGCTGGGCTCATCCGCTTCCTGCCACTGCTCTCCCTCCTGTCCCAGTGGTCGCCCTCATTGCCATTTCCCAGGGCTACCCTCCCATCACTGCAAACACGGGTAGAAAGAAAAGACCAGGACTTCTTGGCCTGGGGAAATAAAAGGCAAAAGAAGAAAAAGAGAAATGAAATAAGCTGTTAAGGGTTCCTTGGTGGCATTGAGTTCTTCTAAACACAAAACTAAGTCTAAAGAATTGTGAGAAATTACATGGTATCAGTTCTGACAATATGAAAATGACAATATGATGAAAATTGGAGCAGAGAAGGAGAGATGAGAATACACTTTTAAAAAGTAATTTCCTCTTCTTCCTTGGTGTGAAACTAAGAGAATAACTAAATACTGTTGAACGTAGAATCTTATGAAATAGCAAGTAATTTAAATTTATAGATTCAATAACTAGAATAAGCAAAGGCACATGTATATAATCATATACAAATACTAAACAATATCTGCTGGTATTTAAATTTTTCTAAAGGAAATTACAAAAAAGTGTAAAAATGATGATAATTGAAGAGAAGAAATTGAGGGATGGGGGAGCAGAGACACTCACTTTCATTGCTGTATGTCTCTAAACTGACTTTGCACCAGTGCTTAGGCATTGCGTGCAGATGAACATACATGATATACACACAAATGCGTGCACACACAGATGCTCCTTGACTTATGACGGGGTATGTCCCAATACTCCCATGCTAAGTCAAAAATATCTTAAGTTGAAAGTGTGTTTTTGACTTACGATATTTTCAACTTGTGGGTTTATCTGAACATAGCCCTGTCATAGGTGCAAGAGCATGGCGACCTGCATGTCACAAGCCCTTCCCTGCCTCACGGAAGACAGGGCTGAAAGCCACTCTGAGCTCTCGCACCAAACCCTGCGTTGCTTTAGAAATGCGTCTTTCCTGTCCTGGAGACGGGCCTGTGTCTCCAGAAAGGGAAACGGGAGCCGCGAGAGGGAGGCCCGCGGCCGGCCCCGGTGGCGTGCCGGCCAGCCCGCTTCTCCATCCTGGGAGCCGCGCCTGGGCCGGTGCTGCCCTGCAGGACCACGCCGAGCGCCCGCCCCTCCAGCAGGTGCAGCATGGCGGGCCTGGGACAGCCGGGGACAGCCACCCTGCCTCGGCCCCATGCCGGGGCAGAAGGGTTCACCTGCTTTTGAGTATTCTTACTACAAACAAATTACATCCAATTACTCTCCTTTCATGGGGACTCTCAGAAAAAGAGATTATTTGAAAATAACATAATCACACCACAGATAAACTTCAAATTAGATTTACTGGGCAGTTAAGTTCAGAAACAGCTAATTAGGGGAAGAATTTTCCAGCGTGGGTTATTTTGACTGCCAACCCCACCACCCACCCACGCCATCCTCGTGCACCACACACGGACCCGCCCCCAAGCGCCAGCATCAGCGCTGGGGGCCGGGAGGCCCAGGGAGGGTGGGCTGCAGTAGCAGTGCTCATGTGTGGTCTTGGGCCCTGTGTCTGCAGCCCTCACACTGCGGTTCAAATCCTGTTATTCTGTCCTGCCTTCCTTGCATTCCCTTTCACAAATGCTCTTTCTCCTGACTACGATTTCTGTCTCCTTGTCATAGCAGGTGTTATGACCTCTCCATGCTGGAGCCCCCTCGTTCTACCAGCACTGCCCCAAGGAAAGGGGATCCTATTTGTCAAGTGCCATGATGTCCCAGACATATCTGATACATTATTTTGCATAATTGCATTTAATCTCCATGACGATTCTGGGAGGCAAACATCATGCCCACTTTCTAGATGAGAGAGGTTCAGAGGGATGCCTAGCAGTGCCCGAACCAGACAGACACGCCTGGCCCAAGGGCGGGGCGCCAACGTGCCCAGGCCGCTGCGGTCTCTGCCTCTCACGGCTGCAGCTCCTCCCTCTCCGGGGCCCCAGCACTGGACCCATGGGCTTCCTGCCTGTGGCTCTGACAGGCTATCTCCCTGTCCTGGTAGAAATGGTTATTTATGTCCCTCAGGGCAGTGCTGTACATAGGTCACAGAAGTGGATCTCTGAGTGACATCAGAGAGGCCAGCCACTTGGGACCAAAATACATCCATCTCTGCAAAACCTTCTACACCTTTAACCTGCCTGCCTCCCCGTGACCCATGAGAGCCCAGGGGTTCTCCAACACTTTCCTCCAGGGCCTACTTGGTGGTCAAGGGGACATATAACACACACACACACACACACACACACACTACACACACACATCCCTGGGCCTCAGCCGTTTTCACAGTGCTAATGAAAATGCCACAATCTTCTCTCCTGCAGGGAATACAGAAGTCCAGCTGACAATCCCGTAATGGTGACTATTTTGGGAATGACCTTGGTTCCCTAACCACCCCCGAGAAGCATTCAGAAAGCTGCCCCAGTGGGAGGCAGGCAGCTGACACTGACCTCCCCAAACCCCCCTGGGGGAGAGAAGGATTCTCCATAAAGATACTGAGGTGTTATTAAGAAGGGAAGTGGCAGGAAAAATAAATAAATAGATACTCCAGGAACAGGCCCAGATCCCTGCAGGGCAGGGGGTCGTGGTGGATGTCCAGTGGAGACGTCTGTGGCCGGGCACGGATGTGCACATGGACACATATGGAACACCTCCATGTGTTCTCGTTGTGCAATCCACTCAGACGTCATGAAGCTGCTGTCATTATCCTTGTCTTACAGGAAAAAAACTCAGGGCTCACCAAGATGAGGAGATATACACAGATTTACTTTACAGTTTATTAACCCAAGCAGACTAGAACATCAGAGTGAATAGAAAATGCATGTTCTATAGAAAACTTGGAAATACATTTTCTTTAAAACATTTTATATGTGCCGAGCTGAACGCGATGTGACTGCACTGCACGTGAGCGGACTCCCATTTGACCTGCTGAGTGTGCTCCCGTTGTCATAAGGGAACTAAATTGACCAATAGTCCATGGAGCTCTGCAAACAGCCGAGTCTCCCAGGAGCTTTGCGACTTGAGCAAGTTGAGAATCACTGGCTGACGGGATTCCGCCCAGCTCCTTCACTGCGTGTGCAAACCTCCTCCCCAGCACCCGGCCTTGGCCCGAGGCAGAAGAGGCGAAGGGTATTCCAGAAAGCCACAGAGCTTGTGTAAAGGACGAAAGTCATGCAAGGGCACCTCGTGTTCCCAGAGTGGGACGGAGTTCGGTGTGATGGGGCTTGGGCTGTAAGGTCAGGAGGGCAAGGTGCGGGGGAGGCCTCAGGCCAGAGCAGAGCAGAGGGCCTGGCTTCCTGGGACGGGGATGGGGTCTCCTCCCACCGCAGGCAGGAGCCCATGGCACAGACAGTGCACGGGGAGATGTGTGAGCGGTGTCCACCTAGAGGGACCTTGCTGGCCACTCGATGGCGGATGCATTTAGTGGAGAAAGACGGCAGAGGCCGAAGAGGCAGCAGCAGCCCTGAGGAAGGTGGTGAGAAATGGGCAGGAAGGAGAGGGAGAGGCCGGCAATGAAGTCCTGGTGGACATCCATGTAGGCTGGGCGGGACCCAGGAGGACCCCAAGCTCTGCGACAGGATGTGGCTGTGTCCAGGAAGCATGGAAAGGAAGGGATGGGCTCCACTCGGTGTCTAGGGCAACCGTGAGGACACTTTACCACGGCAGTGTCACGCCCCTAACCTGGACCCAGCTCAAATGCACAGGAGCAATGTGACTTTGCTAGCAGAAAAGGGGAAGGCTGCTTTCGACCACCACTTCGCCGGGCTCTGTGCCGCCGCCGCCCTCTCTTCTCCACGCCTCTGCCCGCCTGAGGCGCGGCCGCGCAGGGAGGCTGGATGGCGAGCCGCGGCCACGCACTCATCTGATTCCCTCTCCGCCCGCCCTCCTGCGCGCTCGGACCTCAGCGACAGGCCTTCTCTTCCCTCCCACAGCCGCGAGGGTCAATAGAAGTCAGGAGAGAGCTGTTCTCTCCAGCCCCTCGGGGGAGCGGCAGCCGGGCCTTTCTTCACGAGGTGCTCGCGAAGACGCGGCGCGCTGAGAGCCGGAGCCAGGCGCCCTGCTGCTGCCGCCGGTGTCAGAGCCTCTTCCAAGCGCGCTCTCGGGGAAAGACGCAGCGGCCCTGCAAGCGTCTGCCCTGGGCCGGGGCTGGAGTGAGGGGCGCCCGGCGAGCCTGGGTCTGGGCGTGCGAGTGGTTGGGACACAGCCGGCATGGCCGAGGGCCCAGGCAGAGAACACAGGACGCGGAAAGGAGCCGCGACCAACTCCTGCCCACCTCACGAGGCCAGGAACGTGCTCGGCGCCGCACAGACGCTGCGGCGCGGCCTGGGCTTCCCACGGGCAGCACAGCTGGCCCCGGAGAGTCTCCCAGCCCACCGCAGGGACCCCTGAGGGCACCAGAGGCCGCTTGGGGAGCTGGAGCAGGTGCTCCTGCCCTCTCGTAAGCCCTTGCTCCTCTGACCCTGCAGCTGGGACCTGCCCTCTTCTCTCACCCCTGAGACTCATCCCTTGCCAGGGCCGCCGGGGCTCGGGAGTGCTCCTCTCGGTGCCCGGCAGAGCCTCCCAGTGCCCAGCGCTGCCCCGGCAGGCCCCTCCATCAGTGCTTCGGTCAGTGAGCCCATCACTCAGGCTTGCCTAAGGACCTCCTCTCACCTCGGCTCCTGCCCTTTCCACCACATTTTACCCTGCACCACCTCCACCCCACCTCAGAGATGCCAAGCCTCGCGGAATACCACACACCTTATTAGTCATTTGCATCTCAGTGTGCCTTGGGTGGCCAGCCCCTGTCCTCAGAATGTTTATTCATTGGTGAACACTTGCTGATCCTCGCCCTGCACCAGACGCTGTGCTGGCAGGTGGAGTGGAGCGGTCCCGCCTCTAGGAAGAGAGAAGGCCCCTGCAGCGGAAGCTCTAGGTGCAAGTCACCCTAGAGGCACTGATACCTGCTGTGGGGTCAGATGGCCCAGAGGAACGTCACCAGGAAGGTGACATGGGATCAGGCCTGGGAGGATAGATAGCTTTTGTAGGCAGAAGAAGGAAACACCAAGGAGACTGGAAGAGTGTGAACCAAAGCAGGGAGTAGGAATGTGCCAGGCTCTGAGAAACAGCTGGATGCCCAGGTAGGAGAGACAGGGGAGATGCTCTTGGGCACAGGTAGCAAATGGCCTGGAATGCTAAGCTAAGCTGGGACCCACCACCGGGGACGGGAGGAGATTACATGTGGTGGGGCAGGGAAGGGCCCAGAGCAGCTGAGCGGGCAGCCCAGGGTGTCAGTGGCAAGCGGCCACATGAGTGGGTGTGCCAAGACAGGTGCAGCCGGGCGGCTCTCATGACACCCCTGCAGTTTGTCCCACGCAGCCAAGCAGGGTGGGGCAGCAGGGAGCTTCTTCAGGACAGACTGGGCCAGGGGCTCTGGAGACCACCCCCCCACACAGACACCCCCATCATCTGGTCCGACCCTTTGTCTCTACCATGCCCTAGAGCACCCTGCCAAGGAAAGGTCGAGTGGAGTTGCACCATGTTTCTGTTTTGTCTTCCCTGCTTTAACCACCTAAACTCATTGGGAAATGGCCCAGCTCACAGCAAGGATGAGGAAGGCACTCAAGTTCTCTGGGCCCAGTTTCTGAGCACACGGTGGTGCCCGCGGCCCGGCAGTGCCCGGCATGCCCGCTGTGCCATCTGTGGGGTCCCCTCCAGCCGGGAGGGCCACTCTGGCCTGGGCAGGCCCAGCGCGGCCCGCCGCGGGAGCCCTCTGCTCGTCACGCTCCACTGCGGTTTCTCAATTGACTGTGACGTCGTCTCAGAAACCCTATTTGGCATCAGAGTTACAGAAGATTGTTCTCCTAGGGCACTGCAGAGATGTTCAAAGCTTGCCTCCCAGAGATGACCGGAATTTGCTTGAAGTGTTAAAAAAAATAAACAAAACACAAGGCAAATAATACCGCTATTGTCCTTGACTCTCAAGTGCAAAAACTAAAATCCTCAGACATGAAGCAATCTTGAAAAATCTTATGGCATTATATTCTCTTTAGAACTGAGGCCAAAAACTATAAAAACTTTCCTCCCTGAGAGGGCACCGTCAGCTCAGAACAGGAGAGCACGGCACAGGCGCAGGGGAGAGTGCAGAGGCGCCCAGGCCACTCCAGCCACCCGACACCCCCCAGGGCCTCACAGGCCTTAGCACGGCGGGGGTTGGAGTCCCAGGAATGAACAAAGTCTGCCGTGCAATTTCAAGTGGAACACAGTGCTATTAAGAAGGGATTAAAGTGTGAAAAGATTGGGAGTTTGCCATTGAGGGGTCAGGGAGGCCCCCTCGAGAAAATGCTGTCAGGGAAGAATGCTACAGGACAGGAAGAAATGAGTGGTGCAAAAAGAAGGAGGGAGCAGATGGAATGTGGGTCTGAGGAAGGAGATGAGGTCGAGGAAGGCAGAGCCCAGGCCATTTAGGGCAGGAATCTCTGCGAAGGGCCAGGTAGGGAATATAGGTTTTTGGCCATATGGTCTCTGTTGTAGCTACTTAACTCTGCCAGTGTAGCATGACAGCAGCCACAGGCACTACATAAGTGAATGGGTGGGACTGTGTTCCAATGAAACTTTATTGACAAAGACAGGCTAGATTTGACTAGAGGGCCAGAGTTTGCTGCCCCTTGTTTTGGAGCCCTGTAGGCCAGGGTAAGGACTTTTACCATTATTGTAATGGGATGGAAGCTCTCTGAAGGTTTAAGCCTAAGAATAAAGTGATATGAGCTACACTGTAGAAGATCATTCTGGCCCTTGTACAGAGAAGGAACTGTATGGCAAGGGCGGAAGCAGGAGGCAGGGAGACCAGCTTAAGCCCATTAAAGTCCTCTGGGCAAGGGAGGCAGGAGACTGGCTCCTGTGCTAGGAATTTAAGCTGCTCACTGTGCCCCTTAGAGCTCCCCATTGGTCCATGATAGGATTGCACTTCCCACCTTGTGAATTTTGATATGACCATGGGATTAGCTTCAGCTGATAGCATGTGAGCAGTAGGAACCTCTAAGAGCTAATGCACTATTTGCTCTTTCTTTTCCCTACCTTGTTGACATTGTGCTACAGATTCTGCCAACGTGGGTCATTGGGACAAGGGGATAACTTGGAGCAGAACCCCCACAGACCTGCAACACATGTGTAGCAAAAGCACGGAATACACGTTTGCTATTTTAATCCACTGAGAGTTGGGTGTTGTCTGTCATTCTGTCGTGACTGCTTCGTGGCAGGTTGGGTGTGCTAAGGGTGAATTGTCAAGGTAAAGCTGACTTGGGAATTATTTGCAGGGTGTTTGAGAATAAGAGAAACAGAGGACACCTCCTAGGGAATTTGGCCTGAACCATGTGTTCACCTGAGTGAACAACGGCTCCGATTAATGAGAAGCAGAAGGCGGGGGAGGAGCTTACTAGTGGCTCGTCACACACCAGCTGCGTGACAGGGCGGCGTGGCTAGATTCCCCAGCAAGTCTCCTTGTCTGCATGATGAGCATAGGATAGCATCTGGTTCCTAGAGCCGTCAGGAACCGTCAAGGTTATACTTTATGCAAAGTGCTTAGCCTAGACCCTAGCAAAAGGGAGCTAGTCAATGTCATTACCCCTATTGTTGTCATCATTATTGTCATTATTATTATCATTATCTTAAGAGGTTACTTGTTTCGAGTCAATCCCTTGTGCTTGGTTAGTTCCAGGTACTCTGAAAAGCCAAGCTTCTGGACATGCAGAGCTGGTCCGGGCCTGGCCTGGTCCTCCCTCCAGCCCTCCGCTGGCCCAGATGCTAGCCAGCCGAGTGAGCTCCTCCCCAGCTAAGCTTCACAGGGCTGTTGATCACCCAGAGGGAGCCCGCCCGCTTCCGCCTGCTTGGCGCAACTCCAGGCGTCCAGAGCCAGCCAGCGTCGGCTCCTACTTCCCCTGAGAATGCAGAGCAAGAAGACATCCTGCCTGGCATGGCTCTGGCTCTGCCTTCTCTCCCTTCTGATGTGCCCTTCCCCAAGGGGGCAAGTGTAATCACAGCAGGAGTTCTAGAAAGTTCTGGAACAGTATCATAAGTCAGTTACATCTATCTGGTCATTAAAAGGACTGAAAACATGCTGAAGTAAGTGGCTATTTTTCCAAGGTCAGGATGCCACACTTGAGGGGTTGTGTAGCCCCCACCCCTTCAGAACCAAGTCCCTGCCCCCCAGTTGCTGGCAGTATGCAGCCGGGGTTACGGGCACACGCCCCAGGGCCAGCCCACACTCAACTCGGTGCAAAGGCCCTGTCTCCCCACCTCAGTTCAGGACTACGGCCAGGCCATGCCTGCGCTTGCACGCCCTGTGATTGGCCGAGGCGCCGCACCGCCCGGGCCCGGCTCGCTGCCTGCCTAAGCAGCCGGCTGTGCCCGCGTCCGCTGCTCTGGACTGCGCTGGGATTTCCTGCACGCAGATCTCAGACTCAGAACCTGCTTTCTAGAAACCCTGGCCATGACAGGCCGGTTGCAGTTACACAGGCCAGGACCTAGGTCACAATGGCCTGAGGCATTCTGTCCCACAGGGAGGGGAGTCAAGTCTCTTATCCCTTAAAAACAAACATATTTACAGGAGAAGAGAAAAATCCTTAGAGTTACCCTGACCACTATATGCAATTCTTGCCTGAAAGGTCCTGATGTCTTGAGAAAGTTCAGTGTCGGGGGCTACAAGGTGAGGGCCTGCCCATGCTGCAGGGAGGCCACATGCCCCGGGTCCCCTGTGCAGGCCCTTGGCCCCATAAAGTCCTCCTGAAACGTTCCCCTCCACCCCTTGGTGGAACATGCTTCTAGCATTAAACCATGCTTCTCAAACTTGCTGTCCCAGATGAACGTCTTTGCTCGGGCGTGAGCAGGGGCAGGGGGAGAGCGTGCATGCGTGTGAAGCTCTTGCAATTATGTGCAAAATTGTAGCACTTTCTTTTGGAGAGACAGAGAGTGTTAATTGCTTTTATCAGATTCTCAAAGGCCTATGACCCCAAATAGATGAAGACCCATGGTTGCCCCAGGGAAATCGCTGAGCTGCTGAGCCCCGGCTCCTGGTACAGAAGAGAGCCCAGCTCCTCAGTCTCCAGAAGACTGGCCATAGGGCTGCTAGGCACCTGCAGTGAGCTGTATTTAGACGCAAGACACCTTCTGGAGAGTTGTATATAAAATGCACACATGACGCTTCATAAGGCTGGCGCTGCCCTCCTGGTGCACGCCCCAGAATGCCACACGCCAGGCACAGCCAGCCCGGGAGCTCCACAGGCAGGATTGATGGGCCCCATTCTTCCTGTGGCTCCAGGAGGTGAGTGACATTCCCAAGTTACACACCCTGAGGGTAACAGAGCCCGGATCAGAGCACCCTCAGGCCAGTCAGAGGCCAGCTCTGGTCCTTGGAGAGTAGGGAGTGAGCTGAGGGGAGACAGGCTGGTGTCAGGGTCCACCTGAGGCTCCTTGGCTGCTTACCTGGAGCCAGTGGCTTCAACTCCTTATGACACAATGAAGGGCCTGCTACCTGAGTAAATCAGCTAGTGTCAGTAAAGGGCAAGGACAGGACATAGGCCTCAGTGATGGGAGCCGGGGCTGCCCCGCCCTGGCCAGGCTGCTTCCAGCCCCCCGGATCCTTGAACTACTGCCGTGTGCAGAGCCAGGGCTGCCTCCCTCCGTAACTGTTCTCGCCAGCCGTCACTCTCTACAAAGGCTCTGGGAAAGCCACTGCACTGTGTGAGGTGGCATTTTCCAAAGATACCCACAGGACCCCCATCCCACGTGCGCGTCTGTGTGTGACCTCCCACTCCCTGTGGGAGCGGCTCTACGACCCCTTCCCTTGCAGCTGGGCTGTGGTCGCCACAGCTTGCTTCTAGCCCACAGAATGTGGCAGAAGTGACAGTGCGGTGGCTCCCCAGGCAGGTCATGTCAGGATGCTCCCTCTGGAACGCCAGCCGTGTGCTGGGAGAAGCCAGGCCCCCTGGAGAGTCGGTCTGCTTGACAATCCCAGTAAGTCAAGCCTTGTGGTCACCCCAGCCCAGGTGCTGCCAGGGGGTGGAGAAGCCTCTGGCTGAGTCCTGCCCCAAGCCCTTCAAGTCCTGCACAGTTTCTCACCGTCCCGATGAAGTCCCGGACATCACGGAGCAGAGACGCGCCAGTCCCGCCGTTCCGCATCCAGCGCCTGACCGGCAGCATCTGAGAGCGTATGAAATGGCTTCAATTTGTGCCACTCAGTGTGAAGTGCTTTGTCACAGGAGGGAGCATGGAGTGTTTGGAGGCCCCTTCTGGAGAGCCCTTCACCCGCTCTCCTCTGCCCACTCCCTCTCAAGGTGGTGGTGAGTCCGGACATGGTCCCTCCTCTCCACCCCCATGGTGGCTCCAGGAAGCTCAGAAGCCAAGCCATGAGGCGCTCGCGTGGTCAGATGGAAACACAGTGTGGCGTGGTACAGGGCCCCAGCCACCAGTGCAGACCAGGCCGCAGGAGCTGCAGCCCTGCCAGCCTGTGTGTGGCATGTGAGAAGAGAACCCACCTGTAGACCGGCTCCCACCGCGCCATGTCCCAGCTCTAAAACCCTCCTGCACGGAGGGGAAGGAGGCGCAGGGCACCCTCCGTCCCTCCTTTTCCTTCCCGCTGGACCCCTGGCCTTTGGAGCACGAGGTCAATCTCCCGCGGTGAGGAGGGCAGGAGGGGCCTGCTGGAACCTCCCAGGAGGGGAAGGCGCATTCCAACACAAAGACTGCCGAGCCGGGCCGGGTCACCTGCCCTGTCTGTGTGCTTCTTCTCCTCATGTAGGGCCTGGCAAGGGATCCCAGTTCTGAGAGGCCCAGGAGCTACCGCAGGAAGGTTTGTAAATGAGCCGGATATGAGATAACATTGTTGTGTCATAAGCTTCTTAGGTGTGATAGTGATGTTGTGGTTGTATTGGAAAATGTCCTTACCTTTAGAAACTGCAAGCTGAGGAGTCTGGGTGTGAAGGCGTCATATGCACAACTTTCAATAGTTCAGCAAAGAGAGGTGGAGCAAGATGGCGGACGAATAACACCACCAGACAGAGTGTCTCTGCAGAAAAGACAGATTCTAGCAGAAATTAGAGGAAAGAAGCAAGAAGACGAGCATACAGCAGACAAGGGCCGGAGGGAGGGGTACCTGAGACGCCGGGAGACTCCACGGGAGGAGGCTGCAGAGGAGAACTGGAGGCTGAGACCACTGGAGCAGCCCGGAGACCAGCGGCATGGGTAGGTAGATTTGCTGTTTCCCCTCCCCTCCATTTGGGACTGCTGGTGGGCTCCCCAGCGGGTGGAGAGACCTGCGGACACCAGCCCAGAGACCGCCGCCGCCAGCCAGCGGTGAGCCTGTAGCAGACGTGGCACCAGGTTCCCAACTTCCTCCAGGCACCTCCGTGTGCACAGACCCGAGCCTTGCGGCAGGCGCCATACTGCCTCCTCCTCCCCTCCGCCGACCCTACCCACGGCTGCCCAGAGAGACAATACAGCCACCAGCCAGAGGCACCTCCAGGGAACGGGACCTTCCCTTTTGGGACCCTACAGCTGACTCAGGGGAACTCAGACTGTGAGCTCCCTACCCGCCAGCCCTCCCAGGTGCTGCTGGCACGGTGTTCCCAGGAGAACGGTGCCGACTCAGAGGCTGAGAGACACAGACCCAGCTTGGGTTCCCTGTGGGTCAATTGGGACTAGAAATCCTCTCCCTGGTGGGGATACAGTTTAAACTCTGGGACCCAGAGGTCGGACCTGCAGACCAGATCCCCTGCACCGAGGGCTAGCATTGCCCAGGGCAAAGAAGGGTTATACGTGAACAGCCTACTGAGGTGTGTGTGCCTCCAGGGGTGGATCGGCATCCTAGAGGGCAACCCTCCTCACAGGAGGAGGCTGTGCGCCCAACCCAGGTGGCGTTCCTGTGCAGGGAACCTCCCCGCTGACATCATAGTCCTGGCAGGCCTGGTGGCTTGTGGTCTGGCCTGCTGGCAGAGGCCCAGGAGTAGCTGCGGAGTTGGGGAGGGTGGAAAGAAGCGAAGCCCGCTCCAGACTGCGGGTCTCAGACAGCCCCACCCCCACACCCAGACTTTCTGGCTGAGCAGGACCATTCCAGCCCCGCCCTGACAGTTTTCCCTGGAAGCAGAGAACAGAACTTTGACCCCTGCTAATGGCCTGAGGGCAGGCTTACCCAACCCAGCTCCGCCCAGAACAAGAGCTGATAACAGGACACAAAATCAACAGCATAGCCTGTTCCTCCAAGCAAACGCCACCTACTGACAGGGACGGCATCTTGCACAGCCTTTCCATGGCACCCACTGACTCAATATACAGGGAGTGGTCCGATTTCACCCACAGACACCACCTAACGCCTCAGAAACTAAACAAGGTGTGTGAATACCCAAACAATAACTTAAGGAAAGAAACAACAACTGATCGACATGGGAAGAAATCAGAGAAAGAACTCAGGAAATATGAAGAACCAAACGGAAAACACACCCCCAAAGAGGAGCAACAGCCCCCTAGAAACGGACACCAACCCAAATCAGGCAACCAACATGACAGAAGAGGAATTTCGTATGTGGATCATAAGAACACTCACCCAGCTGCAACAACAACTCAATAACCAACACAAAGAAACCACAAAAAGCCTCCAGGATATGGAAAAGAAATAGACACAATGAAGAAAAATGTAACCAAACTCCTGAAAATGAAGAATCAATTCAAGGAACTACAAAATACAGTGGAAAGTCTCAAGAACAGGGTAGATCAAACAGAAGAAAGAATCTCAGAGCTTGAAGATAACACCCTTCAATTAAATTAATCAGTCACCGAAATAGAGCAGAGAAACAAGAGAAAAGAGCAAAGCCTACAAGAGCTGTGGGATTATATGAAGAAACCTAATGTGAGGGTCATAGGGTTACAAGAAGGGGAAGAAGACAACACTCAAGGGTTGGACAAGCTGTTTGAAGATATAATAGAGGAAAATTTCCCAGGCCTTGTTCAAAATCTTGATATACAAGTTCAAGAAGCTCAGAGGACCCCTGGGAGACTCAATGCAAACAGGAAGACGTCACGACATGCAGTCATCAGACTGACCAAAGTAAATAGGCCCTTCTAAGAGCTGTAAGACAAAAGAAGCAAGTAACATACAAGGGAAAGCCAATTCAAATAACATCAGACTTCTCTAATGAGACTTTACAAGCAAGGAGAGACTGGGGCCCCATTCTCACTCTTTTGAAACAAAACAATGCCCAGCCTACAATATTATTCCCTGCAAAACTAAGCTTCGTATATGAAGGAGAAATAAAAACATTCTCAGACAAGCAAAGGCTCAGAGAATTCACCAAGACAAGACCAGCCCTACAAGAAGTACTTAAAACAGCGTTACGCACGGAACATCATAATAATAACCCACGAATATAAAAACAACCAAAACCCAAAGATATAAAAGGCCAGATATTACAATGGCTCAAGACAGAAATCATAGCAACAACATCCAACCCAACAGAATGATCAGTAATCTACCTTACCTATCAGTTCTCTCAATAAATGTAAATGGCTTAAACTCTCCATTCAAGAGACATAGGCTGGCTGAATGGATAAGAAAATACAGGCCAAGTATATGCTGTCTTCAGGAAACACATCTAACCTGCAAGGATGCATATAGACTAAAAATAAAAGGGTGGAGATCAATATTCCAAGCAAATAGAAGCCAAAAGAAGGCTGGTGTGGCAGTTCTAATTTCAGACGATTTAGTTTTTAAACCAACAAAACTAGTAAAAGACAAAGAGGGTCATCATATAATGGTGAAGGGCACAGTCCAACAAGAAGAGATAACAATTTTAAATATATATGCACCCAACTTAGGTGCACCCAGATTCATAAAGCAAACCTTACTGGAGCTAAGCAAATGGATTAATAGCAACTCTATTATCGCCGGAGATTTAAACACCCCACTGACGGCATGAGACAAATCCTCCAAGCAGAAAATTAATAAAGAAATAATGGACTTAAACAAAACTCTAGAACAATTGGGTCTGACTGACATTTACAGAACATTCTACCCAAAATCCACTGAATATACATTCTTCTCATCAGCTCACAGGACATTCTCTAAGATTGACCATATCCTAGGACACAAAGTAAATCTCAAGAAATTTAAAAAAATAGAAATCATAACATGTACCTTCTCAGATCACAGTGGAATAAAACTAGAAATCAACCCTAACAGAAACTCACATTTCTACACAAAAACGTGGAAATTAAACAACCTCTTACTAAATGATTACTTCATAAATGAAGAAATCAAGACGGAAATAAAAAAATTCTATGAAGAAAACGACAATGGAGAGACAAATTATCAACTCCTCTTGGACACACTAAAGCAGTTCTGAGAGGAAAGTTTATCTCCATAAATGCCTATAACCAAAAGACAAGACGATCACAAATAGACGATCTAAAGAAAGGACTCAAAGAGCTGGAAAAAGAAGAACAGACCAACCCCAAACCCAGCAGAAGAAGTGAAATCAACAAGATCAAATCAGAATTAAACGAAATTGAAAACAGGGAAGCTATTCAGGAGATTAATAAAACAAAAAGTTGGTTCTTTGAAAAAATAAACAAAATTGACACACCATTGGCTAAGCTAAGGAAAAGAAGAAAAGAGAAATCTCTAATAAGCTCCATCAGGAACAAAAAAGGAGATATCACAACTGATCCCAAAGAGATACAAGATATAATTTATGAATACTACAAAAATCTTTATGCACACAAACTGGAAAATGTGGGGGAAATGGAAAAATTTCTAGAAACACACAGCCTCCCTATGCTCAACCAGAATGAAATAGATTCCCTGAACAGACCAATCTCAACAGCTGAAATAGAAACAGCAATTAAAAATCTCCCTAAAAAGAAAAGTCCCGGTCCAGATGGCTTCACACCTGAATTTTACCACACCTACAAAGAAGAACTAGTACCTATCTTGCAGAAACTATTCTACAACATCGAGAAGAACGGAAAACCTCCCCGACACCTTTTATGAAACAAATATTACTCTGATACCAAAACCAGGAAAGGATGCAACAAAAAAAGAAAACTACAGACCAATATCCCTAATGAATATAGATGCAAAAATTTTCAACAAAATCTTAGCTATCTGAATCCAGACACTTATCAAAAAAATAATCCACCACGACCAAGTGGGCTTCATCCCAGGGATGCAGGGATGGTTCAACATACGTAAATCTATAAATGCAATTCACCATATAAACAGAAGCAAAAACAAAGACCACATGATTCTCTCAATAGATGCAGAAAAAGCTTTTGACAAAATTCAACACCCTTTCATGATACGAACACTTAAGAAAATAGGCATAGAAGGGACATACCTAAAAATGATACAAGCCATATATGACAGACACATAGCCAACATCATACTGAATGGGGAAAAATTGAAATCATTCCCACTTAGAACTGGAACCAGACAAGGCTGCCCACTATCTCCACTTCTGTTCAACATAATGCTGGAAGTCTTGGCTACAGCAAGTCTTTCCCTACAGACAGGAAAATGGAATCAAAGGTATCCAAATAGGGGCAGAAGAGATCAAACTTTCACTTTTTGCTGATGATATGATATTGTATCTAGAAAACCCCAAAGATTCAACCAAGAAACTCCTAGAACTGATCAATGAATTTAGTAAAGTCTCAGGATACAAAATCAATACACAGAAATCAGAGGCATTCATATACGCCAACAACAACCTAATTGAGAACCAAATCAAAGACTCAATTCTCTTCACAATAGCAACAAAGAAATTAAAGTACCTAGGAATATACTTAACCAAGGACATAAAAGACCTCTACAGGTAGAACTATGAAACACTGAGGAAGGAAATAGCAGAGGATGTAAACAGATGGAAATCCATACCATGCTCGTGGATCGGCAGACTCAATATCATCAAAATGTCTATACTACCCAAACTGATCTACAGATTCAATGCAATACCTATTAAAATACCATCAGCATTCTTCACAGATATAGAAAAAATAATTTTATGCTTCGTATGGAACCAAAGAAGACCCCGAATATCAAGAGCAATTCTAGGCAACAAAAACAAAATGGGAGGCATTAATATGGCAGATATCAAACTATACTACAAAGCTGTAGTAATTAAGTCAATATGGTATTGGCACAAAAACAGGAATATTGACCAGTTGAACAAATGTGAGAATCCTGATATAAAACCATCCTCATATAGCCATCTAATCTTTGACAAAGCAGACAAAAACATACGCTGGGGAAAAGAATCCCTTTTCAATAAATGGTGCTGGGAAAACTGGATAGCCACCTGCAGAAGGCTAAAACAGGACCCATATCTTTCACCTCTCACAAAAATCAACTCACGCTGGATAAGAGATTTAAACCGAAGGTATGAAACTATTAGAATTCTAGAGGAAAAAGTTGGAAACACTCTCCTAGACATCGGCCTGGGCAAAGAGTTTATGAAGAAGTCCCCAAAGGCAATCACAGCAGCAACAAAAATAAATAAATGGGACATGATCAAACTACAAAGCTTCTGCACAGCCAAAGAAATAGTCATGAAAGTAAACATACAACCTACAGAACGGGAGAAAATGTTTGCATCCTATGCATCCGATAAGGGACTGATAACTAGAATATACTTAGAACTCACGAAAATCAGGAAGAAAAAATCAAATAACCCCATTAAAAAGTGGGCAAAGGACTTGAACAGAAACTTTTCTAAAGAGGACAGAAGAATGGCCAACAAACATATGAAAAAATGCTCAACATCTCTAATCATCAGGGAAATGCAAATCAAAACCACAATGAGATATCACTTAACCCCAGTGAGAATGGCCTTTATCAAAAAATCTCCAAACAATAAATGCTGGCGTGGTTGTGGAGAGAGAGGAACACTCCTACACTGCTGGTGGGACTGCAAACTAGTTCAACCTCTGTGGAAAGCAATATGGAGATACCTTAAAGCGATACAAGTGAATCTACCATTTGATCCAGCAATCCCATTGCTGGGCATCTACGCAAATAATCCAATGACACTCTACAAAAAAGACACCTGCACTTGAATGTTTATAGCAGCATAATTCATAATTGCAAGGCTGTGGAAACAGCCCAAGTGCCCATCAATCCAAGAATGGATTAATAAAATGTGGTATATGTATACCATGGAGTACTATTCAGCTCTAAGAAACAATGGTGATATAGCACATCTTATATTTTCCTGGTTAGAGCTGGAACCCATAATACTAAGTGAAGTATCCCAAGAATGGAAAAACAAGCACCAGATATATTCTCCAGCAAACTGGTATTAACTGAGTAGCACCTAAGTGGACACATAGGTACTACAGTAATAGGGTATTGGGCAGGTGGGAGGGGGGAGGGGGGCGGGTATATACATACATAATGAGTGAGATGTGCACCATCTGGGGGATGGTCATGATGGAGACTCAGACTTTGGGGGGTGGGAGGGGAAATGGGCATTTATTGAAACGTTAAAATCTGTACCCCCATAATATGCCGAAATAAAAAAAAAAAAGACTAGAACCAACCCATGTAAAATTCATTGTAGTGTTAATCATAATCCTAGAATGGAAAAATAACTTTCCAATAACTATAGAAATTTTTAAAATATATATAAAGTAACAATTCATACAGAATTAAAACAAGTTTTGAAATAACATGTAAAAAATGCTAACTGCTTACCTTATGATATTAAATGAAAAAATAAAGATACAAAGAATAAAAAAAAATAGTTCAGCAAAAATAATAAATGGACAGACAGATAGATGTGTATATAAATACGGCCAAATGCAAATGGTTGTTGAATCTGGGTCTAGTGCCTTCAAGTCTCTACTGTACTATCCTTTTAACTTTGTGTGTGTTGGAAATGCTTGTAGGAGTGTTGAGAGCAAAACCAAACCCGTCCAAGCTGGTGGACGGCGCGTCATCACGCCTCCCGGAGACTCGAGTGCCCCGCAGCCTGGCTCGGAACAGGAAGCGGAAAACAGGAAATGAAGGCAGACTCAAGAGCATAAACATTTTGCGTGGGTGATTGAAAGAAAATTCCCCTGTGTTCGTGGTTCTATGTTTGTGTGTTTGCAAATCAGAAGTAATTTGGAATAGCTGGCAAAGCTTATGAAAACCAAAGCTCTTCACACATTGCTACCCCAAGAGAGGGAGGCTTCTCCCCCAAGGGCCCCGGCTTTAGAAGCTCCCTCTCCCCTCCGTCCCCACCACCACCCTCTACCCTGGGCAAACGAGAGCCCCACCTGGATTTATCCATTGGTGCTTGACCCAGTGCATTTAATAAGCTGTTAATCGTGCTGCCAGAGGCAGTTATTAGCATTTGTCTATAGTCCTTTCAGTGATGTGCATTTCCATGAACGCTGAGTGGCCATGAAGCACAATAGGACATACCTGTCAATTAAGGCTGCCATGTCCACAGGTCGTAAGGAGTGGCTTTATGAGGAGAGAGAAATCCAGAAAGACTGAGCTGAAACACCAGAGAGAGCAAGTCTGGGAGAGCCTGTGTGCAGTCGCGTGAAGGACAGGGGGCCGGTGACACACGCACGCGTGTCGGTGTCACGCACAGGCGGGAGTGGCGGTCTCCCCAGTAATTAGTTCCATGGAGGGTGGCCCTTCTGGCCCCCAGTGTGCAGGGAGTGTGAAGGTGCGAGGCGACGTCATCGGCACGGAGTTCCGTCAGGAGACGTGACCGGCAGGAAAGACGTGCAGTGCACGCCTGTGGCGCGCGTTAGGGCAGACAGCTCCGCCCTGGAGCATCTCTTGCAAACCTAAACCCCTCGCTCACCAGGAAACCGGGGGTCTGTGCTGCCGCATAGCTGAGGACACGGTTTCCCCTTGGCCCAGAGCTTCCTGCATGGGCTGGCTTGGTCTCACCACGACCTGCTTTCTGCTTCCCAAATCCGGGCTCCTGGGTCAGGCGCGGCCTGCCACTAAAGAGCTGGCCCACCACCGTGCAGGGTGGACCTCCCCGGTCTCTACAGATGCCTGAACCCAGGCATGTGGCCCTACATGACTCACTGCTTAGGTGACAGGAGGTTCAACTGCTTTCTTGGGTGACAGTCTTTCTTGTCACCATCCTGTGGTTCAACTGGCAGAGCTGGGGCCACCTTCTCAGGGTCTCACATCTCCTCACCGTGCAGCCCTGAGCTCTGGCCCTTACAAACCCTCTTTTGGTACATTCTCAAAGTATTTACCTAAAGACCTGGATGTGACAAACGCACACAAAGAGTAGGAGGAAAACCGGATACAGAGCTGAGGTGGGGTGGAGGTGGGGTCCGAGCAGTCGCGGTCTGGGTGTGGCCCTGCCACATTTTCAGTGCAGACCTCATGGCCTCAGCCAATGGACTCCTCCTCCCTGAGTCTTGCTTTCCTCTTCCAAAAAGTGGAGGTGAAGTAGTGCTTGCCGTGTGCGGTTTTCATGAAAATTAACTGGATGTGTGAGGGCTCAGCACCCTGCCCTGCCTGGGGTCAGCCCTGACAGGGACCAGTGTGCAGGGTGACCCTTTGCAGGTGCCGCAGTCCACAGACTGCAGACGCCGGGACATTTACTCTCTGCATCGACTTTACTTTGAGGGGGCTCTTCAGTGGTATTTGAGACCAACAAACGTGATAGTGCCAAGTCAAAGTAACTCGGTCACTTGTGGTCTGAGACTCCACTCTCCAGGTAAACACATCTTCGGCGGAAGCCCAGGGGCTCTTCTCCTCCCCGTGTCCTCCCTCCTAGCTCCGGCTTCCAAGGGCGGACAGAGCATGGGGGTCACTGCTGTCCTGCCGCCCATCTCTGTGGGGTGAGAGCCACCTCCTCCAGCTCTTTGGTTTGCTTCCTCAACAAGGGTGATCCCTGGGGTGTGTCCTTGTGACAACAGGGGGCCCCTTGTCCATGAGACTCCTGAGCATGAGGGATCTTGAGAGCATCTGGTAGTGACCCTCCCACCACTGGTGGACCGGTGTTTGTCCTGTCCTCTCACCAGGTAGCCTCTGAGCTGGCACCTCGGCCCTGTCTCCCAACAAATCTCATGGGGCCGCAGGACTGGCTGTATGTGCAGGTGACCAACACAGATCACAGGTGCTGCCCTCAGGGGCCTCTGTCTGGGGTTTAACACACTGTCATTGCTGACTGCCCCCTGGAAAGTCTTCGTAATCTTTGAATCCGTGTTTCACAGTGAGGTCAGATGGACGGAGGAGCACACACTGGGGCTCTCAGCCTCGGCACAGGCGACCCCCCTCATTGCCCTTTGCTACCTCCCAGGGTGGGTTCTTGGACATCAGCTGTTCCCAGAATCTAGGATCCTACTGAACCACCCCCACCCAGTGACAACTGCTACCCTCTGCCCCCGACGGAGGCCTGGGTGTAGATGGGGGAGGGTCAAGGTCAGATATGGGTGTCCCATAGCATCTTGGTGGGGAGGCATGACAGTGGCCATCCACACACAGGCTGTCAGCACCTCGGTGTGTTCAGCAGGTGACTTGGCAGGTGCAAGCCTCTCGCTGATCCCCAGCCCAGGTACCAGTGTGTCCTGCTGTGAAGATTGCAATGCCCTGGGTCCCCTCTCCACTGCATGCTGGGCAGCAGGCCCACCAGGAGAGAAGATGTGGGGCTCAATGTCCCACCCCTGGTGGCCAGGAGCAACTTGTGAGGGCCCCGAGTATCCCCAAGCTGGAAGGAGCAGGACATTCAATAGCTAATAGAAAATGCCACAGGAAGGAGAGAGACTGGAAGACAGAAAATCTTTACAGTGTTGTTCCTTTAATGGCCCTTTGCTGCTTTTTGAACAGGTCTGGCATTTTCATTTTGCCATGAGCACCCCAAATAATGTAGCTAGTCCTATGGTAACCTCCAGACACCTTCTACTTCTCTCAGGTGCCTGGAGAGCACATTGTAAGGTGCACATGTTTCCAGTTATTGCTTTGCTTTGTTAGTGCATCACTTCACACGCTGCACGATGATTTTTATGGTTGTATTGCCATTATTATTGTGCATGCAAATAAATGACCATGCAGAAATGAAATTTTGTAGTGTCTGAATCTGTTAAAAATCACAAACTGTCATTGAATGAGTTATCCCAAACGTTCCTTCCAAATATCTCTCCATTGTAAAACATATCTGTGGTTTTTAAATCAAGATACATCCAAATATAAATGTAATAACTAAAATCATTGAACTCTTAGAACATGTATGCATAAATCGTCATGAACTTGGATTTGGCAAAGGATTTTTAGATATGATACCAAAAGCACAAGCAACAAAAGAAAGTAGATAAATTATAATTCATTAAAGTTAAAAACTTGATGGTATCCTTTGATAGATCAACATGAAAAATCAATCCACGGAACAGGAGAAAATATTTGCAAATCATAAAGCTTATAAGGGACTTATCTCTAGAATATAAAAAGAATATAATAAAAAGATAAATAACCCAATTTTAAAATGGGCAAAGGATCTGAATAGATCTTTCCAAAGAAGATACACAGATGTCCAATAAGCATGTGAAAGGGTGCTCAACCTTTGGCCACCAGGGAAACACAAATCAAAACCACAATGACATACAACCTTGTATCAGTAGGGCAAATATAGTCAAATGGACAGATAATAACAAGTGTTGGCAAAAATGAAACCTTCATACACTTCTGGCAGAAATGTGAGATGAAGCCACTGCTTTTCAGAACAGTCTAGAAGTTCTTCAGAAAGTTAAACATATAGTTACCATATGGCCCCACAGTCCAGTCTTAGGGATATACTCAAGAGAATTGACAACGTATGTATACACACGCACACACACACACACACACACACAACTTGTACATGAATGTTAATAGCAACAATATTCATAATAGTAAAAAAGTGGGAACAACCTCATCAACTGATGAATGTATAAACCATATGTGGTACATCCATATGACGGAATAGTATTCAGCCATAAAAAGGAATGAAAAACTGATTCATGCTACAAACATTCACCTTAAAAATGTCATGCTAAGGGAAAGAAGCCAGACACAAAGCCCTATATAGTGTGCGATTTGATTTATAGGCACTACCCATCACGGGCAAATCTACAGAAACAGAGAGTCGGTTAGTGGTTTCCTGCAGCTGGGGGGTGGGGGGATCATGGGGTGCAGGGTTTTGTTTGGGGGTGAAAAATGTCTTCTAAAATTGGCTGTGTTGATTGTTGCACAATATTGAATATACAAAAACCCACTGAATTGTACATTTTAAGTGAATAAATTATATAATATGTGAGTCATATCATAAAAAGCTGCCTTTTAAAAAAGATACCTGTGGCTTTGGTGACAAGCATGGTACTTTTTCCCTCCAGCAGCCCTGCTACATGGCATGGGGCACCACGCTCCGACCTCGCGCTCTCCCCACTCCCAGTCCTCAAGTCTCCTTTGGTATGATTGCTTTTGTGTTGGTTGTCTGTGCTTCCTGGAAACCAAGCAAAGCCTGCCCCCAGCCACCACCACCCCTGCTGGCAGCGGCATACTGTGATAGGGTGTGAGTCTGCTTCCAGGCTGGGGCTTGCCAGTTGCCCGGGACACGTCTGACCCAAGGTGTGAGAGGAGCCTGTCTGGGGCCCACCCGCACTGCTCCAGCCCCTGCGCTCTGCACAAGGTCAGATATCCATGCTCAAGATCACACACGCGGGCCCTTTATGCTGGCAAAGCAGAGGTGGATCTGCATCCCATTCAGCGACAAGCCCTTGCTTGCACAGAGTGCACAGTGGCACAGGGCCTCCACGTCCCCATGCTTTACTTCAACAGAAAGCAGGCATGACATCCTTCCTTCCACTTCTAGGTAAGCAGTGTCCACCTCATTGGTCCCCTCAGAAATTAGCATAGGCCTGTTGTGAGTTGACTTGTCACACTGTAGTTCCAGACAGATGGCAGCTAAAATTCACTCCCTCTCTCACCAGTCATAGCCTGTTCCCCATCTCCTGGAAACGGTTGGCATTAGCTGGTTCATCGCCCCTTCATCTTCCAAGAAAACTTAAACGTCCAAGTTCTTCTATGTCCTGTTGAAAGGCTCCTCACTGGGCGGATGAGAGCTTTGCCTGAGGTTGTCATGTGGTTAAACTGTCGCCAGTGACCGACCGATGCCTCCTGAGAACATGGACAACAAAATGGATTTATAAAAGTAAACAGTGCCTGCCCAAACCCCTACACAGATGTCACACACCAATCCTCCCGACAACCCCCCAGGCTTCTGGGATGTTGAAAGAAGTTCTCAGAAGAAACAATGTTTTTCTCCTCTTTTCTTTTATATGGAAAATCAAAATCAAAGCAACACTCTAATTAGCCCTTTGAAGAAAGGAAACAATGGCTCACAATTTGAGCTTGGGCTTTGCATGCAAAAGTGGGAAAAACTTTTCTCCCTGGTCTTCCCTTCCATGTCATCCGGGGTGCACAGGGCACTACACCTGCAGACAGAGCTCCTGCTGCAGGGAGGGGCTTCTGGGGGTCCAGACCATGTGGACACTCGGGCCTTGGTTAAAGAGAAAGAAGTGGTAAAAGGGTAGAGTGTGCAGAAGAGGGGCAGGCACGGGAGGAGCTCTCAGGGACACTGGGCAGCCTGTGAGTGGCGGCACGTCTGGCCGTGCGCGGTGAGAGCCGCAGGGGTTGCAGGTTGGGAAGCAGGCAGCGCTATGGAAGTAAGAGCAGGATGTGAGCGCGTTTTAAAGATTGCTCTTTGGTCTCCATCTTCTACTAATTTGTCTGTGAAAGGGGAGAAAGCAAGATCAGATTGACAGCCCAAGAGAGCTCTCGGGATGTGAGAAGGTGTAAGTGCCGAATCTCGCTCTCAGCTGGGGAGGAGGCCCCAGAGGGGTGGAAACTGCCAGAAGGCGATGCAGGAGGCTCGCCTCCAACAGGAGGAGGCCCGCCCCTCAGAGCCCACAGGCCAGCAGAGGGGCAAAGGTGGGAGCCCTCTGCGGCCTGGGAAGGGGTACAGAGCTTTTCACGCTGGACTTGGTGGATACAAAGTCTATCCAATTGTCACCTTCAGTCACCTTGGGCAAACTCTTTCCACTTCACACTGAATTCTCGGACCTTTACATGATCTCGCCCAGTGAAAGAAAGAAGAACGAAGAAGAAAAGAAATCACTTTCACAACAAATATTACCAAGAATTATATATTCTTAATATATAATCTCTATAAATTAGTAAGAAAGAAAACTACTAGGAAACTACTAGGAATAAAAACAAGAGGACTTCTGGCTGCAGCTCTAAAACGTAAAGAGTTTAGAAATCATCACTCCATCCTCACAAGAAAAAGCTGGAAAACTGAAGATTAACAACTTTTCTTGGACCCATCAGAGAACAGAGGTCACAGGGCAAACCACCACCTGGGAATGCGGGCGGCCGGGCCAGGCCAGCGTCGCGGCGAGCTGAGCCAGAGCTGGCGGGATGGTCAGGGCAGTTCTGAGGGATTACTGGAGGTGGAGTGTGGAGCAACGCAGCCATGAGAAGCTCCAGGGGGCTGCAGTTTTGGGGTGTCTTGCTTTCGTGGGCTTTACCTCTAGGAACCGCACTAGGTTGTCATGCTGAAGAGCTCAGAAAGTTCCCCTTGTGGCTCTTGCAGGGGGCAGGGAAATGACTTTCTTCAAAGAACACAGTGTGGAAAGGCATGTTTTTAAAAGAGTGACTCTCAGCGGAGACACCCGCAAGGCTAACCCAACCGGGCGGTCAAGGTCCTTCTCAACAGTTACGCATAGAGCGGAGGACAGCTCACCTGTCTCGTTCCCTTGACACATGGACGAGAAGGGCCCCTTTCCTCTGTGGGCCTCCTTCCAAGAGCACAAACCCCGGTGTAACCATGAGAAAGACATCAGACAAATCCCAACTGCAAGACATTCCACAGAATTCCTGATCAGCACTCCTTACAACTGTTGAGGTCATCTGCAGAATTCCTGATCAGTGCTCCTTAAACTGTCAAGGTCATCAAAAACAAGAACCAAAGAAACAGCCACCACCAAGAGGAGCCTAAGGAGACACAATGACTATATGTGAGGCGGTGTTGTGAACGGGATCCTGGAACAGAAGGAGGATGTGAAGTGGAAACTAAGGAAATCGGCCTCGAGTGTGGGCTTTACTTACGGCGATGCACCCGTGTGGTTCATCGGTGGTGACAAACGCACCACGCTGACAGCATGACACGTCAGCAGTGGGACCTGGGTGGATGCAGGAGCTCTCTGTGCTGCCTTCTCTGTAGTTCTTAAATTTAGAACTGGTATAAAACTAGAAGTTCGTTTTTAAAGTAATGAAAACATCTGTGGCATCTTAATAATCAAACAAATATAAATTATGAGGTATGAAACTTTCTCATTACACAGTAATCAAGATACAAACTTTAATATTAATCAATGCTGGCTTGGGTGGAATAAAATAGATACTCTCTTATGTTACTGTCAATTAGTGTAGACTTTTGGAAAGCAAGCTTTGCAATATAGATCAAAAACACGTTAAGCCTATGTATAGGCATCTATAGTAATGAAACAATCAGAAACCAGGTAAAAGATTATTTGTAAAATTTTACATTTTTGTAAAATTAAAAATAGTAAAAACTGAAAAAAATAAAAAAATGGCATAGTAACTAGTATGTGGGCTATCACTCTGCTGTGACTCATATAAAAGCTGGACAGAACATATAAAACAACTTCCTGGCTGTGACCCGAGAGCAGAGCCCGCTGAGTGCGCATCTCGGCTGACTTGCCCCAAGGCACCCTTCAAAGGGTAGCCCGGGGTGTGGAGCCAGGGGAGCAGGCTCTTCACTTTCATGCAGGGCTATTCCAAGAAGGCAAAGATTATTCAACACTTGAAAGTCTGTCAATGGAATAGCAAGTTAAAGAAGAAAATTCATATGATTATTTTAAAAAATATAAGAAATGCATTTGAAAAAACTAAAAACCCATTTACAATAATGACTTTGAGCTAAACAGGAGTGGAAGGGAAATTCTTTAGGGATGGGTATCTCTATCAATAAAGTACTAAAAGGTGAATGATCAGTGTATTTCTGCTACAGAAAGAAATGAAAGAAGGCTGCCTCTCGCCAGCACCACTATTAAACATTCAACAGATACTGAAGTGTTCATCAAAGCAATAACACAAGAGCTGTTTACAAGAAGTACGAATATGGGAGCGACACTGACATCATTAGCAGATAATATTATCACCCAGGAAACCCAAGCGATTTACCTTTAAAAAGCACTTTATCTACTAAGACATGCAGCAACATCTCCAGTAACACCTGTGTAAAGAAAATGGTAAGACTTACATACAAAAAGAAGGCCCCAAAATAGATGTGCTGTGTCTCTAAAGGAGACACTTAACATTGAGATATACATCCTCCCAGAACTATACATTTTGAGCCATTCCAGTAAAAATCCAAACAAGATTTCTACAGAATATGAACAACTAACCCAAACTGCACCTGAGCGTGTGACCGAGCCAGAATGGCCAGCCAGTTCTGGAGCAGGGTCAGGCCCGGGCCTAGCTCACCAGACATCACGCCATGACACCATCGGAAGCAAGACACAACAGCTTTAGGTGAGAAAAAGACAAAGTAAAAGTGAAGTAGAATGGGGGTGATATGAAAAGGTGACATTTCAATTCAGTAACTAAAGGACGATGAGTAACTGGCACTGGCTCAGCTGGGGAACCACCAGTGTGGGGATGAAAGATGGTCTCAAAGTCTCGAGACGCCTCCCATGGAGAGGTGGGGGCTCGGCCCCTCCCTTTGCATCTGGGCTGGATTGTCACTGCTTTCACCCACAGAGTATGTTGGAAGTGGCGCCGTGCCGGTCACAGCTCTGGCTTTAAGAGGACTGCAGATTCTGTTTCCTCAGTCTGGAGCCCTGTGCTGCCCTGTGAGAGGTTTGATTATCCTGAGTCCGACGAACTGTGGGGAAGTCCATGGGGCACGGAGGAGGAAGGCGTGGGCCACCCCTCATCTCTTCCATTCTCTAGCTGAGCGCCCAGACTTTGAGGACCAAAAGCAAGTCATTACTGCTGTTCCCTGTCCCAATTCCTAATCCAGAGAATCAAATGATGTAATAATAATACTAGTGAATTATTGGTTTAGGGTTAACCAAGTTTGCAGGTAGTGTGTCCTGCAGTAATAGCTAACTGGAATGACTTACAGGGAAAAAAAGATCCCTTTCTACACTACATATTTCAAAGTAATTTCCAAAGGAATTTAAATATGTCACTTATAAAGTGATAAAATATTAGAATAAAACTAAGAAGACTAAGAGTTTACATTGCTAGCAAGGAGGTGGGGAAAGGGCTAATTTCATATATTTGCTAGTGATAGTGTGAATTGCTACAATTTTTTGAAAAGTGGTATGCAATATCTATTAAAATTATTAAATCTGAAAATCTAGCTTACGGAAATCCAGTTCAAGTTCTCGCAAATATGTAAGAATCTCTGCAAGAGAATGTCTATCACAGCATCATTGGCAATAGTTAAAAGACCCAAAAACCTGAGACACCACCACCAGGGTGGTGGAGTCAGTCACACCACCCCTGCACTGTGGCACGCTGCAGAGCTACTAAATGAAAGCAGGCTAGGTCTGTGCTGGTCAGCTCAGGCTGCAATAACAAATACACCATAGGGTATGGCGCTTAAACAACACAGTTATTTCTCACAGTTCTGAAGGCTGGGAAGTTCAAGATCAAGGGCTGGCAGTTCTGATGTCCGGTGAGGGCTTCCTTTCTGGTTTGCAGACAGCGGTCTTCTCACATGGCTGAGAGAAAAATCACCTCTCTCACCTCTCTTCCCATAAGGGCACTGACCCCTCTCATGAGGGCTCCTCCTCATGACCCAGTCACCTCCCAAAGGCCCCACCTCCCGATACTATCACATTGACGCTTAGAATTTCAACATATGAATTTAGGGGGGACACAAACATTTAATTCATAACAAAGTTGTGCCGAAATACACACCCACACGAGTACAAGTAAAATAGAGATAAAATGGCTACATTGCATCAATGTCACTATCCTGGTTGTGATTTTGTACTACAGTTTTGCAAGATGTTACCATTGTAGGAAATCAGGTAAAAGGTACACAGGATCCATCTGTGTTATTTTTCACAACTGCATATGAATCTACAGTTAGCTCAATCAAAATTTAAATTAAAAATATTTTTAAAACGTTGTAATGAAATCTATAAGGTATAAATAATTAGCTTCAGATGTATCCAAAGGTCGTCGTCCCACTTTGGTAAAACAAAATAAAATCAAACTCCATTTATTAGAATACATATTTATTAATATATGAGCACCGAGGAAGGTGAGAGAGAGACCTCAACTGCCAACTCTGGCTACTTGCAGAAGCTGGCCTGGAGGTAGAAACAGAAGACATCGTTAACTGATTTAGTCATATACTCTGTATTGAGGTTTTTGCTATATTAGGGTGCATTTTTGTAATAAAAATAAATATTTAAAAGACCTAAATGGAAAAACACACACACACAAAACTTTAGGAGGAAAAAAGACATTTTTACAACTTTAGGGTGGAGATTCCCTTCCCAAGAAAGGAAGATTCAACACCCAGAAGCCATAAAGGAAATAACAACAGATTAATCTCATAAAAATTAAAAACTTCCATAGATCAAAACACATAATAAAGTTTAGAAACAAGTAACATGCATAATTTTCTAACAAAGGATTAGAAGCCCCAAATAGCTCTTACAAATCACAAATGGTAAACAATACGATAGAAAAATGGGTGAAGACTGGGACAGATCGTTAAGACAAGGCAATAATACTGAACACTAAGATGGGCTTTTTCAGTCTCCCTCTGGCCCGAGGCTCCAAAGGTGAAGAATAACACAGCAGGTGCCAACTAACCCCAGGTGTAAACGCTGGACCTCTATTTCAGGACCTGCTGAAAGGATGGTCTGATCCTGTCCCCTCACCCATAGGAGAGGCAGAGAGTTGACTGTATCCCCTGAGCTTCCTGTGAGACACACACTCACACACACACACACACACACACACACACACACACACACAGGAGGACTCACACACACACAGAAGGACTCACACACACACACACACACACACACACACACAGGAGGACTCACACACACACAGAAGGACTCACACACACACACACACACACACACACACAGGAGGACTCACACACACACACTCACACACACACACACACAGGAGGACTCACACACACACAGAAGGACTCACACACACACACACACACACACACACACAGGAGGACTCACACACACACAGAAGGACTCACACACACACACACAGAGGAGGACTCACACACACACACAGGAGGACACACACACACAGAGGAGGACTCACACACACACAGAGGAGGACTCACACACACACAGGAGGACTCACACACACACAGGAGGACTCACACACACACAGAGGAGGACTCACACACACACAGAGGAGGACTCACACACACACACACAGAGGAGGACTCACACACACACAGAGGAGGACTCACACACACACAGAGGAGGACTCACACACACACACACACACAGAGGAGGACTCACACACACACAGAGGAGGACACACACACACACAGAGGAGGACTCACACACACACACACACACACAGAGGAGGAGAGGCGAGCTGCCCCTCAGCCCGCGCCACATGGAGTCTCGTTATGAGAGGAACTTCAAGAAGGTTCCGGAGTATGACACATGTCCTTCAGAAGGCTGAGGGGTGGGGGTGTGGCACACCTGCTCAGGGTGGCCCAACTGGAGTCAAAGGACTCTGCTGAGAAGGAAGGGCCCAGGGCATCAGGACCCCAAATTAAGGGTGAGGGGCACTCCAAGGGACCCCAGTCAGAGACCTTGCCTCTGTCACGAGAACGGCCACGTGGCCCACAGCAGACGGCGTGCGCAAACGCCCAGAGCGCCCCTCGAGAGCGCGCCAGACACTGCAGCAGCCTGGAGCTCCGGCCGACACCGCAGCAGCCCTGCCTCTGCCCTGCCCGCCCTCCCGAGTCCAGGCGGAAAGACAACGAACGGTCCCTCTCGGGTGGGGGAGGGCGGGGAGGACAGCTGGGTCTTCCCCGGCAGTGCCCTCGGGCTGCTCTGGATGGGGCTGAGGAAGTGTCGCTGGGGTAAAGCCCACGCTCTCCTCACGCTGGTCCTGACGGCGCGGCGCCCCCGGAGCGGCCAGGCAGAGCAGCCCAAGTTCAACGGCATCGCGCAGACTTTATCAGCGGCAGGCAGGGGAAACCACAGAACGTATTTGCGGCTCGGTTCTTTCCCCGTCGAGAGCTGTAACACTAGCTGTGCACTAGCCACAACACAGCTGTCCCGGGGCTGGAGCAGGAGTGTCACTTGAGCCCAGGAGTTTGAGGTTGCAGTGAGCTGTGATAATGTCACGGCACTCCAGCTTGGGCAACAGAGCGAGACTTTGTCTCCAAAAAAAATATACAAATTAAGACAAAAGGTATTTTTCTCCATTCAGAGAGGCAAACATGCAATGCACTGATGTTGTCACAAGAACATGGGGAAAGTACTCATGGATCATACTTTCCCCATGTTCTTGTGACAGAATTAAAGAGCGATCATGGAAACGTTGTGAATGGCCACCTCTGGGAAGGTGGACACGTGAGGAAAGGTTTGGTGAAGAGAAACTTTCATATTTTTCTCTGAGTAGACTTCAGTGCTATTTGATTCTTTGTGATGACAATGTACTTAGTGTTTGTATGATAAGCATTAATAAATATTAGGAGAGTTAAGAGAAGAAAGAGTGCTGTGGAGGATGGAGTGGACGAGGGGCGCTGGGCGGGACAGGGATGCCCAGGAGGGCCATGAGGGCCAGAGCTGTGGACACAGGCAGATACTATTTCCACGAAATGAGAACCAGTTGCTTTTACAAATAATAAAATAAACGTTCAAGGGATCATTCTGAACTTAAAAAGTACTCTTGGAAATTAAAATGATAAATATATAAAGGAATAGCATAAAAGAAAATTCAGTAGAAAGATTGAGGAAAATCTTTTAAAAGGTAGAACACAAACAAAGAGATGAAACATAGGACAGAAGAGCTACAAAAATTAGAGAATCAGCCAATGAGGTCCATAATTAAAAAATAAAGTTTTATTTCTTTTTAATTTTCTTTTCCTATTTTTTTTTTTACTTTGAGAGTATCAGAAAAATAAAGTTTTAGAGAAGAGAACACAAAAAATATATGCAGTGGGGAGAAAGGCAGTAATTAAAGAAAATAATAAAATAAAATGTGTCAGATTGTGAGTAATGGTCATGAGTCTCCAGTTCGAAATGACCCGCTGAGCACTTTCACTTGAAATGAGATGCGCACCAGAGCACTCCCAGGAGACAAAGAGAATTCTGGAAGATTTCAGAGAGGAATCGGGCCCCAAGTAAAGGAAGGGGGATCAGAAAGACATCTGACTTCTGGAGGCAGGCCTGTGAGCTGGAAGGCATGGCCACAGCTTCAAAGTCTGCGCTTGAGAACCTCCAACCAAGCTGCCATCAAATGTGAGGGTGGAATAACCAACTTTTGCACGCATGAGCTCTCAGAACACATGCCACATGTGCACAAAACGTCTTCCAGGAAACTACAGGTGGACATGCTTCTCCAAATCTAGGGAGAAAACCAAGAGAGAACCTATCATTCAGCAAGTAGGGATCCAACACAGGAAAGACAACGGTTTCCCAGGACCCCAGAATGACAGCTGGGCAGCTGGGTGGAGCAGCTCCTGCAAGGGTGGGATCCCCAGGAGGCTGGGGCGGGGCCTCCGCAGCTGGTCTGCACTCTGCAAAGAGAGCCCCCTTCTGGCCTAAGCTAGGGATGAATAGGGATAGAAAACCAAACAGGAGAACCTGGGCCACTGTTTATTCCAAGTAAAACAAGAAGTTGCACAGAATAGGAAATGTGCGCTACGTGGTTCAACTGTGAATCACATGAACACAGCCATAACTATGTAAAGACCTCATATTGCTTTGGCCAAAAATCACGCTACAGCTACCGTGACGGGCACGGTGGAGAGAGCGCGCATATGCTCAGAGGGGGTTCCCAACAGCTGCGTCCTCCTCTTCCGCAGTAGGAGTTCATTAAACCACATCTACACCGGGAAATCAAGAAACAGCAGTCCAAGCCTGTGGCAGTGAAGTGAGGGAGACAGCACAGAACAAACACAGAATTCAGAGTCCCTGCCCCGGGCGGGGGAGGGATGCTGGCTTTCCTCACCAGCCTCGCATGGAGCAGGGGAAGGAGAATGGCGTCCAAGGAGGGAGAGACATCCCAGTCTCAGCTCAGGAAGACCCCGGGCCACGCCATAGGGCTGGGCTAAAGCCCACAGCGGCAGGAGAAGCTGGGATAGTGGGCTTTGAGGAACAGAGTGGAGAATCCCGTCCCCAAACCCAAGTCCTCTGGTGAATTCTGGAATCAGTGCAGTTGTTAGACTCAAGGCAAACGGATCTTTTGAGGTATTCTCCTTACACAATAGAGCTTCAAAATATACTATGGTTTCAACTAGTTACCTTTTCTGGTCATTTATGTGCAAGTTTATCCTGAGGTTTAGGACCCCTAAGTTCTTGCAAAGACCTGAGGACGCCAGTCTAGGAGGCATGGAGATGACAAGTGGAAAGTGGTGACACCAGTGGGACAGACCATGCGGTGACATGTGTGGGATCTCTCTATGCCCATCCAGCTCTGTTCTGGCCTCCCTCCTGGGGGCTGCAGAGGGGCAGAAAGCAGAGGCTGCCCAGAGACGCCCCCACCCCCCTGTTGTTCTGCAGATGCAGAAGGCAGGCGTGAGGGCAGGAGCAGGGAGCCCGCCACGGAAGCTGTGAGCAAAAGGAGATCGTGGAGACTGGGAGGGAGGCAGCACCCAGGGGGCCCTAGAGGAGAGGAGGCCCTGCCCAGCTTGCTGTCGGCACCAAGGAAAGAGACCAGACCTCCAAGGGCAGTGGCTGTGGGCAAGCATGGCATTTCCAACTCCTGCATAGGTGGCTGTCACCTTGGGGTCCAGGCAGGCCGCGCCCTCCACATCACGGCCTGCACGGGGGCTGGCAGGTGTGCCTGCGGTTCTCGCGAGACCCCAGCGCCTTCAGGAGCCTGCGATGCGGAGCAAATGTCCTGCAGACTGCGTCTCTCGGTGGACTGAGCTTCTTCCAGAGGCGGACGTGCCACGAATTCGACGGTGCTCGGGAAGCAGGGCGCATGCCTGCCACCTTGGCTGTTTTGTCGTTGTTTTGAATGGCTGATGCCTTTGCTCCAGGAGAGGCCACTGCCTGGCCTGGCCCCAGGGCCGGTGGGGAGCTTCCCTGCAGGCTGCGCTGCCCCCGGGCTGGGCAGTTCCCCTGGAACCCGCTCCCTCGCCTTTCCATTTTTGCCTCTCTCTGCCCTGACAGCGAAGTCCAGAGCCAGCTGTCACAACCCACCTTTGACCGTCGAGACGCGTGGCTGTGGGAAGGATCCGCAAGAGCCAGGAGGTTCTAGGTATGGGGGGACGAGGAGAAGATCCAGAGACAGACACACCTCGAGCCCCCACAGCCTGCGGCAGGCGGAGCCCTGAGGAGCCGTGCTGAGCGGGACAGAGGAGGGAGCGAGCGCCCTACCAGCGTGGGTTTACCTTGCTTGTCTCCCCAGGCGTGGCCACCAGGGGGCCCCCAAGCCAACGTACCCAATCACACCGTGACCATGGCCTTGTGGCCCAAATGCCACATGGAAGGGAGCTTGACTTGCAGGTCCTGCCACGGGGACCCAGACTTCAGAACTCGCCTGCGACAGACCAGTGGGGCAGAAAGACTGCACCTGGTGCCTCTGAAGTCTAGGCCTACGGAGAGTGCTGGGAGGCGCAGGGCTATGGACCCACAGTGGAGGTTGGAGAGAAGAGCCCCCAGGGCAAAGACGCTGAGGCCTGGGACGGTGCCCTTCCACAGCACCCCACTCTCAGAGGCGCCCTCAGGACCCCCCCCAAACTCCGCCAGCCTCGGCGAGAGGGGCCTGAAGAGCCAGCTGTGGCACAAAGCCCAGAGGCTGCCTCGGTGCGCTGTGCGCCCTGGGCCAGGCCCTGTGTGTGGGCCCCCTGCCCCGCCCCCACGCGCGGCCCCTGTGCTGCTGCAAGGGGTCAGAGTTGCACTCGCCTAGTGCTGGGGCTGCGTCGAGGGCGACCCTCCCAAGGGTTCATGGTGGGTTATGGTGCGTGTGGGGAGACCTCCACCAGAGTGGAGCTCCCTGCCTCCTGTCCCTCACCCCTGATGGCTGGTGACAGTGCTGCCACTGTCCTAGTCTGGGTGGGACAGAGCCACAGAAAGGCAACACACCTCATCCCCCAACCCAGGACTTATTTCCTCGTGGCTTCTCTCTCTGCTCTGGGTCCGTTTGTCCTGCCAGCCCCCATGTCCCCATGTTGTTTCAGGGGCTGTCCAGGGTGCAGGGGGCAGCCCAGTGGACCCATTCCTCCGGGGACAGTGCCGGTGAGCAAGCGGACCCTCCTCCTGTTATCTCTCTCCTGCGTCTCATTTCTCAGCTGGATGTGAAGGGAGGAGGGGAGCAATGGGGTGTTTTTTATGAGTCCCTTAAAACCCCAGCAACCCAACTATGTGCCAGGCACAGTGCCGGAGCCCTGTCCATGCCCCAGTCATTGTACACTACAACTCCCTGGAGTGGGATTATTGCCCTCCAAACCCGAGCCTTGGTCTCTGTGGTCACCAGCCCTGCACTCTGTCCTCCCTGCTACAAACGCCCGTGGGTGTGAGCGTGCTCGCCTCCCAGGTTTGGGTCAGGAGCCCTGGGGACCAGGTGTCGGGGGCGGCGCTGGGGAGCATCAGCGAGCCTGGGCTCTAGAGGGCCCTGTGCATGCGGCGCTGATAGTCCCTGCAAGTGTCCTGGCTCCGGCTCCCGACAGCCACAGATGGCGTGGTGCGCACAGCCCTGTTCCCGCTCTCCTCAGCCCACACGCTCCCCTCAGACGATTTCAACCGCAGCATGGCTCCAATTCCCAGCTCTCTACTCAGATTTACGTCTCCCACCCAGACTGTGCACAGGGCTCCAGACGCACCCTCTACCCGCACACACTCCCTCTGCCGCCGCGGCCCCACATCTGCTCCTCCTCTGGCGCGCTCTGTCTCAGGACACAGCATGCACTGTCCCCAGGCACTGCCCCCTCGGCCCCCAGGTCTCGTCAGGACCTAAGGCAGGTGGGGTCAGCTGAGACCTGGCCCGCGGCACTCCGTCCTGCCCAGCTCTGCCATAGCCCCTTTGCTGGTCTTCTATTTCCGCCCCGCCCCGTCGGCTCCATGCTGTGTGCTAGCCACGGTGACGGGGACGGGACGGTTCTCAGATGCAAATCTGATCACCCCACTCTTGCTTACAGCCCTTCAGGTCTTCCCAGTGCACTCGGAGAGAAATCGGATGGCTGGCGTGGGCCGCGGGCACTGCCGGGCCGGGCCTTGTCCGAGCTCCACTGGCAGAAGTCCGCTCTCAGGTTCCGGAAGCACCAGGTCCTTCTCACTCCGGGTTCCCACACGTGCCCCCTGCCTGGCCTCCGCCTCCCTCTCTGCGCCTGCCAGTGGCAGCGCCCTCAGCCTAGAGGGCGCTTCCCGGGAGCCCACCCTCAGACTGGCTGAGGCCCTGGCCCTTGCTCCCATGAAGTGCAGGGTGGCTGAAAACACACTTATTGTGATTCTAATTTTAATTTGTCACCGATACTCGTGTACTGATGCTCTTCCCTGAGGCGCCACGCCGGCCGGCCTCTCCTCTGCGCCCTCGGCCTCACACAGGCCCCGCCCGCAGCAGGGAGAGTGGGCGTCGACGGAGCGGCCTGCGTGGAAGTGTCTGCTAAAACAAGTCACAGACTACTGAGAGCGTGCGTTTCAGTAGACTAGACCTTCAGAGCAGCCTTAGGTTCGCAGAGATGCGCAGATCTCTCTGATATGCCCCGCCCGCAGGGGCACCCCAGGCGGGGCCTTTGTCATGAGGGTGGGCCTGCAGCGGCACAGCCTTGCCACCCGGAGCCCGAAGTCGACACCAAGGTCACTCTTGGTGTCCCGCACCCCGTGCGTTTGGACGAGTGTCCCCACCGCTGTGTCACGCAGGTAGTGTCACTCCTTAAAGTGCTCTGCGCTTGGCCTGTGGGTCCGCCTCCGCCAGCGCCTGCCAGCCACCCATCCTTTCATCGTTTCCATAGCTTTGCCTTTTCCAGAATGCCATAGAGTTGCAGGCAGACAGTGCACGGCCTTCTCAGATTGGCTTCTTTCTCTCAGCAATGTGCATGTGAGGTTCTTCCATGCCTTTCCACGGCTCGATGGCTCATTTCTTTTCAGCACTGAGTAACGTTCCGTTCCCTGGATGTGCACCGTTTATTTATCAGTCACCTAAGGAAGGTGCTTCCGAATTTTGGCAATTACAAATAAAGCTGCTGTGAACATCTACGTGCAGGACTTTCCGTGGACACAAGTTTCCCACTCCTTTGGGTACATGCCAAGGGATAAGATTACTCAGTCACATGGTAAGAGCATGTTTAGTTTCTTAGCAAATGTCAAACCATCGTCCACAGTGGCTGCACCACGCTGTGTTCCCACCAGCGATGAAGGAGAGCTCCTGCCCTCCATAACCTCCCAGCATTCAGCGTTCCCAGCGCTTGGGATTTGGGCTGTTGCCCTGGTGTACAGTTGCATCTTGTAATTTGAAATTCTCTTATGACATATGATGTTGAACATCTATCCATGCGCTCATTTGCCACACTTCAGCCTCTTTGGTGAGGCGTCTGTTCTGGTCTTTCATCCATTTCTTACTCAGGTTGTTCATATTTTGTTCAGTTTCAGGAGTTCTCTATTTTGGATGACAGTCCTTTATTAGATGTACTGTTTGCAAATATTTCCTCACAATCTGTGGCTTTTCTTCTCATTCTCTTGAATTATATTGACTTTTAAAGACAAAAAATGAATCTATTTTAAAGAGTTTTCAATAAGACAAAATCCAGAGCCTTCTTCCTAGTTCCAGAAGCAACACGCAGTCCTGGTTGGGAGGCACCCTTGACCGGAGACAGCAGGGTGTCAGGAGTCACAGCGAGATGAGATGCAGCTGAACCGAGCGAGGATGTAGCCCAGCCCATCGTCCTGGCCTGCTGGGTTGTGGCCACTCATCCCACGTCCCTGTGTGGGCCCTGCCGTCCTGAAGCCAGCACCCAGACTATGCTCTGGGTAGGAAGGCCAAAGTCCACCCATAGAGGCTCCACCACGTAGGCCTCCCCTTCCACGTAGGAGGCAGTGGTCCCTCTAAGAAGAAAAATTCCCACTCTTGGTCATCCCAGCAAAAGACAGCACCAGGGCGCCAGGTCAAGCCCTTCCTCAAGGTTCCAGGGAGCACTCTCCAGAAGGAGCAGCAGCCAGTCGACATGCCCGTGCGTGAGCCTGGCACCCCTTTGTTTTAAAGAGAGTAGAGGTGGACCACTAAGCTTTGGGGCCACCTGCTTGGTTTTGTGCTCTCTTTGCTCCAGTTTTTTCCTCATGGGAGCACTTGTGCATCTCTCAGCTCTCCACGCACCCAAGCCTGCAAGGGTGGGAGCACAAGGAAGCAGGACCCCTCCCACTTCTCCCACCCCACACGGTAAGGCCAGAGCCAAAACAGGAGGTGCACTTGGTGCAGAAGACCCCAGTGCGGGGCCTTGTGTGCACAACCCCACCTGAGAGCCTTGTCAGGAGACGGTATGAGCCAGGACACAGAAAGGGGTGCAGGCATAGAAGCCAGGCCCTCTTCACAGGCCAGCCCCAGAGGCAGTGCAGCCCAGACAGGTGGTGCCCACTTCTTTTTCTCCCCCTCCCTCCTCCTTTCTCGCTGCTGACTGTTCTGCTGGGGCCCCTGGATCATAGGTCAGGGATCGTGGGGGGACCCTTTCAGACTCATCATGTTGGAGCCGGCCACCAAGTTGGGCCCGGTGCCCAGGGTCCTGACCCCCGCAGCCCTGAGAACGCCCAGGTTGAGAATACCTGTGGGCAGTGGAGGTGCGGGCAGGATGAAGAGTTGGGACTGGATTCCCCTGGCCGATCTCCTTCCTTGGCACTCGTCTGGCAATCACAGGACAGGGTAAAGTGGGCACGGAAAGCAAAGAGCTGGGGCAAGCAGGAAGATGGCTAAGGAAGAAGGGGTGGAAACAGCCCTTGCCCCAGTGAAGGGAGTTGTGGGGTCCTCTGGGAGCCTGCAGTTGGGGCGTGGCAGCCACAGAAGGGTCTTTTGCTCCAGGAATCAGGAAGGACAGGAAAATCAGCCAGCCGGAGTGTAGGCCCAAAGCCCAACTGTCAAAGGATGTTGGCTCTGCCTCCTGCAGCTGTGCGATGGTGTGTTGGCACAGATCCTTGCCCGCCTGTGGGGCGCGGTGTCAACGCCATTACAAGTTGGCGCCTGTTTCCGGCTTTGCCTAGAGCAGCTAACAAGTTCAGCGCATGCACAATTGTCGGTTGCCCTGTGGCGCGAGAATGCAAACAAAGGGTCCTGATATGGGCTAATGCTTTGGTGGCTCGACAGTTGAGCGGCCTATCGCAGCTTAGGGGTTGTACTTCTGGGGTATATAGCAGCTTGCACGCTGCCGGGCTGGGTCTTCCGCATCATGTAAGTTTAAAGGGAACCCCATTAAAGCACGGTCAGAAGAACTCCTGTTGCCGCGTCTTCCTTGCTGGCGAGGCGGGCGCGACAAGTGGTGCCGAAACCCGGGACTTGAAACAACTTTGAGGCACCAGCGGAGACGACCTCGACAGAGGTGAGTTCAGAACTGACGTGTGGGACGGCCAAAACTCCCCTGCTTCCAAAAAATGGGTAATATTCTGCTGCGGCGCTTTTTGTGGCCTATTATCATAAAATGCCTGTATGATGAGACTTCAGGCCCGCGCGTAGCAGCTAGCCAAAGTGCACTGAGTGACTTGCAAGAAGCAAGCTCAGAGAGAAGCAGTAAGGGAAAAACCGCGGTAAAAGGTGGAAAAAAGGAATATAGAGCTCAAAAAAGGAAATGTAAAGCGCTAGAAAGGAAAATGCAGGGAGGGATAGCGCAGCCCGACCTGCAAAGGGAGAAAGAAAGAAGAAAGGGGAGAGAAAGAAAGAAGAAAGGGGAGAGAAAGAAAGGAGAAAAAGGGAGAGAAAGAAGGAGAAAAAGGGAGAGAAAGAAGGAGAAAAGGGGAGAGAAAGAAGAAAGGAGAAAAGGGAGAGAAAGAAGAAAGGAGAAAAGGGAGAGAAAGAAGAAAGGAGAAAAGGGAGAGAAAGAAGAAAGGAGAAAAGGGAGAGGTAGAAGAAAAGGGAGAGGTAGAAGAAAAGGGAGAGAAAGAAGAAAAGGGAGAGAAAGAAATGTAAAAGTACCAGGAATAAAAATAACAAAGGAAAGGACAGGACAGAAGACAGAGGAGATAGCCTTTTTCTGTCAGAATTTAAGAAATTAAATATTTCTGAGGATGATTCCTCTTCTTCCTCTTCTCTTACTTCCTCAAGTTCAGGGGAGGAGGCGGGGGAGGAACTAGAAAAGAAAGAGGAACCGGTTTTTCAGGAAGCGGCAGGTTGTGAGCGGTACCGCCCACCTCCGCCTGCCCCGCCTTGGGAAGGGCTGGGTTTTTCTTAGGGGTCGCTCGCTGCTGGGGATCCTCTGCCCATACCCTGGAAAACAGAGGAGCCAGTGTGGGTACCCCAGTGGCCCTTACCCTCTGAAAAGTTACTCGCGGCCCATAATCTAGTGCAAGAGCAGCTTACTCTTGGGCATCTTGAACCCTCTCAATCTCCTTGGAATACCCCTATTTTTGTGATTAAGAAAAGGTCTGGTAAATGGAGACTGTTGCATGACCTTAGAGCGATTAATGCCCAGATGCAGCTTATGGGGCCTGTTCAAAGAGGACTGCCCCTTCTCTCAGCTTTGCCTAAACATTGGAGTCTAATTATCTTGGACATTAAAGACTGTTTTTTCTCTATTCCCTTGCACCCTCAAGATAAAAGCAGATTTGCATTCACGCTTCCTTCCATAAACCATGAGCAGCCTGATGCAAGATATCAATGGCAGGTTTTGCCTCAGGGCATGGCTAACAGTCCCACTATGTGCCAACTTTATGTGGCCTCAGCTATCCAGCCAGTTAGGCAGAAGTTTTCTAAGGTAAGAATTATACATTATATGGATGATATTCTCTTGTGTCATTGTGATAATGGCATACTTCGCCAAGCTTATGCGTCCCTTCAGGCTCACTTAAGGGAAAAAGGCTTGCTGGTCGCTCCAGAAAAGGTGCAAGAGGGAGAAGTAGGCGCGTTTCTTGGTAGTAGCATTCTCCCTGACAAAATTGTGCCTCAAAGACTGTCCATCCGAAGAGATGCCTTAAAAACATTAAACGATTTTCAAAAACTGCTAGGGGATATTAATTGGCTTCGACCTTTTTTATGTCTTACCACAGCAGAACTGAAGCCATTATTTCAGATTCTAGAGGGAGACTCACACATCACGTCTCCTAGAACTTTGACTCCTGAGGCCCTAAAGGCTCTTCATAAGGTAGAAGAAGCCATTCAAAAGGCGCAACTAGTGCGCATTCAACACCATGATCCTTTCTCCCTCTGTGTACTCCCTTCTCCTACGCTCCCTACGGCAGTGCTTTGGCAAAATGGTCCACTTTTATGGGTGCATCCTCAAGCCTCTCCAGAAAAGGTGATTGGCCATTATCCTACCTGTGTGGCCGAGATAGCTTTAAAGGGTATTAGTTTGGCTGTGTCCCATTTTGGACGTCACCCTGATAGCCTGATTTGTCCATATACTGCCAATCAGGTAAACGCCTTATGTGCCAATCTTGATGCATGGGCCATATTGAGATGCACCTTCCCAGGGAGCATTGACAACCATTATCCCAGACATGCCTTATTGCAGTTTGCAATGAGAAACGAGCTTATTTTCCCAAGAGTAACTTCATTGTTACCTTTGGTTAATGCCTTGGATGTGTATACCGATGGTTCTAAGACGGGTATTGGGAGCTATGTCATTCAGGACAAGGTGTATACCAAACAGTTTAACTATTCTTCTCCTCAGCTAGTAGAGTGTGCCGTAGTCGGTCTGGTTCTCAGTACCATCACTGAACCTATCAACATCATCTCAGACTCCTTTTATGTGGTCAACGCAGTTAAACAGTTAGAGAACTCCTTTCACATTCTTGCCAAGAGTACAGTCTTTTCTGTATTTACAGAAATTAGGAATACTATTCAAAATAGAAAAAACCCATTTTCCATTCAGCATATCAGAGCTCATTCCTTGTTACCTGGACCTATGGCTGCAGAAAATGCTATGGCAGATCGCGCCACTCGCGCCCTCTGGGTGTCTGATGGCCACGCCGCCGCCATAGACTTTCATAAACTTTATCATGTGCCAGCTGAAACCTTACGACTTAAGTTCAGCATCACACGTGCAGATGCTCATGAGATTGTACTGCAATGTCCAAATTGTGCTCCTTATCACACTGTTGTTCATACGGGCGTAAATCCTAGGGGTTTGCGTCCTCTACATATGTGGCAAATGGATGTAACTCACGTCCCATCCTTTGGGAAGCTTCAGTATGTTCACGTGTCTGTTGACACGTGCTCAGGCGTCCTTCATGCCACGCCTCTGGCTGGAGAAAAGGCAAGTTACGTTATCATTCACTGCCTAAAAGCTTGGGCAGCCTGGGGCAAGCCCCGGGTTATTAAGACAGATAATGGCCCAGCTTATACCTCAAAATCTTTTCAGCAATTTTGCACTCGCTTGGGTGTGGAGCACCGTACCGGTCTTCCCTACAACCCTCAAGCGCAAGGCATCGTGGAACGTGCTCACGGCACGCTCAAAATGTACTTACAAAAACAAAAAGGGGGAGATGCCCTACAGCTAGGGCTATCACCCAAAGGACGCCTCTCCTTTGCTCTCTTTACTTTAAATTTTTTAAATTTAGATGTCAAAGGACGTTCGGCAGCAGACAGGCATGTCACGCCTGCTCCGCCACAGAAAGAATTAGTGAAGTGGAAAGATGTGTTGTCTAACCTATGGAAAGGCCCGGATCCAGTGTTAATGAGATCCAGGGGAGCTATTTGTATTTTTCCACAGGACCAGGACAATCCCATCTGGGTGCCCACGCGGCTGACTAGAACGGTGCAGCAGCCTCTGGAGCAACATGAAGACGTGCTGGCTACTCCTCCTGACGACAGCATAGATGATCGCGAGGACGGCAGCGGAGCCACGCTGGAGGATCCTGTCAGTGCCTCCCCTGCCGATGCCTGTGACACATAACTCACCAATTTTCCCTCGCTTCTTTTCTACTAATGTTTCCTTGGACACTGCGTACATGCCGTTGGACACACAGAGTAGTAATCTGGAGGGAAATAGATCCTTCTCCTTGAAGGGGACTTTGTGTTTTGTGTGGGGTTAACGGAAGCTGCACAGACTTGGCCCCCCCTGTCCATTGGTGGCTGGGGGTATGGCAAGAAATGCTAGTTTCGCATGGAATCTTAGCGACTCTTTTAAAAGTTCTGTGAGGGTGATTGCGGGAGGGCGAAACGCGACCTTTGCCCCTACACCTGTCTGGGTTTGGCCCCCGTTTATCTGGGTGGTATCCACGGAAAAACCCTCTGGTACACATGTGAATTGTTCCTCTAATACGTGCAATTATACATTGTGTTAGAATGCCGTGTCTCACCCCTCTGCCATTGTTACCTGCTTGCCTAGATACATTCCTGTTCCTGTTGAAGCTCCTAGCTCTATGACTCTGTTTCAGTCTTGCAGCCACGGACCATGTGGTATTGGCACAGACATTTGCTGCGCTTGAACTGAGACAGTCTGCACAGGTGTGGTTGACCATGCTAAAAGGTTAGCCTAGTTTTGGGTTGCACCCGCTCCTACCCCCAGGTATTTTAGCAGACATGGCCTTTGTACTCTGAGGGGTCTCTCCCATTGCACCAAATAAGGCATGTCTCCTATCCCACAGCCAGCCTTTGCACACCTCCGAGTTGTGCTCATTGCACGAGGATAGGTGGTTGCTGGTGAAAGTGAGGCTCTGCAACCTTGATCGCACGGTCGAAGGACGGTGCTGAACGGTTGCTCAGCTCTCATTAAATTAATAAAACAGGGGGAGATGTGGGGCGCGGTGTCAACGCCATTACAAGTTGGCGCCTGTTTCCGGCTTTGCCTAGAGCAGCTAACAAGTTCAGCGCATGCACAATTGTCGGTTGCCCTGTGGCGCGAGAATGCAAACAAAGGGTCCTGATATGGGCTAATGCTTTGGTGGCTCGACAGTTGAGCGGCCTATCGCAGCTTAGGGGTTGTACTTCTGGGGTATATAGCAGCTTGCACGCTGCCGGGCTGGGTCTTCCGCATCATGTAAGTTTAAAGGGAACCCCATTAAAGCACGGTCAGAAGAACTCCTGTTGCCGCGTCTTCCTTGCTGGCGAGGCGGGCGCGACACCCGCCCTCCCCACCGCTCCCCGTCCCGTACCCAGAGACTACTCGGAGCAGCAAGGGTGGGCCAGGCTCTGCGGACTCCTGAGATGGGGCAGATGGGGGGGTGTAGCCCAGGACTGATGTCAGAAGGAGATTCACCTTGAAGCTAATGGCGGTTCTAGGACGACCCCCACATCTGCAGGAGCCCCGGGACCCAGAGCCGCCCTAGCCACCTGCAGAAGCCAGCTCTCAGTCCCAGGTGCTCCCTCCCGCGCCACGTGGGGCTTGGACGGGCCCTGCAAAGTGAGTAGATAGCCTTCTCTTTCTCTCACAATACACCTGTCCCCGTCAGGTGGCACTGCAGTGACTCAGGCAGGTGAGAGAGCAGCTCAGGAGAAGTTCAGTTGCAATATGTTGCTACTGCATCCATAACCTGGAAAGGTGCTTTGAAATGTTTCAATTAAACAAATGAGAAGTTATAGTCTCCCACTTTGGACAAAAGTATGATTTTGTCATACTTAAACTTTTAATTAAGGAACTAAGAAAAATTTAAGATAAAGATTAATGGAATATAAGTTATAAAGATAAGTGATGGAGCCAATAGAAATTATTGTCAATCAGATTACACTTTTAAATGTTCAGATTTTATCATAAAGAAGAAGAAGAAATAAATGGCTAATAAAAATAACAAGGCTCTTGAGATGTTTAGTAATCTAATTGAGATAAGTGAGTCCTATGGCAATATTGCAAAGATTTAAATTTCTTTCTGAGTTAGTCAAAACCAACAACAATGAAGAAAACACAGAACTCAAACATGTCACTACAACATGGGCACACACGTGAATGTCATCACTCAGCACGTAAGCTAAAGCACCATGTAGAAATCTTGGCATGCCCTAAAATCGTGCGGCCCAGAAATGAAAGAAACATGCTACACATATTCCACAAATCTGTCAATAATTTGCTATAATTTATGCATTACCAATTAGTTATGAAGTTGAAAGAAACTTTTCTAAACTATAAATATTTTTTTTAAATTGGCCTGCCCTGCCAGAGGAAAGACTGAATTATCTTTCTATTATGACTCTAGAAATCATTGTCATGCCATGGGGAGAACTGAAGCACACAGCCAAAAATGGAAAAAGGAAAGTATCACAAGAAGGCTGTCTAGAAGTTAGGAAAGTAGTAAAAATTATGTTTTTAAAGAGTTGTGTGATATTTACATTATTTATCAGCTTTTTAAATGTGTAATTTATTTTGATTGCTGCATTATTTAAAATGAATATTCACTTTTATACCTAGTTTTGTATTCATAATCTTGTATTGTTTTTCTTTAGAAAGTGCCCCAGGTTGAATAAGGAATAGCAGAACCCAGACGGGTGGTGGCTGACAAGGTGACAGGGATGGCCTCAGACAGCCTTAGCCAGGAAGCTACCTGGTGGCCCTGGGACCCAGAGCCACCCAACCACCTGCAGCAGCCGGGCGCTCCCTCCTGTCTCAGGTGGGCATTGGACTGGCTTCTGGTGCCTGGTGTCTAGTCACTAGGTCAACTCTGGGTCATTCCAGCTCTGACTCTTCTGTCAGGGCTGGCGGTGGCACACGCTCCTGGAGGGCAGATACATGACTCCAACTTTCTGGAGGACAAGTTGGCAATAAATATTCAACGTGTTCATGCCCTTGGGTCCAGTGATTCACCTTCCAGAAGTCGGTGAACAGAGATGACGAGAGAAGCAGACAAATATGTGAGTGCAATGAAGTTCCCGTGGCCTGTGTGACACAGCAACGACACAATCGCACAGTGCTGACAGAACAGCATCTTACTGTGTTTCCCTTGCCATCAGGCATCCGGAACCAGGAGAAGCCTAGCAGCACATCCACTGAGGTGCTCTGAGTGGTGCCATTTGGGCTGGTGGTTATTTTCTCCTGTATGCGTTTACACGTGTGTGACAGACGGAGGACTTTGATAATCAGAAGAAAATGCCCTTTTGAAATGAACCAGTTGTGAAAGGAAATCAATCAAACACCCAAACTAGAAGGCTTTACATATCTGCTCCCGGAGAAATGTCTCAGTACACGTCAGTCTTTTTTTAAATAAATGGCTTTAGCAGACTGAAAAAGGAGCCCCACCCACCTCCTTTCGCCAGGCTCAGACACGTGATTCCGTAAAGTTCACAAATAGGGCGGCCCTGCGAGACTCCCTGTGTCCCAGTGCGGGGCAGCGCTCACCCATGAGGTTCGTGGACCAGGATGCCTAAGAGAATAGCCTAGAAACTAGGGAATAACCTAGAAACACCCATCTTCTGACCAGGGGTCCCTTGCTCTGTCCCAGAGAAGAGAAAAAATGAATAATAGCCCACACAAATGAACTCATCTCACCTTCCTGGCCTTGGCAGACTCTTGTGCAAAGTGGGGAGATGGCCTTGAGTGGTCTCCCGGAGCTGCCCAGTTCAGCCACATGGGCATTTGTACAAAGGAATGCTGTCTGGCCTGGAGCCTCGTGTGCAGGACTCAGCCAGGGCGGGGTCCACCCCACCCAGAGTGACTGCCCTGCTCCGGCTTCAGTGTCACTCATCTTGCAGCCAAACTGCCTGCGCTAGCCTTCCGGCGTCTCTCGTGAAGCAAGGCTGGGATTACGTAAATGCATAAATTAAACATGTTTTGCAGGCATAACTTATTAAGCAGAGATGAGGAAGGGAGGAGCCAAAACATATTATGCACCTTCTGTGTGCCAGGCTCCTCCCAGTTTCATGGAGTCCAGCAGCCTGTATATATGAGGGGCAAGCCTGTGAACTTGGCCACCAGCTCTGAGTCCCAGGAGGCGGCTGAGCAGGCGGGGACAGGCTGGTGCTGCCACCCAGTACAACCTGCCTCCCTGTGGGGGGTACCCGCATGGGGACCTTGGCATGGATCTTGGTGCCTCAAGGGTGTCCACACTGGCCAGGGGAGCCCTGGAGCCCAATCCCAGGATGGGAGGGTACTGCAGAGAAAAGTCGGGGCAGGAGAATCAAACTAGAGATTCGATTCTGTGCACAGTGCAAAGGGCTGCCCAGGGGCAGGCCAAGAAGTCAAGAGCACAGTGTGGGCTCAGAGCACCTCAGGTCACCAGCAGGGAAGGACGCCCCCAGAACTGAGTACCTGAACATAGTGTGACCCCGTCCTCCCCCGAGGCTCTGCACCCACACACTCTCAAAAAAGCCCATCTGGGCTTTTACACCAAAGGGCTTTTATGTGCCTATCAGCTCACCAATGCCACCGACAGCCACAGAGATGAGATGGGGCAAATGCCATCTGGGAGCCTGTTCAATCTTTGATCCTATTCATTATTCAGGCCAGTTTGTGATTTGGATGGACCATCTGAGTAACATAGATGCTCCATCTGCCGGGGAGCATTGGGTGGGTGCAGGCTTCACGCTCACTCTGAAGAATGTAGGAAGAGAAGAATGGTCAGCACCTTGGAAAATCTGGGGAAACTGAGGACCCTGGAGTAAAGGTGAAGGGTTTAACTTACTCTGAGTCCCAGCTGGTGAAGGCAGATTTGGAAGCAGCTAGAAACCCACACTGTGAATAACTGTGGTTTGGCTTTGGCCCCCCACATTGCCTGGTTACGGGGTTCCAAACCTTCTACCTGGAAGCGCCCCACCACCAGCCTCTAATGAATTGCACTCGATATCCGACCGCGTCCCCACCTCCCCCCGTCATGGCTGCCCCGAGTCCAGCCACAACACTTGGGCACAGCACTGCGGCTGCACAAAGCCACTCTGTTATGAGATGCTGGGAAACAGTTTGCAAAGCTCCAATATTTATTACTTTCCAAATTTATCAGGCTCACCCTTCCAACATGGAAAAATTCAGTTTTGATTTTGTTGTTGATGCATCCCAAAGGCTCAGTCTGTGTCTTGCTAAGGCTTGCCCGGAGTGCTAGAAGACGGTTCTTCTCCTGAGCTTGGGCTCAGAGAGGGCCGAGCCTTCCTGCGCGGCCCTCCCCTTCATCACCGGCTGCGCAGAAGCCCACCCGACCATGCCGGGCCTTTTCCAGCACACCCTTGAGCCAGCCAAGACCTTCCCCATGTGCCCTTCCTGGCGAAAGGAAATCTACACTCTCAGGAGCCATGGTCACAAAGCCTTCTGGAGCCCCTTGAGCCAGCCAAGACCTTCCCCGTGTGCCCTTCCTGGCGGAAGGGAATCTACACTCTCAGGAGCCATGGTCATAGAGCCTTCTGGAGCCCCTGGCTGTGCGCACACCATTAGCAGACAGCACTCTCCCTGGCCCTGTCTCCCCAGCGCTGCGGGGAGCCGGGCAGGCCCTGGCTGCAGAGAGGCCAGTCAGGAGCCAGCGGCCGTCCAGCGGGGCCCAAGTCAGGCAAGGCCCCGGGAGCTCGCTGCCCAGCCCAGCCCGCGGCCTCGCTCACTCGCACACCCGGCTCCAGGTCTGTCTGACCCCGTGTCCTTCGCTGCTTTGGTTTGTTTCTGCCTCTATGTCTGTCTTTCTGTCTCCCTTCCTCTCTTCTCCCTCACGCTTCATTCCCCTAGGGAGGGTGGAGTTCCCTCTGGGTCAGGGGTGTGCCTGGCAAGGCAGCCCGGCCTCTCCCGCCCATGAGAAGAGAGCCCCAAAGCCCCTCAGGTTCCGGGGGGCCGATCCCGCCCGTCCCCTGCCCAGACTCTCTGGATCACTGGCCCTGGGGTGGGGGGCTCCTTCCTGGTCCCGACGCTCAGTCCCAGTGGAGACCAGCGACCTTAAGTGCCTGTCACATCCGTCCCCCATGGCGCCTTCTGGAGCAGCGGTGGTGGAGAGCCACAGCCAGATGGAGGCCGGCAGGTCTTGGGCTGGGCAGGGCGGCCCACCAGCGCTGGCGGTGAGTCCCCGCAGGGCACAGCCCAGGGACGGGCGGCACAGTCAGTGGTGAGTCTGCGGGACTCTGCCGCCGGCGAGACGGGCCAGCTCTCCTCCACACGCCTCCACACGCCTCCACACGCCTCCTTTCGTGTCTGCCGCCAGATCCTGCAGTGTTTTCAAGAGAAACTGCAGATCCGGATTTTTATATGAAACTGTTGACACATAGCTCAAAGTTGTTTGAGAAGCACGCTGCAAGCCAAATAGAACATGTCGCGCGACAGACCTCGCCCGCGCAGCACATCCATGCCCTGTATTCCTATCCCCTAACGCCCACCCCAGCCCAGCACCTGCGGGCCGGGGCAGGCCCTCCGCGCAGGCCCCTTCCTCCAGCGGCCCAGCCCGGCCACGGCCACGGCCAGGGCCACGGCTCTGCCCTCCCAGGGCTGCCCCAGCCACACACGACCTTGCCAGTCTGCGGCCCCCAGGCGGGTGGGCGCTGGCCTGTGGCCCCAGCCGGCCTTCCTGCCTCTCAGCCTGCACGGCTGGTCGCAAGCAGAGGCAGTAAGAGGGTCCATGCCACGGGAGCCCCAGGAGCACCAGGCTGCGAGGCAGCGCTTGCTTGGCTTTCCTGGCCTGCGTCAGTGCCGGGCCGCAGCCACCAAGGAAGCTCGGCGGCGGCCCCAGCCTGGGAGGAGACACGGCTGCGCCGTCACCGGCTTCCCTCCCCTTAGCTGTGGGGCGAGAGCAGGAGCCCTCAGGGCCGCCAGCCTCTGTGTCCACTGCCTTAACGGAGATGAACAGGACCAAGTTAGAGAGATGACACGACTCCCTCGCAGTCCCCTCTGCTGCAGAATCCTGGAATAACGGCAACGGCGCTGACAGGTGGCCGCGCTCGGAGGGAGGCACGCCAATGGGGCTGACACACCTCGCCTCCCCTACTCTCGCGCGCCGGGGCTGTGTCACCCATGTCCACCCTGCCTCGCCACTCCCGTCGCCCAGGTGGAATCCCGAGCTCCAGAGAGGGGAGCTCTCTGCCTCCGGAAGAGCCCGGATTCAAGTTGGGATGCTCACAACATCAAGCCCGCAAGCTCCAGGGCAGAGAAACCAGAAATCCAATGGAATCGCCCAGATTTAATCCCAGGGCGGGGAAACACCCAGGACAGATGCCAAAGGGTGCTTGAGGCGGGCTCCAGATCAGCCTCGGGCCGCACAGCCGTCCCCAGCGCCCCGTCCCTTGTTCCCCTGTCGCCCGCACAGCCGTCCCCAGCGCCCCGTCCCTTGTTCCCCTGTCGCCCGCACAGCCGTCCCCAGTTCCCTGTCCCTTGTTCCCCTGTCGCCCGCACAGCCGTCCCCAACGCCCTGTCCCTTGTTCCCCTGTGGCCCGCACAGCCGTCCCCTGTGCCCTGTCCCTTGTTCCCCTGTGGCCCACATAGCCGTCCCCAGTTCCCTGTCCCTTGTTCCCCTATCGCCCACACAGCCGTCCCCACTTCCCTGTCCCTTGTACCCCTGTCGCCTGCACAGCCGTCCTCAATTCCCTGTGCCTTGTTCCCCTGTCGCCCACACAGCCGTCCCCAGCGCCCTGTCCCTTGTTCCCCTGTCGCCCGCTCTGCTGTCCTGAGTTCCCTGTCCCTTGTTCCCCTGTGGCCCGCACAGCCGTCCCCAGTTCCCTGACCCTTGTTCCCCTGTCGCCCGCACAGCCGTCCCCCAGATCCCTGTCCCTTGTTCCCCTGTGGCCCGCACAGCCGTCCCCAGTTCCCTGTCCCTTGTTCCTCTGTGGCCCGCACAGCCGTCCCCAGTTCCCTGTCCCTTGTTCCCCTGTCGCCCGCACAGCCGTCCCCAGTTCCCTGTCCCTTGTTCCCCTGTGGCCAGCACAGCCGTACTCAGCGCCCCGTCCCTTGTTCCCCTGTCGCCTGCACAGCCGTCCCCAGTTCCCTGTCCTTTTTTCCCCTGTCGCCCCCACAGCCGTCCCCATGCCCTGTCCCTATTTCCTCTGTCGCCCGCACAACCATCCCCAGTTCCTTGTCCCTTGTTCCCCTGTGGCCAACATAGCCGTCCCCAGTTCCCTGTCCCTTGTTCCCCTGTCGCCCACACAGCGGTCCCCAGTTCCCTGTCCCTTGTTCCCCTGTCGCCCGCACAGCCGTCCCCAGCGCCCTGTCCCTTGTTCCCCTGTCCCCCGCACAGCCGTCCCCAGTTCCCTGTCCCTTGTTCCCCTATCGCCCGCACAGCCGTCCCCAGTTCCCTGTCCCTTGTTCCCCTGTCGCCCACACAGCCGTCCCCAGTTCCCTGTCCCTTGTTCCCCTATCGCCCGCACAGCGGTCCCCAGTTACCTGTCCCTTGTTCCCCTATCGCCCACACAGCCGTCCCCAGTTCCCTGTCCCTTGTTCCCCTGTCGCCCGCACAGCCGTCCCCACTTCCCTGTCCCTTGTTCCCCTGTGGCCCGCACAGCCGTACTCAGCGCCCCGTCCCTTGTTCCCCTGTCGCCTGCACAGCCGTCCCCAGTTCCCTGTCCCTTGTTCCCCTGTCGCCCGCACAGCAGTCCCCAGTTCCCTGTCCCTTGTTCCCCTGTCGCCCACAAAGCCGTCCCCAGTTCCCTGTCCCTTGTTCCCCTGTCGCCCACACAGCCGTCCCCAGCGCCCTGTCCCTTGTTCCCCTGTCGCCTGCACAGCTGTCCCCAGCACCCTGTCCCTTGTTCCCCTGTCGCCCACACAGCCGTCCCCAGTTCCCTGTCCCTTGTTCCCCTGTCGCCTGCACAGCTGTCCCCAGCTCCCTGTCCCTTGTTCCCCTGTCGCCCGAACAGCCGTCCCCAGTTCCCTGTCCCTTATTTCCCTGTCGCCCACACATCCGTTCCTAGCGCCCTGTCCCTTGTTCCCCTGTCGCCCGCACAGCCGTCCCCAGCTCCCTGTCCCTTATTCCCCTGTGGCCCGCACAGCCGTCCCCAGCGCCCCGTCCCTTGTTCCCCTGTTGCCCACACAGCCGTCCCCAGCGCCCCGTCCCTTGTTCCCCTGTCGCCCGCACAGCCGTCCCCAGCACCCTGTCCCTTGTTCCCCTGTGGCCCGCACAGCCGTCCCGAGTTCCCTGTCCCTTGTTCCCCTGTGGCCCGCACAGACATCCCCAGTTCCCCGTCCCTTGTTCCCCTGTCGCCCGCACAGCAGTCCCCAGCGCCCCGTCCCTTGTTCCCCTGTGGCCCACATAGCCGTCCCCAGCACCCTGTCCCTTGTTCCCCTGTGGCCCGCACAGCCGTCCCCAGTTCCTTGTCCCTTGTTCCCCTGTCGCCCGCACAGCCGTCCCCAATGCCCTGTCCCTTGTTCCCCTGACGCCCACACAGCCGTCCCCAGCGCCCTGTCCCTTGTTCCCCTGTCGCCCCCACAGCCGTCCCCAGTTCCCTGTCCCTTGTTCCCCTGTCGCCAGCACAGCCGTCCCCAGTTCCCTGTCCCTTGTTCCCCTGTCGCATACACATCCTTCCCCAGCGCCCCGTCCCTTGTTCCCCTGTCGCCCGCACAGCCGTCCCCAGTGCCCTGTCCCTTGTTCCCCTGTCGCCCCCACAGCCGTCCCCAGTTCCCTGTCCCTTGTTCCCCTGACGCCCGCACAGCCGTCCCCAGTTCTCTGTACCTTGTTCCCCTGTGGCCCCCACAGCCGTCCCCAGTGCCCTGTCCCTTGTTCCCCTGTCTCCCGCATAGCTAACCCCAGTTCCCTGTCCCTTGTTCCCCTGTGGCATGCATAGCCGTCCCCAGTTCCCTGTCCCTTGTTCCCCTGTGGCCCGCACAGCCGTCCCCAGTTCCCTTTCCCTTCTTCCCCTGTCCCCCACACAGCCGTCCCCAGCGCCCTGTCCCTTGTTCCCCTGTGGCCCGCACAGCCGTCCCCAGTTCCCTATCCCTTGTTCCCCTATCGCCCACACAGCCGTCCACAGCCCCCTGTCCCTTGTTCCCCTGTCGCCCGCACAGCCGTCCCGAGTTCCCTATCCCTTGTTCCCCTATCGCCCACACAACCGTCCACAGCCCCCTGTCCCTTGTTCCCCTGTCGCCCGCACAGCCGTCCCCAGTTCCCTATCCCTTGTTCCCCTGTCGCCCGCACAGCAGTACCCAGCGCACTGTCCCTTGTTCCCCTGTCGCCCGCATAGCCGTACCCAGTTCCCTATCCCTTGTTCCACTGTCCACCGCACAGCCGTACCCAGCGCCCCGTCCCTTGTTCCCCTGTCGCCCACACAGCCGTCCCCAGTTCCCTGTCCCTTGTTCCCCTGTCGCCCACACAGCCGTCCCCAGTTCCTGTCCCTTGTTCCCCTGTCGCCCGCACAGCCGTCACCAGTTCCCTGTCCCTTGTTCCCCTGTCACCAGCACAGCCGTCCCCAGTTCCCTGTCCCTTGTTCCCCTGTCGCCCCCACAGCAGTACCCAGCGCCCTGTCCCTTGTTCCCCTGTTGCCCGCACAGCCGTACCCAGTTCCCTATCCCGTGTTCCCCTGTCCCCTGCACAGCCGTACCCAGCGCCCCGTCCCTTGTTCCCCTGTCGCCCACAAAGCCGTCCCCAGTTCCCTGTCCCTTGTTCCCCTGTCGCCCACACAGCCGTCCCCAGTTCCTGTCCCTTGTTCCCCTGTCACCAGCACAGCCGTCCCCAGTTCCCTGTCCCTTGTTCCCCTGTCGCCCGCACAGCCATCCCCAGTTCCCTATCCCTTGTTCCCCTGTCGACTGCACAGCCATCCCCAGTTCCCTGTCCCTTGTTCCCCTGTCGCCCGCACAGCGGTCCCCAGTTCCCTGTCCCTTGTTCCCCTGTCACCAGCACAGCCTTCCCCAGTTCCCTGTCCCTTGTTCCCCTGTCCCCTGCACAGCCGTCCCCAGTTCCCTGTCCCTTGTTCCCCTGTCACCAGCACAGCCTTCCCCAGTTCCCTGTCCCTTGTTCCCCTGTCGCCCGCACAGCCATCCCCAGTTCCCTGTCCCTTGTTCCTCTGTGGCCCGCACAGCCGTCCCCAGTTCCCTGTCCCTTGTTCCGATGACGCCCGCACAGCCGTCCCCAGTTCTCTGTACCTTGTTCCCATGTCGCCCACACAGCCGTCCCCAGCGCCCTGTCCCTTGTTCCCCTGTCGCCCGCACAGCCGTCCCCAGTTCCCTGTCCCTTGTTCCCCTGTCGCCCGCACAGCGGTCCCCAGTTCCCTGTCCCTTGTTCCCCTGTCACCAGCACAGCCTTCCCCAGTTCCCTGTCCCTTGTTCCCCTGTCCCCTGCACAGCCGTCCCCAGTTCCCTGTCCCTTGTTCCCCTGTCACCAGCACAGCCTTCCCCAGTTCCCTGTCCCTTGTTCCCCTGTCGCCCGCACAGCCATCCCCAGTTCCCTGTCCCTTGTTCCTCTGTGGCCCGCACAGCCGTCCCCAGTTCCCTGTCCCTTGTTCCCATGACGCCCGCACAGCCGTCCCCAGTTCTCTGTACCTTGTTCCCATGTCGCCCACACAGCCGTCCCCAGCGCCATGTCCCTTGTTCCCCTGTCGCCCGCACAGCCGTCCCCAGTTCCCTGTCCCTTGTTCCCCTGTGGCCAGCACAGCCGTACTCAGCGCCCCGTCCCTTGTTCCCCTGTCGCCTGCACAGCCGTCCCCAGTTCCCTGTCCCTTTTTCCCCTGTCGCCCCCACAGCCGTCCCCATGCCCTGTCCCTATTTCCTCTGTCGCCCGCACAGCCATCCCCAGTTCCTTGTCCCTTGTTCCCCTGTGGCCAACATAGCCGTCCCCAGTTCCCTGTCCCTTGTTCCCCTGTCGCCCACACAGCGGTCCCCAGTTCCCTGTCCCTTGTTTCCCTGTCGCCCGCACAGCCATCCCCAGTTCCTTGTCCCTTGTTCCCCTGTCGCCCGCACAGCCGTCCCCAGTTCCCTGTCCCTTGTTCCCTTTTCGCCCGCACAGCCATCCCCAGTTCCCTGTCCCTTGTTCCCCTGTGGCCAGCACAGCCGTACTCAGCGCCCCGTCCCTTGTTCCCCTGTCGCCTGCACAGCCGTCCCCAGTTCCCTGTCCCTTTTTCCCCTGTCGCCCCCACATGCGTCCCCATGCCCTGTCCCTATTTCCTCTATCGCCCGCACAGCCATCCCCACTTCCTTGTCCCTTGTTCCCCTGTGGCCAACATAGCCGTCCCCAGTTCCCTGTCCCTTGTTCCCCTGTCGCCCACACAGCGGTCCCCAGTTCCCTGTCCCTTGTTCCCCTGTCGCCCGCACAGCCGTCCCCAGCGCCCTGTACCTTGTTCCCCTGTCGCCCACACAGCCGTCCCCAGCGCCCTGTCCCTTGTTCCCCTGTCGCCTGCACAGCTGTCCCCAGCACCCTGTCCCTTGTTCCCCTGTCGCCCACACAGCCGTCCCCAGTTCCCTGTCCCTTGTTCCCCTGTCGCCTGCACAGCTGTCCCCAGCTCCCTGTCCCTTGTTCCCCTGTCGCCCGAACAGCCGTCCCCAGTTCCCTGTCCCTTATTTCCCTGTCGCCCACACATCCGTTCCTAGCGCCCTGTCCCTTATTCCCCTGTGGCCCGCACAGCCGTCCCCAGCGCCCCGTCCCTTGTTCCCCTGTTGCCCACACAGCCGTCCCCAGCGCCCCGTCCCTTGTTCCCCTGTCGCCCGCACAGCCGTCCCCAGCATCCTGTCCCTTGTTCCCCTGTGGCCCGCACAGCCGTCCCCAGCGCCCTGTCCCTTGTTCCCCTGTGGCCCGCACAGCCATCCCCAGTTCCCCGTCCCTTGTTCCCCTGACGCCCACACAGCCGTCCCCAGCGCCCTGTCCCTTGTTCCCCTGTCGCCCCCACAGCCGTCCCCAGTTCCCTGTACCTTGTTCCCCTGTCGCCCGCACAGCGGTCCCCAGTTCCCTGTCCCTTGTTCCCCTGTCGCCCACACAGCCGTCCCCAGTTCCCTGTCCCTTGTTCCCCTGTCGCCCGCACAGCCATCCCCAGTTCCCTTTCCCTTGTTCCCCTGTCGACTGCACAGCCGTCCCCAGTTCCCTGTCCCTTGTTCCCCTGTCGCCCGCACAGCGGTCCCCAGTTCCCTGTCCCTTGTTCCCCTGTCACCAGCACAGCCTTCCCCAGTTCCCTGTCCCTTGTTCCCCTGTCCCCTGCACAGCCGTCCCCAGTTCCCTGTCCCTTGTTCCCCTGTCACCAGCACAGCCTTCCCCAGTTCCCTGTCCCTTGTTCCCCTGTCCCCTGCACAGCCGTCCCCGGTTCCCTATCCCTTGTTCCCGTCGCCCGCACAGCCGTACCCAGCGCCCTGTCCCTTGTTCCCCTGTGGCCCGCACAGCCATCCCCGGTTCCCTGTCCCTTGTTCCCCTGTCGCCCGCACAGCCGTCCCCAGCGCCCTGTCCCTTGTTCCCCTGTCGCCCGCACAGCCATCCCCAGTTCTCTGTCCCTTGTTCCCCTGTGGCCCGCACAGCCGTCCCCAGTTCCCTCTCCCTTGTTCCACTGTCCACCGCACAGCCGTGCCCAGCACCCTGTCCCTTGTTCCCCTGTCGCCCGCACAGCCGTCCCCAGCGCCCTGTCCCTTGTTCCCCTGTGGCCCGCACAGCCGTCCCCTGTGCCCTGTCCCTTGTTCCCCTGTCGCCCGCACAGCCGTCCCCAGTTCCCTGTCCCTTGTTCCCCTGTCGCCCGCACAGCCGTCCCCAGTTCCCTATCCCTTGTTCCCCTGTCGACTGCACAGCCGTCCCCAGTTCCCTGTCCCTTGTTCCCCTGTCGCCCGCACAGCCTTCCCCAGTTCCCTGTCCCTTGTTCCCCTGTCGCCCGCACAGCCGTCCCCAGTTCCCTGTCCCTTGTTCCCCTGTCGCCTGCACAGCCGTCCCCAGTTCCCTGTCCCTTGTTCCCCTGTCCCCTGCATAGCCGTCCGCAGTTCCCTATCCCTTGTTCCCGTCGCCCGCACAGCCGTACCCAGCGCCCTGTCCCTTGTTCCCCTGTCCCCTGCACAGCCGTCCCCAGTTCCCTGTCCCTTGTTCCCCTGTCACCAGCACAGCCTTCCCCAGTTCCCTGTCCCTTGTTCCCCTGTTCCCTGCACAGCCGTCCCCAGTTCCCTATCCCTTGTTCCCGTCGCCCGCACAGCCGTACCCAGCGCCCTGTCCCTTGTTCCCCTGTGGCCCGCACAGCCATCCCCAGTTCTCTGTCCCTTGTTCCCCTGTGGCCCGCACAGCCGTCCCCATCTCCCTATCCCTTGTTCCCCTGTCCACCGCACAGCCGTGCCCAGCACCCTGTCCCTTGTTCCCCTGTCGCCCACACAGCCGTCCCCAGTTCCCTGTCCCTTGTTCCCCTGTCGCCCGCACAGCCGTCCCCAACGCCCTGTCCCTTGTTCCCCTGTGGCCCGCACAGCCGTCCCCTGTGCCCTGTCCCTTGTTCCCCTGTGGCCCACATAGCCGTCCCCAGTTCCCTGTCCCTTGTTCCCCTATCGCCCACACAGCCGTCCCCACTTCCCTGTCCCTTGTACCCCTGTCGCCTGCACAGCCGTCCTCAATTCCCTGTGCCTTGTTCCCCTGTCGCCCGCACAGCCGTCCCCAGCTCCCTGTCCCTTGTTCCCCTGTCGCCCGCTCAGCTGTCCTGAGTTCCCTGTCCCTTGTTCCCCTGTGGCCCGCACAGCCGTCCCCAGTTCCCTGACCCTTGTTCCCCTGTCGCCCGCACAGCCGTCCCCCAGATCCCTGTCCCTTATTCCCCTGTCGCCCGCACAGCCGTCCCCAGTTCCCTGTCCCTTGTTCCTCTGTGGCCCGCACAGCCGTCCCCAGTTCCCTGTCCCTTGTTCCCATGAAGCCTGCACAGCCGTCCCCAGTTCTCTGTACCTTGTTCCCCTGTCGCCCACACAGCCGTCCCCAGCGCCCTGTCCCTTGTTCCCCTGTCGCCCGCACAGCCGTCCCCAGTTCCCTGTCCCTTGTTCCCCTGTGGCCAGCACAGCCGTACTCAGCGCCCCGTCCCTTGTTCCCCTGTCGCCTGCACAGCCGTCCCCAGTTCCCTGTCCCTTTTTCCCCTGTCGCCCCCACAGCCGTCCCCATGCCCTGTCCCTATTTCCTCTGTCGCCCGCACAGCCATCCCCAGTTCCTTGTCCCTTGTTCCCCTGTGGCCAACATAGCCGTCCCCAGTTCCCTGTCCCTTGTTCCCCTGTCGCCCACACAGCGGTCCCCAGTTCCCTGTCCCTTGTTCCCCTGTCGCCCGCACAGCCGTCCCCAGCGCCCTGTCCCTTGTTCCCCTGTCCCCCGCACAGCCGTCCCCAGTTCCCTGTCCCTTGTTCCCCTGTCGCCCGCACAGCCGTCCCCAGTTCCCTGTCCCTTGTTCCCCTGTCGCCCACACAGCGGTCCCCAGTTACCTGTCCCTTGTTCCCCTATCGCCCACACAGCCGTCCCCACTTCCCTGTCCCTTGTTCCCCTGTGGCCCGCACAGCCGTACTCAGCGCCCCGTCCCTTGTTCCCTTGTCGCCTGCACAGCCGTCCCCAGTTCCCTGTCCCTTGTTCCCCTGTCTCCCGCACAGCAGTCCCCAGTTCCCTGTCCCTTGTTCCCCTGTCGCCCACACAGCCGTCCCCAGTTCCCTGTCCCTTGTTCCCCTGTCGCCCACACAGCCGTCCCCAGCGCCCTGTCCCTTGTTCCCCTGTCGCCTGCACAGCTGTCCCCAGCACCCTGTCCCTTGTTCCCCTGTCTCCCACACAGCCGCCCCCAGTTCCCTGTCCCTTGTTCCCCTGTCGCCTGCACAGCTGTCCCCAGCTCCCTGTCCCTTGTTCCCCTGTCGCCCGCACAGCCGTCCCCAGTTCCCTGTCCCTTATTTCCCTGTCGCCCACACATCCGTTCCTAGCGCCCTGTCCCTTGTTCCCCTGTCGCCCGCACAGCCGTCTCCAGCGCCCTGTCCCTTGTTCCCCTGTGGCCCGCACAGCCCTCCCCAATGCCCTGTCCCTTGTTCCCCTGTGGCCCACATAGCCGTCCCCAGTTCCCTGTCCCTTGTTCCCCTGTCGCCCACACAGCGGTCCCCAGTTCCCTGTCCCTTGTTCCCCTGTCGCCCACACAGCCGTCCCCAGTTCCCTGTCCCTTGTTCCCCTGTCGCCAGCACAGCCGTCCCCAATTTTCTGTCCCTTGTTCCCCTGTTGCCCGCACAGCCGCCCCCAGTTCCCTAACCCTTGTTCCCCTGTCACCCGCACAGCCGTACCCAGCGCCCCGTACATTGTTCCCCTGTCGCCCCCACAGCCGTCCCCAGTTCCCTGTCCCTTGTTCCCCTGTCGCCTGCACAGCCTTCCCCAGTTCCCTGTCCCTTGTTCCCCTGTCGCCCCCACAGCCGTCCCCAGTGCCCTGTCCCTTGTTCCCCTGTGGGCCACATAGCCGTCCCCAGTTCCCTGTCCCTTGTTCCCCTGTCACCCACACAGCAGTCCCCAGTTCCCTGTCCCTTGTTCCCCTATCGCCCACACAGCAGTCCCCAGTTCCCTGTCCCTTGTTCCCCTGTCGCCAGCACAGCCGTCCCCAGTTCCTGTCCCGACCCGTGGGACCTTCTGTTACTCGCGGGGGCGAGGGGGACTGTGCCTGAAAGAGATGAGCGAGAGAAAGAAACGAGACCAAGCGAATGATTGTCAAGGTCTGCCTTACTTAGATTCTTAGTAGGTTATATAAGCATACAAAAACAAGGAAGTAGAGGCAAAAAAATAGAGTGTTGACGATGAGGCTTGGGTCTGGGTTAATCAGCCCCAATCAGCGTCTTATTGGTATCCTGTTTTTGACTGGTTACTCATCTCCAACCTGGCAGGTGGTCGGGAACATTTGCAGTCAGCATACCCTGGAGCATCTCGTGGTCAGCACGTCATGGACTGCGTTCTTCTCGGAGCTATAGCTGGAATTTTCTAGGGCGAAGTCCGTGTGTAGGACGAGTCATAGGGGAGTTGAGGGTCGTTGAGGGTCCTTGCCTCTAACATCTCCCCCTCTCTTTACTAATATGAGGGAGGTTTATATAAGTTGGTGGAGAGCCTGTCTTAGGCTACGCGATGTGCTTCTGCGACCAGCACCCCAAATATAAGATCTGGCGATTAATGTGAAGGTGAGGCCTCTGTCTTAGGCTATGTAGGTGGCATCCAGCTCCGGCACTTCTGATTATGAAGTGTGCCCCCGGGCATGGACCTACAATATTCCCGTCATGGAGTTACCTCACAGCTGGCGGGGTGTGCACCTGGTACACGGCATCGCGATAATCCCGTCATGGGCGTCTCCACAGCCTTTGGAACCAACTGCGTTCCATGTCTGAGGCGAGGTCTGAGAAATTTAGACCCTCTGTGGCTGAATGGGGAGACTCTGTATGGAGGTCTTCTCTGGAGCCTCTTTGTTCTAGCCGTTGGTAAAACACGGAGACCGATTTTTGTGTGGCTGCGTCTACCTGTGACTTGACAAAGTTGGTTAGTTTTCTGAATGCCCAAGGCCCAAAGGTGAGGAGCAACAGAAAGCCTACAAGTGGCCCTAAGACACTGGGAAGCAATGTGGATAGCCAGGGGGATGTGGAAAACCAATTTTAATACCATGCCTCACTTTGTTCTCTCTGTTTCTTTCTATTTTCAAGGCTTTGTCTAACTTTTTCAATACTATCTTCTACCAGGCCTGTTTTGTCTGCGTAGAAGCAGCATTCTTCTTTGAGTGCTGCGCACAAACCTCCCTCTTGGAGGAACACTAAATCTAAGCCTCTTCTATTTTGTTACACTACCTCAGAGAGTGAAGCAAGGGACTCCTTGAGATATTTTAGACCTTGCTGTAGCTCTCGGAGGTCATTATCGATGGCTACAGAGAGCTGTAGGTATTGTTGATTGGAGGTGACTAGAGAGGCTATGCCTGTTCCAGCCCCTGTGGCACCAAGGCCTAGAACAACTGCGAGTGTTATGGCCGTGATGGGTTCTCTTTTTACCCGGGGCATTGTGGTGCCGCGCTCCCAAAACTGAAGTAACTCATTAGCAGGATGTACAGTGAGCCTGGGGAAGAGCATGACTAACACACAGTATTCTCTATGCTCAAGAAACGTTGCAGAGACTACATACGGGGTAAGGCCGGAAGAACAAGCAAAATAAGAGGTGTTAGATGCCTGAATATACTGAAAAGTGGAGTTGACAGTAATTGACTGATTACATATTTTTTCTAAGGGTGCGGGGGGAAGCATTCTTGGGCTAAGAAGGCAAAGGCCTAGGCCTGTGACTTGGCTGAGTGTTAGGCCATCATGGGTCTCTAGGCCCCATCTGAGTCTGCTGGTGTCATTAGTAAATAATGGCTCACCAAAAGTAGCGACGCCTTCATAGAAGGGAGGCCGGGGGGAGTAGCATACCCAACACTCCTGATATTCTGAGTTGTTGGCCTCTCGGATGGTCCTGACAGAGGCGTTGACTAAGGAGAGAATTAGTTCTGCAGAGGAGGGGGGCCCCTCGGGCAGGGTAGGTTGGTATAGGGAGGTGCTGAGCAGAGGAGGGGACACAGTTGGGGAGGAGGGTAGGTCCCTGGAGGGACCGTGAGGTCGAGGTGGGTGTAGGTCGTGGTTAGGACCTATTGCGACCACAGGACCTCTGGGGAGGCTTTTAATTAACTTGATTTTAAATGTGAGACCAATGTTTTTTCTAGATGTGTAAAGTCTAAGTCCCCACTCAAATCCCCTGGACTGAGCCCAGGAAACTTTTTTTCCAGCTTTGGTGAATGAAATCAACAGGGGGTTGCACCACTGGTTTTTACACTGAGGGTCAGTGGGGGGTTGTGGGGCGTAAGGGGATGAAGGAGCTCGACGGGGAAACTGCTTTTTGACGGTGATATAATCCCAGGAAGAGGAGGGACTCCAGTAGGCATCACCGGTGGTCTCACAGCCCCAGGAGGCACAGAAGAAGTCAGGGGCGTAACCACATTGATAGTTGTTGGTGCGAGGCCGATGGGCCCCTGGGCAAACATAAAAGTCTATATACCTTGTTGCAGAGCGTCCGGCTCCCGAGGAACAAAGGCCTGGGGAGGAGTCAGCTGTCGGAGGAGCTGGCTGAGGGGCGAAAAGTGTGGGAAGGCCCCACGCAGGGTCTTTAGCCCCAAGAGCTAACACGCATAGGTCAATTTCTAATGGATCCCATGGTATAACTGCAGAGAGACGTGAGGAGGAATTAACAACGTCTCCTGCCTCATTAATTACCTGCCATGTATAGTTGTAGATCTGATGGATGTTGGTTGCGATGGTGCTCTTGATCACGACTAGAATCAGGCATAGGAGAGGCAGCGCCTTTTCTCGGGGAGTCATTGTATTTCTGGAAGAGAACAGAATTAAGAATTCTTCTCAGGGGATTCCCTGGGTGGGTTATATAGCTTAATCGCTCTCTCTGGTAGCCATCTGGCGTTTCCTGCCTGGGTATCATAGATGCAGGCATGTCCTTTTCCCCATATGAGGACAGGGTCAGGCCCCAGCCATTTGCCTGTAAGCGGCTCTTTCCATAAGGCCCGTGCATAAGTATCCGTGGTGGATGGGTGCCAAAGGCGGTCGGCGGCCGTTTTGCCGGCAGTGTCAAAGGTGAGAAAGTTTAAAATGAACAGGGCATGATTAAGCAGGGTTTTGGAATTACCTGTTAAAGGGTACAAAATTCCTCCTCCCGATTGTAGTTTGGAGAGCATATTTTTTAACGTCTGATGAGCTCTCTCTACAATACCTTGGCCCTGAGGGTTATATGGAATGCCTGTAATATGCTTAATGCCTAGCTGAGCACAAAAGCTTTTGAAATTGGAACTGATATATCCCGGGCCATTGTCAGTCTTAATAACTTTAGGCTGAGGGAGGGAGGTGAGACAGGCTATAATATGACTAATAACGTGGCGGGTGGCCTCGCCTGTTTGTAGGGAAGCAAAGATAAATCCACTGCAAGTATCTATAGAGACATGTACATATTTAAGCTTTCCGAAAGGGGGGTAATGAGTGACATCCATCTGCCAGAGCTCCCCAGGGATCAGGCCTCGAGGGTTGACTCCTAGGTGTGGCTCAGGGAGAAGGGTAAAACAAGCCCTGCATTGGCGGACGATTTCTCTGGCCCGTTCTCTAGTAATGGAGAATTTAAGCCTGAGGGTATGGGCATTGAGATGGTGTAAATCATGAGCCTGGCGTGCAGCGCAGACAGGATCAACAGTGATATTGTGAACAGCGCCTGCAACGCGAGTCGCCTGATCAACAAGATTATTTCCAGCTACTAGAGGCCCAGGAAGGCCAGTGTGGGCGCGAATATGGCCTATAAAAAAGGGCGCGGAACGGGAGTGAATGAGTCCTTGTAGTTGCTGGAACATTTGAGTGGTATTGTTGGAGGGCCGAATATGAGGCACAGTTTCTAAAGTGGCGACAGCATGAGCAACATAAGAACTATCAGTATATAAGTTAAATGGTGACTGATCTACGTATTTTAAGACTGCGACTAAGGCTGCTAACTCAACCAGTTGAGCAGAGGAGAATCTAGTGGGAAAACTGCGGACCTGGCCATTAATGCTATAGGCCGCGGTGCCTGAGGAGGAGCCGTCGGTAAAGACTAAGACGGCTCCTGGAATGGGGGAGACTCTTGTTTTCTTGGGAAATATTATAGGTGTCCGATAGAGGAACTGAATTAGTTTATCAGGGGGGTAATGATTATTTAGTTTGCCCTGGAAAGACGTACAGTTAACTGCCCAATCATCATCATTCTGTATTAGCCACTGAATTTGGGAAGCATTGTAAGGAAGTATTATGATATCTGGATCCTTTCCAAAGAGCTTAAGGGAGTTTTCTCGCCCCAAGCGAATAATTTTAGCTACTAAGTAAGGGTAGGTGGGAAGGACTTTAGGGGAGGAAGCCGATAGGTGAACCCAAAAAAGAGGCTTGCCCTGCCAAAAGAGTCCCGTGGGCGAAAAGGGGGTGGGGAGGACAATGAAGTACAGGTGGGAATCTGGGGAGAAGTAGCCAATGGCCTGGGCATTTATGGCCTGCTCGACTAAATCGAGTGCTTGCTGCCCTTCTTTAGTTAGGGAGCGGGGAGAGGTTGGGTCAGTATCTCCCTGCAGGATGTCAAATAGGGGTTTTAACTGTCCTGTGGTGAGTTTTAAATATGGGCCAAGCCAATTAATGTCGCCTAGAAGATGCTGAAAATCATTAAGGCATTGAAGAGAGTCTTTCCTGATCTGTACTTTTTGGGAGAGGACCTTATTGGGGAATAATTTAAAACTTAGGAACAGGTGAGGGGGGCAGACCTGAATTTTTTCAGGGGACAGGCGGAGGCCTCGAGCTTGTAAGGCCGAGACAACCTGCATAGTAACTTGATGTAAGGTTGCCTCGTCGGCTCCGGCTAAAAGAATGTCATCCATATAATGAATTATATATATTTGAGGATGTTGAATTCTAAAAGAATCAATTGTCTGAGCTACATATTTTTGGCAAAGGGTAGGGCTGTTGGCCATGCCTTGAGGCAATACTCGCCACTGGAAACGTGGGGAGGGTCCTATACAATTTACTACCGGAAGACTGAAGGCGAAGCGCTTACAGTCATCTGGGTGCAATGGTATGGAGAAAAAGCAGTCTTTCAGGTCAATGACTATCTTATAGTAGCCTCTGGGGATAGCTACGGGTGAAGGCAAACCAGGCTGGAGTGCCCCCATGGGAACCATTGTTTGATTAACAGCCCGCAAGTCTTGTAGCAGCCGCCACTTGCCAGTCCTTTTTTGGATGACGAAAATGGGGGTGTTCCATGGTGAAGTAGAGGGCTCTATGTGTCCGGCAGCTAATTGTTCCTGCACTAACGCTGTAGCTGCGGCTAGCTTGTTAGATGGGAGGGGCCACTGATCGATCCAGACAGGTGAGTCACTTTTCCAAGTGATTTTATCTGCCTGAAGTGCAGGGGGATCAATGGCCCTTACAAAAAATGTTCTTTGAACCCTAGTCCTGATCTGTCTGACTTAGGGGGGGTGGTCAGGGGTGTTCTTAGTCCCTGACCCTCCTTGCCTAAGCCCTGTCCTGGGAGGAATCCCTGTTTAAGCATTTGGCTGGCTACAACTTCATTGGGGCTGCACATAATGACATTCATTTGTGCAAGGATATCACGCCCCCACAAGTTAACAGGCAGGTTTGGGACTACAAAGGGTTGGGTGGTGCCTTTATTTCCCTCAGGGTCTTCCCATGTTAAAATTTTTGAGCTCTGGAGAGTATTATTAGACTGTCCTATACCTTGTAAGTGCGTAAGGGAAGGCTGCAATGGCCATGATCGAGGCCAGGTGTCCTGGGCAATAACTGTGGAATCGGTGCCAGAATCAAGAAGGCCTTCAAAAAGTTTACCATCTAACTTTAACCGCAGGGTGGGTCGCTTTTTGGTGATAGCTTGGACCCAATAGAGATCAGAAGAGCCAGGGCAGGAAGCACCTCGGTTAGAGGTGATGGCTGGGAAGGACGTATTAAGGGGCAAGGGCAACGCCTGAGCTAAACGCTGTCCCTTAGAGACACACACAGGGCCGGTAAGCGCGCTGGCTAAGATGCTAATCTCCCCAGTAAAGTCACTATCTACTATGGAGGGGTGGACTATGAGCCCTGCAAGAGTAGAGGAGGCTCGGCCCAGAATAAAAAAGAACATATTAGCCAGTGGGGGTCCAAATGAGCCAGTAGGCAAAATTTGAACACCATCCTCAGGTTTTAATATTGTGTCGGAGGAGGCACACAAGTCCACTCCTGCGCTCCCTGTGGTGGCTCGGAGCAGTCTAGGGGCTGGGGATCCTCTTGTCGGCTGTTCCCCCAGGCCGACTGAAATTGAATAGGACAAGGGGAAGGGCATGTTGGTCTCTCAGGATCATTAGGAGAAGCCGACTCTCCGGTCGCCTCTAAAGAAGTTCTCAAAGCAGACCGCGACACGGGTCGGAGGCAGAATTCTGCTACAGAGAGCAGCTGCTTTTTATTGGGGTCTGAATCTGCCCCTTTAACAATATCTCTGATTAGTCCCCAGTACGAAAAAACAGATAAAGGGACGGCATCTGGGCCCTGACTTAGAAGTAAATCGTTTAAATCTCTACCTACTTTTTGCCATTTGTGTGGGTGAATCTCAGGTCTACCAATAATAAACCAAGGACAAGCACGATCAATGAACACAAAAAACTTTACTAGATCCTTTTTCTTAACTCTAATTCCTCTCTCTCTGAGTGAGGCCTTGAGATCCTTAATAAAAACGGCCTCCTTAGACAATGAATGGCCCATCTCGATGGGGTGACAATGTAAAATTTTACTCACCAGACCGTCGACTCTGTGAGCGGCAGAACGAGGGTCTCTGTAGGGTTTCCTTCGGCCGAAGAGCACTCCGCGGCGTCACCCGACAAAGGTCCGTACCTCGAGCCCCACGTTGGGCGCCACTTGTCCCGACCCGCGGGACCTTCTGTTACTCGCGGGGGCGAGGGGGACCGTGCCTGAAAGAGATGAGCGAGAGAAAGAAACGAGACCAAGCGAATGATTGTCAAGGTCTGCTTTACTTAGATTCTTAGTACGTTATATAAGCATACAAAAACAAGGAATTAGAGACAAAAAAATAGAGTGTTGACGATGAGGCTTGGGTCTGGGTTAATCAGCCCCAATCAGCGTCTTATCGGTATCCTGTTTTTGACTGGTTACTCATCTCCAACCTGGCAGGTGGTCGGGAACAATTGCAGTCAGCACACCCTGGAGCATCCCGTGGTCAGCACGTCATGGACTGCATTCTTCTCGGAGCTATAGCTGGAATTTTCTAGAGCGAAGTCCGTGTGTAGGACGAGTCATAGGGGAGTTGAGGGTCTTTGAGGGTCCTTGCCTCTAACAAGTTCCCTGTCCCTTGTTCCCCTGTTGCCCGCACAGCCGTCCCCAGTTCCCTATCCCTTGTTCCCCTGTCACCCGCACAGCCGTACCCAGCGCCCCGTACATTGTTCCCCTGTCGCCCGCACAGCCGTCCCCAGTTCCCTGTCCCTTGTTCCCCTGTCGCCCACACAGCCGTCCCCAGTTCCCTGTCCCTTGTTCCCCTGTCACCCGCACAGCCGTACCCAGCGCCCCGTACATTGTTCCCCTGTCGCCCGCACAGCCGTCCCCAGTTCCCTGTCCCTTGTTCCCCTGTCGCCCACACATCCGTCCCCAGCGCCCTGTCCCTTTTTCCCCTGTCGCCTGCACAGCCGTCCCCAGTGCCCTGTCCCTTGTTCCCCTGTCGCCCACACATCCGTCCCCAGCGCCCTGTCCCTTTTTCCCCTGTCGCCTGCACAGCCGTCCCCAGTGCCCTGTCCCTTGTTCCTCTGTTGCCCGCACAGCCGTCCCCAGTGCCCTGTCCCTTGTTCCTCTGTTGCCCGCACAGCCGTCCCCAGTTCCCTGTCCCTTGTTCCCCTGTCGCCCGCACAGCCGTCCCCAGTTCCCTGTCCCTTGTTCCCCTGTGGCCCACACAGCCGTCCCCAGTTCCCTGTCCCTTGTTCCCCTGTCGCCCGCACAGCCGTCCCCAGTTCCCTATCCCTTGTTCCCCTGTGGCCCACACAGCCGTCCCGAGTTCCCTGTCCCTTGTTCCCCTGTCGCCCGCAAAGCAGTCCCCATTTCCCTGTCCCTTGTTCCCCTGTCGCCCGCACAGCGGTCCCCAGTTCCCTGTCCCTTGTTCCCCTGTCGCCCGCACAGCCGTACCCAGTTCCCTGTCCCTTGTTCCCCTGTCGCCCGCACAGCCGTCCCCAATTCCCTGTCCCTTGTTCCCCTGTGGCCCGCACAGCCGTCCCCAGTTCCCTGTCCCTTGTTCCCCTGTCGCCCGCACAGCCCTCCCCAGTTCCTTGTCCCTTGTTCCCCTGTCGCCCGCACAGCCGTCCCCAGTTCCCTGTCCCTTGTTCCCCTGTCGCCCGCACAGCCGTCCCCAATTCCCTGTCCCTTGTTCCCCTGTGGCCCGCACAGCCGTCCCCAATTCCCTGTGCCTTGTTCCCCTGTCCCCCGCACAGCCCTCCCCAGTTCCTTGTCCCTTGTTTCCCTGTCGCCCACACAGCCGTCCCCATCTCTATGTCCCTTGTTCCCCTGTGGCCCGCACAGCCATACTCAGCGCCCCGTCCCTTGTTCCCCTGTGGCCCACACAGCCGTCCCCAGCGCCCTGTCCCTTGTTCCCCTGTTGCCCACACAGCCGTCCCCAGCGCCCTGTCCCTTGTTCCCCTGTTGCCCACACAGCCGTCCCCAGTTCCCTGTCCCTTGTTCCCCTGTCACCCACACAGCCGTCCCCAGTGCCCTGTCCCTTGTTCCCCTGTCGCCCACACAGCCGTCCCCAGTTCACTGTCCCTTGTTCCCCTGTCGCCCGCAAGCCGTCCCCAGTTCCCTGTCCCTTGTTCCCCTGTCGCCCGCACAGCTAACCCCAGTTCCCTGTCCCTTGTTCCCCTGTCGCCCACACAGCCGTCCCCAGTGCCCTGTCCCTTGTTCCACTGTCGCCCGCACAGCCGTCCCCAGTTCCCTATCCCTTGTTCCCCTGTCGCCCGCACAGCCGTCCCCAGTTCCCTGTCCCTTGTTCCCCTGTCGTCGGCACAGCCGTCCCCAGTTCCCTGTCCCTTGTTCCCCTGTCGCCCGCACTGCCGTCCCCAGTTCCCTGTCCCTTGTCGCCTGTCGCGCACACAGCTGTCCCCAGCTCCCTGTCCCTTGTTCCCCTGTCGCCCGCACAGCTAAGCCCAGTTCCCTGTCCCTTGTTCCCCTGTGGCCGGCACAGCCGTCCCCAGTTCCCTGTCCCTTGTTCCCCGTCGCTGGCACAGCCGTCCCCAGTTCCGTGTCCCTTGTTCCCCTGTCGCCCGCACAGCCATCCCCAGTTCCCTGTCCCTTGTTCCCCTGTGGCCCGCACAGCCCTCCCCAGTCCCTGTCCCTTGTTCCCCTGTCGCCCACACAGCCGTCCCCAGTTCCCTGTCCCTTGTTCCCCTGTGGCCCGCACAGCCATCCCAGTTCCCTGTCCCTTGTTCCCCTGTGGCCTGCACTGCCATCTCCTGGGCACTGTCCCTTGTTGCCAGGGCAGAGGTCCCCACCCCTAGCAAACTTCATCTTGCTGGGAGGCCCTGGGGCTGCGGAGGCCAAGGAGGCTGGGGATGGTGAGATGGAGCTGAAGTCCATGCTGGGACTGAGGCAAACCCTGGGGGAGGCCCCGGCCTTCACGCTCCAGGTGGCTCTCCTGTGTTTGCGCAGTGCCGGGCTGCAGACTGAACGCCTCTCCTCCCCTGCTTTCTTCCTGCACCCAGTGCTGGGTGTGTCTTGCCAGGGATGTGCATTCGGTTCTCAGGCCGAGCAATGCCGAGGTGCCCAAGAGCCCCAGTTGCCCCAGGGTGACAGCCTGTGGCATTATTGGCAGGGGAGGTAATGAGGTGAGGATGGTTGGTCAGCTAGGACTGGGGCTGGATTATCATCTAAGGTATGCCAGAGAGGCGCAAGCACTCAAAAAATGTACAAACTTGCTTTCTAGCTGTTGGAAGTGCTTCCTGGGCTGTCTGGTGGCACAGCACTCCCTGTTGGTCACGCTGATAACGTGGCTTCCTTCACAGGTGTCTCTGCAGCAGGGACCTGGAGGCCTGGCCAGGGAGTGCTAGGGTGGGGTAGGGGTGGATAGGGGTGTGCATGCATGAGCCATTTCTCTGTCTTCTCTCTCTATCACACACAATTATGCCTCTCTAGAGGACCCGTGTGCCCACTGGCACCACTAACAAACCAATCACATAGTCAGTCAACCAATTGCATGTTTACACTGGCCTAGACTCCCCTTGTCCTGATGCCCCCTGGCCTCCCTCCCTGTGTTCCACTGGCCAGAGCCCTCCTGCCCCACCTCCAATGCCCACAGCCCACGGAACTGGCCCTCACCCCCTTTTCCTCCAGGACCTCATGCTCCCACCAGGACAGGTGGCCCAACCAGCGGGCCTGGCCTGCGCCCCCTGCCCCCTCTATCCCACACCCCACATGCACTCTAGACCTCTTGTCTAGGCAGCGGGAGAGCGAGCACCTCCCACTGCAAACTCTCTGGGAAAAGAGCCCAGGTTCCTCACGGTGGCAGGTAAAGCCTTAGGTGATCAGACCCAGCCTAGGACACAGCCCTGCTGGCCCGGACACCCCATACATCGCCCTCTGAGCAAGCCAAGCACTGCATCACCAGGCCCTGAAAACACCTGCCACCTCCAGCCTCACAGGCATTGCCACACCCCCCACTGCATAGGACACCAGCTGCACTGAGCCCCCGCGTCTGGCCCCCCTGCCTGTGGGCCGACTGCACGGGGACCCACCCGCCAACTTGCCACACAGACGCCCAGGACCAAAAGCAGCCACGCCCAGACACCCTATCTGTGCCCACCCCCATGCCCACGCCCAGGGCTCTGTGCAGAAGGGGAAGGCAGGGGGTGGGGAGAGCCCACCCCTATGCCCACGCCCAGGGCTCTGTGCAGAAGGGGAAGGCAGGGGGCGGGGAGAGCCCACCCCCATGCCCACGAGCAGGGCTCTGTGCAGAAGGAGGAACACAGGAGGCGGGAGAGCCCACCCCTATGCTCACCCCCATGCCCACGCCCAGGGCTCTGTGCAGAAGGGGAAGGCAGGGGGCGGGGAGAGCCCACCCCTATGCCCACACCCAGGGCTCTGTGCAGAAGGGGAAGGCAGGGGGCGGGGAGAGCCCACCCCCATGCCCACGCCCAGGGCTCTGTGCAGAAGGGGAAGGCAGGGGGCGGGGAGAGCCCACCCCCATGCCCACACCCAGGGCTCTGTGCAGAAGGAGGAACACAGGGGGCGGGGAGAGCCCACCCCCATGCCCACGCCCGGGGCTCTGTGCAGAAGGAGGAAGGCAGGGGGCGGGGAGAGCCACCCCCATGCCCACGCCCGGTTTCCCAGGAGAAGTTTTCAGAGGCATCACATTCACCCTGCAGCTTTGGCCCTCCAGGAGGGCAGCGGCTGGGGAGAGGTGAGACGGGGCAGCTGGCAGGGCACTGTCCCGCCTTGGCTGCTGGAGCCAGTCCCCACCAAGCTCAGCCATGGGAGGAGGTGGCAGGGAAGACAAGGCCTCTTACCCGAGGGGCCCAGCAGCCCGTTTGAGCAGCGCCCCTCAAGCAGAAGTTTCCCACATGACCTTCCAGGCAGGCCGAGCCCTGCTGCCACAGCAAGCCCGCCCTCGCTGGCACTGTATCTTGGCCCAGGGCTCAGGGCAGGCTGTGGCGAGAGGAAGCAAGAGGTGGGGAAAGGCTGCACAGGCTTGGCCAGGCCCGGCTGGCAGCAGCCTTCCTGTGAGGACTTCTGGGCCCCTGCGTCCTTGGACATCTCCTCCCTCTGCCCGGAGCTGGCTGGTCATGGCCCGTGTGGGTTTGGAGCCCAGCAAGGTTCAGCCACATCACGGGGCCCCTTCCAAGCAGCTATGTGACTCTAAACAAATGCCAGGACCTTGGGTCCCTTGTGCCCTCCTGGCTAAGTCAAGCCTGGAGGCCCGTGTGGAGATTAGAGGGAAAACACACACGCACAGGCCCTGGAGCCGCTACCAGCGCATTCTCTCCACCTCAAGTACGTTTGCCCCCAGACTTGCGCTTCCTGGGTTTTGGCTGAGTTGGGCCCAGAAGCTGCCCTCCGCCCCCTGGACACCTGCCTCCCCTTGGACGGCAGGGCTGGGTGCTGCCACTTGGTCTCCGGAACAATGTTCGGAGCAGTGCTGGCCCCCCCCCCCCGAGTCGCAGCGATGGCGCGCCTCTCTGTTCTGGGCACATCCACGCCCCCAGAAGCTTCCTCACCCGTCCCACCAGGCCCTTGGGACTCCCAGCCCTCTCCATCCCTCAGACAGGCTCTGCCGAGAGCCCAGGCCCCTGGCAGGGCCAATGTGCTTCAGCAAGGGCTTGTCTGGGGGTGGCAGGGGCACACAGGACCCCTCCATGGTGCTCTGGGGGAGGACCCAGCCACCTGCTTGTTCTCCCCGGGGCCCCTTTGGAGGGAGCCGCTGTCCTGCGCATCGCATGCAGTAGCTGGGCTGCCTCTTACCAGCGCCTCCCCTTCCCCAGCCCAGGGGCACAGGGCCTCGCCGCTCTTGGGCCTTGCCTGCTGCGCTCCTTGGAACCTTAGGTCGCAGGTGCTGACAGCTTGGTGTTGCCTACTGAAGGTCTCGCAGGGTCCCTCTCCCAGGCCTGGCCACTGGGCTACCTAAGCACCTGCCTGCATGGGGTGTGGCATGTTCTCAGGGCTCTCAGCCCGACCCACCTGCCCACCTGGCCCACACCTGCTAACTGGCTCTGGGGTCTCCCTGCTATGCCCCTGTCTTCAACCTCCCTCTTACAGCTCAGCTCCCCCATTGGATTCAGTCCTGGGATTTGGAGATCTGGCCTTGACCTCTGGCTCACCCCAGACTATGCCTTGGACTTGGCTCTTTGGCCTTTTCTTCTGGCACATGCTCAGGTGGGCTGCCTGGAGCCAGTTTGGACCTCTCAGGACGCCTCTCCTTTGGGGGTTGGTGCTGTGGACAGGAAGGCCAGTAGGAGAAGGGTGCTGTGGCACACGGGGACACTGGGGACTGTCATGACCGGTGCTAAGCCCACCGCTGCACAGGGCCACCAGTTGCGCTGGCCTCCCCTCCCTGGGGCCTGCGTCTGCCCGGCAGTCTGTGACCTCGGGGTTGGCACCCTCCTGGGGTACCAGGAGGTTGGCCAGCAGAGGGTCCTGCAGGAGGCAGCCTGCTGGGGACTCAGGCCCCTACCCCAGCTCAGGCTCTGCTGCCCCACACGCAGTGCAGGAAACCCCAGCGTGGACACGGAGCATGGCGCATCTATTCCGGTTCCCTTGGGAACATGAGAAATATTCAACATGACGTCTCAGTTCTCTTCAAACAATATCTAGTGACCTATACAGGGCATTTCGCTAATGCCAAACATCTGAGTCAACAGTGAAAATGCCTCTAGTCACTTGGATGGTTCCTACTATCCAGATGTCAGGCGCCAGGTGAAGTGGGGAGGGCCCCAGAGGCCATCGGAGTGGTGACGGTCACTTGGGTAAATGTGCACATCTGGACTCATTTCTATCACTCGTGATCACACCAGGCAGGATCAGGGGCCCCAGGGAGGATGGGGGACCCCAGATCCTGCCCTCATCTTGGCCCTGGGAACAGAAAGGCTCTGCACCCTCTTCCGGGTCAGAAGTGCCCACTGCGAGTGCCCGGCACACAGAGGGCGCTGAGTGCGTGCTGGCGACTGCTGCTGACCTCCCTGCAGGCTCCGTCCCCACTGCACACCGGCCTCACCTCGGCCAGGGAATCGCGGGGCAACGGGGAAGCTTCTCCCCACCCCTCGGGCAAGTGGGCCAGGTGCCAGCACCGAGGGCCGGGGCGTCCTTGCCAGGTGTCCAGGCTCCTGTCACGCTTCGCTCCCACCCGGGGGCACCCTGCACTTTCTCACTTCCTTTGAGACAAATCAAACTGAAGAGCGTTGGCTCGCAGCGAAGACGAGCCTATTTCATTTGCACACGTTTTGGGGAAGGGGCGCAGTTATTTTCTTTCTTCTCCCTGGGCTGCTGGCAATGGGCTCTGGGAACCGCTCCGAGGGACCTATGGCTACTCCCCGGGGCAAGGCAGGGCAGAGCTGGATTGACTGCCAACTGCCACGGCCCTGAGATCAAAAGAGAAAATGCTGCTTGGGTTCTCCAAAGTCCAGCGGCAGTGGCTTTGGGGCACACTGGGGCCTTGATGGTGCCTGACAGTCTCACAGGCGTTGGCCGCGGTGGACCGGCAGGCGGGAAGGGCAGATCCCGAGTCGGCCAGGTGTGTCTCTCCCTGGGTGCATCCGGACTCCGGGCAACGGATCAGGGCCCAGGGGAGGTGGGTGCGTGTCCCCAGGCTTGGCCCCACTGGGCGTACCACACAGTGGTGGGACCCGGAGGCAGCCTGGACCTGAGGGCGTCCTAGAGGACAGGGCCCGACACATGCTGCAGCGCAGTGCCGGCGGTGGCCGCTGCCCTGAGAGGGTCCTCTGGGAAGAGGCGCGGCCTCGCCAGCGACTGCAGGGAGCAGAGGGTGCGCCCTGGACACAGACCGGGGCAGGGGCCCCTTGGCGGCCTGCCCGCACGGGGTCTCCACGGAGGGTGCGGGGCGTGCGAGGAGCTCTGCTAACACTTCTGTTCTGTCTGAAAAGAAACAAGGAAGCGGCACTGCTGGCTCCCCAGCCCCGCACGGGCTGCCCCGCGTCTAGGAAGCTCTGGCCTCCCGCCCCAAGCGAGTCCTGACGCCCGGCCCTCTCATGAGGCCTCTGCCGCTCGGCTCCGGCTCCCTGCCCTGCCCTCCTCTCCCTGCAGCCTCCTCACCCGCTGCCCCCCCAGCCCGCCCTCCCCACGCAGTGCCACCCGGGGCATCCAGTGCCTCCCGAAGGCGGCTGCTGTGACAGTCCCCGTGCTATGGTGCGGAACAGCCCCAGACAGCCTGCTGGCCTGGGGCAGAGCAGCGGCTCCGCGCGGCCTGTCTGGCCCAGGGTGCTGCAGCTAACCCCTGGGCCACGGCCTCTGGGCCACGTCATCTAAGGGCCGGGATTCGCGCGGTTGCCTTAGTCCCAGGGGCTAAAATGATGGGTGGCACACAGTGAGGGCTTCAAACATATTTGTCGAATGAAGGAATTTAGACCCTCTCTTCAGCCTCCCCGGCAGCGGGTTTGCAGCCCCAGATCCGTGCACCACAGCGAGAGACCATTGTCACCTGGGAGCACTGAACTCTTGTTGGTTCTGAGCTGGCACTGAACGCTTATCAGTAAAGGGTCCCCACTGGCTGCGCCAGAAACCCCTGGGGCCTGTGAAAGCAGTGCCCCCGCCCCCGAGTGCGGGTCAGCCTGGGCTGCCAAGAGACAGAGTCAGGCATGCCTTTGGGTGGAGCCAAGCAGCAGGCAGTGTGGAGTGTCGGCTGGAGATGCTTTCCTGCCCCTCTGTCCTTCCACCCTCATCTTTCTCCCACTTCCAACACAGCCTAGAAGTCAGAGACCTCCAAAAAGTTCTCACTGAAGAGACAATGGTTTGTTACTGAAAAGTTCAGGGTGGTGGAGGGAATAATTATGGTTAGAACTTGGGTGGAATTCCACCTTCTCTCTTAGGAGCTGTGTGATCTCGAGCAAGTGTCCCAACCTCTCTGAGCCCTAGATACTTCTGGATCTACAGGGCCGGGCTAACTTCATGACATACTCATCAGTGATCTCATTCCTTTGTCCTGTGTTCTGGGTCACTTTGGACCAGTTCCAACCTGGAAAGGGCAGGGGACCCTCCGGACAACCCCCATGTTCGAAGCCCACCTTCCCACTGTCCTGCAGCAGCCTGTCCACAGTCCCCCAGGCCTCGGTACAACTCTTTTGTGAGCATAAGGTGAGCTACAGAAGTGTCCTTGTCCAGTCTCAGAGTTTTTTATTGCCAAACTCAGTTCTTAAAATCTTACCATACTTCTTAGAGCAAGTGATACTTGACAACTTTATCAGCAGTCACCTTAAATCAAGTGTCGTTTACGGTGCCAAGACTAAAGATGTTTCTCATCATAAAAAGTCATTTCAGTGATGAAAAGGCTGTTGGGAATACCTTTCGAGAATTCGCCAGTGGTACTCAGAGGGCTTTGGGTTTGCCTAACAGGGAGGAATCTCCTCTTAATAAAGGACTGCAGGGTCCAGATGTCGTCTCAAGGGACAGAAAGAATTTCTTCCCGCATGCTTTATGAGAAAGAGGGTGCCTGGGACATGACTTCCACTTCATTTGAGGAAACACAAATTATCCTGATAAGTAGAAATATTTTCTAGCAAATAACCTGCTGTTGCAAATTTTTAAAAATAGCCGGGCGCGGTGGCTCACGCCTGTAATCCTAGCACTCTAGAAGGCTGAGGCGGGTGGATTGCTCAAGGTCAGGAGTTCGAAACCAGCCTGAGCAAGAGCGAGACCCCGTCTCTACTATAAATAGAAAGAAATTAATTGGCCAACTAATATATATATAAAATTAGCCGGGCATGGTGGCGCATGCCTGTAGTCCCAGCTACTCGGGAGGCTGAGGCAGCAGGATTGCTTGAGCCCAAGAGTTTGAGGTTGCTGTGAGCTAGGCTGATGCCACGGCACTCACTCTAGCCTGGGCAAAAAGCGAGACTCTGTCTCAAAAAAAAAAATAAAAATAAATAAAAATAAATAAAAAAAAATAAACACAGTTCCATGATATGTTTCGAGTTCAGTGGTTGCAAAAAGAGCTTACAGGTCGATTGTCATCTGGGTACTGGGAAACTCAACATGAGTATTGATTCAGCAATGAGGTTAATTTTTAAAAGGCACTTTTAATTTTTTTGTTAATAAGAAATGAGTTAACTTCATACTAAGGCCATATACAATGTGGAACATACTAAGTGGTAAAGACTGGCATAAAGTGGCAATCTACAGGCGTGTGGTGTCTGCATCTGTTTGCCACCTGGGCCTGTCACCACACCCCACGGAAAGCACCTGGTGACCTTGGCGACTTGATCTGCAGATTGGGGACGACACCTGCCTCTCAGCGTTGCTTGTTCATTTCTGCAACAACATTCCCAGGCACCCTCACGTTCTAGGCGAGCCCCCGGCAGCAGGCGCCTGGCTCCCCAGGCTGGGCCCGGGGCTGGGGGTCCTTACCCCACACCCTGAATGACAGCACGCAGCCACCAGCTCCGAAGACATCCCTCCCTCCTTTCCTCCCTTCCTCCCTCCTGGCTCCCTCTTCCTTCCTCCTTCTCCCTCTCCCTCCTGCTTCATCTCCTCCCTCCCTCCCTCCCTCCCTCCCTCCCTCTTTACTCCACACCTCTGTACGGAGCATCTTGTGGGCACAAGCCAGGGGCAGTGCTCTTGGACTGGTGATGCAAGAGTGAGCACAGTCCCGTCCTCACAGCACTTAACGTGCAAAGCAAGAAGAAAGAGTAAATAAACACACAAGCATTTGAAGTTGAACACAAGTTAATAAAAGCAGGGTAAATGAATAGAGGGTTGAGTCTCAGGTCTTTTCTGTCTTTCCCCTTTTTAAAAGAATCCCCTCTGCTCTCCTACTGATGGGAGGAAGGTGCCCACTGAGCCACCTTCCTCCTATCCCACTAGCCCAGGCCAGGACATCCAGAGGGACGTCCTGAGAGCTCCAAGTGGAAGTGGTGGCCCAAGGGATCAAGTGGAAGTGGTGGCCCAACGGCCCGCCAGCTTGCACACTCAGCTGAGGCCCAGGGAGCATGGCCACTGCCCCCGTCCAGGGCCCACGCAGGCTGGGTGGGCTTGGGTCTGATCAGTACCCACGGCGGAGAGCAGAGAGCAGGAGAGAGTGCGGGCATGGCTGAGAAACAGGCCACACTCCCTTCCACCCCACATGTGGGTGGAGGCGGGTGCCCCGGTGCAGCTGAGGGGCAGGACTATGGAGGTGGGCCCAGCTCCAAAGATGAGTATGGGGCAGTTTCGCAGGGCCTGGGACAGATGCGTGCTGCAGCCTGGCGGGCAGCTTGACCGTGCCAGCTCAGAGGGCAGGCTGGGCCATGGAGGCTGGCACCTGTGGGTGGGCCTCCAGGCTTTGGCTTGTGGAGGGACATCCCCAATGCCCAGGATGGGCCTTCGTCCATGATGCGGGCCTGGCGGAGAGCCAGCTGGGTGGGGGAGCAGCAGTGGAGTCAGGAACGAGGACAGGAGTGGTCCCCCAGCCTGGTCCACCTCGAAGGCAAGCCCAGCTCAGGGCACTCAAGGCAGCTGTCCCGTCCCAGTGGGGCTGGCATGGGGCTGCGGAACCAGTCTGAGGGTCAAACCCACTTCTGCCCCTATTGGCTGGGTGACCTTTGGCGATGCGTCCTAATCTGTAACTTGGGAACAATGACACATGCCTCTCAAGGCTATTTCGAGAATTGGTGAAATCAGAACCTCTAGAGGGAGTGGGCAGAACACGGCCGCTGCTGTGAACAGTGAGTTTACAACGGCCAAGGCACACGGCGGGGGCTGTCCTGCCCTCTGCCATCCTGCCAGGCGAGGCCAGCAGGCGAGGTGCTGCAGATTCTCATCCTGCCCACCTCCCCTGGCCTGTCACAGCTCTAAAGCCCTATCACTAGAGGCCATGAGATTTCAAAGGAGCTTCTTGTCCAGAGCCATGTTGCTCTGTCCATAATTAGCACAAGTTTCCATGAGCTCGGCGAGGGGCCGGAGGCACTGCCCTGTGGGCTGGTTTGTTAGTGTAACACATTCCTGGGGCTTTTGCACCCCCCCCCAGCTATGCCTCTGCAGCCCTCACCCTCCCTGGCCCCTGCCCTCAGTGGCCCCTGGGCCCTCATTAGGGATTAGCGCCCTGGGCCCTGCAGTGCCTTGGCCGTGCACTTGAGGACGGGTGCTCTGCCTGCGCCCCTGAGCTTATCAGTGGTCCTTGAGCAGTGTTTGTGCCGGAGAAATCAAAGCAGGGCTGGGCGGAAGTTATGGACTGTGGGTGTTGTGAGCTAATTAAAGACTCGGGGTCAAGCACCAGGAAGAGGACACAGACTTCTCCCACCGCTGTCCCTTTGCTAATGGGACGTTGACAAGCACAGACTGGGCTGCGGCTGAGAAAACCCATATTGCCAACAGCCTGTGCGAATTTGATAAAGGGTGACAGTGACAGACCTTGCTTAACCAAGCGAGGCGGGGGACGGATTCTCCTTACTGGGCAAGGGCCCTGTCACAGAGGGTGGGGCTGCTAGAGCGGCGGGGAGCACACCCCAGGAGCCGACTGTCGTCCACACCCTCCGCCTCAGAGCCAGAGCGAGGGGCCTGTGGGGGACAGTCTCATGTGGACAGCACCACATTTGTGACCTAGAAGGAACTGGAGGACAGTTCTGAGTGTCTATGTCTCCACCAGTAAAAAACAGATTAAAATTCAAGGACAATTCTGAACAATGGAAAACAGCCAAATCGGCAGGAAAAACCAAACGTGACACTGAGCAGCTTCTCCGCTGTCCTCTGCCCGCCAGGCGCTCCGCCCACCCACTGCGGGCTCCTCGACGGGTGTGAGTGGGGCTGCGGTGCTCTCCCTTGCCCTGGGGTGAGGTAACACCCAGGCGTCCCCATGCTCCCTCCTGCTCCACATCCGCCCCGCTTCCAGCCCCAGACAGGTAGACCTGAGACTCCTCCTGCTGAATCCAAAGTAAAGGCTACGAACATGTGACCTCCAAGGTCAAGATCTGGTGATATAGGTCCTGCCAAGAGAGCTTGGCGTGGCTCTGGCACAGACAGCAATTGTACACTCAGTTCCAAAACTTCCGTGGACCAGTGAAGGGGGTCACATGAGCACAGCCCCACCCCCTTGCCAGGCCAGTGGTGCTGCAACGGCCTCTAGTCAGGACCCCCGAGGTGGCACTCGTCCCCCGGTTCAGAGAGTCAGTCATGCCCCAGGACTGTGTAGGGCCCCACTCAAGGCACCCATGTGGCCCCTCCCCCAGGGGTGCAGGACACTCTTCAGGCCCCCTGCGGACCCCTGGGGGGACAGGGTATTCTAGGAGGCCTGGCTTGGCCTCAAGCCTGCAGGGAGCAGGTGCTCTATGGTGCAATCTGGGGATCCCCGTGGCATCTTTCTGGGCCCCTGCTCCCCCCGGCCATCCACACCCATTGTTGAGCATATTCCTCAACTTTTTATCCCTCAAACCAGCTTTCCCTGACAGAAGGCCTCACACTAAGTACATGCCACTATTTTATAGGACAGGCTCCTCAGACTAAGGCCTGCAGGCAAATCCACCTGCTGTCTATTTTTGCCAGAGAAGTTTTACTGGGACGCAGCTGTGTCTACCCACTTGTGCATCGTCTGCGGCTGCTCTCAGGCTGCGCAGCAGAGTGGGTCATTGCAACAGGTCGTGTGGCCTGCAGACCCTAAAGTATTCACCATAGGACTCTTCACAGAGAAAAACTTGCTTTCTCCTATTCTAGGAGGTTTATAAAAATTTTTCTGGCATGTCCTCATAATGTCCCTGGGCAATAGACCCTGAATTCTCTTTACAGCAAAGCCACTAAGGCCCGGCAAAGGTCAAACAGCTCCTGCAGCTGGGAAGGAAGGGAGGAGGACCTCACATCCTCACCCGCCTGTGCTGAAGACCACGCTCTTGGCATCTGTCATATCTCATCTTTGAAAGAGGAAGTTGAGGGTGAAACATCACCTTGCTCCCGTTGCTGGTGCAGCCAGACCTTCCATGTCTCCCAAACCAGCAGGAAGGCTAGTAACAGATCCCAACTTGTCTCCGTGGAAATCCTGGTTAAAATCAGAAAGCTCATGACCCTATCATTTCCCAAGATCCAAAAAATTACCCACGCAGACAACGGCCTCCTTCCTCTCCTTCCTTGGTTTGCGACATGAAAGTCAATCATCCAGTGATCTGCCTCCTCCTCCCGGGCGTTGCACACTTGGGGCTGAGCGGTGGGTGAGGCTAGACTGATGCCCCACACGGTCCTTTCTGGGACCATCAGGTGTCTCCTCCTGGGCAGTGGAGACACAGGATGGGAAGTCAATTTGAGGCTGCAGAGAAGCTGCCCAAGGCAGCACCTGTGATCACTCAGTGAGGGCCTCTGGAGTCAGGGACTCAACAGACCTCATCTTTAGTCTCTGTAATTTTCCAGAAAGCAGATGAACTGGGTGCTGGTGGCCTCTTGCTCTCCTTGTTGGCTGCCAAGCCTCTGAACCCCTTCCATGCCTGGAGAACTGGCCCTGTGTGTGAGTCCTGTGGGAGGTAGGGCCCAGCCAGCACCACACCATGGAGGGGCAGGCTAGACTCAGCACTGTCCTGCCCCTGTGCCCGCTTGGGTGAGTCACCTAAGCTCTGCCTCCCAGCAGTGAGCTCTGCCAGGCCTGGGGCAGGGGTGCCAGCAGCTGAGCCCCCCCCCCATCCTCCCAGCTGATCTCGGCATCCAAGCCTGCCTCGATTGCTGCCTGGTCTGCAAGGCTGTGCTCCAGGCTTCTCTGCCAACCGCCCCACCTCCTCGATAAACTCATTTACTACTGATGTCGCCCCGTCCACCTCATGCAGAAACGGAGCTTGCAGCTCTTAGGTGGCTTGCCCCAGTGACACAGCTTGTCCCTAGGCAGACTGGGGTCAGGCCCAAGCCCCCCCGCACTGGAAAGCATGCACCTGCCCCACCAGCCCACACTACCACGCATGGAGCAGCACCGTTTGTTCTGGAACCTCAGAAACAGGCCACCTCCACGTGTCCCAATGCCCATCTCCGCTTGGCCCCAGCCAGGGCCCTGCTCATGGATTCTCCCAGGCCCCTGAGGTGACCTCTTGAACTAAGCCTGCCTTCACGGGGAGCACTGCCAAGTCCCTGGAGGGTCAAGTGAGTTCCAAATGGAAGTGGGGTGCTGCATTGGGTGAGGACCAGTGAGGAAGGGAGCAGGTGGGCTGGGAAGGCACAGTCAGCCTGTGGTGGGGTACCACAACATGAGGACACAGGGGGACCCCAGACACCGGAGGGCCGGGAGGGGGGGCTGAGCGGGGAGCTGCGGGAGCAAGCTTGCTGTGACCTGCCATTCTCCCAGAGCAGGACAGGCCGGGTGTGGCCACAGGGTGGGTCCTGCAAGTGTGGCCCGGCGGCCGGCCGAGGCAGAGGGGAGGTGGCCTGGGCACAGCCCGGGAGCTCCCAGCACCATGGCCAGTCGTCAGACAGGGGCCTTCGGGGCTCAGAGACTTGTTTTTATTTTTTAACATGACACAGTTAGTTTCCTGCCCACACCACTCTCTACACAAGTGCAGAGGGCTCGCCTCGCAGTCTCAGGGACACAGGCGTCAAAGGCTCAGTCTCGACACACGCTTCCACAATAGCTTAGGCAGGGAAGACGGAGGCGGCAAGTCACATGGGTGCTCCAGGAATTGACTCGTCACCTTCGTGCACGTGTCGTTGGCCAGAGAAGGTCACATGTCACAGCTAACTTCAAAGAATAGTTTCCTATTTTCACACAATCCTACTACATGCCCCAAAGAAAGAAATGAAACATTTGTATCACCATTGCTGACTGCTACAGTCTAACTGTAGTTCTTTTACAGAGGATCTTTTCTTTCTGACGTTTTTTTTGTTTCTAAATATTTTTAATTGAAATATAATAATTGTACACATTTATGGGGTACATATTGATGCTTTGATACATGTAATGTAGAGTGATCAGATGGGGTAATTAGCAGATCCATCATCTCAAACATTTAGTATTTCTTTTGTGTTGGACACAAAGCTTTTTGAAACTATATGTTATTGTTAACTATAGTCATCCTACAGTGATGCGGAACACTGGAACTTATTCTGCTTCTCTCGCTGTAATTTTGTATCCTTTAACAGAATCCCCCGTGCCTCCCATCCCCACCTCTCCCAGCCTCCAATATCCTCCATCCTGTTTTTTACTTCTATGAGGCCAACATCTTCAGCGTCCACGTGTGAGTTAGGACACAGTGTTTGCCTTTCTCTTCTGGCTTATTTCACTTGACACGACATCCTCCAGCTCCACCCGTGTTGCTGCGAGCGGCAGGGCCTCCCTGTTCACGCTGAACAGTGCCCGTGTGTGCCTGCCACCCGCTCTCACCACTCGCCTGCTGCTGGGCGCTGCGCGGATTCCACGCCGGGCCCTGTGAGCAGCGCCTCTGTGGCCGTGGGGTGCAGGTGCCTCTTCAGTACACTGACTTCCTTTCCTTCGGGCAATCTCCCCGTAGCCGGGTTGCTGGGTGCTGTGGCAGTTGTGTTCGCAGAGTTTTGAGGGGCCCCGTGCTCTTCTCCACAGCGACCGTGCTGGCCTACACTCCCACCCGCAGTGTGTGCGAGGCCCCTTCTCCACATCCTTGCCAGCTTTTGTTATTTTTTTGTCTTTCTGATAATAGTCATCCTGACTGGAGTGAGATGATAACTCGTTGTGGTTTTGATTTGCATTTCTTTGATGATGAGCGGTGTTGAGCACTTTGTATATTTTTTGGCCATTTGTATTCTTGCTCATTTTTAATCGATTGTTCACTTTTTTGTTGTTCAGAGATTTCCTTTCAATGCCTAAAGCTTCGCTCTCTGAGCCTATGGATAGGTCAGGTGTGGACCTTACCTCCTCACCCTGCCTGCTGCACCACGCCCTCCAGCCCTGGCTGCACTGACGCTGGACACTAGGGGGAAGGCCAGACTCCTTGATTCAGGCGCCTGAGGCCCTGCTGTTGCTGTTCCTGGCCAGGTGTCTTTGTCCGTGCAAGTCTACCAGGTGTGTGTCCCTCAGCAGGCGAGTGGCCCTTACCCACTTGGTGTGAGTGTTCGGGAAGTGGAAGGGACATAGGGTTTTGCAGGTGACCACGCCTGCCATGGCAGCACATGGTCAAGTATCTCACACACTGTGCCCAAGGCCACTTGTCTCCTCATGTTACAGGAGGAGACAGGTGGCCTCCTGAATAAGCTGACAGGAAGATTAGAGATCTTGGTCCCCCCAGTAGTAAAGGTGAGTCTGGGGCTCCATCTCAATGAGGGGCTGTCCGAAGCAGGCTTTTATCAGCGAGACTCGCCCAAGACCAGGATGGCAGGGCCACTCCAACCTGCTCTCGCCACCACCAGGAATTGTGAAGTTTTCCACTAATTCCACAGCTCTCCCCTGTTCCTAATCTAAGCATTCAGCTTCACACACACACACACACACACACGCACGCACACGCACGCACACACCCGACCTACATTTAATACACTCAATAATCATCTCTGCTTGAATCGAGGTGCCCATCTGTGATGACTGCTCATGACCACAGAGCCACCCAGCACAGGCCCTTCCTCCATGTGACCCACAGGCCAGCCCCGCTGGAAGGGGCGGTGGGTGGCGGGAGTCATTTCCTCAAGCATTTGATGGAGGCTGGAGGCAGCAGCCAAGCTCTGTGGCGGGCTTCCAGGCAGAAGGTGCAGACACTTGCTCTGGATGAATGACCAGGACCCAATCTTCACCCTTCAAGGACAAAATGGAGCAAGAGCCTGAGAAGTCCAACCTCATGGCACCGTTACGAGCCAACACATGGGAAGGACGAGGTCATGGGGTGGCGTGGCCCCGCCCATGGCAGGTGCTCCTAGCAGTAGCAGCCGCAGCCGCCCCGCCTTATCTCAGGGACATTGTCGTCTGCATTGTCCCTGCCATCAACCTCCCCAAGTTTTCTGTTCGATGTGGTCAGCCGTGCCTGCGAGCCGACAGCCGTGCACAGCCGGGACAGTGACTGGGAGGACAGCAATGAACACAAACCCTCCCTGGGTACCGCAGAGCTGTCATGAGCAGCTAGGCTCTGGGCACCAACCATCCTTGCCCCCTCCTGGAGCGCTGCCAGGCCGCTGAGGTCGAGGCTTGATGAAGACGATGACGGCCACTGCCTGGGCCAGGCGGCGCAGCTGCGCAGCTAATCAGAGCTCTGCTCTCGCCGGGCTGCGTGACTGGCGGCAGGTGCTAAATGCAATTCAAATAAAATGTGCAGCTAGTAAGGACAGTCGGCGAGATGTTACAAGTCCCCTGTCCAAGTTCTCAACAGGAATTCGAAGGCAGTTTGGAGGCCTGAGAAACTGTGACTCAATTTCTTGTTTCCCTTCAAAAACAAGTAAAATGAATTCAAGTTTTACACAGTTTATTTATTCCCACTTTTGTAATTTAAAAGTAAGATGCTGAGGCAACCAGCATGCATGTCCGAGACACCTGTGATGGGCCACAGAACACAGCCCACTGGCCCGGCCCCTCTGGCCTGTCCACACCCTCACCGTGTATCAGCCAGACCTCCGCCAGCACGGCTCGCTGGAGCGGGCGTGGCGGCACTCCCCTGCAGAGTCCGTCAGGGCTCTCGTCTCCTCGGGAGCAGAACTGAGCCCCGGCTCTCCATGGCCTCGCCCTCGCCACTCCCGCCCTCGCCACTCCCGCCCCCTCGTGGCTCCAGTCATGGGACCTTGGAAACTCTCAAGCCTAGCTGGAGGGTCCCCACCGCCTCCAGGTCTTAGCGCCCTCTGCTCCCTACACTGGAGATCTTCCTCCCTCCCTCCTCCCACACTTCTTTCTGTGCCCACCCCTCCCACCCACAGCACCATCCTGACACCACGCTCTCCACGAGCTGCCACCAACATCCCCTGTCTCCTGCCACCACCAAGTCAGGGACTGTGATGCCTGCACCTGCGGGGTCCCATGGGAGACACTGGACATGCCTGGGCCATCCTTTTGTCATGTGCTGTCACTTATTAGCCAGCACGTTCCTCCCAAAGCTCTACGAGTGACTGTGGCTTGGCCAGTGCCCACCCTCTGCATCCTCAAAATAGTCCCAGTTTGTGACTTCATTTCATAAAGAGACCCCATGACCACCACCGAGAGCCAGAGCCACAACAGAAAGGCAGATGAATGCACAGACAATAGAATCAAGTGGAAACCCTCCCCACCACCGTCCAGGGAAGGCCAGCCCAAGCACCTGCTCAGGTTCCATCTGCTGTGAAGTGACACCTGGTGAGGACGGGCTGTTACCTGTCCACCTCACCAATAAATACATGGAACAGTCACCTGGAGAAGCCAGGTGAGTCCTAGAGTCACCTGTCTCAGTACTGAGGGGACCCTCAAGGTCCACTGGACCCAGCTCTTGTAGGGCTGGGGGACCCTCCTGCATTATCCCCGAAGAGGGAGTCCAGCTTCCCAAGACACCCCAGGGGAGGGACTTCTGGCATAAACAACAGGCCTGAGGTCAGAAAGCCCCTCCTAAGTCTTTGCAGACCCCTCCTGTCCCTCTCCTGGAGCTACAAAGCCACCCGATGAAGTGTGGCCCTGGCAGCAGGTGCACCTGCTCTTTTCCCTGCCCCTTCTGGACACTGTTCGAGGCCTGTCTCTTTCCTGCTCAGCCTGCAGAGGGCATTCACGGGGTGAATGAGCAGCACTGAGCAGCACTGAGGAGGCCTCAGCCCCATCCAAGGAGTCCTACCTCTGTGGAAGAAGGCGGCATGGCCCTTGCTGGCCGTAGGCTTCCCTCTTCCCTGCCCAACTCCCTGACTGTGTGAGGGACTCTGCACACAGTGTCCCTATTCTTTTCCATCCTGTCTTCAAGCCAGAGTAAGCCCAGTGAAGCAGAGACCTGAAGGCTGTGCTTCCACGAGGCTCCTGGCCCCGCCCTGGTCTGCTCATCGCTGCTGCTCCGGGGGAGCCCTGCCAGCTCCCCAACATCTGCAGCCCAACTCCCTGGCACCAGACTGCATCTCAGTCTAGAAGTTCTGCAGGCAGCTCAAGCACAGGTCCCAAACTGAACTCAGTATAGAATTCTCCAAACTCATTCCTCCTCCCACTCCTGCTCCAAAGAATGACATCACCGCCAGCCCATGTCCACATCAGAAACCTGGGACTCATTTAAGGCATCTCCCGGCCTGGTCTCCACCAGCCATCAGCAGGCGCTGTGGCTGCGTGGGCCTGACATGTCCCAGCTCCAGCCCGCTGCCCGTCGCTTCCCTCATTTAGCCCTCGCTGGTCTCTCTGGTTCACAGCTGGCTCCTTCCAGGCCACCCCTGACACAGGTCTGAGATGGGCTCTCGAAAGGTCCGACATGATCGTGTCATTCCAGTGCTAAATCTTCAATGTCTCCCGTGAGTTTCAAGGGAAGCTGGAAGTTCATGCCACCGTGTGCGAGGCCCTCACAGCCTGGCTCACGCCCGCGCTCCTATCTAGCCACCATTCCCACCTGCCTACTCACCTTCTCTGTGACCCTCAGATTCAGACCCCTGTCCTCTGGCTCCAGCCTGAAGGGCAGCGGCCCCCAGCCTGAGTGTGCCCCAGGATTGGCTGTGGGGCCTGCTGAGGCACGGAGTGCTGGGCCCCCTGCAGCATCTCTGATGCGTAAGTCCGGACTGGGGCCTGAGAACTTGCATTTCCAATGGCAAATTCTCAAGGGTGCTGCTGCTGCTAATCCAGCAGCCACACTCCAGGAGCTGCCGTGACTGTGCTTCAATAAGCACCAGAGAGAACTCAAACCTGCCAGCCGAGCGAACAAACGGATGAGCAAGTGCACGAGCGGCATACTCTGTCCACCAAGTTTCGCAGCCAGTCCTTAGAACCCTGTTGATCAGTTCTCATGCATATAAGTGAACTCGGGTGGAATTTATGCATGAGTTAGAGGAGACAAAGCTACACCCTGCCTTTAACATAGTCTGAGCTTCTCTCCGTGGCCGGTCCCACTGTGCGCCTGGGGGACCGGCATCTACCCCAGGAGCAGAGGTGAGAATTGGAGGGCCTGGGCCCAGGACCTCGGGACACGTTTCCATTACATCATTTGGATTTCTTTATAGACTGGAGAGTTTACAACATCATCAAAATACATGTTTTTGTGACTCTCCAACAGCCCTGATTCCCGCTACCATGTCCTGTTCCCAGGCCACCGCTAAGCACAGTGGACACGTGCCAGCAAGCGTCTGAGCTCTCAAATGCACACAGCATGTCCCTTCTCATGGGAGTGGGGGCTGGAAAACGGAAAACAGGGTGTGGAAGGCCTGGAAAACACAGCTCTGCCAGGCTGCTGGAGCCGGGATCGGTGTGGGACAGCCTCCACCAGCCAAGCCGTAACCGTGGAGACTCCACGTGTTTCCAGAGTCATGATCGGCACAGCGAGGCCCGTGCCCAGCACAGCCGTGCTGGCTGCCACCCACCCTGCTCCAGCCACCGCCAGGCAGAGCCGGGGCTGCTCCGCTCGGTCTCGGACTCTGGTCAGGACTCGCTGCAGCCGCAGCTTCACCCCACCCTCCTGCGTCTGGCCTGGCCGCCGTGCGATCCACGTCCGGGGAAAGCCAGTCTGTGGTGACACGGCCTCCCCTTGAGACCCGCCAGGTGGCAACGGGGACTCCCAGCCCTTTTCCAAAGAGGGATTCTCCCCATGTCCTTGAGATGCATTTCTCTCTGGCGGGGGCTGTCACAGGCTGAATTGTGTCCCCCAGATGCAAGCGTTGAAATCCCAACCCCTGGAACCTCAGAATGTGCCTGTTTGGAGGCCGGTCTTCACTGAGGTGATAAAGCTAAAACGAGGCCATCAGGTAGGCCCTAACCCAGCATGACTGTGCTGCTGCCCAGGAGGGAGGACACCGACACGCAGGGAGGGAGGACCACGTGAGGACACGGAGAAGGCGGCCACCTGCAAGCCAGGGACAGAGACTCAGGAGAAACGCACCCTGCCACGCCCGAGCAGACCACACGGCGCTCAGGCCGCTGGCCGGCGCAGCCTTCTGCCAGGGCGCGCCAGGCTGAGCGTGCCTGTGAAGGGCGCCGGGCCGAGGTCCAGGGCTGTCCCTGCGGCCCGTGCCCTCCCCTCACTGGGCAGGATCCTCAGCTCTGTCCCTCCGAGGGCTCAGCCCAGCCCTTGCTCTTGAAATGCAGGCGTGTTCGCCAGGAGAGGCCTTTCTTCCAGGCGGCCCGCCCTGCCTGAGCCCCGGGGGCCAGAGCCGCCCGCGCCGCCACCCAGCACCGCCCAGGTGCCGCGGCCACCCAGTCACCACGAGCGCCCTTTCCTCTCTGCCTGGGTGTCAGCCTCCCCCAGGGGTGCCCTTGCCCTTCCCACTCCTTCCACAGGGCCCCGCAGGCCGCCCCGCCTCTGGGTAGGACCGGGACCGTGCACCGTGAGCCGGAGACATCGGCAAGTGGGGAGAAGGGGGAGGTTAGAGAAGGGCTGACAGCAATTCTCTGACACCAACGGAGGACCCCACAATTCACTCCAATTCGGACACTAACTGCCCAGTTAGTGCGGACCCCACAAGTGAAAGGCTCTGCCCTTCAAGACAGCCCCACTTCAGATGCCAGCCACAAATCTCAGAGCCCCCAGGCTACCTGCCCCTCTGCCCAGCAAACCACGTATTTGGGGGTTCACGCCCCCCAGGTTTGATGATTTGCTAGAACAGCTGACAGAACTCAGGGAAAGGCTGTCATTACAGCTTATGAAGGACACAGACGAGCAGCAGACGGAGAGGGACCCGGGCTGGGCACGGGCAGCACCGAGCCTCCACGCCTGCCGCCCACCGGGAGCTCCTCCGCCAGGAAGCTCCGTGAGCCTCCTCAGGTCAGGGGTTTTCCTGGGGCTCGTCACACCAGCGTGACTAAGTCGCTGGCCACAAGAGGGAGGTCAGAGGTGGGCGGGGCTGGAGGTCCCAACCCTCTCATCAAGTGCCAAGTGCTCCGTCTCCCTGATGACCACCCTGTCCCAGTCCACGTGGCCACCATGACAAAGTGCCATAGGCCGCGTGGCTTAGAAACCACAGAGAGTGATTTCTCGCAGTTCTGGAGGCTCGGGTCCCAGACCAGATGCAGCCTGGCCGGCTCTGGGGGGGACCTCCCCCAGGCTGCGGACAGCCGACTTCTCCTGGGCAGGAAGAGGGCGCGAGCTCTCTGGGGCCCTTTTGTAAGGACACTAATTCCATCCATGAGGGCTCCACCCTCATGACCTAAATTAACTCCCGGAGGCCCCACCGCCTAATCCCATCACGTTGGGGACTAAGATTTCAGCCTCTGAATTTGGGAGGGAGGGACGGAAAACTTCCATCCACCGCACCCCCCTTCCAAAGTGACCTTCAGGGCTCCCGGGTCCGGGGCGCCCTCGCATGCAGACGGCCCGTGGCAACTGCGCAGACGCAGAGCAGGAGAGCCCGCCCTGTCCCGCGTGGGCAGCCAGGCTGCTGGCCGCTGGAGGGGCAGAGGCTGCTGGCACTCCAGGGCCCCACCATATCTGCTAAGTGACAGGGAGCTGTGGAAGCAGCAATGGCACCGTGAAGAACGGCCACTTTGCCGTCCACATGAGTGTCACTCCTGGTGGGAGCACAGAGTGCAGCTTCAGGGAAGCTGCTCCCCAAGTGTGCGGGAGGCAGCATAGGCGGAGTGGGTGGAGGGGAGGACCCCATAGTCTCGGACCTGCAGCCAGGCACGCACGACTCGGTGAGTGAGTGGCGGGGTGGGCAGAGCAGGGTCCAGCCTTCCTGCCTGGGCCGGGCCAGCGGCCTGGGGAACGCCGTGCGGAGGCCGGCAGGCGGCTGGGTGTGGCTGCTTTTCTGTGACAGGCTGAGGACGAGGGAGCGGAGACTGAGCAGCCACTGCACGCGAGGACACCGGTGTCTGGGGCTAGAGTCAGGGCTAGAGGCACAGATGTAGGGGCAGCCACGCTGGGGCAGCCACGAGGGCTGCCAGGGCCTCTGCTGAGTCCCCGCGCACGCCCGGCCCGGCTCTCCCCCGCGCCCTGGGCACAGCCCCCCGGGCAGGAACAGGGAGGCTCACAGTCCCCAGGCCTGGCGGTGCGCGGCGGCACCGTCCCTGTGCGGCCTTGCCGGGCAGGGCCGCTCTGCCAGCAGGTTTCTCTAAGGGTTCAGCGTGGCCACCCCGAGAAGCAGCAGGCTCACAGGCAGGTGCGCCGCTCTGGCTGGGTGGGTGCTGGCTAGCCCCACCCCCCTCGATCGGGCCATGTTTGGTGACCTCGGGGAACGCGGGTGAGATCTAGGATTCCTGGCTATGGGGACTGATGTCATGCTCTTCTGACTGGGTGACTGCAGGGCCTTCCAGAAGTGCAGGGTGACAAGCCTGCCACCCTCAGTCCCATCAACCCCTCCCAAGATCTTCCTTCCTCCCTGCTCCAGTGCCCTGCACCTGAGGTTGGCCCTGGCGTGCCCGCTGGGGAGGCCCTTGCCCTCCTCCCAGGGCTGAGGCCCAGCCTCCTCCCAGCAGGGCACGTTCAGAGTTGTTAACTTGAGCACTTTGGGTGCCCAGGGGGCAGTTGTGGAGCCAGGCTAGGCAGCTTCAGGCCAACCCCATGACCATGTGTAGCCTCAGTTCCCTTCTCTGTGAAGACAGGCAGGGGCAGAGGAGCCGACAGACCTCCATGCCCTTCCATGGAAAGCCAAAGGGATCCCAGGCCTCCGCCCAGCCTGGACGGCTCTCCAGGGCCAGTTACAGGGATTTGGCCCAGAGGAGGTGAGGGCCAGAACCCGGCCTGTCCAGCGGCAACAGACTGGTTTCCCTGCAAGGCCAGGCAGGAGTGGGAAAGAGCTGAGCAGGGGCCTGTGGGGGCTCGGCCACCTCTCACAAGGGGGCAGCCACTGACTGCATCTGTGGCCTTCAGGCTGCGACCTCATGTGCACAGGGTCTGACCACGCCAGCCCTGCTCACGCCACTCTGGGCTCACAAAGCCCTGCAGCCCCTGCCCTCCAGACAGGGCAAGGAGCAGAGGCCCGACTGCAGAAGCCCCTCTCCATCTGACTCCAGTCTTCCCTCTGTCCCTGGTCCCTGAAGCACCCACAAGTCCCCTGCTCCTTGCACCCTCCTCTGCCAAGCTCCCCAGACTCTCCTGAGGGCAGGGCCCAGGCAGTGGCTATGGAAGAGGGCAGGCTCTAGGGCCCAGGCCCAGCTCCCTCCACCTCCTGGCTGTGTGACCCTGGGCAGTTGCCTAAGCTCTCTGAGCCTGTGTTTTCTCACTTGACAGGTAGTTGTGAAGATCCAAAGTGCCAATGCGTGTAAAGTACTTTGCAAAGGAAGCCTTCCTTTCCTTCCCAAGGTGAACACGAGTGCAGCCGTGGGCAGCGGAAGGCACGTGCAATATTAAGCTTGTGCTCAATTAGGATGGGGTCTGACAGCAGCAGTTTCATCTGTTGACCGTGAACTTCTGGCCCAGAGCAGAGCAGGGGCACAGGCCCAGCAGCGGAGCATGTGTGTGGGGAGTCCCCACGTGGCAGCCACACAGGCAGGTAGCGCCACCTCGTGGACACGCCTAGCACTGTGACTCAGGATGCTGGATGACAGTGACACCTGCCCCCACGAAGGCACAGCACACCGCAGGCGCTAGCACACCCACCGCACCAGATGTCTCCCAGCCTCCTCCCCTTTGGAGCTGGCCACCAGCAGCCACAAAGCCCGCTCCCTTTCTCTTTCCCAAAGCTGATTTGGGCTGCGCGGGGACAGCCAGACTGTCTGAAACGGGGGAGGTTTGCCAAGGGCAGGCGAGTGCAAACCAGGCTCCAAGCCCAAGGTGCCACACAGAAAGGTGAAGGGCCTCGCTTGCGCCCACTGGGCCAGCACGAGACTCCGGCCCCAGCTGGCGGCTGGGCGACTTGCTTCCTGCGAGCTCCATGAGCTACTCCACTTTTAACACGTCTGTCTGATCACCTTCCTTCTGGAACTGACGTTTTACCTGAAATGGAATCATGCTGGCTCCTAATCTACTTAGAGTCCCAAGATGGTTTTCTAAGTGACACCAGAACCCCTATTCTCAGCAGCTATTGTCAAACCCCCACCCTCCTCCGCCTCCTCCAGGCAGTGGAGTGTGTGTGTATGTGTGTGTGTGTATGGCATTTGTGTGTATGCATGAGTGTGTGGTGCTGTTGTGTGTGAGATTGTGTGTACATATGTGTATGTGAGGGGTATGTGTGTGTACAGGTGTCTATCTACCTGTGTGTGTACAGGTGTGTGAGTGTGGCATATTTGTGTGTTTATGTATATATGTGTGTGTATGTATGAGTGGTGTGTCTGCATATGTGTGCATGTGTATATGCATGTGTGCATGTGGTGTGTGTATGTTTTTGTGTGTGTGTGGGTACATGTGTATATGTGATGTGGTATGTGTGGTGTGTATGAATGTGGAGCAGTTGTGTGCTTATGTGTGTATGTGAGACTGTGTGTACATGTGTGTATGTTGTGTGTAGCATGTGAGGGGTGTATGTATAGGTGTATGCGTGCATGTTTGTGAGTGCAGTATGTTTATATGTTTATAGGCATGTATGCAGGTATGTAGTGTATTTGTGTGCTTGTGTGTGTGCATGTGTGTATGTGGTGCACATTTAGTGTGTGCACTGTGTGTATGTGCTTTGGAATGTGTGTGCACATGTGTACGTGTGTGTTAGTGTGTGGGTGCGTGTGTGTATGCCATGTGTGAGGTGGCGTGCGGAACGTGTAGTGTGCATGGTGCATGGGGTGTGCGGCACAGACACACACTCAGAGAGAGACAGCGCGTCCCGGTTCTGCGCTTGGAGTCTGGGCATGCCCCTCCTGGTACCCACGCTCTCGTGGACCCCACACCTAGTGCCTGGTTTCTAAGGAGCAGAATATAGCACAAGTCACAGGATACCCCTGCCAAGATCAGCTTACAGGAAAGGCCCGGGTGGTGCTGTGTGCCCTCTCCTGCCTTCTTGCCCTGCAGGGAGCCCAGTGCGTGCGGTGGCCTGGAGAGCCCATGTGGCAGGGAACCGGGATGGGCCTCACCAGCAGAGATGACCGGATCTCACCAGCAACCACTGGAGCGAGCTTGGAAGCGGACCCTCCCCTGGAGATGGCAGCAGCCCCAGCCGACGATGGGCCTTTCCTTCGCCTTTCTGAGCCCCGTCTCCCTGCTCTAAAACAGGGCGTGGGTCATAGGTCATGCCTACCACAGTGCTTGACAGCAAAGAGGCAACAACAGTTCCCTTTTTCCCTTCCGCACTGAGAGGCAGGCTTGGCGCTGCACACCCAAACAGCTCTGTTCCTGGCTGGCAGCTGGCGGAGAGCCCACCCCTCCCCAGCCAGGCGGCTGGAGGACCAGGGCCCCAGCAGCAGGCTGGAGAGCAGATCTGGCCATCAGCTCGGGCCTCCCTCCACCCAAGCCAGGCTGGGGAGCAGCCTGCATTCCCAGCTATGGGAGCGCCTCCATCTCTGGCCTCACCGGTGGGAATGGGCCCTTCTTGGGACACACTCAGTCAGCCACCGGGAGCTGTCTAGACCACGCTCTGACAGTCCCAGTGGAACCTGAGTTCCGCCTTTGCCATGGTGAGCCCAGGAGGAGGCACCCAGCCATCACCCACCTCTGTGGGGGGACACACCTGGCTATCCCCCATTTCCCCAGCTTTGCCCCAGGCAACCCCAAGTCTTCTATCTCCTGGCCAAAGGGTGGGAGGCAGTCTCTCTGCTCCCAGCTCCCTCCCCTGCTGCTGCTTGAGCTGCAGGCCCCTGAGTAGGGCCAGGACTCGACTCTCCAGGACAGGCGCTGGGAGCAGCATTTCCTTCCCCAGGGAGCCTGGCCAAGTCCCTCTGCTGTCCTGATGCGGAAAATGTCGGGCGCTGGGACGCGGCTGCTAGCCGCCTCCCTGTCGCTCTGCATCTCTGCGGGCCAGCGCTGTGTGTGGCCGGTTGGAGGGCACGCTGCTGGGGCCAGGCCCCAAGGTAGAGCCTCCTGGGGCCCCGAGTGCTGGAATGCCCCCGGGCCCATGTGCTTCTGGGCCCTGCGCGCTGACGTCCGCTGTCCAGGCTGTGCTGGGCTCGGCAGCCTCCTGGCATCCAGCTGCGCTGGTCACATGATCCTGATTGGGTAATTTTTGAATCCTACTGTTGCTGATTGGATGTTAAAGCTTATTGCTGATTGGATGTTAAAGCTTGTAGTTGATTGGATGCTTTTTGAGCCCTACCAAGGGTATAAAAGCAGGAGGAGAAAAAGGAAGGGGGTGAGAAGGTCAGAAGACAGGAAGAGAGCTTTAATACTAAGTATGCTGAGCTCTGCCAGAGGAATAAAGGCTGTTCTCCGACTCTGTGTGCCGCTTGGTTCTTTCCCCGGTCAAGAGCTATAACACTAGCTGTATACCTGCTGCAACAGTCCCTCAGGACAGGTGCGTTGGCCACCGGCTCTGCAAAAGTACAGAGAATTCACCTCTGAGACCCTCCACATGTTGTTATCTTGGGTGATCCACCCTGTAACACCCCTGGGAAGGTGTTTTTCCTATTTTCTAAATGAGAAAAGTAGAATGTTAAGGGTCAGAGTCTTTGGCAAGGTCATGTAGCAAGGGTGGCCGTTCTTAAACATCACCCTGGGTTTCTGTGACTCTTTCCACTGAGAATGGGATTTATGCCCTCTCTCCTCCAGCCTGGGCTCAGTGGCTGCTCAGAACCTAGCAGGGGTGGTGCTGGGCCCACTTTGGGCTCAGGCTATAAGAACCCAACAGCTCCACCCCCATCTCTTGGGATGTTGCTCTGGGACCTGAACACCCTTCTACAAGGACGCCCTCCTGGTCCGTGCAGAGGCCCCCAGCCCTCAGCTCCAGCTCAGCTCCCTGCTGCCAGCCAGCCATACAGTGAGCCCCTCTACGTGGCCCTCCAGCCCCGTCCAGCTGCCCGCTGACACCGTGTGGAGCAGAGACCAGCCGTCTCCACTAAGCCCCACCCACACTGCATTTCATGAGCTAAATAAATGTTGTGTAAACTGCTAGGTTTGGGGGTAATTTTAAGTAACGGATATAGCAAGAAGGGCCAACACAGCTCAGCTGACATCAAAGTCCACCCTCCTTTTTATTCCCAGCATGGCTGCCACCCTCACTGCCACTGCTTTAGTCTGGGGAGCTTATTAAGGGGAACAGAGAAGCCCTGAAAAGACCCTTAGACTGAGCTCTCCACCTCACCAGGGCCAGCCCCCACCAGGAAACTGCTCCCAGGCACGCCCTCACTGCACATCATCCTCAGCCCTGTGGCAGGGCAGAATTCTCAGACGACTCCTCATGCCCCTTGTCCTTGCATAATCTTCTTCATAAGAGTAAAATTTGTGACTATGATAAACTGTCACTATGACAATCATATTACTGATTTGGCAAAAGGACTTTGCAAATGTTATTAAGGTTACTAACCAGTTGAACTTAAAGGAGACGCCCCCTCCCCCCACCGAGGGCCTAACCTAATCATAGGAGACCTTTAAAAACAGGGCATTTTCTCTTGCGGTGTGAAACAAGATAGTCAGGAATTTGCAGTGTGAGGGGCTTGGCCACTACGGGTGTTCTTTACTGAGATGAAGGGGCCATGTGGCCAGGACCTGGAAGCAGCATTTAGGACTGGAGTGGCCCCGAGATATCAGCCAAAAAGAAAATGGGTGCCCCATTCCAGCAACTACAAGGACCCAAACTCTGCCCAGAGCCTGAGCAAGCTTGGAAGCAGGTTTGTCCCCAGAGCCCCAGATGAGAGCACGGCCCAGTGCACTTTGATCTCAGGCTGCGGGAGCCTAAGTAGGTGGCCCGGCTGAGCCCGAGAGACCTCTGACCCACAGAACTGTGAGAGGACAAATGAGTGTTGTTCTAAGTAGCTCACTTTGTAATTTGTTACACAGTAATAACAAAATTGATAGAACCCCATTCTTTTTGTTTCCAGATTCTTCCTTCTCCAAAAGTATCCTTTCATTTTTGTAGATATCCTAAATGGGGTGCAGTGTAGGCCCTCAAGCAATGGCTGGGGTGTGGGTCTGCAGCCTTGGCCAGGGCTCCTGGGCCAGCCCTTGGGAGGAAGGGGTTCTGCCGGTCAGAGGGGCCGGGGTTGGGCCCAGAATGGAACGCCTTAGTGGCCATCCACCGGGCTCCACGGCCTGGCAGAGACAGCACGGGTGGGCTGAGCCTGTGGGTACAGGGCACGGGCTCCAATTATCAAGCCCCTGTTAGGGTGACTAAGCCCAGCCCTAATTTGCTAGACCCTGATGACCTGGACTCTCCCAGTTCCTCATTTCCAGGACAACAACAGCACCGTCTGTTCACAGCAGACTGTCCTCCTGAAGGACAGGTCCCAGACACCTCATACACAGCAGTCTGCCCTCTGCCGCCCCGGCTCCTCACTCACCCCAACCCAGCCTGGCTCTCAGAACAGCCCCGCACACCGGGGTGCAGATGGGGCTTCCTGCACCCGAGCCCTCCCGCCCGCTCCTCCCCCGTTCCTGGCCACACTCAGGAGGCAGGCGACACTACAGTCCCACATTGCACAGGAGAACCCCAAGCTCAGAGCCCTCAGCACAGAGCGTGGGCTTCAAATGCAGACCCAGAGTCTTCAAGTCACTGCATGTCTCCACAGGTGCCTTTTGGTTTACAAGGACAATGGTTTTGTCTTCTATCGCCACTAAACCTGTCCCCTTCAGCAGGATGCTCCAGCCTACATATACAGCAGACTATTAAGAAAACTGGTCTGATAAGTCCAAGCTTGAAGACGATTCTCCATGTCCTTACTATTTGTCTTACCTATATGTTTTTTTAGCTTATGTAGAAGTAAATGAAAATCTCCTATTATGGTTATAGTTTTGCAATATCTTAAGACTGTCATGTTTTCTTTATGCATGTTGAGACAATACTGTTTTGATATCCTGGAGCTCCACTGTCCAGGGCATGCAGCTCATAACGACAGGCTGTTCCGTCTGTCCCACACTATTCCTAGAATGCCTTTGCCTTACATTCTGTTTTATCTGCTTTTAGTATTGCTTTATTGTCATTATTTTGGTTTGTATTTTCCTGATATATTTTTTCTACCTCCTGATTTTTCTGTGCAGTGTTGTTTTAGTTGTGTCACTTGTAAGCAGCATATATTGTAGATGGATTCTTAAAATTTGAATCTGATGATATCTGTCTTTTAATAGACAAATGCATTTGTTTACTTTTTTGTTGAGTACTCAGATTTCTACTTCAGTTATTTTATGGATTCTATTTTCCATAATTTTTCACTATTTTCCTTGCTTTTTTTCTCTCTCTTTTTTTCTGGCCTAGTGAATTTTTGCTTCTCTTATAGTTTTGAACTCACACATTATTTTTCTGCTCTTGTAGTCAGCACCCTCACCTTTGCAATCTACATCCTGGACTTAACCTTTTTCTCTGAGAAAACCTAAATTATTCATTACTATCCCTTTCTAGGACAACGGGGACCTTGCCAGACTTTAATCCCCTAATCACTCTTCTCCTCAGTGTGCTATTTTTATCTGAAGTCAGCTTTACCTCGTACCTTCAGATGTCAAACACTGCTTTCAGTTTTCTCAGTCAGGAGTTGATTCCAGCACGCCACAGGTTGTGGCGCCTCGCGCCCCCGCGCGCCCCCGGCGCCCCCTAGGCCCCGCACTCCCCCGCGTGCCCCGTGCCCCCCTTATCCCCTGCGCCCCCCGACCCCGCCCCCGCCGCGCGCCCCGTGCCCCCCTTATCCCCTGCGCACCCCAGACCCCGCCCCCGCCGCGCGCCCCGTGCCCCCCTTATCCCCTGCGCCCCCCGACCCCGCCCCCGCCGCGCGCCCCGTGCCCCCCTTATCCCCTGCGCACCCCAGACCCCGCCCCCGCCGCGCGCCCCGTGCTCCCCGCATCCCCTGCGCACCCCGCGCCCTCCGGACCCCGCCCCATGCCCCCCTTATCCCCTGCGCACCCCGGACCCCGCCCCCGCCGCGCGCCCCGTGCCCCCCGCATCCCCTGCGCCCCCCGCGCCCCCCGGACCCCGCCCCGTGCCCCCCCCGCATCCCCTGCGCACCCCGGACCCCGCCCCCGCCGCGCGCCCCGTGCCCCCTGCATCCCCTGCGCCCCCCGCGCCCCCCGGACCCCGCCCCGTGCCCCCTGCATCCCCTGCGCCCCCCGCGCCCCCGCAGGCCCTCTGCGCCTTTTGCCCTCTGCGCGCCCCGAAGATCCCCGCCCGCCCCCGCGCCCCCTGAGCTCCCACGCCCCTCACGCCCCCGGATCCCCGCCCGCCCCCGCGCCTGCTCTGTGGGGGCGTCCCTGCAAAAGCGGCTCAGGCGGGTGAATGGGCCTCCACAGTCTCATTAACTGACAAGGTCCCCCAAAACGCGGTCAGATTGCAGGCACCGCGACATGGTGACTGAGAACAACTGCGAACTACACACCATTCACTGCTCACTCCTTGGCTCACAGATCACGACCAGAGATTCAGGTTCCCTTCCCAGGTCCGCAGCTGCTGTTCCTCGCCCCTGTTCCTCGCCCCTGCAGCCCTGCGCAGGGCGCCAGCCCCTCGTCTCCTGGCCATATCTTACAGAACGGAATGTTTTAAAAAAGGGAATTGCCTAAGAAAATATAAAACATGTGGCAGAGAAATGAAAAGCGGGCCTGGCGCGGTGGCACACGCCTGTAATCCTAGCACTCTGGGAGGCCAAGGCGGGCGGATTGCTCCAGGTCAGGAGTTCGAAACCAGCCTGAGCAAGAGTGAGACCCCATCTCTACTATAAATAGAAAGAAATTAATTGGCCAACTAATACATATACAACAAATTTGCCAGGCATGGTGTAGCATGCCAGTAGTCCCAGCTACTCCGGAGACTGAGGCAGGAGGATTGCTTGAGTCCGGGAGTTTGAGGTTGCTGTGAGCGAGGCTGATGCCATGGCGCTCACTCTAGCCTGGGCAACAAAGAGAGACTCTGTCTCAAAAAAAAAAAAAAAAAAAAGAACTGGAAGCTGAGACCACCGGAGCAGCCTGGAGAACAGCGGCAAGGGTAGGTGGATAACTCACCTTTCCCCTCCCCTGCATTTGGGACTGCTGGTGGGCTCCCCAGCGGGTGGAGAGACCTGCGGACACCAGCCCAGAGACGGCCGCCGCCAGCTAGCGGTGAGCCTTTAGCAGACGCAGCACCAGACTCCCAACTCCCTTGGGGCACCTTCATGTGCACATTCCCGAGCCTCGCGGCAGGCACCATATTGCCTCCTCCTCCCCTCCACCGACCCTACCTGTGGCTGCCCAGAGAGACCATACAGCCACCAGCCAGAGGCACCTCCAGGGAACGGGACCTTCCCTTTTGGGACCCTACAGCTGACTCAGGGGAACTCAGACTGTGAGCTCCCTACCCGCCCGCCCTCCCAGGTACTGCTGGCACGGTGTTCCCAGGAGAACAGTGCAGACTCAGAGGCTGAGAGACATAGACCCAGCTTGGGCTTCCTGTGGGTGAATTGAGACCGGAACTCCTCTCCCTGGCGGGGATACAGTTTGAACTCTGGGACCCAGAGGTTGGACCTGCAGACCAGATCCCGTGCACCAAGGGCTAGCATTGCCTGGGGCACAGAAGGAATATACGTGAACAGCCTACTGAGGTGTGTGTGCCTCCAGGGACAGATCAGCGTCCTAGAGGGCAACCCTCCTCCCAGGAGGAGGCCGTGCGCCCAGCCCAGGTGGCGTTCATGTGCAGGGAACCTCCCTGCTGGCATCACAGTCCAGGGAGGCCTGGTGGCCTGTGGTCTGGCCTGCTGGCAGAGGCCCAGGAGTAGCTGCAGAGTTGGGGAGGGTGGAAAGAAGCAAGGCCCGCTCCAGACTGTGGGTCTCAGACAGCCCCACCCCCACACGCAGACTTTCTGACTGAGCGGGACCATTCCAGCCCCGCCCTGACAGCTTTTCCTGGAAACAGAGGACAGAACTTTGACCCCTGCTAACGGCATTGGTGGTGCCTGAGAGCAGGCTTACCCAACCCAGCTCCGACCAGAACAAGAGCTGATAACAGGACACAAAAACAACAGCATAGCCTGTTCCTCCAAGCAAACGCCACCTACTGACAGGTACAACATCCTGCACAGCCTTTTCACGGCACCCACTGACTCATAATACAGGGAATGGTCCAATCTCACCCACAGACACCACCTAATGCCTCAGAAACTAAAGAAGGGGTGTGAATACCCAAACAAAAACCTAAAGGAAAGAAACAACAACTGATCGACATGGGAAGAAATCAGCGAAGGAACTCAGGAAATATGAAGAACCAAACGGAAAACACACCCCCAAAGAGGAGCACCGGCCCCCTAGAAACGGACACCAACCAAAATCAGGCAACCAATATGACAGAAGAGGAATTTCGTATGTGGATCATAAGAACACTCACCGAGCTGCAACAACATCTCAATAACCAACACAAAGAAACCACAAAAAGCCTCCAGGACCTAGAAGAAAAGTTCACTAAAGAAATAGACACAATGAAGAAAAGTGTAACTGAACTCCTGGAAATGAAGAATCAATTCAGGGAACTATGAAATACAGTGGAAAGTCTCAAGAACAGGGTAGATCAAACAGAAGAAAGAATCTCAGAGATTGAAGACAACACCCTCCAACTAAATACAACTGTCACAGAGATAGAGCAGAGAAACAAGAGAAAATAGCAAAGCCTACAAGAGATGTGGGATTATGTGAAGAAACCTAATGTGAGGGTCATAGGGTTATCAGAAGGGGAAGAGGACAACACCCAAGGGTTGGACAAGCTATTTGAAGATATAATAGAGGAAAATTTCCCAGGCCTTGCTCAAAATCTCGATATACAAGTTCAAGAAGCTCAGAGGACCCCTGGGAGATTCAATGGAAACAGGAAGATGTCACGACATGCAGTCATCAGACTGACCAAAATATCAACTAAAGAGGCCTTTCTAAGAGCTGTAAGACAAAAGAAGCAAGTGACATACAAGGGAAAGCCAATTCAATAACACCAGACTTCTCTAATGAGACTTTACAAGCAAGGAGAGACTGGGGCCCCATTCTCACTCTTCTGAAACAAAACAATGCCCAGCCTAGAATCTTATTCCCTGCAAAACTAAGCTTCATATATGAAGGAGAAATAAAGACATTCTCAGACAAGCAAAGTCTCAGAGAATTCACCAAGACAAGACCAGCCCTATAAGAAGTACTCAAAACAGTGTTATGTACAGAACACCATAATAAAAACTCACGAATATAAAAACAATCAAAACCCAAAGATATTAAAGACCAGATATTACAATGGCTCAAGAGAGAAATCATAGCAACAACATCCAATCCATCAGAATGAACAGTAATCTACCTTACCTATCAGTTCTCTCAATAAATGTGAATGGCTTAAACTCTCCACTCAAGAGACATAGGCTGGCTGAAAGGATAAGAAAATACAGGCCAAGTATATGCTGTCTTCAGGAAACACATCTAACCTGCAAGGATGCATATAGACTAAAAATAAAAGGGTGGAGATCAGTATTCCAGGCAAGTGGAAGCCAAAAGAAGGCTGGTGTGGCAGTTCTAATTTCAGACGATTTAGTTTTTAAACCAACAAAAGTAGTGAAAGACAAAGAGGGTCATTATATAATGGTGAAGGGCACACTTCAACAAGAAGAGAGAACAATTTTAAATATATATGCACCCAACTTAGGTGCACCCAGTTTTATAAAGCAAATCTTACTGGATCTAAGCAAATGGATTAATAGCAACTCCATAATGACCGGAGATTTCAACACCCCACCGACGGCACAAGAAAGATCCTCCAAACAGAAAATTAATAAAGAAATAATGAACTTAAACAAAATGTTGGAACAACTGGGTCTGACTGACATCTACAGGACATTCTACCCAAAATCCACGGAATAGACGTTCTTCTCATCAGCTCACGGGACATTCTCTAAGATTGACCATATCCTAGGACACAAAGTAAATCTCAAGAAATTTAAAAAAATAGAAATAATACCATGTACCTTCTCAGACCACAGTGGAATAAAAGTATAAATCAACCCTAACAGAAACACACATTTCTACACAAAAACGTGGAAATTAAACAACCTCCTACTAAATGATTACTTCATAAATGAAGAAATCAAGATGGAAATTAAAAAATTCTATACTCCTACACTGCTTGTGGGACTGCAAACTAGTTCAACCTCTGTGGAAAGCAATATGGAGATACCTTAAAGCGATACAAGTGAATCTACCATTTGATCCAGCAATCCCATTGCTGGGCATCTACCCAAAAGATCCAATGACACTCTACAAAAAAGACACCTGCACTCGAATGTTTATAGCAGCACAATTCATAATTGCAAGGCTGTGGAAACAGCCCAAGTGCCCATCAATCCAAGGATGGATTAATAAAATGTGGTATATGTATACCATGGAGTACTATTCAGCTCTAAGAAACAATGGTGATATAGCACATCTTATATTTTCCTGGTAAGAGCTGGAACCCATACTACTAAGTGAAGTATCCCAAGAATGGAGAAACAAGCACCAGATATATTCTCCAGCAAACTGGTATTAACTGAACAGCACCTAAGTGGACACATAGGTACTACAGTAATAGGGTATTGGGCAGGTGGGAGGGGGGAGGGGGGAGGGGGGTGGGTATACACATACATAATGAGTGAGATGTGCACCATCTGGGGGATGGTCATGATGGAGACTCAGACTTGTGGGGGGAGGGGGGAAAGGGCATTTATTGAAACCTCAAAATCTGTACCCCCATAATATGCCGAAATAAAAAAAAGAAAAAAAAGAAAAAAGAAAAGCGATGGTGCATTGAAGAGGCATGTGCGCTTCCAGCTACTCTTCCCAAGTGTTTTACTTTCCATTCTCCATGTTTCTAATATTCTAGATGACAGCGAGCTAGATGCATGCTACTTTTACTATATTTTCATCCTCCGCTATATTTAAAACCAACAGTAACAGGAGTATTTAATGCCTTCTCAAAGGTCACTGTGAAATGGCAATTTGTCCCACTGATTAAACTTGTGTTTCCTGAGCTCAGCCTCCAGCCCTGCGCGTCCGCGCGGTGCGAGCGAGCAGGCGGGAACGGCGGCTCACAGCTCTGTCGCCGAGAGTCAGAGAGCAGCAGCTCGTGGCCTTTGCTGTATTAATATCTTTATATCTCTACGCTTGTTTTCAGCTTTGCTGATGTGAAAATCAAGTCGTAATCATTTTCCGTCAGCACTTTGAAGTACAAAACTCACTCCGGCATCTCTCGCTGTCGATAGGAAGTCTGTTACCACTGCCATTCCTTTGACAGTCACCTTTTCCTTCTTGCGCTTTTATCCTCTTTGCTTTACTCACTGTCCTTTTTGTTTTGAAAGAACTATAGATTCCCGAACAGTTGCAAATAGTACCAAGAGGTCCCACGCAAGCTTCACCCAGTTTCCTCCTCTGGCCCGGCCGGACCTGGCGATAGCACGGCGTCAACACCGGGAGTCGGACGCTGGCACGTTGTGTATACATGTGGGCCGGTGCCATCTGTCACTTGTGCAGATTCAGGTAGCCACCGCCACAGTCCAGGAACAGGCTGTCCCGCGAGTTCTCGCGTGGGCTTTACAGACACAGCCGCCCACCACCGTCCCTAACCCCGGGGACCACTGACTTGTTCTGCACCGCTACGATACTGCCATCTAGGGAATGGTATAAAAATGAAATCACGGGGCGCGCGGATGTTGGCGCTGACTTGTTTCCACGGAGCGTCCTGCCCGCCACCGGCGAGCGCCCAGAGGCCGACCTGGACCTGTGCGCTCTTCCGCAAGGCGCCCCCGCCCCGCCCCGCCCCGCCCCACTCCACCCCGCCCCCCATCCCGCCCCACCCCGCACTACCCCACCACCACCCCGCCCCCACACCGCCCCCGCACCCCCCCACGCCCTGGCCCGGCCCCGCCCCGCCCCACTCCACCCCACTCCACCCCGCCCCACCCCGCACTACCCCACCACCACCCCGCCCCCACGCCGCCCCCGCACCCCCCCACGCCCTGGCCCGGCCCCGCCCCCACACCCCCTCCCCTCCCCGTCCCACCCCGCACCGCACCGCCCCCGCACCGCCCCCACAGCGCCCCCGCACCCTGGTCTGGTCTGGCTGTCGCCGTCCTGGCGGCTACACGCAGAGCCGCCGCACCGGCTTTCCTGCGGGCGGGCTCCGTCCGCCCTCCGTCCCAGCTGCAGACTCGCGCCTGGCCGCCGCACGTTCGCCGGACGACAGCTACCGGGCGGCCAGCCCTCCCTTCCGTCTGGAGCCGGAGCCGGGTGGCGCGCCCTCGCTCCGGCCCAGCCGCCCTCCGGGTGCGCCCCGGGCCCGCCCGGCCTCTCCACCCCGCTCCGGTCGTGCCGCGCCGTGACGCCCGCAGGTTGTGCCGCCTTTCCGCCGCCTCGCCTCAGGAACGCCGAGCTCCGTGGGTGGCTGCCTGTGACTCAAGGGCCTTGTGCCACCGCGCACGTCGTCCTGTGGCTTGGCACAGACGCCTGGGACACTCGTGAGGAAACGGTTAGCCTCCTTTCTTGAGAGCCCCTTGCTGCAGTCCCGCTGTGTCCTCTGTGTCCGCTCCGCAGTGGACACCACGGGAACACCGCCGCCCCGCAGCCCTCCCGCCGCGCCGCGCTGCTGCGCTCCTGCTTCCCCGGAGGACGGCGCCCCGCACCCCTTCCGCTCGCCGTGCGTCCACTGATCCCGGACAGGTGAGGTGGGCACCGGCCTCCCGCCGCGCCGCTGCGCTCCTGCTTCCCCGAGGACGGCGGCCCGCACCCCTTCCGCTCGCCGTGCGTCCACTGATCCCGGACCGGTGAGGTGGGCACCGGCCTCCCGCCAGCAACTCTTCCAGAACTCGGCCCCCCAGGCCCTCGGTGGCCTCAGTTCCACTCCGCAGCCACGCACAGACGCAGTCTCACCTGGGCTCCTCGCCCTCAAGAGCCACGCCAGCTCCATCGCCATGCCCTCTGCCGCCCCCCGCCGCCCCCGGCCTGCTCTCCTGCTTCTTGTCCTCACAAAGATCGCCCCTTCCCGTCCTGCAAGGCCCTCCCGAAACCGTTTCCGCTCTGTCCGCACACACAGCCCTCCTGACATTTGTCTGTTCCCACCGTGTCATTTCAGCGAGCCCGGGTGAGCCGCCGCCAGCCTCCCCTGTCGCTCCTGGCCCGCAGCGCGGGAGGCTGTTGGGCTGTGAGCCCCGTCCTCGCGCCAGCCGGCCTCCCGGCCCGGCCTCCACCTCCTGCTGGCTTCCCGCAGAGCCGAGGCAGCTGTTCCCAGTCTTCCTCCTCTTCCCAATCCCACAAACCCACCCCCACTTCCTGAACTCAGAGCAGATGGATGCTCTTTATAATTTATTGATAATTTCATACGATAATGACGTTCTCACCTGCTCTCCACTTCTCCTCGGAATGTCTCTATCTTCCCCCAGTGTGTCTTTTTCTGAGAAATTACTCTTCCTTTTTTCAAGACTAGCTTTTTCCTGGACTATGGGCCCCTCCCCTCGCCTTCCTGAATCCTTCTTGACCTTCTTCCATTTTTCTGTCTTATAGCTTCTTTTTAAATTTTTAATTTTTTAGCTTTATTGAGGTTTAATTGATATACAGGAAATTACACACATTTAACGTCTACCTCTTGATGAGTCTGGGCATATGCACACACCTGTGATACCATCACTACAGCCAAGGTGCCAAACGTAACACCTCCGGAATTTCCTTGTGTTCTTTTGTGGGTCACTTTTTAGTGTGTGAGAACACTTAACATGAGCTCTATCCTCTTAACGTGCACAATATCATACTGCTAACTGTGTAGGTACTGTGCTGTACGGCAGGTCTCCAGAATTTACTCATCTTGCATAAGTGAAACTTTATTCCCATTGAAAAACAATTCCCATTTCCCCTCTGCCCAGCCCCTGGCGACCACCCTTCTACTCTCTGTTTCTGTGAGTTTGACTACTTCAGACACCTCGTATTGATAGAGTCGTGCAGCATTTCTCTTCTGTAACTGGCTTATCTCACTTAGTAAAATGTCTTCTAGGCTCATCCATGTTGTCACAAATGGCAGGGCTTCCTTCTTCCCAAAGGCTGAATAATATTCCATTGTGTATGTACACCACGTTTCCTCATCGGTCCATCCACTGATGGGCACTCGGTCGATTCCACATTTTGGCTATTGTGAATAGTGCTGCAGTGAGTGTGGGGTGTGGATACCTCCTCAATATCCTGACTTCCTTTCTCTGGGACGTGCATACCCAGCAGTGGGGTTGCTGGATTATATGGTAGTTCCATGTTCCGTTTTTCGAGGAAACCCCATAGAGTTTGCGTAGCAGCTGCTCTAGCTTACATCCCCACCAGCATGTGGGGTGTGAGGCCCTTCTCCACTTCCTCACCAGCATGTTACTGCCTTTTGACTCAAGCCATTCTTTTTGATTTTCATTTCTTTGATGATTAGTGATGTTGAGCATTTTTTCATTTACTTTTTGGCCATTTGTAGGTATTCTTTTGAGAAATGTTTATTCAGACCTTTGCCCATTTAAAAATCAGATTATTTGATATTTTTTGTTATTGAGTTGTTTGTATTCCTTATGTTATTCTGGTTATTAATCCCTCATTAGACGCATAGTTTGCAAATACTTTCTCCCATTCTGTAGATTCACTCTTTGTTTCCTTTGCTGTGAAGAAGTTTTTTAGCTTAATGTGATCCCATTTGTCCATTTTTGCTTTACTTTCCTGTGCTTTTGAGGTCTTACTCAAAAAACGTTTGTCCAGGCCAAGTCCTTTAGCTTTTCAAACTGGGACATTTTTGAGAGGGAAAAAAAGTGTCAGTAATAATTGCGTAGGACAAAAGGTGCCAATGGGACTGTCCTAGTCACCCTACCCTCAGTGACTGTTATAAGAGTATGTGTCATTTGTTTTAATCAGGTATGATCAGACATAAAGGCATAGAATGACTGTCATGATCTCTAGAAAGTGGAGGCATGGCACTGTGCCGGGCCACACGGGAAAGCACTGGTCGGTCAGTGGTCAGAGGGGAATAGGGAACTATTGGCAAGTGCCTTTATTGTGACTTCACAGGAAGGAATGGGCGAGGCAGGGGAAGCTGGCTTAGGATTGACTGGTTTGAATGACTGCAGAGGGCCCTGGGCCACAGGGGCTGCCACAGCTGTCTGGTACCTGGCTCCGGGTGATTAGGGCAGGTGAATGGCAGTCCTGAGTGTGAGAGTCCCACAGCTGGGCTGTGAGCTCTGGCTTGGCTGCTTTGTGTGTGAAAGTCACACTCTGGGGCAGTTGTCTACTCTCCCAGGGCCTGGCCAGTCCTGGGAGGGCAGCAAGGCCCCAGCCTGCCAAAGCATCAGAACACAGAAAGTTCGAGACACGACTAACATGGAGGCTACCACAGTCAGGGGAGAGGCTTTTCCAAAAGGCACGTGCTCCACTCCCGCCTCACTTCGCCCTACCCCGGCGAGAACGGGCACCGTAGGGAGCCAGAGCCAATGACACGCATGTGTGCACGTCAAGTGTGCCCGGAAGGGAGCCGCGAGCCACTGCTTTGCAGGCGCGTCCCTCCCACATCACGCACACTGGGCTCCTCTGACGCCTCAAGCCCGAGTCCCACCCTGCTGCCTGCTCCTGCGCTGACTGCCATGGTTTCCACCCGGAACACCCTCTCCCCCTCTTCCTCTCCACCTACCAAACACCCAGCTTTCGTCAAGGCCCCGCTAAAAGGCGTTTCCTGGAGACTCATCTCAGGCCCCTCGCCCGGCTGTGTCCCGGCAGCAGTTTACGCTTCCCGCCAGCGCCCTCAGCCGGCCTGCGCCGCCCCTCTGCCGTCAGGGCGCCGGCGTCCTGCCCCGCTCACCTGGGCAGCGGGCCGCAGAGATGCTCTTGGAGTGAATGGTGCTGCCCTCCGGGGACCATGTGAGTGTGGACGTGCCAGCGCATTATTCAAACCGGACAGAAGCCCTGGGGGACATGCCGTCCGCAGGGAACACAGGCTTCCTGGGCGCACAGACACTGCTGAGCAAGCAAGCCTGGCTCCGGCCTACACACAGTCACAGGCTGCTGAGCTGCAGCCTTCTCTCAGCTTTAGATGCAAGGGGCCTCTAGGGGAGGAAAAGGGAGTTTGAAGCATTTTTTATTTTTTTTGTAATTTATGTACTTGACCCTTTTTGTCTCCTGGGACTGTGGTTTTGGAAAACACCAATGTAGTCTGAGAGGGGTGCTTTCTGGAGACCAGGGGGCTGTGCTTAAGCAGCGGGGGCTCCCACAGCTTGCAGATCACATCAGTGGGACCGTCGCTTGCTTCACTAACGTGAACCTATCCCAAACCTCCAGTTAAGGTGACCTTTGCCCAGAGAAGCTAAGATGTCCCATCTGCTCCTTCTCTTTGGTCACCCCAAGGACATAAGCTAAGCTGATCAGCTTTCAGTTCCCTGAGTACGCCTCTCTGCTTTCTCACTCTGCTCCAATTCCTAATCTCTCTCATACATACATCACCTCATATAACTATATAATCCACATATGCACATATATATAAACCACATATGTGAGGTTGGAAATGCATATGTATATATTAGACTAAAAAGACAGAAAGAAATAGAGACAAGTGGTGGACAAGGTGGATCTGTCACGGTGCATGGGTTCCACTTTTTCAATAGTCTCACATGTTCTGCATTTCAAATCTACCATGATTTTCTTGTCAGTTTACTCTCCTGCCCTCCACAATGACTACTTCTGACCTTCCCCATTCTCCTCCAATGTGTCCTACTGTCTCTCCTCCTCACTCTACGCAGATTGCCTTGCCCTTGTTGTCCATGAGGAACTGTCTTCATGGTATGAAGTCCCAACGTGAGGGAGGGCCCAACCATGATTCCCCGCCCCCACCCTGCACACACAGCCCTGGTCTCCACCAGGCCTTGGCCTTGGCCTGCTGAGCTCAGTTTATGGAGACCCCCCCCCCCCTAGCCCTTGATATCTGATCCACTTCCCCTTGGTAACTTTCCATTGGCTATAAACCTCCAGCTGCCATTGGTCTGTGCAGAGCTGAGCTCAGTGCTGTACTGAAGTCCCTTTCCCTCCCACAGTAGTTTGAATGAACTCTCTCTTGCCGTCTTTAATAAATACCCAGTGCGATTCTCCTTGGCTGGCTGTGAACATGCATAGGCGCTAGGCTGGCCTCACGTGGCTATCTCGGGCAAGTCTTCAGTGTTGCAGGCTGTCGTTTCCACATTTGTGACATGGACATGCTGCCCACAAGGCCCTCCGAGGTAAGGCTTCTGAAAGGGTCAGAGGGTGACTCACACAACGTGGCGTGTGCCCCACGAGTCAGCCTGGATCTGCAGTGGTGCGTGAGCACCCACGTCTGAATGCACAGTGTTCTCCTTCCTTGTGCTGCGAGCAGGGCTGGTCCACACAGCCTGCAGCAGTGAGTGTTACTGACCCACATTTGTCCTCTCGGCTCTGGGGTGGCCAGAATAAAAGACAGCTTCTCTAAAATCCTATGAGCAAGATAACTGGGGGGAAGGCAGGAGGGAAGGGGCGCTGGTCAGCTGCTGCTGAGTGCCCGGCTCTGTGCGAAGCAGCCCATGCACATGGGCTCAGCAAGCCTTGCCCTAATATGGCTCCGTGAGTGGAGATTGTCACTGTGTCCCAACTGGGTGCTCATCCACATGGCCTCTCTCCTTTCACCTGGGTGCTGAGCATTAGCGTGGCCCATGCTGCCCTATACCAGTGGCTCCCCAGGGAGCAGAGACTGCCGGTCTTCTTGCGGGCCGAGCCAGGACTGGCTCACAGTCATCACTATGTCCTCATTTTGTTGGCCAGCGCGTGTTCAAGATTCGGCTCCAGTTCAGGGCAGGGCAGGACTCCACCCTTGAAAGCAGAGCAGTGCCTGTGCACGGCGGGAGCCAAATCCGCAGTGGCATCTCCAGAGACCCTCTGCTGCCCCCTGAACCTGGAGGCTACTCCTTGGGGAAGGGTCGTGGTGGGTAAGCTGTTCACAGAGGCTAGGAAGCAAGTATTGGACACCTGTGGGATCATGGGCAGGAAGTACCTTCCTGGGCCAGGTTCCTGTGCTGCCAGACTCAGAAAGGAACAGGAGGTTCCTGATACCATTAAGTACTGATGAGACGAAATGAATATGGCAGAGTTTAAATTATGTTTGAAACAAGGTTGTTATCACAGGTAAATAATGAAATTGTCAACCCAGCAACTTATAATGCTGTGGTCTGTGGGTTTTTATTTTTCTTTTTCAGTGGGGTTGGACTTTTTTGTAAGAGGAAATTCTACTTGTATTATTAGAGAATGGCAGTTCTGGAGTTCTGAAGGAGGGTTCAGTACTGAATTCCAGGGCAAATACACTCGCTTACAGTCACAAATCCAAGGTGGCCCTTAGCAGGAACCACGGCCTTTTTCTGTCTTGGGTCCAGCTGGCCCTGGGCCACAACAGCTGGCCCAGGAGAAGCCTGAGGACGGGCAGAGGTGGCCTCTGGGCTTGCAGGGGAGGCGGACTGGCTGTGCAGGTGGATCGCAGTCCAAACCTCTCCTCCCAGCCTTTCCCGGAGCAGAGCTTCTGGGGCAAACCCCTGCCGGTCGTTCCCCTTCCCCAAACGGCTATGTTTTACAAGGTGTTAAGTTTGGGGTGGGGATTCCTCCATCTGTGCAGTTGGCCCAGCTGAAGGCATTCCTGGGACAAGGACTTATGACCTGCTGAGTGCCAGCATCGCCCGGCCATGAGGGCCCAGAGGAGGCCCGGCTGGGGTGCGGCTCCAGCCCAGCAGGTGCCGCCGAGGCCCTCCAGGCTGAGGCGCCTCTTTGTGGGTCCCCAGCTCCCCGTGTGCTGTTGCGGCCTCGAAACCCTTTGAGCTGAAGGCCCTCTGTGTCCTGGTCGCCCAGGGAGTGAAGTCCGTGGTCCACTGCGACACCTCAGAGCAAGGCCTTCGGTCCTGGAGCTTCTTTGGCCTGGGCAATGGCCTCGTAAGCTGGAAGGCCCCACAGCCTTGCCCCACTTGGAGCCCGGGCCGCGGTGAGCGGAGCCTATCGGTCCCGAGACCAATCGGGGACCTCAAAGGAGCCTTTTTATTTGCTAGGTCCTCCCTCCCAGACCTGGGCATGAGGCCAGCTCGCTCTGCCTTCCACCCGGGCAGAGGCAGTGCGAGCGGAGAGCCCTCCCAGTCGGCCTGGCCTGGCTGGGCTGGTCGCGTGGGGCCACGCCAGGCTTCTGAGCAGTCACCTCCTTACAGGTGTCCTTCGGAGACAGGCTGTCTGGGAAGGGCATGTCCAGTGTCTGTTGTGTGTCTCTGCACATGTGCAAGGCGGGGGGTGCACAGGTGGGACAGGGCCTTGGAAGGAAGGCCATTTAGAGGTGGGTATAAAGGACCCAGATAAGGCCTGAGCAGACAGCCTCCCTCCCCCTTCTTGGAGAGTGCGGCTCCCACCCCCTCAAAGCTCCCCGCGGACCTGCTTGCCTTGGAAGCTGCCTGTAACTCTGGTCCCCCTTGAGGGCGGGAGTCAGTAGCCCAGCAGGGCAAGGACAACTAGGGCTTGCAGTCCGTGGTGTGAGCTTCTGGTCCCACGGCCTGCATAGGCCCATAGAAGCCACCTGAGCAGCGAGGGATGCTGGCAGGTAAACAACAGGTGGGCACAGAACGTAGCAGGAGAGCTGCTCATTTCAGTTCCAGCTCAAGGCAGAAAATGAGTCCATCAAGAGAACTTTGCTTCCCCCACACACCGCACGCCTGCACAGCCCTCCTGCATCCCGTCTCAGGAGAAGCCCGAGCCTCTGACCCCAGCCCTGGAGAGCCCAGGCACGAGCGCCAGGTGGAGAGCCAGAGGACCGCGGTGGCCGGCCGGCGCTCCAGGGCAGCAGAGCCTCCTGGGCTGTGGTCACACACGGCTTTGAGTTCTCCGCTCCAAACCAGAGCCAGCAAATCTCTCTTGGAGGTTGTTGTGAGCTTCGGAAGAGATGCTGGGTGGGAAGTGTCCGGTGTCACGCTGTGACCCTGGCCCCTTCCCTGTTCCATAGGGAGCACAAAGCCCTGCACTGCTTCCTCTGACCGGCCTTGCAAGGAGCAGGCACGCAACTAATTTTAGGGTTAGAATGAGCTCGTTCTGCTACCCATTCTCATAATACTTATTTAACAAATCCTTCTGGGGGCCAGAAAATACATTAGGTACTGATAAGACAAAATGAATATGGCGAAGTTTAAATTATGTTTGAAACAAGGTTGTTATCACAGGTAAATATTGAAATTGTCAACCCAGCAAACAACTTGTGATGCTGTGGTCTGTGGGTTTTTTTTCTTTTTCAGTGGGGTTGGATTTTTTTGTAAGAGGAAATTCTACATGTATTATTAGAGAATGGCAGTTCTGGAGTTCTGAGAGGTTTGCCTGTTCAAAACTGAGAGGTTTGCCCAGCCTGGCGCTGGTCTCCGCGGTGCAAGGGACTGTGGATTAGAAAGTGACAGGTCAGAGTATGACGCAGTAAGAGATAGACTGAAGCCGATCTCAGCAACCAGGACCCGCCGCGGGCCACAGCTTTCCTCCTCACAGCCAGGCAGGGCCCAGACCTGATCTCGCGGTCTGAAACACCGGAATGGTGTGTTCAGTGGTTCCCGACCTTTTTGGCACCAGGGACCGATTTCATGGAAGATAATTTTTCCACGGACCGGGGCGGGCAGGAGGATGATTTATGTATGATTCAAGCACATTACATTTATTGTGCACTTTATTTCTGTTATTGTTACTTTGTAATATATAATGAAATAATTATACAACTCTCCATAATGTGCAATCAGTGGGAGCCCTGAACTTTTCTTGCAACTAGACGGTCCCATCTCGGGTGACGGGAGACAGTGACTGATCTGACGGGAGGCGGGGCTCAGGCTGCGATGTGAGCCATGTGAGCGGCTGCAAACACAGACGAGGCTTCGCTGGCTCACCCACCGCTCACCCTGCCGTGTGGCCCAGCCTCCTACAGACCAGAGACCAGTACTCTAGGTGGGTCAGAACGATTCTGGCCTAGGGAAAACAGTTACACCGTAGGGGCCTCAGATTCTTACTGATATTTGTGAAAGGATGAGCAGCCACTTCTACTTAAGGAAATGCCCAGGATCCCCTTCCTACCATGGGAGGGACACGAACACAGACCACGCCCACTAGGAGGGCCCGTGGCCCGGCGTGCCAGAGGTGACAAGGCTCTCAGCCCAACAGCAGTGCCGTGAGGAAGCTTGCGCTGCTGAGCCGCAGTGTTGATTTAAAGACTGTTTCTGTCTTTGTTCTCCCTTTGTCCCCATTTTCTTGTTTCAGATTGTGCTCAGGGAGTGGGCAGGGCTTTGTGTCTCATGTCACCTTTTATCGTCACTGGCACCTTCTCCTTCGGCTCCCTGAGACAGGCAGGACAGTGGGCTTGAAGCATTTGAGCAACTGCACATGCAGAGTGGCACCCTAGACACAGTTGACATGCACCTTGGCCTATTTGACTTTTAACCAGTATCTTTGGTCTATCTGTTATCAGCAAAAGCTGCTAAGCAAGGCAGGGATTACAAAAATCATAAGGATTAACTTGGCAGATTCCCCGAATGCCTGGGACAAACAGCAGCGCGAGTTCAGATGTGACCTCTGCATGGCACACTCTTCACTACCAGCCTGCTTCTCTTGAAAAATGGCCTGGAGAGAACGGGACCACAGGTGCCGTTCCGTCTGTCAAATGTTACCTAGTTAACAGCCCCATTGGGCACTGCAGAATAAAATTCAATGTGTCTCTTTTCATTCCATGGAAAAGGCAGGCTCCTGAAGACCCTCTGTGACATTACTCAGGCTATTTATTTTTGGCCCTATGGCTGCAGTTTCTCCAAAATCAAAAGGGCACTGTGGTGGCCTTCTCCTCCAAAACACTAGGAAAATTCACAGTGAGAATCAGGTACTGGCATTCATGCACTCATCCAGAGCCATTGAGCCTGAGGAGCAGGGCCATCCCTAGAGGACAGCGTTGGTGAGGACGGGTTCAGGGACAACAAGCAACATCCCCTCGGCCCTGACTCTGCATTAGCTGGTAGAGAGAAGGAAGAGCTGCCCTCCAAAGAGGAAAGGAATAGCCAAGGAAGACACTGGACGAGAGGAAGCAGACGACGGGCAGTGGAAGGACACTCACTAGATGGAAATTACGGCTTCCACGCAGTAAGAACAAAAGGAGAGAAAGGTCCTCCCAAAAAGGTAACAGGATAATAAAAGTGGTTTAAAAGTGAGTTGACAACAGTGCTTATGGAAAAAATTGTTGTTCCTTAATGTCCCCCAACCCTACTATTTTGTCTTCCTGCTGGCAGGTCATTAACAAGTTAAATGAAACAATGAAATGTGATCACTCCCCATTTGTGTAAGAATTAAGTTTCAACACAATAGATTCCTCCCTGACAACATTCAATGTTAACAGGAAGTACAATGTCTACAAAGGTTTCCAAGTGAGGAAAGAATGATACATGAATTTTGTCCAGCTGAAATGTCATGTGTGTTGAGTATAAATACGTTTTCAAATATGCCAGAAATCAAGAAACATAGGATTCATAAGGCATCTTGCAAAAACTATTGGAGGATGAACTCCAAGCAGGCTATGAGTAATGAAATTCCTATATCCCAGCTCAAGAGACAACACACAAGTTCATCACTACATCACGCTCTTCAGACATTTCATTCACCTTATGCTATATTCATAATTTCATACCAGAGGCTGAGTGACGGCGTCTTCATGCGACTTCTCCTCCGCTCGGCCCTCACGTGCCAGCGTGCCAGCACGCACTTCGGAGCTCCACCAGGGGCCCGTTGGACACCGTGTTTCCCAGACTCCTCTCACCACAGAGCCCTCCTCTCACAGGGCTGGGTTCTGAGAGCAAGCCTTAGCGCTGCGTTTGAGGACTGTGTGCTTGTGTCACACGCCAGTGTCTGCAGTGTGACTAACACTCCAGAACACCGACACCCCGTGCAGGGAAGGCCACAATCTCTCTGTCCCCGGTGCTCCCGCCAGCTCACATCTACTGAGAACCGTCCGTTGAGGCATCACACAGACAGCAGTGACTCAAGACCAAATAAAGCACAGGGGAACCTTTGAAGAGCTCACAGGAAAGTCGTAAATCGATAGTTATGCGATGTTATGTTTGCCATGGCAGTGCCAACCCACTGTAGTAGTAGTCTAGGGGGGAAAGTGACACAAATGTGTTTGCTTCACAAATCTGCACACATTTCATTACCTTTCTCACATGTGATAGGAGACTGCTGGTGATAAATATGACCATGTGCCCGTCTGCCTTACTCAGAAGACAGGTGTGTCGCCGGGCACCTGGAGAAGTGCGGGGATACACGCATACCTACAGGAATCCACGTGTCCGGGGTGAACAACCAGAGTGCACGTGAGGACTAGAAGTTCCACCTCTGTGACTTTCCAGGACCAGAAGTCACATAGAGTCAGGCTGGAGCACAACCCCAGCCTCTCCCCACCCGCCTGCTTAGGGTCTCCCAGCCCACCTCCCAGTGTGGCCATGCCGGCATCCCTGCTTGCCCTCTGGGCCTCTGCACACCTCACGCTCTGGTTCCCCTGGCAGGACCCCTCCTGCCACAGGGGCAACTCCAGTCGTAGCCTCACAGCCACACGTGCTGTGCCTTTGTCACTACAGCGATGAGCTGAGAACTCTCCACTTCTCATTAAAGCCCTGTAGAGGCCCAGCATTATGGTGTCCCAGACTATCTGTCCTTATCGCGCTTGCACTATTTTATTTGACTTGCATTTACACTTCATCATCCTGTCTACCCACCCTCAACATGACATTATTTCCCTTTAGGTCTAGATCCAGAAAAAATACAAGCAACCCCGCTCAACACTGGGCCTTCCTTACAAATGCCTTATTCATGGTCCTTGGCTCTGTCAGGAGCCTTGGCTGTCTCTTTACCTCCTGGACGATTCTCCCCACAGAGCTGGACCTGAGAAATCAGGGGTGGCCATTGTCCTCAAATGTCATGGCAAGTAGGGTGCTATGTAGCTCTGGAGGAGGCAGCAGGCAGTGCCAGGGGCCCAGTCATTGTCTTCTCCAAGAGATCATTAGAACCCTCATAATAATAAGTTCCTCCCACAAGTATGCCAGCCCAGACATTCTGGGTAGGGCCCAAGATGCCCAGCTCGGGCACGTCACTTAAGGCAAGCAGCTCGGGCAGTCACTAGGGGACCCGCACACCACTTGTTTTGCAGGCCAGTAATGCTCTCTCCGGGAGGCCATGCTCTGTGATGTAGCCCTTTGTTGGCAATGGCTTTAATGTTCTGCTTCATTTTCTGCTTCATATAGGCTGAATTCCCAGTAAATAAGCACTTCAACACCAGGAGAGTACTGTTTGCTGCTAGAAGAGATGTATTTTCATGGAGAATGAAATAGCTGTCAACATACGCATTTCTGTTTGGCCTGTGAAGAACCTTCTATACATCTGATTTGCACCAGGACTGGTTTCGATTTCAGTGGTGATCCTGAGCAGAAAGGAGACTGGCAGAATTTTAAAGGTGCTCTATAGGGTACAAGTCACCAAATCCACTTCTCCATATTTGAAAAAGAATTTCTGCATAGTCACCAGTAAGGAAGATATGTTATTTTGCATAAAGGGACATTTAGTCAGTTCCTTGGGGTTATTATCTCCAAGGCTAAATGTGTGGTAGACTCAGTATCCCCAGTTATACTCCCATTCATTATTCAGAAGACAAGTCCAAGACAGTACTTGAGTTGTAGGAGAGAAATAGTGTTTTACCATGAAATGCACGTCTGTCGTAAGTTTGCTGTAGACATCCTCTAGCAATTCCTTTCTATTCCTAGCTTGCTAAGACTTTTCTTTTATAAAATAAAGAATGGATTTCAAATTTGATTAGAATTTTTTTCTATATCTATTGAGCTGTCCAGAGAAAGGGCTCATGGAAACAATATTCCCCAAGTTCTTACATGTTGATATCAGTTTGCACCCTTTGTCCGTCAAGTTCAGTTTTTCTAGACATAAAATCTTTGGCTTATAAAATCTTTCTTTGGAAACCTTAGGTATATTATTTCATTTTATTTTGTCATAAAGCATTACTGTAAAAGAAAAAACTCCTGATGATAATCTAATTTTCTTTTCTTCATATTCTTTATGTGTAGATGCCCAGGGGATTTTTTTCTTTTACATCAAACTTCAGTAATTTTACTAAAAAATTCCTTGGTATTGATCATACTCATTGGATATTCTCAAGTACGTGCTGTGATATCTCAATATGTAATTTTAAGTTGTTTTATGTCAGAAATATTTCCTTTAAATTATTATTCAAAATACGTCTAGAAATATTGAATTTGTTGTGAACTCTTGCTTTGGTTTTTTTCTTTAAAACTTCTATTATCTATATGCTGTCTTCTTTGCCTACCATTGACACTTGTTAATGCTCTCAAATCCTGTTTTCTTTCTCCATTTTGTTTTGAAATTATTCTTCCTAAGTTTTCTATTTCTTGTAAAGTATCAGTTATCAAATGTAGTTACTTGTGTTCATCCTAGTTTAGTCTTTTTTCTAAAATTTTTGTTTCTAATTCCTTGATTTGTCATCTCATTTTGAATTTTTCTAATCCTCTGTGTCTCGGGTAATTTTCCTAATGTCTTTAAACTCATTTTGAATATAATAGTAGAGGATTATTTTTCTGATCTGTTTTTGAGTATATTTTTCTGATGTACCTTGGTTGTCTGTAGGCCTACCATTTAATTCCTTAGCCTTTTGTTCATTATGGTAGCTTGTATGAGATTTGATGATGATACTTTTCTATTGCTCATTTCTATGTGAGTTTAGTTTCCCTGAACTTCTAGGTGGCTTGTCCAGACGGCTCTTGTCACCTCACTGAGCTATTCTGACGTCTTCCACTCTGTACCTCCCACTCACTTTCATGGGGACCTTCTCTTCTCTTCTGCCATATTCTCTCTACTCTACCCACGTTTGCTTCTAAGCTTCCTCCTCAGTGTGTGGAAGGAGCCTCGGGTGGTCTGCGTTTAGAGGAGGTAAGAACTAGACTGACGCTGTCCTGTGCTCCGTGCTCTTGTCCACTGTGGAAGTGAGCAATACCTGCTGTCCTCAGCGTAGCCCACCACACTTCCAGCAACAACCTGCTGGCTCTTTGGGCAGTGATCAGGTCCATCCGTGTGTAAATAAAATGGGTCCTTCAGCACAGAGTTTGAGGAGCGCTGCCGAAGGAGTCAGAGGAGGGGAGGGCAGTGTCAGGCGGCTTCATGGAAGAGGTGGGGCCTAGGCCGGGCATGAAGAGCGGTCAGAGTGGGAAGGAATGCTGGCGCTCCCCAGGCTCTGCCCTTGGCCTCCCTCTCACTTTCTCTGGGGGCTCGGCCATTCTCACGCCTTCCAACATGATCTTCAAGGAAAACGTTATCCAGATCTGAGTTTTCGGCTCAGACATCATTTTTAACATCAAACTTGTAAAGCCATTTGGATGTCCTATAGGTATAACAAATTTAGCATGGCCCAAACCAAGCGTGTGACTTTCCCCCCAAACTTTGTCATTACATCTCACAAGTTAAATTGTGTTTTAATTCTCAAATTAGTTAAAAATATTTTCTAACTTCTATTGTGATTTTTTTCTTTGACCCATGGGTTATTTAAAAGTACATTGTTTAATTTCCAAATATTTTGGAATTTTTGAAATATCTCTATGATATTGATTTCCAGTTAATTCCATAAACATACTGTATATAGTTCCATTCTTTTGAATTATATTGAGACATTTTATGACCAAAAATATAGTCTTTTTGGTAAATGTTCCATGTGCACTTGAAAAGAATATGGTTCTGTTGTAGTCTGATGCAGTGTTCTATAAATATCAATTAGGCCAAGCTGGTTAATAGTGTTATTCAAATCTTTTATAACAGGCGTCCTCAAACTACAGCCCACGAGCCACATGGGGGTGTTTTTGCCCGTTTATTTTTTTACTTCAAAATAAGATATGTGCAGTGTGCATAGGAATTTGTTCATAGTGTTTTTAAACTATAGTCTGGCCCTCCAATGGTGTGAGGGACAGTGAACTGGCCCCCTGTTTAATAAGTTTGAGGACCCTTGTTTTATATCCTTAGTGGTTTTCTGTCTAATTTTCTATGAATTACTAAGAGGCAAATGCTGAAATCTCCAACTGTAATTATAGATTTATCTATCTTCCCAGTTTTATCAGACCTATCAGTTTTTGCTTCATGTATTTTGAAGCTCTGGATTTGAAATGCTATCTTTAGCCTATAATAAATTCACAAATATAAATGAGTCTGTAATTATCTGATCTATGTACCCCTGCACCAGCATCTTGCTGTTTCAATTACTTTGACTTTAGACAAGATTTTCTGATCATTGCTAAGGCAAATCATCTCCGTTCCCCCCAGGTAGCTTTCCTTTTTCACCAATATCTTGGCTCTTTTCATGTATTTACTGTTCATTTAGAATGAGAGCATCAACTGGTCAAGTTCTTGTTAAGTATTGCATATATTTTATAACATATTTATTTCATATATCCCTGTTGCTCAGAAATATTCTTCCTATTGAACACATAGAACAGTGGTTGACAACTTTTTCTCTAAAGGGCCAGGGGGCAAATTCTTTAGGCTTTATTAGCCACATGGTTTCTACCAATACTATTAACTCAGCCGTTGTCATGATGGCACAATGACAGCCACAGACAACATGTAAACAAGTGGGCATGAAACTTCATTTACAAAAATAGGCAACAGATCAGAGCTGGCCAGCAAGCAATAGTTTGCTGACTATAAGGAGAGATTAATAGATATAAAGAATGATTAATTTTTACATAGTTATCTGGTATCCTAACTTCATAATGAATTTCCTAATATTATTTTTCAGTCAAGTCTATTATTTCTATGTGAGCAAATATATAAACAAAAGATCATTTCCTTCTAGTTTTCCAATATTTGCAACAATTATTCTTGTGTAGTCTTATTGCTTTGGCTAGATAGCCTGGAGCAATCAGCTGTAGTGTTTTTTTAAATAAAAAGGCTATGTTTTTTCACCTTCAAATGTGATGCTGTTTGTTCCTTAAAAATGTTCTTTATCATGTGCAAGTTTCAGATATGATGTTGTATTAGCTATCTTTTAAGATCCTTCTAATTCAAACTGTTTCACTATGAGGTAATCTCTGGTTTTTGATGGTGGCTATGGACAAATGAGTGCTCCATGGAGCACTCCGTCACCCCTGAATACCAGGGACCTGTTTTCACTTCATGGAGACTTTCCAAATCTTCTGGTTCAATTACTCAAACTTCATGACAACAAAGAAGAAAACTAATTCTTCCCAGGGATTAGAAAAAATTAAGTAGGAAAAAAACCTTTTTTGTTTTAGAGTTGTTCAAGGTGTTTTCCTTTGTGGTTTTTTAGTAAAAACAAATCAGTGAAATGACCTTTGAGTACCAAAGGTAAATTTAATTTAAAATTCAATAACATTCTATGGAAATTCAGGTGAAAAGTCCAAAGAAAAATAAATTACTAAGTTTAATATGAGAATAAAATCTATAAGGTTATTTCTGAAAAGCTTTGGTTTAACATGTAAGCATTAAGAACACAAAACTTTAAAAATATGTATTTAAAGTTGAAAATTAATAAATGTATATATGTTTATATTTAAACATTTTAAAACTTCCTTTAGCATTCATATATTCACAAGTGTCAATGAGAATTTCATATATCTTAGGCAGAAATTGTTTCATTATTGGTATAAAAGTTAGTATTTTAAATAATCAAAGGTTTTCAGTTTGTAATTCACCTTCTAAGAATAAAGTGAAAACAAATGCAATCAGTATTTCCACATTCACTTAATTTCCCTGAAAAACTAAAAATTAATCCAGCTATAAAAATACGAGGTACACATTAAAGAAGGGACATGTTTAACATCAAGAATGGTGAAATTTTTCTTTACGAGAACATTTCAAGGTCCAGATACATAAAAATACTTTAGGTAATACATAGTAAATATTTTATTTTAGATAATAGCATAGAATCTTTCTTAGGAATATTGTTATACATTATACCTATTTTTATAGTAACAGAGAGAAAATAAAATTAGTGATACAAATATTAAAGGCTCATCATTAAAATAAAATTAATGTTTAGTATAGAATATTATTTATTTTAATAATATAAATAGAATAATCTATTTAATATCAAATATATTTCTGGCATATAATCATTTTTAAATTAAGAATTATCAATTTTAATTCAACCAATTCAAATATATTCATTTAGGCAAAGAAACACAATAAATCTCTTAAAAATTTAGAATTTATAAATTAATCTTAAACATTTCCTCAACATAACACATAGCATAGTCTGATCTCCACAGAATTACACTGTACAAACACACATGCCAATTCTTTGTAGCTTACAATCAGGTATAACTGGTCACCACACTCCTTAACCATAATATTGCTATAATCATACAAGGCAAAGTCCTATAATAAAATGAATGTAATAATGGCCACAGTCTTTTCAAAAACAGAGTATGGAAGTTTCCATTTTCAAAACTATGAATCTGGTTTTCCAAAATCTGGTTCCCAAATCCAATTTCTAAATGTTTCAGCCAGAGGTGGGGCAGTAATGGAAAGAAATGATTTAATGGAACTCTGAAAAAAAAACCAAAAAACCTATCACAGATCTTAGTTTTAACAATAGATCAGGAATGAAAGACATAAATGACTCAGAATTACATAATAATGTTTATATCAAAGTTTATTGGTTAGCTAAAAGGCAAAGAGTAAGAGGCAAGTAAAGTGTAATATTTGCTTCTAACAAAGCAAACTGAGTAATATGCTAAGTGTTAGGGTGGGTTAGGAAAAACTCAGGCTAGGCAAAAATTTCCTCTCGGACTTTCTATATCAACATCTATTTTAGTTTTGGGCTGTTGCCAGTGTGCTCATGTGATGCAGAGGAGGAGCCCTGCCCACCCCTGCGATGCCTCCCAGACCGGCTCTTCCTAGCCTCGCTGCTCTAGGAAGGAAGGCAGGTCCTCCGAGGTCTCCGCCCCGCAGGAGTGTGAGGGAGAGGAAAACCGGAAAACCGACGCCAGTTTGTGTTGAAAGTTAATACATTCTAACTGGACTCTTTGCCTTTCCAAATAAAATCTTAATGAACATAGTTTCAGTCCTTTATTGGGCTCTGTAATCCCTTCAACCAAACAGCAAAACTGCAGTTGCTTTATGTAGCTTTTGCTTCACTGGAAAACATGGGAGGGTATTTTGATATTGTCTAATAAGATGAATGAGTAAACATTGCTCACCCCAAACCAAATGATGCTGCCTCCAGGGAGTTTTTACGCCAAGAAAGCAGACTGTATGCATAACAAAGCCCTTCAGCACAGCTCCAACCCATTCTTTATGAAGAGGCTCAAAGCCACGGGGTAATTTCAAGTGAGAGGCAGCAGAAGGCTTTCTTAGTCCAAAGTCAGAAGTTTCTGAAGAACTTTAAGCACGATTTCATAACAAAAGTGATACTGCTCCTATAACACATATATGAAAACAACAGAATGTTAAGTAATTGAATATCACTATCCACAGAGAACACATTTGTAATTTTCAACCACACTGAGAGGTTCCTAAAGGGAACAAACAGTTAACTACAAACACTTAAATAACTTCTTTATGACAATACACATTTTTAAATACAAGGAAGATAAATGATCATAATATAGTTTTTGGTCTAGAACTAATTCCCTAAAGGCTTAACTAAACTTAGGGAAAACTATCAATCTCAACTTCTTTATATCTTCCCCCTGGCTAAATCAAATTAAAAAGTCCCTTATATTAATTTTGACATTTCAAACCATATGTATACGTAAAGATCTAGCCTCAACTCGCTCAAGCCATACTAGTTCAAATAAAATGCTTCATGAGATTGACCTAAGAATAAGACAGTGTAAAGATTTAGGTGTAACTGTTTTCATTATCCATACTCTCTAGACACCCTCTTCCAATGATTAATTAATAACTAATCTATGACATAAATATATTTTTATTACATGCCAATAATCTTGTCAGTGGCAACTAAATATTTCGAATTGCTATCCAAAAATTTATTAGAACTAACTTTAGATGTTACTTAAGTACCATGGCATTATGGGCAAGGCTTGTGCACAGGCATCAGAAGACCTCAGTTTGAGTCTTGGCTCCTCCCCTTGCTGTCTGAGTGACCTGTGGAGCCGACCTCATTGCTCTGAACTTATGCATTGTCAGGAATTTCAGAGCAAAACTACGTCTAACTCATACAGCAAGAATTCAGTGAGCTCATATAGGTGAAAATGCTCTATAAATTGTACAGTGCTATGTAATGCTAATCTTTGTATTCACTACTCTCGTCAGAATTCATATCGTGAAAGCTTACCTGTGTTTGAATCATGCCAGGACGCTGCTCTCTCATTTGGGTTGCTATATTCATAATGTCAAACTGCAATAAGAGGACAATAATTTTGCATTATCCATGTAGAGGGAAAAACACAAACTTATGTATTGCCAAATGAGTATTCCATATCTCTTTCTAGTAAAAGAGCTTTTACTGGAAAGGACTCATTTTCAGCTACAAGTAAATATAACATTTTTAGTTACATGGCTAAGAAAGACTTGTTTTAATAGGTTTTCAGGTAAAAGCAGTAAGCAGTCATTTATAATAAGAAACAATCTAAAAAAATAAATAACACATTTGCCCTCATATTCACTTATCTGTTATCCAAAGGGAGAACCTGCAGCGGCATCATAATTCTGAAAAAGTAGAAAGGACTTTCTCTGTCCCAAGAGTAGCACTCTGTTTCTCACACAAAGAGCCCTGTCAACTCCAACGGAGACCCTGAGCCGCTGCCAGCCAAATACCAGGTTCTGCAGCTGCACATGGAGACCATCCCAGCTGGGGGTGGGTGCTGAGCTGTATAGGTCAAAAAAGACCTGCTGCTAGTCCACAGTGAGATGAGCTTAGGAACCAGGAGTGTTTAGAAACTCTCATGGCAATCCACACTGACACAGCGTCAGGAGTGCGATAAATTGAACAGGATAGATCACCTAGGTGTTGCTGAACTTGCTGGGAGAGTCACATGTGGTATAAGCTTAGTACTAGCCATGTGTAGCAAAACCATGTTGGCACATGACACATTTTATTTGAAGATTTGTCAACTGTAACCCAAAAGCATATAAGAAGTGAAAAAAGTAAGCAATTCTTTACTTTTATAACTTGTCATTTTATAATAATTAAGATTTTCAGGAGATAATCAAGATGGCAGACAAGAAACAACACCAGACAGAGTGTCTCTGCAGAAAAGATATATTCTCTAGCAGCAATTAGAAGAAGTGTCTCTAGCAGCCATTAGAAGAAAGAAGCAAAACGATGAGCATACATCAGACGAGGGTCAGAAGGAAGGATACCTGAGACCACGGGAGACTCCACGGGAGGAGGTTGCGAGGAGAACTGGAAGCAGAGACCTCTGGAGCAGCCAGTGGCAAGGATAGGTGGAGCAGTTAACTCTCCCCTCTCTTGCATCTCAGACTGCTGGTGGGCTCCGCAGTGGGTGGAGAGACATTCGGACACCAGCCCAGAGACGGCCACCGCTAGTGAGTGGTAAGCCTGTAGTGGATGCGGCACCAAGCTCCCAACTCCCTCAGGGCACCTCCGTGTGCACAGATCCGAGCCACGTGGCAGGCGCCATATTGCCTCCTTCTCACCTCCCCCGACCCTATCCTCAGCTACCGAGAGAGACAATACAGCCACCAGCCGGAGGCACCTCCAGGGAATGGGACCTTCCTTTTTGGGGCCCTATAGCTGACTGAGGGGAACTCAGATGGTAAGCTCCCTACCCACCAGACCTCCCAGGTGCTGCTGGCCAAATGATCCCAGGAGAGCGGGGCAGACCCTGAGGCTGAGAGACATAGACCCAGCTTGGGCTCCCCATGGGTGAATTGGGACTGGCACTGCTCTCCCTGGTGGGGATATAGTTTGAACTCTGGGACCCAGAGGTCAGACCTGCAGACCAGATCCTGTGCACCCAGGTCTCGCATTGCCCGGGACACAGAAGGGATATATGCCAACAGCCTACTGAGGTGTGTGTGCCTTCAGGGGCAGATCAGCATCCTACAGGACAACCCTCCTCCCAAAGGGAGGCCATGCACCCAGCCCAGGTGGCGTACCTGAGCAGGGAACATCAAGGTGGCATCACAGCCAGGGGAGGCCCGGTGGCATGAGGTCTGGCCTACTGGCAGAGGCCCAGAAGTAGCCGTAGAATTGGGAAGGGTGGAAAGAAGCAAGGCCTATATCAGACTGCAGGTCTCAGACAGCCCCGCCCCCACATGCAGACTTTCTGACTGAGCAGGGCCATTCCAGCCCCTCCTTGGCAGGTTTTCCCAGAAGCAGGGAGCAGAACTTTGACCCCTGCTAACAACATTGGTGGTGCCTGAGGGCAGGCTTACCCAACCCAGCTCCGCCCAGACTCTCTCTTAGACCAGCCCTCACTGAGGTGGAGAATAAGGACACATCTGGAAGTCCCAGGGCCCCACTGACCACCTCAGGCACTAGAGTGCCTCTCTACAGGAACAAGAGCTGGTTACAGGACACAAAAACAACAGCATAGCCTGTTCCTCCAAGCAAGCGCCACCTACTGACAGGGAGGACATCCTGCAAACCCTTTTCACGGTACCTACTGACTCATTATACAGGGAGTGGTCGAATCTCACCCACAGACACCACCTACTGGCTCAGAAAATAATCAAGGCCTGTGAATACCCAAACAAAAACCTATGGAAAAGGAGCCACAACTGATCGACATGGTTAGAAATCAGTGAAGGAACTCCAGAAATATGAAGAACCAAACGGAAAACACACCCCCAAAGAGGAGCACCAGCCCCTTAGAAATGGACACGAACAAAAATCAGGCAACCAAAATGACAGAAGAGGAATTCCGAATGTGGATCATAAGAAAATTCAATGACCTGCAAGAACAACTCAATAACCAACAAAAAGAAACCACAGAAAGCCTCCAGGACTTGCAAAAGTTCACTAAAGAAATCGATACAATGAAGAAAAGTTTAACCGAACTCCTGAAAATTAAGAATCAATTCAGAGAACTACAAAATTCAGTGGAAAGCCTCAAGAACAGGGTAGATCAAACAGAAGAAAGAATCTTAGAGATTGAAGATAACACCTTCCAATTAAATAAATCAGTCACAGAGATAGAGCAGAGAAACAAGAAAAAAGAGCAAAGCCTACAAGAGATGTGAGATTATGTGAAGAAACCTAATGTGAGGGTCATAGGGTTACCAGAAGGAGAAGAAGACAACACTCAAGGGTTGGACAAGCTATTTGAAGATATAATAGAGGAAAATTTCCCAGGTCTTGCTAAAAATCTCGATATACAAGTTCAAGAAGCTCAGAGGACCCCTGGGAGATTTCATGCAATCAGGAAGACGTCACGACGTCATGCAGTCATCAGACTGACCAAAATATCAACTAAAGAGGTCCTTCTAAGAGCTGTAAGATGAAAGAATAAAGTAACATAAAAGGGAAAGCCAATTTGAATAACACCAGACTTCTCTACTGAGACTTTATAAGCAAGGAGAGACTGGGGCCCCATTCTCACTCTTCTGAAACAGAACAATGCCCAGCCTAGAATCTTATTCCCTACAAAACTAAGTTTCATATATGAAGGAGAAATCAAGACATTCTCAGATAAGCAAAGACTGAGGGAATTCACCAAGACAGACCAGCCCTTCAAGAAGTATTCAAAACAGTGTTACCCACGGATCACCACAATAAACACTCATGAATGTAAATCTACTCAAAGCAAAAGATAAAAGCCCAGACACTACAATGGCTCAAAAGAGAAAACAAAACAACAAAGTTCAACCCAACATAATGAACAGAAATCTGTCCCACCTATCAGTTATCTCAATAAATGTGAATGGCTTGAACTCCCCACTCAAGAGACATAGGCTGGCCCAATGGATAAAAAACACAAGCCAAGTATCTGCTGCCTTCAGGAAACACATCTAAACTGCAAGGATGCAATTAGACTAAAAGTAAAGGGGTGAAGAACAATATTTCAAGGAAATGGAAGCCAAAAGAAAGCTGGTGTGGTGGTGCTGATTACAGATAACTTAGTTTTTGAATCAACAAAAGTAATAAAAGACAAAGAAGATCACTATATAATGGTGAAGGGTACAGTTCAACAAGAAGACATAACAATTATAAATCTATATACACCCAACCTTGGTGCACTCAGATTCATAAATCAAACTCTACTTGATCTAAACAAATGAATAAACAACAACACCATAAGAGTTGGAGACTTGGGGAGTGGAGCAAGATGGCGGACGAGAAACACCTCCAGACAGAATGTCTCTGCAGAAAAGACAGATTCTAGCAGAAATTAGAAAAAAGAAGCAAGAAGACGACCATACAGAGGACGAGGGCCGGAAGGAGGGGTTCCTGAGACCCCGGGAGACTCCACAAGAGGAGGCTGTGGAGGAGAACTGGAGACTGAGACCACTGGAGCAGCCTGGAGACCAGCGGCAAGGGTAGATGGATTTGATGTTTCCCCTCCCCTGCATTTGGGACTGCTGGTGAGCTCCCCAGCTGGTGGAGAGACCTGCGGACACCAGCCCAGAGACAGCTGCCGCCAGCCATCGGTGAGCCTGTAGCAGATGTGGCACCAGGTTCCCAACTTCATCCGGGCACCTCTGTGTGCACAGACCCGAGCCGCGCAGCAGGCGCCATATTGCCTCCTTCTCCCCTCCGCTGACCCTACCCGCGGCTGACCAGAGAGACAATACAGCCACCAGCCAGAGGCACCTCCAGGGAATGGAACCTTCCCTTTTGGGACCCTACATCTGACTCAGGGGAACTCAGACTGTGAGCTCCCTACCCGCCAGCTCTCTCAGGTGCTGCTGGCAGGGTGTTCCCAAGAGAACGGTGCCGACTCAGAGGCTGAGAGACATAGACCCAGCTTGGGCTCCCTGTGGGTGAATTGGGACCGGAAATCCTCACCCTGGTGGGGATACAGTTTGAACTCTGGGACCCAGAGGTCAGACCTGCAGAGCAGATCCCCTGCACCAAGGGCTAGCATTGCCCGGGGCAAAGAAGGGTTATACGTGAACAGCCTACTGAGGTGTGTGTACATCCAGAGGTGGATCAGCATCCTAGAGGGCAACCCTGCTCCCAAAAGGAGGCCATACACCCAGCCCAGGTGGCGTGCCTGTGCAGGGAACCTCCCAGCGGCATCACAGTCCAGGGAGGCCTGGTGGCTTCTGGTCTGGCCTGCTGGCAGAGGCCCAGGAGTAGCTGCAGAGTTGGCAAGGGTGGAAAGAAGCGAGGCCTGCTCCAGACTGCAGATCTCAAACAACCCCACACGCAAACCCAGACTTTCTGGCTGAGCGGGACCATTCCAGCCCCACCCTGACAGCTTTTTCTAGAAGCAGAGAACAGAACTTTGACCCCTGATAACTGCCTGAGGGCAGGCTTACCCAACCCAGCTCCGGCCAGAACAAGAGCTGATAACAGGACACAAAATCAACAGCATAGCCTGTTCCTCCAAGCAAACGCCAACTACTGACAGGGACGGCATCTTGCACAGCCTTTCCACGGCACCAAATGACTCAATATACAGGGAGTGGTCAAATCTCACCCACAGACACCACCTAACACCTCAGAAACTAAACAAGGTGTGTGAATACCCAAACAATAACCTAAAGGAAAGAAACAACAACTGATCAACATGGGAAGACATCAGCGAAAGAACACAGGAAATATGAAGAACCAAACGGAAAACACACCCCCAAAGAGGAGCAACAGCCCCCTAGAAACGGACACCAACCAAAACCAGGCAACCAATATGACAGAAGAGGAATTTCGTATGTGGATCATAAGAACACTCACCAAGCTGCAACAACATCTCAATAACCAACACAAAGAAACCACAAAAAGCCTCCAGGATATGGAAAAAGAAATAGACACAATAAAGAAAACTTTAACCGAACTCCTGGAAATGAAGAATCAATTCAAGGAACTATAAAATACAGTGGAAAGTCTCAAGAACAGGGTAGATCAAACAGAAGAAAGAATCTCAGAGCTTGAAGATAACACCCTCCAATTAAATAAATCAGTCACAGAAATAGAGCAGAGAAACAAGAGAAAAGAGCAAAGCCTACAAGAGCTGTGGGATTATGTGAAAAAACCTAATGTGAGGGTCATAGGGTTACAAGAAGGGGAAGAAGACAACACTCAAGGGTTGGACAAGCTGTTTGAAGATATAATAGAGGAAAATTTCCCAGGCCTTGCTCTAAATTTTGATATACAAGTTCAAGAAGCTCAGAGGACCCCTGGGAGATTCAATGCAAACAGGAAGACGTCACAACGTCATGCAGTCATCAGACTGACCAAAATATCAACTAAAGAGGCCCTTCTAAGAGCTGTAAGACAAAAGAAGCAAGTAATATACAAGGGAAAGCCAATTCGAATAACATCAAACTTCTCTAATGAGACTTCACAAGCAAGGAGAGACTGGGGCCCCATTCTCACTCTTTTGAAACAAAACAATGCCCAGCCTACAATATTATTCCCTGCAAAACTAAGCTTCATATATGAAGGAGAAATAAAAACATTCTCAGACAAGCAAAGGCTCAGAAAATTCACCAAAACAAGACCAGCCCTACAAGAAGTACTTAAATAGCGTTACGCACAGAACATCATAATAATAACCCACGAATATAAAAACAACCAAAACCCAAAGATATTAAAGGCAAGATATTACAATGGCTCAAGACAGAAATCATAGCAACAACATCCAACTCAACAGAATGAACAGTAATCTACCTTAGCTTTCAGTTCTCTCAATAAATGTGAATGGCTTAAACTCTCCACTCAAGAGACATAGGCTGGCTGAATGGATAAGAAAATACAGGCCAAGTATATGCTGTCTTCAGGAAACACATCTAACCTGCAAGGATGCATATAGACTAAAAATAAAAGGGTGGAGATCAATATTACAAGCAAATAGAAGCCAAAAGAAGGCTGGTGTGGCAGTTCTAATTTCAGACGATTTAGTTTTTAAACCAACAAAAGTAGTAAAAGACAAAGAGGGTCATTATATAATGGTGAAGGGCACAGTTCAACAAGAAGAGATAACAATTTTAAATATATATGCACCCAACTTAGGTGCACCCAGATTCATAAAGTAAACCTTACTGGAGCTAAGCAAATGGATTAATAGCAACTCCATAATCACTGGAGATTTCAACACCCCACTGAATGCACGAGACAGATCCTCCAAACAGAAAATTAATAAAGAAATAATGGACTTAAACAAAACTCTAGAACAATAGGGTCTGACTGACATTTACAGAACATTCTACCCAAAATCCACTGAATATACATTCTTCTCATCAGCTCACGGGACATTCTCTAAGATTGACCATATGCTAGGACACAAAGTAAATCTCAAGTAATTTTAAAAAATAGAAATCATACCATGTACCTTCTCAGATCACAGTGGAATAAAAGTAGAAATCAACCCTAACAGAAACTCACATTTCTACACAAAAACGTGGAAATTAAACGACCTCCTACTAAATGATTACTTCATAAATGAAGAAATCAAGACGGAAATAAAAAAATTCTATGAAAAAAACGACAATGGAGAGACAAGTTATCAACTCCTCTGGGACACAGCTAAAGCAGTTCTGAGAGGAAAGTTTATCTCCATAAATGCCTATAACCAAAAGACAAGACGATCACAAATAGACAATCTAATGAAATGACTCAAAGAGCGGGCAAAAGAAGAACAGACCAACCCCAAACCCAGCAGAAGAAGTGAAATCAACAAGATCAAATCAGAACTAAACGAAATTGAAAACAGGGAAGCTATTCAGGAGATTAATAAAACAAAAAGTTGGTTCTTTGAAAAAATAAACAAAATGGACACACCATTGGCTAAGCTAACGAAAAGCAGAAAAGAGAAATCTCTAATAAGCTCCATCAGAAATGAAAAAGGAGATATCACAACTGATCCCAAATAGATACAAGATACAATTTATGAATACTACAAAAATCTTTATACACACAAACTGGAAAATGTGGAGGAAATGGACAAATTTCTAGAAACACACAGCTTCCCTAGGCTCAACCAGGAAGAAATAGATTACCTGAACAGACCAATCTCAACAGCTGAAATAGACACAGTAATTAAAAATCTCCCTAAAAAGAAGAGTCCCGGTCCTGATGGCTTCACATCCGAATATTACCACATTTACAAAGAAGAACTAGTACCTATCTTGCAGAAACTATTCTACAACATCGAGAAGAACGGAAACCTCCCCAACACCTTTTATGAAGCGAATATTACTCTGATACCAAAACCAGGAAAGGATGTAATAAAAAAAGAAAACTACAGACCAATATCCCTAATGAATATAGATGCAAAAATTTTCAACAAAATCTTAGCTAACCGAATCCAGACACTTATCAAAAAATAATCCACCACGACCAAGTGGGCTTCATCCCAGGGATGCTGGGATGGTTCAACATACGTAAATCTATAAATGCAATTCACCACATAAACAGAAGCAAAAACAAAGACCACATGATTCTCTCAATAGATGCAGAAAAAGCTTTTGACAAAATTCAACACCCTTTCATGATACAAACACTTAAGAAAATAGGCATAGAAGGGACATACCTAAAAATGATACAAGCCATATATGACAGACCCATAGCCAACATCATACTGAATGGGGAAAAATTGAAATCATTCCCACTTAGAACTGGAACCAGACAAGGCTGCCCACTATCTCCACTTCTGTTCAACATAGTGCTGGAAGTCTTGGCTACAGCAATCAGACAGGAAAATGGAATCAAAGGTATCCAAATAGGGGCAGAAGAGATCAAACTTTCACTATTTGCTGATGATATGATATTGTATCTAGAAAACCCCAAAGATTCAACCAAGAAACTCCTGGAACTGATCAATAAATTTAGTAAAGTCTCAGGATACAAAATCAATACACAGAAATCAGAGGCATTCATATACGCCAACAACAATCTAATTGAGAACCAAATCAAAGACTCAATTCCCTTCACAATAGCAACAAAGAAATTAAAGTACCTAGGAATATACTTAACCAAGGACGTAAAAGACCTCTACAGGGAGAACTATGAAACACTGAGGAAGGAAATAGCAGAGGATGTAAGCAGATGGAAATCCATACCATGCTCGTGTATCGGCAGACTCAATATCATCAAAATGTCTATACTACCCAAACTGATCTACAGATACAATGAAATACCTATTAAAATCCCATCAGCATTCTTCACAGATATAGAAAAAATAATTTTATGCTTCGTATGGAACCAAAGAAGACCCTGAATATCAAGAGCAATTCTAGGCAACAAAAACAAAATGGGAGGCATTAATATGGCAGATATCAAATTGTACTACAAAGCTGTAGTAATTAAATCAATATGGTATTGGCACAAAAATAGGAATATTGACCAGTGGAACAGATGTGAGAATCCTGATATAAAACCATCCTCATATAGCCATCTAATCTTTGACAAAGCAGACAAAAACATACGCTGGGGAAAAGAATCCCTTTTCAATAAATGGTGCAGGGAAAACTGGATAGCCACCTGTAGAAGGCTAAAACAAGACCCACACCTTTCACCTCTCACAAAAACCAACTCATGCTGGATAACAGACTTAATCCTAAGTTATGAAACTATTAGAACTCTAGAGGAAAAAGTTGGAAACACTCTCCTAGACATCAGCCTGGGCAAAGATTTTATGAAGAAGTCCCCAAAGGCAATCACAGCAGCAACAAAAATAAATAAATGGGACATGATCAAACTACAAAGCTTCTGCACAGCCAAAGAAATAGTCATGAAAGTAAACAGACAACCTACAGAATGGGAGAAAATTTTTGCATCCTATGCATCCGATAAGGGATTGATAACTAGAATATACTTAGAACTCACGAAAATCAGGAAGAAAAAATCAAATAACCCCATTGAAAAGTGGGCAAAGGACTTGAACAGAAACTTTTCTAAAGAAGACAGAAGAATGGCCAACAAACATATGAAAAAATGCTCAACATCTCTAATCATCAGGGAAATGCAAATCAAAACCACAATGAGATATCACTTAACGCCAGTGAGAATGGCCTTTATCAAAAAATCTCCAAACAATAAATGCTGGCGTGGTTGTGGAGAGAGAGGAACACTCCTACACTGCTGGTGTGACTGCAAACTAGTGCAACCTCTGTGGAAAGCAATATGGAGATACCTTAAAGTGATACAATTGAATCTACCATTTGATCCAGCAATCCCATTGCTGGGCATCTACCCAAATGATCCAATGACACTCTACAAAAAAGACACCTGCACTCAAATGTTTATAGCAGCACAATTCATAATTGCAAGGCTGTGGAAACAGCCCAAGTACCCATCAATCCAAGAATGGATTAATAAAATGTGGTATATGTATACCATGGAGTACTATTCAGCTCTAAGAAACAATGGTGACATAGCACATCTTATATTTTCCTGGTTAGAGCTGGAACCCATACTACTAAGTGAAGTATCCCAAGAATGGAAAAACAAGCACCAGATATATTCTCCAGCAAACTGGTATTAACTGAGCAGCACCTAAGTGGACACATAGGTACTGCAGTAATAGGGTATTGGGCAGGTGGGAGGGGGGAGGGGGGCGGGTATATACATACATAATGAGTGAGATGTGCACCATCTGGGGGATGGTCATGATGGAGACTCAGACTTGTGGGGGGAGGGGGGAAATGGGCATTTATTGAAACCTTAAAATCTGTACCCCCATAATATGCCGAAATAAAAAAAAAAAAAGAAAAGAAAAAAAATAGTCGGAGACTTTAATACCCCACTGACAGCACACAACAGATCCTCCAAACAGAAAATCAACAAAGAAATGATGGACTTAAACAGAACTCTAGAACAAATGAGCCTGACTGACATTTATAGGACATTCTACCCCAAAACCACTGAATGTACATTCTTCCCATCAGCTCATGGGTCATTCTCTAAGATTGACCATATCTAAGGACACAAAGCATGTCTGAAACAATTTTAAAAAATAGAAATTATACCATGTATCTTTTCAGAGCACCATGGAATAAATGTAGAAATCGATCCTAACAGGAGTCCTCATTTCTACACAAATTCATGGAAACTAAACAACCTTCTGCTGAATGATCACTTCATAAACGAGGAAATCATGATGGAAATCAAAAGATTCTTTGAACTAAATGACAAACGTGACACAAGTTACCAAAACCTGTGGGACACAGCTAAAGCAGTCCTGAGAGGAAAGTTTATTTCCATAAATGCCTATATCTAAAAGTTGAAAAGATCACAAATTGACAACCTAATGAATTGTCTCAAATAGCTGGAAAAAGAAGAACAGACCAACCCCAAACCTAGCAGAAGAAATGAAATCATTAACATCAAATCAGAACTAAACGAAATTGACAACAGGGAAACTATATGGAAGATTCATAAAACAAAAAGTTGGTTCTTTTAAAAAATAAACAAAATTGACACACTATTGACTAGACTAACAAAAAGCAGAAAAGAAAAATCTCTAATAAGCTCCATCAGGAACAATAAAGAAGAAATTACAACTGATGCCACAGAGATACAAGATATAATTTATGAATACTACAAAAACCTCTATGCACACAAACTGGAAAATGTGTAGGAAATGGACAATTTCTTAGAAACACACAGCCTCCCTAGGCTCAACCAGGTAGAAATAGAATTCCTGAACAGACCAATATCAAGTACTGAAATTGAAACAGCAATAAAAAACCTTCCTAAAAATAAAAGTCCTGGACCAGATGGTTTCACACCCAAATTTTATCACACCTACAAAGAAGAACTGGTGCCTATCCTGCAGAAATTATTCCACAACATCAAGGAGGATGGAATCCTCCCCAACACATTTTAAGAAGTGAACATAACTCTGATGCCAAAACCAGGAAAGGATGCAACAAAAAAAGAAAACTACAGACCAATATCCCTTATGAATATAGATGCAAAAATTCTCAAAAAAATCCTAGCCAATCGAATCCAGGTGCTTGTCAAGAAAATAATTCTTTACAACCAAGCGGGCTTCATCCCAGGGATGCAGGGATGATTCCGCAAATCTATAAATGTAATTCACCATATAAACAGAAGCAAAAACAAAGACCATATGATCCTCTCAATAAACGCAGAGAAAGCATTTGACAAAATTCAACACCCTTTTATGATAAGAACGCTCAACAAAATAGGTATAAACGGGGCTTACTTAAAATTGATACAAGCCATATATGAGAAACCCACAGCCAATATCATACTGAATGGTGACAAATTGAAAGCATTCCCACTTAGAACTGGAACAAGACAAGGTTGCCCACTATCTCCACTTCTGTTCAACATAATGCTACAAGTCCTCATTACAGCAATCAGACAAGAGAGCGGAATTAAGGGCATCCAAATAGGAGCAGAAGAGATCAACTCTCACTCTTCAACCAAGAGACTCCTTGATCTGATAAATGAATTTGGTAAAGTCTCAGGATACAAAATCAATACACACAAATCAGAGGCATTCATATACGCCAACAACAGTGAAAGTGAGAATCAAATCAAAGACTCAATTCCCTTCAAAATAGCAACAAAGAAAATAAATTACCTTGGAATATATTTACCTAAGGAGGTAAAAGATCTCTATAGGGAGAACTATGAAACACTGAAGAAATAAATAGCAGAGGACATAAACAGATGGAAGAATATACCATGCTCATGGGTCAGCAGAATCAACATTGTTAAAATGTCTATACTACCCAAAGTGACCTACAGAGTCAATGCAATCTCTATCAAAATACAAATCATCATTTTTCACAGATATAGAAAAAATAATTTTATGCTTCATTTGGAACCAGAGAAGACCCCATATAGCAAAATCAATCCTAGGCAATAAAAACAAAGTAGGAGGTATCAATTTATCAGACTACTATACTACAAGGGTATAGTCATTAAAACAGCTTTTTACTGGCACAAGAATAGGGACATTGACCAGTGGAACAGAACAGAGAATCCAGATATAAAACCATCTTCATATAGCCAACTAATCTTCGACAAAGCAGACAAAATCTTACACTCGGGAATAGAATCCCTATTCAATAAATGGTTGTGGTAAAACTGGATAGCCACATGCAGAAGACTGAAACAAGACCCACACCTTTCACCTCTCACAAAAATTAACTCACGCTGGGTAACAGACTTGAACCTTAGGTGTGAAACTATTAGAATTCTAGAGGAAAATGTTGCAAATACTCTTCTAGACATTGGCCTAGGCAAAGAATTTATGAAGAAGACCCCAAAGGCAATCACAACAGCAAAAAAAAATAAACAAATGGGACCTGATCAAATTATAAAGCTTCTGTACAGCCAAAGAAACTGTCAAGAGAGCAAACAGACAACCCACAGAATGGGAGAAAATTTTTGCAAGCTACACATCTGATAAAGGGCTGACAACTAGAATCTATTTAGAACTCAGGAAATTCAGCAAGAAAAATCAAACAACCCTATCAAAAAATTGGCAAGGGACATGAACAGAAACTTCTCAAAAGAAGACAGAATAATGGCCAACAGACATATGAAAAAATGTTCAATATCTCTAATCATCAGGGAAATGCAAATCAAAACCACAATGAGATGTCACTTAACTTCAGTGATAATGGCCTTTATCAAAAAGTCCCCAAACAACAAATGCTGGGGTGGATGCAGAGAGAGGAAAATTCCTCCACTGCTGGTGGGACTGAAAACTAGTTCAACCTCTGTGGAAAGCAATATGGAGATACCTCAAAGTGATACAAGTAGATCTACCATTTGATCCAGCAATTCCACTACTGGGCATCTACCCAAAAGATCAAAAGTCACTTTACAGAAAAGATACCTGCACTCGAATGTTTATAGCAGCACAATTCATAATTGCAAAGCTATGGAAACAACCCTAGTGCCCATCAATTCATGAGTGGATTAATAAAATGTGGTATATGTATACCATGGAATATTACTCAGCTTTAAGAAACAATGGTGATATAGCACCTCTTGTATATTCCTGGATACAGCTGGAACCCATTATACTGAGTGAATTATCTCAAGAATGGAAAAACCAGCACCACATGTACTCATCAGCAAATTGGTATTAACGGATCAACACCTAAGTGGACATATAGGAGTAATATTATCGGGTGTCAGGAGGGTGGGATGGGGCAGGAGATGTGCAATGTTTGGGGGATGGATATGCTTGAAGTTCTTACTCGAGGGGGGAGGGGGGCATGGGCAATATAAGTAACCTTAAAATTTGTACCCCCATAATATGCTAAAATTTAAAAAAAAAAAGATTTTTAAGTGAAAGGGGTGTTTGAAGATGGCGGACAAGAAAAACCATCAGCCAGAGTATCTCTGCATGAAAGACAGATTTTAGAAGAAAAGTAAAAAAATAATAATAATAATAAACAGGCAGACAAACATAGATCAGATGAGTGTAGGAAGGAAAGTTGCCTAAAACTACAGGAGACTCCATGGCAAGAAGTTGAGGACGAGATCTCGAAGGAGACAGGTCTCAGAGGCCCTTGCAGACCAGTGACAAGGGTAGGTGGAGAAGTTAACCTCCCCTCCCCCCCCCCACATCTGAAACTGCTGATCGGCTCCTGAGTGGTTGGAGAGACCTGCCAACACCAGCCCAGAAATGGCCACTGCCAGTGAGCAGTGAGCCTATTGCAGTCAGGGCACCAGGCTCCTAGCTCCCTCAGGGCACCTCCCCGCCCGCAGACCCACGCCGATTGGCAGGCGTCATATTGCTCCATTCTTCCCTTCCCCTCCTCTATCTGTGGCTGCAGAGAGAGACAATTCAGCCACCACCCAGAGGTATCTACCGGGAATGGGACCTTTCCTTTTGGGACCCTATAACAGACTGAGCAGTAATCAGACTGTGAGCTGCCTACCCACCAGCCCTCCTAGGTGCTGCTAGCCTGGTGACCCCAGGAGAACAGGGCAGATCCTGAGGCTGAGAAACATCAACCCAGCTTGGGCACCTCGTGGGTAACTTAGGATCAGCACTCCTCTCCCTGGCAGGGTCAGGGATTGAATTCCAGGGCCCAAGGAACAGGCCTGCAGACCAGATCTCGTGCACCCAGGTCTCACATTGCCCTGGGCACAGAAGGGATATTTGTGAATGAGCCTACTGAGGTGTGTGTGCCTTCGTGGGCATATCAGCGTGCTTGAGGGGAAATCCTCCTCCCACAGGAAGGCCATGTGCCTAGCCCAAGCTGTAATTATGGACAGGGAACCTCTCCGCCCACATCGCAGCCAAGGGAGAGCTGCTGGCATGAATTCCTGCCTGCTGGCAGAGGCCCAGGAGAAACTGTGGAATAGGGGAGGCTGGAAGGGAGCGAGGCCTGCTCCATACTTCAGGTCTCAGAAAGCCCCACCCCCACACACAGACTTCCCAGCTGAATGGGGCCATTAAAGCCCCTCCCTGGCAGTTTTTCTCAGAAGCAGAGAACAAACTTTTGATCCCAGCTAACAGCATTTGTGGAGCTTTGAGGGCAGGCTCTCCCAACCCAGCTCCTTCCACACTCACTCCCCTGCCTGTCACCACTGAGGTAGAGAATAAGGACACACCTAGAAGTCCCAGGGCCCCACCAACCATGCACTAGAGTGCCCCTCCATAGGAACAGGAGTTGGTTACAGGTCCCACAAAACAACACTGCAGCCTGCTCCACCCAGCAAGCACCACCTACCAATAAGGAGATCATTCTGCACACCCTTTTACAGCATCTACTGACTGGATAAAGGATGTGGTAGAATCTCACCCACAAACATAATCTACTGGCTCAGAATCTTAACAGGGCCTGTCATCATCCAAACAAAAATCTAAACGTAAGAAGCAACAGCTGATACACATGGGAAGGAATCAGAGAAAGAACTCTGGAAGTATGAAGAATCAAATGGAAAGCACACCCCCAAAGGGAAACACCAGCTCTCTAGCAATGGACATCAACCAAATTCAGAACAATAAAATGAAAGAAGAATTTTGAACATGGATTATAAGAAAACTCAATAATAAGCAAGAAAATATGGATAACCAACACAAAGAAACCACCCCCCAAAAAAAAAAATAATTCAGGACTTGGAGTAAAAATTCAGTGAAGAAATTGAAATATTAAAGAAAAATCAAACTGAACTCCTGGAAATGAAGAATTTACTCAAGGAATTACAAAATATAATGGAAAGCCTCAAGAACAGGGTAGATCAAACGGAAGAAAGAATCTCAAGGATTGAAGATACCACCTTTTCAATTACATAAGTCACTCGCAGAGATAGAAAAGAGAAATAAGAGAAAACAGCAAAGCCTATAAGAAATGTGGGATTACCTGAAGAGGCCTAATGTGAGAATCATAGACATCCCTGAGGCTGAGGGAAAAAATACACAGGGATAGGATAAGCTATTTTGGAAATAAAAGAGGAAAATTTCCCAGGCCTTGCTGAAAATCTAGATAACCAGGTACAAGAAGTTCAAAGGACTCCTGGGAGATTCACCGCAAACAGGAAGACTCCACGACACACAGTCATCAGACTGACCAAAATAGCCACTAATGAGGCCCTCCTATGAGCTCTAAGGCTACAGAAGCAAGTAACCTACAAAGAAAACCCATCTGAATAACAGCAGATTTCTCGACTGAAACCTTACAAGCAAGAAGAGACTGGGGCCCCATTCTTACTCTTCTCAAATAGAACAATGCCCAGCCTAGACTCTTGTACCTTGAAAAACTAAGTTTTGTATATGAAGGAGAAATAAAGATCTTTCCAGATAAGCACAGATTAAGGAAATTCATCAAAACAAGACCTGCCTTCGTGGAAGTACTCAAAACTGTATTACACATGGATCAGCACAATAAAAAATCACGAATGTAAAACCATCCAAAATCTAAAGATCAAAGGCCAGATACCAAAATGGCTCAAGAGAGAAAACAAACCGAAAAAGTTCAACTCAACAGGATGAACAGAAATCTGCCATACTTATCAATTCTCTCAATACATGTGAAGGGCTTGAACCATCCACTAAAGATACATAGGCTGGCTGAATGGATAAATATACATAAGCCAAGTATCTTCTGACTTCAGGAAACCCATCTAACTCACAAAGATGCATTCAGACTCAAGGTTAAGGGATGGAGAACAGTATCTCAAGCAAACGGAAGTCAAAAGAATGCTGCTGTGACGGTTCTGATTGCAGATAACTTGGTCTTCAAATCAATAAAAGTAATGAAAACAAAGAAGCTCACTATATAATGGTGAAGGGTATAGTTCAACAAGAAGACATGACATGACAATTCTATATATGTATGCACCTAACTCAGTTGCATACAGATTCATAAAGCAAATCCTACTTGACCTAAACAAAATGATAAACAGCAACACCATAATAGCTGGAGACTTCAACACCCCTCTGACAGAGCAGGACAGATCCTTCAAACAGAAAATTAACAACAACAACAACAACAAAACAATGCACTTAAACAGAACTCTAGAACAAATGGGCCTAACTGACATTTATAGAACCTTCTACACAAAACCCACTGAATATATGTTTTTCTCATCACCTCATGGGAGATTCTCTAAGATTGACCATATTCTAGGCCACAATGCACATCTCAAAAAATTTGTAAAAATAGAAATTATACCATGCATCTTCTTAGACCACAGAGGAATAAAATTAAAACTCAACTCCACAGAAACTCTCATCTCTAAACAAAGTCATGGAAACCAAACAACCTTCTGTTGAATGATTATTTAATTAAGGATAAAATCAAAAGAGTATTTGAACTATTTGACAAAGGAGACACAAGTTATCAAATCTGTTGGTCACAACTAAAGCAGCACTGAGAGGAAAATTTATATCCATAAATGCCTACAACCAAAAGACAGAAAGATTGCAAACAAACAATCTAATGAATCATCTCAAAAAACTGGAAAAGGATGGCCAAACCAATCCCAAACCCAGAAGAAGGAAATAACAAAAACCAGAGGAGAACTAAATTAAATTGGTAACAAAAAAACTATATGAAAGATTAATAAAACAAAAAGTTGGTTCTTTCAAAAAATAAAATTCACATGCCTCTGGCTAGATTAATGAGAAGCATAAAAGAAAGAACCCTAATAAGCTCCATCAGAAATGAAAAAGGAGAAATTACAACTGATGCCATGGAAATGCAAAATATCATCTATGAATACTATAAAAACCTTTATGTACATAAACTAGAAAATGTGAAGGAAATGGACAAATTCTTAGAAACCCACAGCCTCCCTAGGATTAATCAGTAAGAAACAGAATTCCTGAACAGAATCAATAGCAAGTGCTGAAATTGAAACAGCAATAAAAAACCTTCCTAAAAAGAAAAGTCCTGGACCATACAGTTTTACACCCGAATTTTACCAGACCTACAAAAAAGAATTGGTGCCTATCCTGTAGAAATTATTCTATAACATTGAGAAGGACAGAATCCTCCCCAACACATTTTATGAAGCCAACAACACCCTGATACCAAAACCAGGAAAGGATGCAACCAACAAAGAAAACTACAGACCAATATCTCTATGAATATATATGCAAAAATTCTCAACAAAATCCTAGCAAACTGAATTCAGCTGCACATCAACAAAATAATCCATCACGACCAAGTGGGCTTCATCCCAGAGATGCAGGGATACTTCAACACATGCAATTGTATAAATGTAATTCAACACCTAAATAGACCCCAGCACAAAGACCATATGATCCTCTCAATAGACACAGAAAAAGCATTCAACAAAATTCAATACCCTTTTATGGATAAGAATGCTTAACAAAATAGGCATAGATGGGATTTAACTAAAAATGATACAAGCCATATTAAGACAAACCCACAGCCAACATCATACTGAATGGGGAAAAACTGAAAGCATTCCCACTTACAATTGGAACCAGACAAGGTTGATATCTATCACCGCTTCTATTCAACATATTGCTGGAAGCTCTAGCCAGAGCAATCAGACAAGAGAAGCAAATCAAGCGCATCCAATGGGGGCAGAAGAGGTCAAAGTATCTCTCTTAGCTGAAGATATGATCTTATACCTAGAAAACCCCAAAGATTCTGCCATGAGACTACTGGAATTGATAAACAAATTCAGCAAAGTCTCAGGTTACAAAATCAATGTAAAGATATCAGTAGCATTCCTATATGCTAATAACAGTTAAAGTAAGAACCATTTTCTTTTTTTCTCTCTCTTTCTTATTTCAGCATATTATGGTGGTACAAACATTAAGGTTATGTACATGGCCCTTGACTCCCCTCCCCCCTTGAGTCAGAGCTTAAAGAGTGTCCATCCCCCAGACTGTGTGAATAGCACTATGTATGTAAATACCAATCCCCTCTCCTCCCTCTCCCAGACTCACGATAAATTTTTTTTTTAACATTTTGGTTACATTTTATATCTTTACCTCTCCCTAGCAAGGGTTAGAGGTATGCCCTTCCCTTTCACAATGCTCTCCACATTCCTCAGATGTGGGAGTACCCCACCAACCCCTGGATCCTTGGTGAAGACCACCACCCTTTGAGCACCATAGTGTTAGTCAGTACCAATTTGATCGCGAGTATACGTGGAGCCCATTCTTCTGATCTTGTGTCACCTCACTTTGGATAATGGGATTAAGCTCAATCCAGGATAATAGAAGTGGTGCTAGCTTGCTATAATTTCTTAGAGTTGAGTAATATTCCATTGTAAACATATACCAAATTTTAATAATCAACTCATGAATTGACAGACACTTAGGTTGTTTCCACATCCTTGCAATAGTGAATTGTACTGCCATAAACATTTGGGTGCAGTTGTCTTTATAATAGAATGTCTTATGCTCTGTTGAGTAGATGCCTAATAATGCTATTTCTGGGTCAAATGGTATTTCTATTTTTAGTTCTTTGAGGTATCTCCAAATTCTTTTCCACAAAGGTTGCAGTAATTTGTAGTCCCATCAGCAGTAAAAGAATGTTCCTGTCTCTCCACATCCTCGCCAGCATTTGTTATATTGGGATTTCTTGATACAGGCCAATCTCACTGGGGTTAGGTGATATCTCATTGTGGTTTTGATTTGCATTTCTCTGATGATTAGAGATGTTGAACATTTTTTTATATGTTAGCAGGCCATTATTCTGTCTTCTTTGGAAAAGTTTCTGTTCATTTCTGTTGCCCATTTCTTGATGGGGTTGTTTGAGTTTTTCTTGTTATTTATTTTGAGTTCTAGATAGATTCTTCTTATTATCAGACCTTTATCAGAAGTGTAGAGAGCAAATATTTTCTCCCATTCTGTAGGCTGTCTATTTGCTATAATGATAGTTTCCTTGGCTATGCAGAAGCTTTTTAAGATCCCATTTGTTTATTTTTGTTGCTGCAGTTCTTTGGGGGTCTTCTTCAAGAATTCTTTGCCTAGGCCAATGTCTTAGAGGCTTTTCCCAACCTCTTCTTCCAGGATTCTTAAGGTTTCATGCCTTAGGTTTAAATCTGTTATCCATCTTGAGTGGATTTTTGTGAGAGGTGAGGTAGGGATACTGATTCATTCTTCTGCATGTAGCTATTCAGTTTTCCCAGCACCATTTATTGAAGAGAAATTCTTTTCCCCATTGTATATTTTTGTCTGCTTTATCAAAAATTAAGTTACCATATGCAGATGGTTTCATATTTGGAATCTCAGTCCTATTCCAAATATCGATGCTTTTGTTCTTGTGTCAATACTAGGCTGATTTAATTATTATTCTTTATAGTATGGCTTAAGTCTGGAAGACTGATGCCTCTCAGTTTGTTCTTTTTATTTAAGATTGCTTTGGCTATAAGAGTTTTTTTCTGGTTCCATACAAAGCGAAGAATTATTTTTTCTAGATCTATAAAGAATGATGGTGTTACTTTGATGGAGATTGCATTAATTCTGTGGGTGACTTTAGGTAATATTGACATTTTAATGATATTGATTCTACCAATCCATGAATAAGGTGAATTTTTCCATCTGTTTACATCTTCCACAATTTCTTTTTTTAGTGTTTCAAGTTCTCCTTGTATAAGTCTTTCATATCTTTTGTTAAACATATTCCTAGATATTTAATTTTCTTTGGGGCTATAGTAAAAGGTATTGCATTTTTTATTTAAGTGTCAGCTTGACTGTTCTTGGCATATATGAATGCCTGTGATTTCTGTATATTGATTTTATAACCTGAGACTTTAACGAATTCATTTATCAAGTTTAGGATTCTCTTAGATGAATCAATGGGGTTTTCTATGTATAATATATCATCAGAAAAGAGCGAGAGTTTGGTCTCATTTACCCCCACTTGGATGCCCTTAATATCTCTCTCTTTCCTGGCTGTTATAGGACTTCGAGCACTATGTTGAATAGAAGAGGTGACAGTGGGCATCCTTGTCTAGTTCCAGATTGAAGTGGGAATGGTTTTAGTTTTTCCTCATTGAGTATGATATTGGCCATGGATTTGTCATAAATGGATTTGATAATTTTAAGATATGAACCACCTATGCCTATTTCGTTAAGAGTTTTTATCATAAAGGTGTGTTGGACTTTGTCAAATGCTTTTTCTGCATCTATTGAGAGAATCATATGGTCCTTTTTCTTGTTTTTATTTATGAGGCAGATTGCATTTATAGACTTCCGTATGTTGAACCAGCCTTGCATCCCTGGAATAAAGCCCACCTGGTAATGGTGAATTATTTTTCTGATGTGCTGCTGAATTCTGTTAGCTAAAATTCTGTTGAGGATTTTTGCATCTATATCATGAGGGATATTGGTCTGCAATTTTCTTTTATTGTTGCATCCTTTCCTGGCTTTGGTATCAAGGTGATATTGACTTCATAGAATGAGTTAGGAAGGATACCATCCTTCTCAATGTTGTGGAATAATTTCTTTAGTATAGGTATGAGTTCACCTTTGTATGTTTGGTAAAACTCTGAAGTGTAGCCATCTGGTCTAGGACTTTTCCGTTTGGGGAGGTTGTTAATTACTGCTCCAATTTTTGCACTTGAGATTGGTCTATTCATGAATTCTGTTACCTCCTTGGTTAACTTAGGGAGGTTGTATGAATCTGGGAATTTTTCCATTTCTTCCTCATTATTTAGTTTCCTTTATAGGTTATTTGCTGCTTTCATCTTGCTACACGGAGGATTGTTTCTTTCATGTTTACTTTGGTCAGCCTAATAACCACATGACGAGGTGACTGCCTTCTCACATTGAATCTCCCAGGAGTTCTGTGTTCTTCTTATATTTGGATATAAAGAGTTCTAGCCTAGTTATTTAGTTTTTGGGTATACAAGTTTTTCTAGTAGTCAAACAATGTTTTATATTTCTGTGGTGTCTGTTGTGACCTATTCTTTTTCATTTCTTATTGAGTTTATTAGAGTCCTTTCCCTTTGGGTTCTTGTCAGTCTAGCAAGAGGGCTATCAATTTTGTTTACCTTTTCAAAAAAGCAGCTTCTGGTTTTGTTGATCTTCCGTATAATTCTCTTGTTCTCCATTTCATTTAGTTCTGCTTTGATCTTAGTTATTTTTTTTCTTCTACTAGGATTGGAATTGGGTTGGTATTCTTTTTCCAATTCCTTGAGTCTATTCATTAGGTTGTCAGTATCTAATCTTTCTATTTTTTTGGATGTGAGCATTTATTGATATTCATTTTCCTCTGAGTTATGCTTTTGCTGTATCCCACAGGTTTTAATAACATGTGTCTCTGTTATCATTTTGTTCAAAAAAACTCTTGATTTCCCTCTGAGTTTCCTCCTTGACCCAATAATTCTTAAATAATAGATTGTTTAGTTTCCATGACTTTGTGAAGCATGAATGTTTCTATAGGAATTGAACTCTAGTTTTATACCACTATGGTCAGGAAGATGCATGGTATAATTTCTATTTCTTGAATTTTTTGAGATATGATTTGCGGCCTAGTATGTGATCAATTTTGGAGAAGGATCCATGGGCAGCTGAGAAGAATGTAAATTCAACTTTATTTGAGTGGAATGTTCTGTAGAGTTCTGTCAGGACTTTTTGAATAAGAGCTTTGTTCAAGCCCATTATTTCTTTGCTTATTTTCTGTGTGGAGGATCTATTCAGTTCATTCAGTGGAGTGTTGAAGCCCCTTGCTACTATGGCAGTATTGTTTAACATGCTATTTAGATCATACAAGGTTTTCTTTATGTAATTTGGTGCTCCCACATTAGGTGCATGCATATTAGGAAATGTTAAATCTTCTTGTTGGATCTTCCCTTTCACTATTATAAAGTGGCTGTCTTTATCCTTTTTTACTTTTGCTATCTTAAAGCTTATTTTATCTGCAAATATTATAGCTATCCCTGCTTTCTTTTGACTTCCATTTGCCTGGATGATGGTTTTCCATTCCTTGACCTTCATCCGGAAGGCATCTTTGTGGGTTAGATGTGTTTCCTGTAGACAGCAGACACTAGGCTTGTGGATTTTTATCCACTCTGCCAGTCTATGCCTCTTCAGAGGACAGTTTAAATCATTTACATTTATTGAGAGGATTGAAATTGGAGGAAGGTTATTGGGTGAAGTCCTATTGCTTTAACTTGCTCCTTGAGCCATCATGCAGTTCAAGTTATTGCCTTTAATTCTTTGAAGATTTTGCTTTGAGGAGTATCTATTACCCTGTTCAGTTGGAAGGCAGATCTGAGAACTTCCTGTAGGGCTGGCCTGGTCTTTGCAAATTCCTTCAGCAATTGCTTGTCTTAGAAGGACTTTATTTCTCCCTCATAGATGAAACTTAATTTTGCTGGATAAAGAATTCTAGGTTGGGCTTTATTCTGTTTTAGAAGATTAAGGATAGGCACCCATTCCCTCCTGGCTTATAAGGTTTCAGATGAGAAGTCTACTGTTAGTCTGATAGGTTTCCTTTATAGGTTATTTGCTGCTTTCATCTTGCTACACGGAGGATTGTTTCTTTCATGTTTACTTTGGTCAGCCTAATAACCACATGACGAGGTGACTGCCTTCTCACATTGAATCTCCCAGGAGTTCTGTGTTCTTCTTATATTTGGATATAAAGAGTTCTAGCCAGGCTCTGTATATTTTCCTCCAGTATTCTGTGAAATAAGTTTTCCAGCCCTTGTGAGTGTTCCTCTTCCACCTTCCGGAATCCTGATCACCTTGTGATTTGGCTTTTTTACATAATTCCACACTTCTTGTAACCTTTGGTCTTGTCTCTTGTTTCTGTGTTCCCTTTCTTCCTATGATTTGTTTAATGCATAGGCATAATCTTTAAGCTCTGAGATTCTTTCCTCTGCATGGTCCATCCTGTTCTTGATGCTTTCCACTGTATTATGGAGTTCCTTGATTGTTTCCTTCATTGCCAGAATTTGTTTGGTTTTCATAAATAATTTCAATTCTTTGGAGAATTTTTCATTCATTTCTTGGATTATTCTTGTGGTTTCTCTATGTTGGGATTCTATTTTATCTTCAATTCCATTGAGTTTTCTAATAATCCATATTCAGAATTCTTCCTCCATAAGTTTAATCATATCATGAAAGTTGGTGTCCATTTATGGAGATTGAGTATTTTCTTTTGGAGGTGACTTTTCTCTCTGTTTCTTCATGTTTCCTGTGATCTTTTGCTGGTTTGTTCTCATGTGGGTGCTTTATCAAGAACTGGAGGTGCAGGGACTGAATTATGAGCCAAATTCTTGGATTCCAGAGGAATGATCCTCGGCAGATCTGGGGATACGTGCTCTGGTTCTGTAATGTCTTAGAGGAGTTTGAGCCTGTTGGGTTATTTTTGACCTGTTGTATTCACCATCTTTTAATAAAGATTAGTGAGATTGCATCCCTTGCTTAGACTCCCAGGAGTTGTATCACTCTTGTGTGCATGACTCCCCTAACAACTACTAGTATGAGGTGGGAGGCACTGTAATGAGCTATGAGGTTACTCTCTCTTTTTATTGCTTGTGGTTTGCATGGGGGGGGTGTTATCAAGCTATTCCAATACCTATGTAATGACCTCTAAACCCCTAAATGTAGTAAACAAGAATCTCAGTCTTTGGGGAGTGTTGTGCCACTCCCAGGGGATCCTTGAGCCCTGTTACCTATTTAGATGGGGTGAGATAAGCAACAGGTATAGGCAAGCCTAAGAGAGTGTACTTCAGAGGTTGCTTGATCTGTGGCTAGGGGGGAGCTGCTAAAAAGTTATTCAGAGATCTTTCGCCACTTACACGGGGAAGCTCCTGGTGGGAGGTGTCTTTTGGTCAATTGTCTTTTGGCAATTGCTAAGGATTCTGGTTGAGATTTTCCTTCCCAGAACACAAGCCTGTAATTTGGCAACTGCCTGGATACCAAGGGCAAGCCCTTGTATTCTGCTTTTATCAGATGATCCAAACCAACTCGCTATAGTAGGACATCAACTCTCGTTACTCTGCCCCTCCAAGGATGGGGTTTATCTAGTTGGTATGAAGTAAACGCCACAGGGCTGTTGAAAAGCTCCTGCCCAGGGCCACTGAGGGACACAGAACAGAGAGCGAGCTGCCTGGCTGCTCTGCTCCTGCATAGGAGGAGTCAGGCCCTTTCCTATGAAATACCAGTGGCCTGGTCACACACAAGGACCCTCTGCAACCCAGGCAGGTCTTAGCCCTAAAAGAGGTCTCCCTCCCCACTCTGTGCTTCCAAGACTTGGGGCTGATCCTTTGTCTGAAGGCCTTGTCTACCAAGTCGCATCCAGGAAATGGCCATGGGTTTCAGTTTGGGTAGCAGTGTAGAGAAGCTGTTACTAAACCCTTTCAGGGGAGGGATCTGGCCCTTTGATGAAAAATGGGCCAGCAGTGGATAATAAGCAAGAGGAGGTAACCCTCCAGCCTCTGGTTTCAGCTTGAAAAATGGCTTGTTTCACAACTCCGCCCAGGGGTGGAGTCTGGAGTAGCTTTGGAGAGAAGCATCTAGCCCAAAACATAAGAAAGTGCAAGTGGTTCTGTTTTCCCAGGTCACAGTTGGAAAATCAGTCTCCCTCCCAACTCCACCCTGCTAGGGAAGGGTCTGTTCTTCAGGTGCAAAACACAGGCGGCAGCATGGAATGGGGGACCGCCTGACTTCACTGGGAGACACTGCCAAGAGAGCAATCTCTCTCCCTCTTCTGCCCCCTCACCAGTGGGACTTGAGTCACTGGGGTCCACCAGGAGACTCCACTGAGGAGCCCCCTCCCTCCCTCTTGTGCCCACTCAGAGGCAGAGCTTGGGCCGCCCAAGTCCACCAGGAGGCACTGCCAAGGAGCAAGCACTCTCCTTTTTCCACCCCGTCCCGAACGGAGCTTGAGGGCCAGAGTCCACTGAGAGGCTCCGCCAAGGAGCGAGCATCTCCCTTTCCGCCCCGTCACCAGTGGAGCTCAAGTGTCTGGAGTCTACTGATAGGCTCTGCCAAGGAGAGAAAACTCTCCCTTTTCTGTCTCATCTCCAGTGGAGCTTGAGCTGCCTGAGTTCACTAGACAACTCAGCCATGAGCAATCTGTCTCACTTTTCTGCCCCTTCAAAAGCGAAGCATAAGCCACTGGTGTGTACAGACCCCCTCCATCCAGAGTCCCTGCACCGTGCACTGGAGAGTTCAAATTGCTTTCCACTCCTGTCTCCTCTCCGAACCGCCTGACCGCCCGTGTTACCTCTTGGCACTGACTTCAGGCATTTGGATGCTTGCGTGGGTGTGGAGGTCGGTGAAGGAAAAGGCATCCCCCCTGAGGGACAGATCACAGAGTCCTGGCCAGCTGGCCGCTGAGCACAGCCAGCCTATGCTCCAGTTCCTGCTGTACAACTCAAACTCTCATAACTGCGGCAAATCCACTGAGTCACTTTCTTCCTTTTCCCAATACTGCTTGACCCTAGAAGCTTCCCTGCAATTCCTCGAAGCTGATCCTGTGGGAGTACTACCCACTAGAGTGATTTAGATTGCTTTCTTCACCTCCTACTCTGAGAGCAGAGAGCCAGAGGTCCTCCCTAATCCACCATTTTTGACAATATCCTGAAAGTTACCATTTTCTAATGAGACCATAGCTTGATGAATTTTGAAACTAGCTAATGATAGGGAGTGCTACCAACTTATGGAACAAATAAAGGTAGAAAACTATTTAACACTGCAATTGAATGAATGCTTAGATATTGCTAACACAGTAATTATTTCTGTGTATGTGTGATATAAACACAATGTGATAAGAAGGAAGAAAACTTCCTTATTTCAGCTTGATTGCTGACAAACACAACTAGTTCTAAACTGTAAGGATACAAAGTATTCTTACTACATTGTCAGTGAATGTGATTTAAAGCTTAAATTTTATGTGGAATTATGTTCTTATAGTAAAGCTGACATGGCAACAAACAATCTGAGGCAGTTACCACAAATTAAGGAATGTACGTCAAAAGATAAATCAACATACCACTTCATCAAAAAAAAATTGCTGCAGAAAAAAAAACCAACCCAGACAGATGAACTAAACAGTATGCTTAGTGATATAGTACACATAATTAATTATAAGTATATAAAGGGTAATACATTGAATTTTGGATTATATTCTTTATGATGTGATAATATGGTTATTGTAAATTAAAAATGTTTATTACACGCTGAAAATGATTAATGAGGGGAAAAGTAATGTTGAGAATGTTTGAACTCTAGAGAAAATGCTTTGTGTTTTCTGTAAGAGTAGAACTAGTTTGTTCCCAACATTTTAAGGATTTTTAAACAGACTTAATTAAAAATTAAAATAAGTATAAAAATAACAATAAAAAGAAATAAATGATTAAAAATTCTAAGACTTTCATATCTTTAGAGTTATAATTGATCAACTTAAAATGGCACAGGTCATAACTTGTCTACCTATACATCACTGGTACTCAGCTTATCCCAAGTGAGAGTCCCCATGTGAGTTCCACAACACAGAAACTGGCCTTCACCCTGTTAGACAAGATGAACCCACTGACGATGCTCTTGAATGCCACAGCAACATAGCAAGCTGCATTGAAAGTCTCTAAATGCTTACTCTCAATTTCTATATCCTTATCTTGCTGCAGATAACAAACATGCTTTGTAAATAAAATTTCTGAAGAGGGGAGAGGAACATCAGTAAGGACATTTAAGTTGGTTACAGACACTTCAGGGCTCTATGGAAAGTTAAGCATCCTTAATTCTAAGATGCAGCATTATTTTATACACCAGTAAGAAAAAAAAACACTTTCAAATGAACTGATTATAGGATTACTGATTATAAGACACATTTTAAGTTTAAAGAAGCTATAATATGGGGGGAAAGTAGTGTTCTTTAGAAAAAATGAAATATAACATTTAAAATTTTCACAATTTCTTTAAGGGATATAAGTATGAATATAAAAAATGATTTTAAAAATTACGCTGATAATATATGTATGAATATATATAATATATTCATATAAGTATGAATATAAAATGATTTTAAAAATTACACTGAAGAAACATTATGCTAATGAATTTTCTGGTAAAAGGATAAAACAGTATTAGTTATAGAAGTAAGGTAACATCAGATTCATACTACTTAAATTTTCACCCTTTTTTGAAGACATTTATCATGTTTTGATAACCAGTTTATATTCATTCTTTGTACTGATACTCGGTTTTCTTTGTAAAACCATTCCTCTGTTATTTTCAACCATATGGGCAGTAGTAGTCCTGACTGGCCTAAGGGACCAGCATATCCCACAGTTATTAGTTCACGGAAGGGGCTAAAACTCAATCAGAAAGTGAAATGCTAGGAGATACTGGCTTGAGCTTTTGAAAAAGAAAAAGTTTCTCTGTCCTCTAAGGGGTAACTGGAAGAGACTATTTTTCTACGCTGTACGTGATGTAGGGAGTTTGAGGGTGGGAGTGCTAGAATCACAGTAGCCTTTTGCTGCCTCAGGGGAGACCTGTCACTATTGGGATGAGACTGTGTAAAGCCAGAGAGGGCAGAGATTTGACACTTGTTCTGATAAGAACATAACTCTGTAGAATATGCCTGCCAGGACAAATGTCTTGTAACCTCTGTTTTCTCATGACTGAGTTATGGCTTTTCACATTTCTTGTGGTCACTGTAAGAGCCTCTTTTCCCCCAGTGTCTTTTTAGTAAACAGACATCTTCACCTCCTCACTGCTGCAGCAAAGAAAAATAATTCAATAAGTAAGCCATTTGGCCACAGATATAAAGTCACATTCCCTAATCAGTTTAGTCAATAATAAAGAAAATATCTGCTTAAGTTCACTACTGCCACTGCCTGCACCTGCATATGGTCTCAGGAACCCAAGGACTACCGTGCCCAACCTGCTACCACCATCACTACCAATTCCTGAGCATGCCACCTACCAGCCTGAGGACTGGCCCACCTGAAATTCCCCATCCCCTGCAAAGCCTAGGCACAGCCTCCACTTACAACTTCAGCCTAAACCACAAAGGAACTCAGAGACACTGCACTCACTGATTACAACTGAATAAATCATATGGAGACTACACTACAGCACCCATCTAGAGTTAGGGCCAAAGCATCCTACCTAACCAACACTATAGATATATCTACAAAAAGAAGTCTTTCCATATAAAATCAAACCCATGAACTAAGAATAAGTGACTGTTACACATGATGCACAGATATCAATGCAAGGGCACAAAAACATGAAAAGGCAAGGAAACATTACATCTCAAAAGAAGCACAATAATTCTCCAATAACAGACACCAAAGGAGAGGAAATATATGAAAAGAAAGCTGAAAAGAAATTCAAAATAATGATCTTAAGGAAACTCAGCAAGATATAAAATAACACAGACAATACAAAGAAATCATAAAAACAATTAATGATCTGAATGAGAAATTCAGGATAGCTATCATAAAAAAAGAACCAAACAGAAATACTGAAAAATTCAATGAGTGGAATAAAAAATACAATTAAGATATTCAACAGACTAGATCAAGCAGAAGAAATAGGTTCAGAACTTGAATACAAGTCTTTTGAAATAACACAGTCAGGCACAGAAAAGAAAAAATAATTAAAAAGAATGAAGAACACTTACATGAAATATGAGACACCATAAAGTGAACAAATACTTGAATTTTTGGAAGTTCCAAAAGGAAAAAGGAAAGGAAAAGGCATAGAAAACCTATTTAATGAAATAATAGCTGAAAACTCCCAAGTCTTTCAAGAGATATAGACATCAAGATACAGGAAGCTCTAAAATCCCAAGTAGATTCAACTCAAACAGGTCCTCTCCAAGGCGCATTATACATAATATGTCAAAAAAGAGAATTTTATAAAAAGTAAGAGAAAAAGATCAACTCATATATGAAGTAATCCCCATCAAACTAATAGTAGATTCCTCAGCAGAAACTTTACAGGCCAGGAGAGAATGAGATGATATATTCAAAGTGCTGAAAGAAACTAATTGTGAATCAAGAATACTATACTCAGCAAATCCATCCTTCAGAATGAAGGACAAATAAAGTCTTTCCCAGACAAGTGAAAGCTGAGGGAATTTAATCATCTCTAGATCGGCTCTACAAGAAGTGCTTAAGGGAGTCTTACATTTGGAAGCAAAAGGATAATATCCGCCATCATGAAAACACATGAAAGTGTAAAACATAGCAGATACACATATGAAAAAGAGAAAGGAATCAAATGTTACCACTATAGAAAAACCATCAAATTGTAAAGGGAAACAATAAAAGAGGATGAAAGGAACAAAAGATATTCAAAACAATTAACAAAATGACAGGAGAAAAATCCTTACCTATCAACAATAATCTTGAATGTAAACAGTTTAGGAATTCCAATTAAAAAATATAGACTGGCTGAATGGGTAAAAGAACAAGACCCAGCTGTATGATACCTGTAACAAATCTACTTCACCTGTAAAGACACACATATACTGAAAATGAAGGGCTAAAATAATGTTCCACACAAATGGAAACTAAAAGCATGCAAGAGTAATGGTAAATTTATCAAACAAAATAGACTTTAAGTATAAAACATAAAAAGAGACAAAGAATGTTGTTATATTGTTATAAAGGGATTAATTCAGCAAGGGAATATAACAATTGTAAATATATATGCATCCAACATCAGAGCAACCAAATATATAAAGCTAATATTATTAGAGATAAAGAAAGACATAGGCCTCAATATGATAACAGTTGGGAACTTCAACACCTATAAGCAGCATTGGATAGATCATCTAGATGAAAAATCAACAAAGAAATATTGATTTAATATGTACTATAGACCAAATGGACCTAATATAACATTACAGAACATTTTATCCAACAGCTGCAGGACACATTCTTCTCATCAGCATGTGGAACATTTTCTAGAATAAACCATATGTTAGTTCACAAAACAAGTCTCAAGAAATTTTAAAATATCAAAATCATAGGAAGTATATTTTCAGACTACAAATAGATATTTCTAGTTTTTTCTTAAAAAAACAAACAGAAATCAATGACCAGAGGAACTCTGGAAACTTTACAGATTCATGGAAATTAAATAACATGCCCATAACCAACCACTGAATGAATGAAGAATTAAGGAAGAAAATTTAAATATTTCTTGAAACAAATGAGAATGGAAACATGTCAAAACCTATGAGATACAGTAAAAACATTACTAAGAGGGAAATTTATAGCACTAAACATCTACATTAAAAAAAAAAAAAGAAAAACACCAAATAACCAAATGATGCACCTTGAGGAATTAGAAAAGTAAAAATAAACCAAACCCAAAATAAGTAGAAGGAATGAAATAATAAATATCAGAGCAGAACTAAGTGAAAGAGACTTAAAAAATAATACAGAACATCAATGAAAGGAAACTTTGGCTTTTAAAAAAGATAAACAATACCAATAAACCACTATCTCGACTAACCAAGAAAAAAGAGAAACCAAATAAAATCAGAAATATAAAAGGACACATTACAAATGATACCACAGAAAAACAAAGGATAATTAGAGACTATTAAAAACAACTATAGGCCAACAAATTAGAAAACCTAGAAGAAATGAATAATTTCTTAGATACACACAACCTACCAAGATTGAACCATGAAGAAATAGAAAACTTGGACAGATCTATAATGAGTAACAAGAGTGAATCAGTAATAAAAAGTCAGCTAACAAAGAAAAGCCCAGGACCTAATGACTTAACTGCTAAATTCTACCAAAGTTTTCAAGAACTAACATCAATTCTACTCAAACTGCTGTAAAAAATTAAAGGAGAGGGATTATTTCAAAATCCATTCTGTGAGGCTGCCATTACCCTGATATCAAAACCAGACAAAAACAAAACAAATAAAGAAAACTACAGGCCAATATCCCTGATGAACACAGATGCAAAAATACTCAACAAAATACTAGCAAACCAAATCCAACAGCATATCAAAAACAAAATACACCACCACGATCAAGTGGGATTTGTACCAAAAATGGAAGGTTGGTTCAATATACATAAATCAATAAATGTAATACATCACATCAACAAAATGAAGGGGAAAAAAACTACATAATTACCTCAACAGACACAGAAAAAGCATTTGTTAAATTCAACATTCCTTCATGATAAAAAACTCTCAACAAATTAGGCATAGAAAGAACATCTCTCAACACAATAAAGACCATATATGACAAACACACAGCTAACAGAATAATAAATGGGCAAAAGCTGAAAGCCTTTCTTCTAATAACAGGAACAAGACAAAAATGTCCACTTTCACTGCTTTTATTCAGCATAGCACTGGAAGTTCTAGCCAGTGTGATTAGTCAAAAGAAGGAAATAAAGTGCATCCAAATTGGAAAAGAGGAAGTTAAATTGTCCCCTTTTGAAGGTGACATAATTTTATATAGAGAAAAACTTAAGGACTCTACAAAAAACCTCTTAGAACTGATAAACAAATTCAGCTGCAGGATTAAAAAAATCAACAAACAAAACCCAGTGTTTTTTTTGTTTTTTGTTTTTTTTTTTTTTTTTTTATTTTGGCATATTATGGGGGTACAGATTTTAAGGTTTCAATAAATGCCCATTCCCCCCCCCCAAAAGTCTGAGTCTCCATCATGACCATCCCCCAGATGGTGCACATCTCACTCACTATGTATGTATATACCCGCCCCCCTCCCCCCTCCCACCTGCCCAATACCCTATTACTGTAGCACCTATGTGTCTACTTAGGTGCTACTCCCAGTGTTTTTTTATATATATTAATAACAAACTAGCTGAAAAAGAAATAAGGCAATTTCATTTATAATAGCTCAAAAAGATACCTAGGAAAAATTTAACCAAAGAGATGAAAGATGTAATGTAACCAAAGAGATGAAAAGATACCTAGGAAAAATTTAACCAAAGAGATGAAAGATGAAAAATGTAATACACTGATGAAAGAAATTGAAGAGAACAAAGATAAATGAAAGACATCCCATGCTCATGGATTAGAAGAATATTGTTAAAATGTCCATATTACCCAAAGAAATCTACAGATTCAATGCAATCCCTATAAAGTACCAATGACATTCTTCATAGAAACAGAAAAACAATCCTGAAATTCATATGGAAGCATGAAAGACACCAAATAGCCAAAGCAAAAAGAACAAAGCTGGAGGCATTATAGTACCTGATTTCAAAATATACTACACAGCTATAGTAAACAAAACAGCATGGTTTGGGTATAATAATAGACACAGACCATGGAACAGAATAGAGAACCCATATATAAATCTATGCATTTACAGCCAACTGCCTTTTGACAAAGGCACAAAGAACATACATTAAAGAAAGAATACCCTCTTCAATAAATGGTACTGGGAAAACTGGAAATCCATATGCAGAATAATGAAACTAGACCCCTACCTATTACCATTTACCAAAATCAACTCAAAATGGATTAAAAACTTAAACACAAGACCCTAAACTATAAAACTACTAGAAGAAAACATAGAGGAAATGCTTCAGTACATTGATATAGGCCAGGGGTCCTCAAACTTTTTAAACAGGGGGCCAGTTCACTGTCCCTCAGACCGTCGGAGGGCCATTGGAGAGTGCGGTGCACATTCCACACATGCGCACTGTGGGCCTGGAATGAGTCGGCTGCTAAGCAAGACAGGCAGCGGCAGCAAAAACACCCAGCAGGCCAGATAAATGTCCTCAGTGGGCTGTGTGTGGCCCGTGGGCCGTAGTTTGAGGAACCCTGATCTAGGCAATGATTTTATGGTGAAGGCTTAAAAACATAGAAAACAAAAACAATAATAGACAAATGACACCGTATTAAATGGCAGGCTGGTTCTACACAGCAAAGGAAACATGTAATAAATTGAAGAGACAACCCTCATGATGGGAGAAAGTATTTGCAAACATTCTTCCAACAAAAGGAAGACTGTTAATATCTAAAATATAAAAGGAACTCACACAACTCAACAGCAACAAATAAAGAGCCTGATTAAAAAGTGGCCAAAGGATCTAAACACATATTTCTCAAGATTAGACATACAAATGGACAAGAAATACATGAAAAATTTCAACATCACGGCTGGGCGCGGTGGCTCACACCTGTAATCCTAGCACTCTGGGAGGTCGAGGCAGGTGGATCGCTCGAGGTCAGGACTTCGAAACCAGCCTGAGCAAGAACAAGACTCCGTCTCTACTAAAAACAGAAAGAAATTAATTGGCCAACCAAAAATATATATAAGAAATTAGCCAGGCATGGTGGTGCATGCCTATAGTCCCAGCTACTTGGGAGGCTGAGGCAGGAGGATTGCATGAGCCCAGAAGTTAGAGGTTGCTGTGAGCTAAGCTGATGCCATGGCACTCTAGCCCAGGCAACAGAGTGAGACTCTGTCTCAAAAAAAAAAAAAAAAAAAATTCAACATCATGAATCATCAGGAAAATGCAAATCAAAAGCACAATGAGATATCATCTCATCCCAGTTTTAATGACTATTATCAAAAAGACAAAAAAAAATGTTCACAAGGATGCAATGAAAATGGAGCTCTTAGACACTGCTGGTGAAAATGTAAATTAGTACGGCCATTATGGAAAACATCCTGGAGATTTCTGTAAAACTAAAAATAGAATTACTATCTGATCTAGCAATGCCACCACTGGGTATTTATACAAAGGAATGGAGAGCAGTATATCAAAGGGATGCCTGTACCCTTATGTTTATTGCAGCACTATTGACAACAGCTAGGATGGAATCAACGTAAAAGTCCATCAACAGATGAATGGATAAAGAAAATTTAGTGTATGTACACTATGGGATTCTATTCAGCCATATTGAATAATGATATACTGTCATACATGGTGATATGGTTGAGCCTGGAGGGCATTATGTCCAAAGAAATAAGTCAGGCACAGAAAAATAAATATCATATGTTCTCATTCATATGTGGGTGCTAGAAAATAATTGAGTTCGTGGAAATAGAGAGCAGAATTGTGGTTATTAGAGGTTGGGAAGTGTAGGAGGGAGAGGAGGAGACAGGTTGGTTAACAGATACAAAATGACAGCCAGATAGGAGAAATGACTTCTAGTGTTCTATAGCACGGTAGGATGAATATGGCTAAGTATAATTTATTGTGCATTTTCAAAAAGCTACAAGGACACTGAATGTTCCTAGCACAAAAAAAAATTATAAATGTTAGAGGTGATAGATATGCACATAGTCTACATATATTGAAATATCACTCTGTACCCCAAAAAGATGTACAATTCTCACAAGTCAACTAAAATTAAAAGAAAAAGAACACAGATGTGATCTATTTTAATAAATAAAATTTGAAAAATAAAAATATAATAATACATAAATAATACAGAAAATAGTCTGATTCATGTTTCTCTCTCTTAGCTGGTTCCAAATTAAGGAGGATAGTAAAGGATTAGTAATGATTGAGTCAAAGGCAACAGTATTATTATCCTCATTTTACATGAAAACGGGGTTTGAGAGAGGTTGAACAATGTATACAAAATCACCAAAATCTAAAGCATGTGGCAAACTGGCAGTCAAACCCACAGATCTCTCATTAACTCTGAAGTATACATCGTCTTCTAACACACACATGTGCATGTTATTTATGTTCATTAAAAACAGGCACACTTCATCAACATCCTCTAGCAAGTTCTAAAAACCATGTGTGGGGTGGAGGGAAGGAAAAGGAGAATGCACTCACATTGACTGTGTATCTACCATGTTCTAAGTCATTTATTTACATTAGGTGCTTTCATCCTCACAGCAACCCCAGTCACCTGCAATGAGCTCAGTGAGAACCAAGTATCCCACGCACATGTGCTTTCAATTTACCAAGTCGCTCTTGAAGGCTGAATATCAGTCTTCCAATATCGTCAGGCTGTTAAAAGTAGTGTGTTTGCCAACATCGACTCCCGCACTTACTGAGTAGTTCTTTTCGATGGCACAGAACACGACATCCACACATATGAACACCCCTGTCCGGCCTACGCCAGCACTGCAGTGAACAACCATGGGTCCTGTAAGGTGGCTCTTCCTCACGTAACGAGCGTATTTTATGAAACCATCTGCTGAGGCAGGAGTGCCATGGTCTGGCCACTTGGTGAACTGCAAGTGTTTCACAAAGTGACTAGTTCCTGTCTGTTAGAGAGACAGAGAGAGAGCTTTATCAGTTTCTTATATTACAAATCTCCTTTCAATGTTTAATATGCCAACAGCAATAATATTGTGGCCATGTGGTACTATATTAACATTATACAGAGCTTTCAAAGAGTGCTCAAACCTCATCTTGATGTTTAAGAATTCTGAAAGTTACCAGGAATAGAAGTTTTTTTCCATTTTACAAAGGAGAACACAGTAACAATAATAAAAATAAGAACACTAATAGGTAACATAAATTATGCACTTACTAGATGTCAGGAAAGCTAAGGGCTTCATGTGCATTGCCTCATTTAATCCTCGCATTGACCACGTGTGGTAGGCACTATTTTACCACCCTTTTGCAAATACAAGAGTAAGGCTGAGGGGATTAAGACGCATACTAGCTCAGGACTCCCACGTTTAGAGCTGCCACTGAAATGCAGGCCTCCTGCATCCCAACCTACCACTCCTGTGCGCCATGAGGCTGCAGGAAAGCCAAGATTTCAAAACACTTAGAGTAAAAGATGGGCTGACGTTTTAGGAATAAGGCCAAAAGACAACCTGTCTTAACTTAAATATTATATACCAAATTTGATTAGAATAGGTAGGTCCCTGACCAGGGAGGCACCAACCTCTTCTGGCAATGAGGACCGAGCAGTTACTGACCATGAGAGTAGACTGTGGCCCTGGCTGTCGTGCTAGGCCCCCTGGCAGTGTAGTCGTGCGGCTCTACTCAGGGCTGGCAGATGAAGCACTTTGAGCTCACCTGAATCCCACCCAAAGGGATGTCACCCTTTTCTCAGTGCAAAGCCCTCGTCATAGCTCACTTGGGACCTACACCGAAAAACTCAGAATGGGTTCCTCACTCCTCCTCTGCTTCTGCCTCATGCACCTCTATTTTCCTGAGTTTCCTGAATAAAGATGCTAGTGTTCAGAGCCCTATTCTAATCCAAAGTACCTACTGAAATTTGTGATGGTTAATTTTGTGTTAACTTAGCTGGCCCACAGTACCCAGATTTGGTCAAACATTATTCTAGACATTTCTGTGAAGGTATTTTTTTGGATGCAATTAACGTTTAAATAGGCACACTTTGATTAAAACAGATTACCCCCCATAATGTGGCTGGCCTCATCTAACCCACTGAAGGCCTTGACAGAATGAAGACCAACCTGCTGTGAGCAAGAAGGAACTCTGCCAGCAGCTGCTCTGCACTCGAACTGCAATTCCTCCCTCGGTTTCCAGTCCATGCTCCCCCCTGCAGATTTGCCAACCTGCCACAATCACTTCAGCCAGTTCCTGAAAAGCAGTCTCTCCCTCTATTTCCATACGTGCTATTCATTGTGTTTCTCTGGAGAACTCTAATCCTATACTGACTTATCTAATACAATTTTCTACCTAGAATCATAACACTAGAAAACACTCAAGTCACTTAGGTTATTAATGATTTCTGTATTATATGGCATTCTACAGTGGCAGAAATCTGTAAATGGCAGTGGGAAGGAGGGGTTATATTTAAAACATCTTTGAACTTAATATCAAATAGAAACTCAAGTCTGAATCACTGATACATGAAACTAGATGAGGGAAACACTTGAAAATTTTGTGAAGACACTAAGTTGAGGATTGGTATCACTAGATCATGTATTTTAGGGGTTAAATCTCTCCTGTCACCACTGACCATTGAGAATCTGCACAAAGGTGGACCTCATGGATTTCCTTCCCCGGTGACATGAAAACAGTGCACCTGATGCAGCCTCTCCAAAGTAAACCCTGGGTTCTGAAGCTTGCGGGCCTCAGCCCAAATCTTGCCACAGCTCTACACATTGACCTTTCAGAGAGACCATTGCTCCGTGCCTCCCATCTGGCCTATATTCTCCAAGCATACATGTCATTTAGAAGTGACACCTGCACTCGAATGTTTATAGCAGCACAATTCATAATTGCAAGGCTGTGGAAGCAGCCCAAGTGCCCATCAATCCAAGAATGGATTAATAAAATGTGGTATATGTACACCACAGAGTACTATTCAGCTCTAAGAAACAACGGTAATATAGCACATCTTATATTTTCCTGGTTAGAGCTGGAACCCATACTACTAAGTGAAGTATCCCAAGAATGGAAAAACAAGCACCACATATACTCACCAGCAAACTGGTATTAAATGAGTAGCACCTAAGTGGACACATAGGTACTACAGTAATAGGGTATTGGGCAGGGGGGTGGGGGGTGGGTATATACATATATAATGAGTGAGATGTGCACCGTCTGGGGGATGGTCATGCTGGAGACTCAGACTTGTGGGGGGAGGGGGGGAAGGGCATTTATTGAAACCTTAAAATCTGTACCCCCATCATATGCCGAAATAAAAAAAAAAAAGGAAGTGACTCATTTAGTGTCTTCCTTCCCTACCAGACTCTAAATGTTCTAAGAGTTAAGACTTTGTCTGTCTTCTATCCCAGGAAAGTAGAAGCATTCAAGACATCCCTTGCTGCCTACTTCTTTTTGCAATTCATTATCCCTTTTCCTTGTATATAAACCCTTCTTCCTTATGAGTTTCATACCTCTTAGCTTCATCTTCTCATTGCCATAACCAAGTGGCTCAACCTCCTGATCAAGCCTTCACATTCACTGAAGATCCTAGCCTTCTCCCTGCCACATATTCTGGCATCGTCCAGGGCAAATTCAGTGTCTCATCAGCCCTGCAGACACTAACTCCATGACATTTTTATTTCTCTCTTGCAGGGGAGATCACCTCCTTTCTTCTTATTCCCACAATGATGACCACTCCTTGGACTTACCATCATCTAGAATCAAAATTTTCCAGTCCTACAACTCCAGTCATGAATTTAGGACCAGAAGCTCTTGCTGACACCCCATTTGTGCTTCACAACAACAACGTGGCCAAATGGAGCTCTCCAGTCCTTTCCATCCTCAATTTACCTCTAGCTGACTGGCCCCCTGATTCCATTCATATCCCTAAATGATTTTGACTTCATGGCTGATTATCTGAATGTATTCTCTTCACCAAACTCTCAACTCCTTTGATCTTTTGCATCTTGCCACATGTACTAGACAACATCTCACTCTGGGTCAGTCCCATACCTGTGTTCAGTGAGCCTATAAATTATGCTACTGCAAAGCAAATAATCACATAGTTGCACATTTTGTTGCCATTGCAAAGTTATATGTCCAACCTCAGCATCACTCAGTTACTCTTTTCTTGGTTATTGTCTGTGTACCAATCAACCTCTTTGGTGATGACTCCAAGCCTCACCACTGTCTTCAAGCTTCCTGTTCAACTCCTACTCTTTTCACTCACTTGAACACATATATCACTTACCTGCTAATGCAATCCATTAGAGTAATATAACTCATTACTTTCTCCTATAAACCATTCCTTTCCTATTTTCCAAATCTACTTGAGCAAAGAAATCCATGAATTATTCTAGACCAATGCTTCCCAACAGAATTTCCTATGGTGATACAAATGTTCTAAATCTGTATGTTCAATATGGTAGCCACTCATAACATGTGACTAATAGCACTAGAAATGCTGCTACTATAAGTAAGGAACTGAATTTGTTATTTTATATAAATTTAAATAACTCAAATTTAAACGTAAATAGCCATATGTGGTTACCATCTTGAATAGCATAATTTCAAACCCCTCCTATTACCTATAAGTCACAAGTCGTAAGTCATGTATGTCTACCAGTTAGTTTTATCTGCAAAACATTATCTGTGCTCTCCATGCCAATGCCAAATGTCCTAGCTGATCATGCCACTCTTACTAAATTCTTCAATGTCTCCCAATTACCTTCATAATAAAGTTTATGCTTACTAGCTGAAATCTAAGACATTTCATGTTCCAGCTTACCCTTGCTTACTTTCTATAGCCTCATCTCTCATTATTCCCTGTAATTGAACTTTTTCATTCCAGAAATACTTAACTATTTATATTTCTCTATAGATACTCCATCCTATTTAATATTTGATTACCTACTTCCTCCTTCCATCTTTCTCATTTGGGTCATTCTCAAACCAGATGTTACCTCCTGCAGTAAACCTTTCCCCAAACCTCAAGCTAAGCTAAGTACTTCCCTTATAAGCCCTCAAAGTATCCCTTATAATCTCAAAGTATCCCTTATAATCTCAAATTGCCACTGACCACAGTAATTGAGGTATCAGTGAGTGCACCAGGCACAGCTCAGGGATAGGCACACCTTAAGTACTTAAAACATCTCTACATTCGGCAAAAACAGTTGAATTACATCCTAGAATCAGACAACTTCTAATACTCACTCTTCCCACCCCAATTCTCCTTTCTAATTTTTTCTTCTCTCCAGTCAGGGTCTGGTTAAGCAAAAGCAGAAATAGTGGTGGCTTAGTTTCTGGTCCCAGGGAAAAGTAAAAATTTACCTAAAAAAGTATTCTCAGTCTTGTTTTTCATCCTACTCTTAACTTTTAGTCCTAACACATCTGCTTGTGTAGTGAAACATACATCTAATACTGATTTTTCAAAGACTTACAGACTTCTCCACAATCTGAAACATTCGAACGGTGAAATACTGAAGTATCTGGTAGTTCTCCAGGAAGATACGGAGGCATTTCAATTCCAAAGGCTTCTTCAGAGAAGTAGGCCAGTAATGGTAGCATTTCATAATTCCACTTTCTATCTCTCTGGTTATCATGGCAATGATATTAGAATTATTTTCCAAAACCATTTGCCAAAAGTCATCTACGGTGCCTGGCAGTGGTCCTTGGGAAGCAATATAAAAATACTCTTCTTCATAATTGACTATTCTAATATAGCTAGCATTGATGTAGTCCTTGCCTTTTCCAAGAGGAACGCGTGTTGAATCATCTATTACAGAAAAAGAAACATTGGCGGATGAAGGAAAGGTGGGAGATGCAACACACCCGCACTTCATGAAAGCATTTCATATAGGTGAATCCACATATCTCTTTGACTGACAGAAAAGAGGGCATAGAAGTTTCTTTTCTAAAGGGTTATTTGAGCTCATCAGTTAAAATTCTTCCCTCCCCAAAACCTACTGGCATGACATAAGATATACAGAATTAGGGGAGGTTTTATTTTTTAGCAGTTTTCAATAAATACAGAAGGATACCATTAGCATCCAGGCACTTTGAGAAATTTCTGTTCGTTACGGTGCAGGCAGAATGAGGCCACAGGAAGTATCTACTAGTTTGCAACTGAATACAGCAGAGGAGGAGCCCTCTGAGGGAGTAAGCAGATGGCGTTCCCCTACAAATCTGTGAAATCTGCACACCCAGCACAGCAGGGGGCAGGGCTAAAAAATGGACGGTGATAGTTAGAGATAAATGATAGGATTCATGGAATTCGACCGGAGCCCCACACGAGACAGCCAGTTTGTATGTGCATCCTCAGCTGCGCCTGGTGCCGTGGCTGGCTGACCTGCTGGGACTCAAGTCTAGTTACAGGTCTAGAAGCAATGAGGGGTTGTGGTATGAGGGGTTGAAAATGTTTTGTCTTGCAAGGTAGCAGCTTGCTAGGTAGCAAGGTGCAAGCTACCTAGCAAGCTTGCAAGGTAGCAAGCTCATAAACATCTCCTTAGGCAAAGTGGGGTTAATCTCTTCAGGTCAGGGCGGAGTGGCTGCTTCTGTTTGCAAAGGAGACTCAACACAGCCCAGAGGCTCGATAGGCGCAGCTGCACGAGGCTCTCCCTGTAGGTCTCCATTCCCATTTTCACAGTCCCATTCCTTCCCGTCAATGCCCTCACTTTACAAGCAGACAACCTACAAGGCTGGGAATTCAATTTGCAATTTAATCCAGTCATTTTCAGGATGAGACTTTGAGTCTAGTTTTCAGCAATCTCAGCCTTGTGGTTACAGGATATAAGGGTTCCTTTCAGGGCAGAAAGAGAAATTTTTAGGTTATTTATGTGGCACTTGAGCTGGGAAATTGAATCCCTAAGATCATTTCTTTCTCCCTCCATCCAGTAGTATGTTAGGAGTAACCAGCCAATCTCACTATACTCACAAGTTTGACAAAAATGTTCTAAGGTATCAAATACAGTCACCCAGAACCTTATTTCTTGCAAGTATTTGAACAGGAGTATCCAATGGCAGTATTTTGAATATCCCCATTGCCACATCACATCGTAGGTTATCAGTGCGCTCTATTCACTACTAGGAAGTCCTTAAGGTCTTTAAATCTTATCATATAGAGAACCAATTCATGAAACTCATCCTTAAGATTCTATTCCTCTAGAATCACTCTCAATACCAAAATGTGTATTACTCCGGGTTCTCCAGAGAAATAGAATCAACAGGCTGTATATACACAATGAGAGAGATTTATTTTAAGGAATTGGCTCATGTGATTGTGGGGCTGGCAAGTCTCAACTCTGCAGGGCAGGCCAGCAAGCTGAAGACCCAGTGAAAAGCTGATGTTTTGGTCTTGAGTCCAAAGGCAGTCTAGAGGTAGAATTCCTTTTTCCCTGGAAGACTTCAGCATTTTATTATCAATGCCTTCTACTGATTGGATCAGGCCCAGCCACATTATGTAGGCTAATTCGCTTTATTCAAAGTTTACTGATCTAAATGTTAATCATATCTAAAAATATACTTTCACAGCAACATCTATATTAGATTAATATTTGACCAATGGCCTAGGTACTATGGCCTAGCCAAGTTGACACATAAAATTAACCATCACACAAGCTAAAACTTTTAGCAGATAATTTGAAGGAGGAAGGTCTTCCTTGAAACTTAAATTAGTTCCCTAAAAGACCAAGTGAAAGAAGAAATGAAAAATAAAAACTAGAGAGAGAGAAAGAAAGCATGTGCAAAACTACATAGAGGCAGAAGTAAAAAAACAATCAGAGAATATATGAAAGCCTCATAAGGGAGAACCCTACAATTCATAGGCACTCCAGAAAAAAAAGACAAAAGTAGATCAAGGTGGAGCAATTACTAACTGAAGAAACTTTCTTACAGCAAAGGAAGACCAGTTAAAAGGGTCTATGAGTTCTAGGTGAGACTGATAGAAATGAAACACATCTGGTAACATTCCTAAATACAAGGAAAAAATTAAAGATTTTGGAATGAAATAGCATACTTCTAATTAAGAAAAAGAGATTACAACTAGAATTCTCATCTAAAACAGTGGAAGTTAGAAGACAGTAAAGTAACAGAGAAACTGCGAGCAAAAGATTAAAATCCCAGAATCCTAAAATCAACAAAGATATTCATTTATCAGAATAAAAAGGGAGATATAGCAGCAAATATGAATAATTTGAGACCACATATACTACTTATACCATCTCAAACCAAACAACGAATGAATCAGCACGGTGACCTCAAACGAAGGGAAGACAGAAAGAAAACTAAATAACAGCAAAAAACTTATAAAATATCACTTTACATCTATATAAAGAGTGACTAGGAATCTTTTAAATGCTAAAAGTATTTCTTGAAATAAAAAAACAACACATTGCACAAGAATAATCCATTAAGAGTATAAAAAATTAATACAGAGAAGCATTATCACATAGTGGTGGTTAAGTGTGGATTTGAATCCCAGATCTGTCTCCTATTTAACCTTTTTGTGAAACAAAGACACTAACATTACAAACACTATGGGGTGTTGTGAGGATTAAACGTTACTACCTATGATAGACTTAGATCAGTAATACACAGTAGTAATAAACATATAACTATTAGTACTACTACTATTATTAGTATTTTTGGTGGCGGTAGTAATAGAAACAAATATAGAATAACTTCAAAAGTATACACATGCTTGTTAAATTTATGCCTTAAAGAACTGGTATTTTCACAGCTTTCTGTATTATGATGGTAAGATGTACAAAATTTTTAAAAAGTGTAATATGTCTTTTGCACTCAGAAACCTCCTTTTAAACAGTTTATTTAGGTATAATGGTCATACCTGTGCAACTGTGAAACCATCACAACAAAGGTAATGGAGCATCTCTATCACTGCAAAAATGTTCTCATGCCTCTTTGTAATCTATCCTCCTCGCTTCAATCCTGCCCCAGGACAACAGCTGATATACTTTATGTCAATACAAATTAATTCGAATTTTCTAGAATTTTATATAGATGGATACATACAATGTATTAGTTTGTTAGGGCTACCATAACAAAATACCACAGACTAAGTGGCTTAAACAACAGAAATTTATTTTCACAGTTCTGGAGGCTGGAAGTTCAAGATTGTTATGGTTTGAATGTTTGTCTCCTCTAAACCTCATGTTGAAATTTGATCCCCAATGTTAGAGGTGGGGCCCAATGGTAGGTGTTTGGGTCACAAAACAATCCCTCCTTAATAGATTCATATCTTTCCTTGGGAGTGAGTGAGTTCACACTATTTTCATTCCCAGTTGAGCTGGTTGCTAAAAAGAGCCTGGAACCTCCCCTTTCTTTCTCTTGTTCCTCTCTCACCACGTGATTTCTGCACACACTGACTCACCTTTGTCTTGCCATGAGTGAAAACAGCCCCAGTCCCTCACCAGATGCCCAATCTTGAACCTTCCAGCCAGCAAAACTGTGAGCTAAAAAAATAAATACATACATTTCTTTATAAATTGCCTAGTCTTGGGTATTCCTTTATAGCAACACAAAATGGATTACCACAGAAAACTGGTATTGAATGGGGCATTACTGATACAAAGATACCTGAAAATGTATTAAGAGCAGCTATGAAAATGGGTAAGAGGCTGGAGTCTGGAGGGCTCAGAATAAGACACACACACACAAACAAACACACACACACACCCCAAACAAACAAGGGAAACTGAAATTTCTTAGAGTGGTTAAGGGTTGTGACCAAAAATGCTGATAAAAAGATAGATAGTAAAGACCATGCTGACAGGTCTCAGATGGAAATGAGGAATTTATTGGAAACTGGAGCAAAGGTCAGCCCTGTTATACCATAGCAAAGAACTTGGCTGCATTTTGTCCATGTCCTAGGGATTTGTGGAAGGCCAAGCATAAGCAGGGACCCTCAAACTACGGCCCCACAGGCCATATGCGGCCCGCCGGGTGTTTTTGCTGCTGCTGCCTGTCCTGCTTAGCAGCCAACTCGTCCCGGGCCCACAGTACACATGTGTGGAATGTGCGCTGCACTCTCCAATGGCCCTCCAACAGTCTGAGGGACAGTGAACTGGCCCCCTGTTTAAAAAGTTTGAGGACCCCTGTATAAGAGAATTCTTGGAGGAAGAAATGTCTAAGCAGCAAAGCACTCAAGAAGTGGCTTGGCTACTTTTAACAGTTTGTCATCAGTTAACGCAGCAAAGGAATGATCTGAAGGTAGAATTAATAATTAAAAGGAAAGCAGAGCATAAAGTTTGAAAATTCACAGTCTGCTCATGTGGTAAAGAAGAAAAGAGCATTTTCAGGAGATGAGTCCCAGGATGCAGCTGGAGACTTTTGCTAGAGAAATTAGCATGACTAAAAGGGAGCAAGGTGCTAATAGTCAATATGATGGGAAAAAGTCCCTGAAGGCATTTCAGAAATCTTCAAGGGCACCCTCCCATCACAATCCCTGAGGTCTAGGAGAATGGAATGGTTTTGGGAGACAGGCCTAGGGGCACCAATGCCCTGTACATCCCTGTCTTGTGCCACCTCAGGATGCTGTTCCCCACAACCTGGACACTCCAGCAGCTCCAGCTGTGGCTCAAGTGGCCCTAGGTACAGCTTGGGCCACTATTCCTTAAGGCCTAAGAAGTAAGCCTTGGTGGCATCCACATGGTGTTGAGTCTGCAGGCACCCAGAATGCAAAGACATGGAGGCTTGGCAGTTTCTACCTATATTTCAGAGAATTTACTGGAAAGCCTGGGAGCCCAGGTAGAATCCTGCTTCAGGGGCAAAGCCACTGCAGAGAGCCTCTACTAAGGCAATTCCTACTGGAATTCCAGTAGGCATTTCCTACTGGAAATGTTGGGTTGGAGTTACGTCAGAGAGTCACCACCAGGGCAATGCCCATTGGACCCACATGGGCCAGGCTGCCATGGGACTGACCACAAAATGGCAGAGCCATTGGCAGTGTGCCACCTCAGCCTGGAAAAGCTGCAAGCATTCAGTTCTAACCTGTGGCAGCAGTGACATGGGCTGCACCCAGCAAAGCCATGGAGGTGGGGCTGCCCAAGGCTTTGGGAGCCCACCCCTGTACCAGTGTGTCCAGAATGCAGGACATGGAGTCAAAGGAGACTATTCTGGAGCTTTAGGGTTTAATGTCTGCTCTGCTGGCTTTCAGACTTGCATGGGGCCTGCTACCCATTTCTTTTGGTCAGTTTCTCCCTGTTAGAATGGGAATGTTTACCCAAAGCCTCTACTACCATTATACCTTGGGGGTAAATAACTTATTTTTTAATTTTACTGGTTCACAGCTATAAGGAACTTACCTTGAATCTCAGATGAGACTGCAGACTTTTACATTTGGGGGACTTTTAAATTGGGGGGACTATTGAGAAGGGATGATTACATTTTGTTATGTGTGAAGAACATGAGAATTGGGGTTCGAGGGTTAGAATACTATGGCTTGGATGTTTGTCCCTCTCAAACCTCATAATTTGCTCCCACCTCCCCTTCTCTCTGGCCTCCTCTCTCACCATGTGACCTACTCTTAGGGCTCCCCTCACCTTCCACCATGAGTGGAAGCAGCCTAAGGCCCTCACCAGATGCCCAATCTTGAACCTTCTAGCCAGCAGAATTTTGAGATAAACAAACCTTTTTCTTTATAAATTACATAGCCTTGGGTATTCCTTTATAGCAACATAATGCAGAATAAGCCAAAGATCAAGGTAGTGGCAGTCTGGTTTCTGCTGAGGCCTGTCTTCTTGGCTCACAGATGGCTGCCTTCTTGCTATGTCCTCACATGGCCTTTCCCCTGTGCCTTTGAATCCCTGGTGTCTCTTGTATGTGTTAATTTTCTTTTCTCATAAGAACACTGGATCGATTGGATTAGGGTACACCCTAAGGGCCTCATTTTATCTTAATTACCACTTTAAAGGTCTATCTTCAAATAAGGTCATATTCCGTGGTACTGGGGGTTAGAACTTCAACATATGAATTTTGGAACAAACAATTTGGTGCACAACGTACAGTAACTACTCTTTTGACTGGCTTCTTTCACTGAGCATAATCATTTTGATACTCATCCATGTTACTGAATGCATCATTAGTTTGTTGCTTTTCATTGCACAGTCATGTTCCATTGTGTGAACATACCACAATTTGATTATCCACTCTCCCACTAAAGGATAGTCGAGTTGTTTCCAGTTTTTGGCTATTGAAAATAAAGCTGATAGGAACATTCATATACAAGTCTTTACACAGACAAATGCTTTAGCTTCACTTAGGTAAAACATGGAAGTAGAACTGCTGAGTCATAAGGTACATATAAGAAACCATTACATTCTATTCCATTGCAGTGGGTAAGAAGAGGTAACTCATTGTTTTAGTTTGAATTTTCCTAATAATTAATGTGTTAAGCATCTTTTTATGTAGTTATTTGCCATCCATATATCTTCCTTCTATATATACAAGAATTGGCTGCCCAAATATTTTGTTCATTTGTTGTTGGGTAATTCATCGTTTTTTGGGGTTATCGGAATGAATTCTTTATACATTCTAAATACATGTCTCTTATCAGATAAATGTTTTCATGTATTTTTCTTCTAATCTGTTACTTGCCTTTTTGTTTTTATAATTGTATGCTTTGATGAGCAATTGTTTTTAATTTGATTAAATCCAATTTACTTTTCTTTTATAATTTGAGGTTTTTATGTTCTATTTAGGAAAACTTTGCCAAACCCAAGGACATCAAAATTTTCTCTTAGGTTTTCTTCCAGAAATTTTATGATTTTAATTCTAATATTAGGACTATGATCTATTTTGAGTTAATTTCTACATAACATGTGAGGTAAAGGCCAAAGTCCACTTTTTTGGCATATGAATATACAACTGTTCAGACCATTTGTTGAAAGATTGTCCTTTTCTTACTGTTTTGCATCCTTACATTCAGATATTACCATCTTCCCCACACCCCTACAAGACTATAGAGAGTATTCCATGAGATATGTGTAAACATGCTCTGAAAAGTGAAAACTAATAGAAACCTAAGTCACTATTTTTATTAGTTATGAGTAGAACCTCATCCAGAGACAAGTAAGAGAAAAGGCATTAATATCAGGCCAGGAGTCAGAAAACCTGATATATAGTGGCACCACTCCTTTTCTGGCCTTTAAAATGCTTTGTAAGTTGTAAAGTGTTAAAGAAATACAAGTTACTGTCTTTATACTTGAAAATATCTGTGCTACATAATAAAGGCCATTCTTGCTTTGCACAGTAGTACAGGGCCACAAATATGACTGTGCAGACTGAAATCATAAAAACGATCTTAATAATTAACAGGAAAAATTGTGATTGTTTCACAGTCCTTAAAAATTTTTGTGAATGTATTAAAAACTCCCTTATTTCTTGTTATAGAGAGGTGAGAAAGTATCAAGAATAATATTTATTTAGAATATTATAATTTTAACCATTGGAAACATTGAGAATTAAAGCATTTAATTTGTAAAAAATTTGTCCATAGTAGTTTGAACAGCATTTGCTTTTTTTGTATTGTAAGTCATATAACTTACAATACAAAATAGGTATTTTTCCCATGTCTTGGCTAACTTCTAAGCTTGAATCATCTTCCACTATTTTATCCTTTGCACTTACATTGTCATGAAATAGCTCGACAGTTCCTTTATGTGAAGTTTTTTGCCAGCATTACTTCTCCTAGGTCACGTATGTCCTTTTTGTCACAGCCACTTTCCTCATTCATGTCAATAAGTTCCTCTTCAACAAGTGCCTCTTGCAGCTCTAGAATCTCTTGAGTGGTGGTAGTGACAACATGTCCCCAGTTACTATTTCTTCTATAACTCCATTTACATTCAATTCGAATTTCACTCCCAGCATTATCACTTTTATTTCCTTACTGCAGTTTCATCTCTGTCTTTAGATTATCCATTCTTATAAAATGTCATGAGGTTTATCACTTAAAGACAAGGAGGCAAAACAACTACATGTTCTGCTGTGTGCAAAATGAGTAACAGGTGCTGTTAGCTATTGCCAACATATTTTGAAAAAAGTGACATGATTAGTCACTGATTATAATGCATATCTGTTATTTGGATAGTGACTTGTGGACTGAAGATCTAGCAGTGACATTTGTTATTTCATGCAATTACTCAGTTAATATGTGTCTATAACTGAAATGTGAATCCTGTGGTTGTGGACCTGGTGTTATTTAATGAAACACAGTAACTGATATTCATGTATATTGGGACTGTGCAAAGTGAAGACTGCCACTATTTGCACTGTCCAAAGACACGTGAGTTCATCCATTTAGTGTTCTCAGCATTTGAAGAGGAGGGCAAATAAATGATTTCCCTGAATTTCTTGATGTGAGTCTTCAGGAACTTTTTCTATAAATTCCAGAAATCTGTGGTCAAGAAATCAAAGAAGCCTTCTATGACTGTCACTTAAGCAGACTGTTTTTCATGTTAGATTACACTATATTGTGAGGGAGATAAACCAGTGCTCCTTAAAATAGAACCAGGGTGAATTAAAGTTTATTTTATTTTAAGAAAAGCCAAAAAGTTTTACATGATTTCCCTTAGTTTTAGTAATTTAACTTTACTTTTTAGTACTTTTTTTTTTTTGAGACAGAGTCTCACTTTGTTGCCAGGCTAGAGCGAGTGCCGTGGCGTCAGCCTAGCTCACAGCAACCTCAAACTCCTGGGCTCAAGTGATCCTCCTGCTTCAGCCTCCCTAGTAGCTGGGACTACAGGCATGCACCACCATGCACGGCTAATTTTTTCTATGTATATTAGTTGGCCAATTAATTTCTTTTTTATTTATAGTAGAGACGAGGTCTTGCTCAGGCTGGTTTTGAACTCCTGACCTTGAGTAATCCGCCCACCTCGGCCTCCCAGAGTGCTAGGATTACAGGCGTGAGCCACGACGCCAGGCCAGCTTTTTAGTACTTTTTAATCTCCTCATTTTTCATTCTTTTTATACCTAGAATAAAGTATTCAAGTCGGATTAAATGTTATGTGTGCCTTATATCCTAAAATGAACTTCTTACAATCCTGAAAGCCTCATTTTAAAGGTCTATTTGCTTTCAGTCTACTTAAGGGCTAACTGCACATGTAGGAATAGAAATTATATAATTGGGACCTCTCACCTCCCCGAGTAGCACCAAATTGCTGATATTACCTGCCAGCAATAGGTAATAGTGTTTCCTTACCTTAATGTCTAATAGCGGTTCATTACCTTAATTTTAGAAGTATTCTTCAATGTAATTATACATACTCTCCCTGCAGAAGATAGCATAATAAATTATTTTAACCATGCTGGGAAAGTATTCATCATCTTTTATAATCGTAAAGTTATCTTAGATCTTAATGAACCAACTAAACATGAAAGTATTTATCTAATGATGGCAGTCAATGTGTTCTACTCTGATTTTTATGATAACTACCTCAAATCTAGTGGGAGAAACAGGAAAGAAAATAATTAAAATATAGTTTGGTAAGTGGGAGATAGTGGTCACAGATGCTATATGACTACTGGAAAACCACCAAGCCTAGCTTTGGGGAAAATAGGGAAGGCACCGCCAACATAGCTATGAAAGACAGCAGGTATTACCTCAGCAAAAAGGGAGAAGAGATGTTTTGTGCAAGAACCACAAGTTCAAAGCCATGGATGCAAGGAAAAGAGAATGGATTTCAGAAATCAAAAGAAGTCCTATGGTAAACAGAGGAGAACTTTATAAGCCATGCTAAGGAACTTCACCATGACTGCAACAAAGCACCAAGGAAGAGCTTTGAAAGGAGAGCAACACGTTCCGCCTTGCATTTTAGGAAAATCATCTCAGTAGCTGCAGGGAATGAATGAGAAAGGGAGGCAGCAGACAGAAGACCAGCTGAGAAATGAAACGGTCTCAGTCTCATCAGCAGTGAGGATCCAGAGATGGGAGAGGACTCTAGAGGTATTAATCAGAGTAGAAACAAAAGAATTTGCAACCACTTTTTTGATATCACAGGTGACCCAAAGATTTCTGGCCTGAACAGCTAGATGATTATGTTAAATAAGGTGTAAAATATAGGAGGAGTCTCAAGTTGGAGGAAGAGACATGATAAACTTAGTTTGAACAAATTTTGACTTTGAAAGGAATATGAGTCATGGAATGAGATTTCCTGCCAAAGATAACACCGCATTGTTGCGTTTTGTTTCTGATCTGCAGACAACCTGAGATGGACGAATCCTGTGAGTAGCTGGTGGGGAGGGCAGGGAAGCAGTGTGGAGGGCGCTCTGAGGACAAAGGGCAGCCTCTGTTGGAGAGTGGATTCATAGCTTTATTGTCCAGGACAAAGGAGACACATAGCCCCATTGTATTTCTATGTCTAAATAAAATTGCCAGGGAAGGTGGTCAGGGCTTGGGGTATCAAAAGTGGCAGGTGTCTCAGACTATTGGACTTTGTGTTCCGGGTGGCTCATGGCACGAGAACAACGCTGAAGCCCTGCTGCAAGTGACCCTCTGGCAGTGGCTGGAAGAAATGCCAGAAATAGGCGTTACCCACACCGTACCCTAGAATACACCCTAAAATGCTCATCACCATGGTCACAGGCCAAAATGTCTTATGGAGAAAGCCATACAACCCTCTTTTTATCTTTTCCCAAATATAAACAGAAAAATAACCAAAACCATTTTTAGCTTACATGGAAGAATATCTCGGTATCGGTTTTTCTCTCTGTTGCTTGGTTGATTCCCAAAGATGAACTCACCAGGCAGATTCTTAAATTCTAAATCCTTTAAAAGGTAAAAAATATAAGTCATGTATTTATGGTAACCAAAATACAAAAGAACTCTGCCTTTGTTTCGTGCTCATGATCCTTAAACCCCTATATGATGTGACCTGCTACTTAACATGTTGTATGATAAGTTAGAACCCCATGTAAAAAGTACTACATAAAATATCTCAAGTTTGAGATGCCAATCAATGAGTTGTATAATTAAAAACATGTTAAACTCTCTGGAGATACTTTTCCATCTGAATTTCATTATTTTTTCTCTTTCATAAAAAATGGAAATATAGAATATTCACTTTTTAGAACCTACCTATAAATCAATCATTTTATAAACAAAAATAACAACAAAAACAAATAAACAAACAAAAAATTAAACAGCCTCACAATTTACCCCTTACCCTTTGAAAAAAATATAGTAGGACACCAAGGATTCTTCTTTTCAAAAAATGTCTTTACCAAGTATGAATTCACAAACACTTATTGAGCATTCAGTATGTTCCAGATGTTGGAATACAAAGATGAACAGAAAAATGGGCTCATTCTTAAGGAGTTAACAGCATAGTCAGAGGACCTGTAATCACATACCATGTGGCCACTGAATAGAGACACCAGTGTAAATTACAAGCACTAGATTGCACCTGAAGGCACATGAAGAAAAGCTCTAAAAAGGAAGTAGCGCTTGAACTCAAAGAAATTTAGGTATTTATCCATATAATTAACTACCATGTAGTACTTAAAAAGAATGAGATATAGCTATATATGCTGGTAATATATTTGGAAATCATATCTTATGTGTAAACTTTTTTTCAAGAGGGTAGAAGACTGAGTAAAGTACGTGCCAACAATTTTTCTTGAAATTTACGTGACAAGCTTAATAGTGAAAAGGAGCCCAGGAAGTGGAGAGAGACAGGGAGAGAGGGAGAGAGGGAGAGAGGGAGAGAGGGAGAGAAGGGGAGAGAGGGAGAGAGAGAGAGACTCTGACTTTCTATCCATTTATACCCTTTTATGCTATTTAACTTTTCTTTTTACCATGTATACCTATTACTGTAAAAAGCATACATAATATTGAAGGGAAGGAGAAAAGGAAGGGGTAGGGAACTCTCTAGTAATGATACTGAAAAATAAATCATATACAGACTCTTATTAAGACCAAAATATTTACCATAAACTCCTGGATGATATCATATTCTGCTACTTTTTTCTCAAGCATTTTCAAACAATCCTTGATGGCTGATTGCTCATGAAAATTGAATATTAATGGTCGAATCTGAGCCAACTGATTTAGCTCCCCTTCAGTAACAATTTTGTGTATATCTAAGAAAGAGAAAAATTCACATCTGTAAGTTACTTGTATGTATGTGAAAGGAGACTTTATTTTTTGTAACTGTTGTTTTCTCTTAGGTATAGGCACAGGCATTTAAGGATCAATGGAAGTTTATTTTTTCAGAGGTGAAAAGTCTATTATACCTTAAAAGAGACTGCCTTTGCTTTAGAAAAATCATGGCTATGTACACTGAAATTACACAAAACCACTGTTCTTGGAGAAAACTGTTCAGTGCTATCAATGTAACAGATGAAGTAGAATGAGAAGTGTTCTATTTTATAATGTCAATTGGGTATATGTATTGACAATTATGCCAAGGCAAGAAAGTACAAGATTTGGATTAGGAAAAAGGGAGAACTTTTGCCCTCCCTGGGACCAAGTGTTTGGAAGTCCCTGGAGTCTCAGATAAGCAGATATGGGGAGTCCAACTCACACCTTTCTCTAAAACAGACAAACACACACATGTACGCATACACACATCCCAAGGATAGAGAGGATCTATATGATATAATGGCTATAATATGAATACTTATATATATGGGCACTTATAACCAATAATAAGAGAGCACATTCTATTTAATAGCATACATGAAATATTTTTTTTTAAATGATGATCTTTCAGGTCAAGTTGACAGTCTATGTTCCAAATATCTGAAATTTTATATATAACGTCCATTGGCCAAAATGGATAAAATCTAGAAGTCACTTGTAAAAGAATGTTTTAAAATTTTAAATTTTTGACATAAAATGTTGGAGTGAAACCACTTCTAAAATCTCTTTTCAAAGCAAAAAATCAGGTTACAAAAATCAAGTTGATATTAGCAAAAATTATATAAGAAGCAATTAAGCAAAAGAAAGATGGAAGTTTCTGAGAATCTGCACAGCACTGGGCAGTGCATCTCGTATTGGAGCTTCCGTGTTCAGAAGCTCTTTGTAAGGGTAGGGATGAGGGGCTGTTGGTTGGGATAGACATTCACAGAAATCCACAATTTCTCACAGATATCTCTAACCTCAGTATTAGAGGATGTCCAAGTAGCCCAGAAGGGAGGATAAAAATTCTCACAAGAGTAGAAGCCATTTTGATTATCATTTGACCCTTCACAGAAAACCCTTTACAACTTCCCATTGTGTTCTAGCTTTGCTGGAATAAAAGCTGGGAGAGCGCAGAGAGGAAAGAAAAGGCGGAATGACCACAGTGAATATTGGCATTGACTCCCCAGCACTGATTCTACCCTGAGGGTTAGTTAAAGCCATTCATGATCATTCCACAATAAGACCTTTGCCAGTGAATAATTCAGAAGTAGCAGATGATTTGGGTCAAAGGGAAGCAAGGAGAAGTTTCTTCTGGGATTCTGGGAAAGAGAAGCAAGCTTCTCTCACCCCCACCCCTCTGTCCAGACATAAACAAAAAACCATAAGGCCCTAATACCACAGGCTTCCTTCTTATGACCATACAAGGAAGGAGTTGACTATAGCAAATGTGAAAAACATAGAAACTGATTTCCTGATGACATCAGCAGCTGATCACATTGAACCTGGCATCCTTCCTACTTCTGGACTTACATTATAGGGGAAAATATATTTCTTCATCATTAATATGATTTTGAATTTGTTTTCTTTTTCTTGTAGCCTGGTCCAAGAATTTCAATCAAAGTATATAGATCAAGCTTTAGCTATGTAGATAATGGCAATCATTCCAGCCTGTCTACAGAAAGGGATCTGATCTAGCTATTTGGTGCTAGCATCATCATCAGGCAGGCTTAAAAAGCAGATGCTTTCCCCATTATGATGCATGAACAACAATGCAGAATAGTTTGCCAAAGAAAGTGCTGCCTTTGCCAAAATGAGGAAACTGAGGACGTTAGAGATCATTGTTCTAACCACTGGCTCCAGGATGACACCACCTTAGCAACAATGGAGAAGTGAGAAAGCCACCATTCCAACTGTTGACTCTAGTAACACAGCACTTCAGCTATAATGAGACCCAGGAATGCCATGTCTGCTATGGTGTCTATCAGCAAAATGGATGCCTCTCTACGTACTTACATCCTAGCTAAGTGCATATGACTGGTCATGACCACACCAACTACCACCAAGTCTTGGAAATGTCACTTTTAGTTTTCCTGCCTGGCCATATAGGAAGGAATGCTGCGGGGGGGGGGGTGTGACTGATGTGGAGTAAGGGCATCTATAATATCTGCCCAATATTCATCCACACCCTTTGAGCTTTGTGCTCCTTTCCCCCTACCCCTTTAGCACACTTGTAATTGTCCTCAGGCAAAATGCAGCCCTCAAAATGTACTTTATAATGCAAGATAATGAGATTAAAGAAAATAGACTGGGAATCAGGAAGAAATCATTCATGCTCAATTAACAACATTAAAGAGATAGAGCTATACATGTTCATGAACAAAATGGAAATCACACATAACAGACAGAAAAAAATTAGTAATGCAATACAGCATGCAAAAAATTTAAAAGTCCATTATGAAATGCAAGATAACATAGAAAAAGAAAATTGACTGTATCTGCAACATCTGTAGAAAAAATAAGAACATAAATTATTTTAAATAAGAGTTCAGAATTGAGATGAGAATAGAATGAAGTGAAAAATAAGTTTGAAGACCTAAAAAAAGAAAATAAAAATTCAAAAGTACATGATTATAGAACTAATTTATAATTAAATCAAACATTGTAAGAAATAAAACAGTTGAAAATAAACTATCGACATAGAACAAAGGCACGTGTATATAAATTAGTGAAGAGAAGAGAGGTAAAAAACAAAGAAAAGATAATGCATGTGAGGACCTTGTCAGAAACTCAGGAGAAAAACTGGAGACAGGGTGAGGAACTTGAGAAATCCTCCTTCATGATGCATGCTTGGGGAGAGAGGCAGCTTCTGCAGGAAAGGCACAAACCCCACTCAGGATCCTTTCCCCTCTCTCCCTAATGGATGGAAAGCATAAGATACTGAGGGAAAGTACCCAACACTGTCACCTTCACAGCACAGGTGAAGGCTCACTAACGCTGGGGGCAGAGAAGGGAAAAAGCATCCTGGACCCAGTCTGTAAGACACCCCCCTCTACCTGTGGAATGGAACCGCCTGAGACCCAAGGACACCGCAGGCTGCACAGGCTGAGGCTGAACAAGGACCTCAGGGAGTATCACCCCCAACCAGGTTAGCAACAAGGGAATCACAAGTAAGAGCACTCTGCTGCTGGGAAGTAGACAGGGTCATAGTGAGAAGCCTCTTCTGAGGTGCAAGTACAGTGGGAAGGCCTAAAGCAGAGGGGGAACCGACTGATGTGAATCCTCTAGCAAACCACTTCTCATTCTACACTCAAGGTAACACTAGAGGAATCGGAAGCTGGTGGTGCACCGAGAGTAACCACAGCAACATCAAACCCTGAACCCTGCTCAATTGCTGACTATAGTGACTCAGCTCCTCACACTGAAGACCTACTAAGGAAAAAGGCATATCCATTCCTACATACTGTGTTTCCCCGAAAATAAGACCTACCCATAAAATAAGCCCTAGCAGGATTTCTAAGCATTTGCACAATAGAAGCCCTACCCCGAAAATAAGACCTAGTGATGGGCGTGGCTACACAGGGTATCTGCACAACCCATGCATTTTGTCACAGAGCAGTAAAGAAGACGAGCAGCCCTTCTCATCTGCCCCATGAGAGCTCTATTGTTTGACATAAGAGACTGGGGCCAATGGTTCTAAAGGAAATAGAGTTGCAAGAAATTTCAGGATGGAATTTGGGGTTTGGAGAGTTATGATGATGTTCCAGAAGAAGATGACTTAACTATATTTGAATAAATGTAGATTGTTGTACTGTCCTTAAAAAAATAACACATCCCCTGAAAATAAGCCCTAGGATGTCTTCTTGAGGAAAAATAAATATAAGACCCTGTCTTATTTTCGGGGAAACACGGTACCTCAGACTCTAGAGCATAAGATGAAATATACTACACCAGTTCCCCCTCATCCACATGGGGTATATTCCAAGACCCCCAGTGGAAGCCTGGAACTGCAGATAGTATAGAATCTGATTGCTATCAATTGAGACATTTCTATTCATGTATTCCACCCACCAATTTAGTGCTTTTTGCATCTTAACTAAGACTTATGTACAGTATCCATACCTTTTTCAGTTGAGGTGCAACAGCAAAACTAGCATAGATTTCTTTTCTTTCTTCACAATTTCACAGAAGACTTGTTCTTACTGTAGATCTTAGTGACTTTAACATACAATTTTTTTCTTTCCTTTATTAAGTTAAGAACTTTCAGCTTTTCATTTAGAGGAAGCACTTAATGTCTTCTCTTTGGCATATCCAATTTTCCAGCATCACTATTTTTGTGCTTTGGGGCCATTATTAAGTGAAACAATTGCTACTTGAACACAAGCAGTGCAGTACCATGACAGTAGATCTGATAACCAAGACAGCTGCCTATTGACTAACGGGCAGGTAGCACAGGTGGCACGGATATGCTGGGAGAAAAGAGAATTCATATCCTGGGCAGTACGGAGTGGGGTGGTGCCAGAGTTCATCATCCTACTCAGAGGAACATGTAATTTAACACTTATGAATTGCTTACTTCTGGAATTTTCCATTCAATATTTTTCGACTGCCTTGACTGTGGGTAACTGAAACTGCAGAGAGTGAAAACATGAATAAAAGGGGACTACCATATTTTACTTCAGTCTCTAGATTACACAATATCCATCTTTCAACAAAAACATTATATAGCACACAGAGAAGAAAAAGAAAAAAAAAGTCAAGAGATAAAGCAATTAACAGAACCAGAACAAGTTATAACATAAATGTTAAATATATCAGGTGATGAAAATACTGATAATCAACTTGTTAAAAGTTAGTGGGAAAAGTGGATAAAATGTATGAACAAATGGGAAATTTCATCAGAGAGATGGAAGAAAGAACCAAGTAGAAATGCATAAAACAAAAACTACTGTAAGAAATGAAGCATGCCAATGGATGGGCTCATCAGCAGACTTGATACAGGCAAGAGAAGAATCACTGAACTGCAAAGTAGGTCAAGAGGGAATACACAAATTAAAAAAGAGAAAAAAAACTGGGTTGAGGGAGAAGAGATCATCCAAGAGCTATAGGCCAATATCAAATAGACTAATACACCTACAAATGGAATTCCCAAATAAAAGAGAATTGGGCAGAATATTTAAAAAGATAATGATTGGGAATTTGCCAAAATAAAGACATGAAGCCTCAGATCCAAGACCACATCAAAAATAATATAAGCCAGAAGACAATTAAGTGACATTTTTAAAGTACTCAAAGAAAAAAAGCCATATGAAAAAATAAAGATCTCAGTAAAGAGTAATTATAAAAGCTGTTATTGTAACAATGTTACATGAGTAATTATAAAAGTTAGCATTGTAACAATGGTATACAACTATACTTTTCTATTGATTTAAAAGACTAATACATTTTTCTAAATTATTAATCTAAAAACTAATTACAGTTATAGTATTATAACTTTGGCTTATAACTCCACGTAACTCCATATAACTTTTGTTTTCTACACAAGAAATTAAAGCATCAAAAAATATTAGTTTATGGCCACACAATGTATAAAGATGTAATTTTGTGACATTAATGAATGAACAGGGTAAAGATGGAGCTATCAAAGGACCACAGTTTGTATATCTTAATGAATTAAGATGGTATATAAGAGTGTTATGCTCTTAGGATGTTAAATACAATACTCATGGTAATCAGAAAGAAAATAGCTAAAGAATATACACAAAATCATATAAAAAGATTTTATTAATAAATATTTCACTATAAAAATCAACACAAAAGATGGTAATGCAAGCAATGAAGGACAAAAGAGCTACAAAGTATATAAAAAACAAATAGCAAAATGACAGAAATAAGTCCCTCTTTAAAAGTAATATTACTTATCTTTATTATTATTTTTTTTTTAGAGACAGGATCTTGCTATGTCTCACCAAGGTTAGAGTGCAGTGGGGCAATCAAGCTCACTGCAGCCTCAAACTCCTGGGCCCAAGTGATCCTTTTACCTCAGCCTCCTGAGTAGCTAGGACTACAAGTGTGTTCCCCACACCCAGCTAACTTTCTTAAGTATCTTATAGAGACAAGTTCTCACTATGTCACCCAGGCTGGTCTCCTGGCCTAAAATAATCATTCTGCCTCAGCCTCCCAAAGTGATAGGATTGCAGGTGTGAGTTGCCACCTCTGGCCAGTAATTACTTTAAATGTAAACAGATTCAACTCTCCAGTAGAAAAACAGAGATTGGCAGAATGGATTAAAAAAAATACATGATCCAACTATGTACATTGTCTACAAAAGACTCATTTTAAAGACACAAATAGATTAAAAATAAAAGGATGAAAAAGGATATTCCATGCAAATAGTAAACCAAAACAGCAGAAGTAGCCATACTAATATCAGACAAAATAGACCTTAAATCAAAAAAGGTGACAGGCCGGGCGCGGTGGCTCACGCTTGTAATCCTAGCACTCTGGGAGGCCGAGGCGGGCGGATAGCTCAAGGTCAGGAGTTCAAAACCAGCCTGAGCGAGACCCCGTCTCTACTATAAAAATAGAAAGAAATTAATTGGCCAACTAATATATATATATAAAAAATTAGCCGGGCATGGTGGCTCGTGCCTGTAGTCCCAGCAACTCGGGAGGCTGAGACAGCAGGATTGCTTGAGCCCAGGAGATTGAGGTTGCTGTGAGCTAGGCTGACGCCACGGCACTCACTCTAGCCTAGGCAAGAAAGCGAGACTCTGTCTCAAAAAAAAAAAAAAAAAGGTGACAAATGGCAAAGGATATATTAATAAAAGCTTCGATACAGCAAGAACACATAACAATGATAAACATTTGTGCACCTAATAACAGGCTATCAAAATATATGAAGAAAAATTTGACAGAATTGAAGGGACAAATATACAGTTCTACAATAATAATTAGAGACTTCAATATCCCATTTTTAATAATGGACAGAACAACCAGACAGAAGATAAGTAATGAAAGAGAGGGCTTGAGCAACACAATAAATCAAGTAGATTTAACAGATATATACAGAACACTCTATGCAAAAACAGAATACATATTCTTCTCAAGCACACATAGGATATTTTCCAGGATAGATCATACATAGAGCTATCATACATAGGCCACAGATTAAGTATCAATTGATATTTAAGATTGATATCTTCTCCAAACAAAAATATGAAGATAGACATCAATAACAAAAGGAAAACTGAAAAAATCACAAATATGTAGAAATTAAATAATACACTCTTAAACAACTAATAGATCAGAGTAGAAATCACAAGGTAAATTTAAAACACTTGGAAATAAATGAAAACTAGAACACAACATATCAAAACTTATGGGATACTGCAAAAGTAGATATAAAGGGGAAATTTTCAGCTATAAATGCTTACATTAAAAAGCAAGAAAGATCTCAAATAAACAAACTAACTTTACAACTTAAATCACTAGAAAAAGAAGAACAAACTAAATTTAAAGCTAATAGAAGAAAGGAAATAATAAAGATTAGAGAGGAGAAAAACAAAATAGAAATAGAAAAATAATAGAAAAAAAAATCAATGAAACCAAAAGATAGTTCCTAAAAAAGATCAACAAAATGACAAAACTTTAGTGAGATGGACTAAGAAAAAAACAAGAAAAGACTCAAATTACTAAAATCATAAATAAAAATGGGGACATTACTACCAACTCTAAAGAAATGAAAGAGATGATTATAAGAGTATTATGAGCAATTATAAGCAAAAAAAAAAAAATGGATAACTTTGCTGAAATGGAAAAATCAGTAGAAACACAAAACCTACCAAAATCAAACCACAAAGAAATAGAAAATCTAATAGACCTATGACTAGTAAGCAGATTGAATCAGTAATCAAACATCTCCCAATAAAATAAAGCCCTGGACCTGATGGCTTAACTGGTAAATTCTACCAGACATTAAAAGAACTAACACCAATCCTTTTCAAACTGTTCCAGAAAATTAAAGAGGAGGGAACAATTTCTAACTCATTTTATTAGACCAGTATCATCCTGATATAAAGACAGACAAAGATACCACAAGAAAAGGAAACTATAGGCCAGTATAACTTATGAACATTGATATAAAAATCTTCAACAAAGTACCAACAAATCAAATATTCAGCAGTATATTAAAAAGATTATATGCCATGACCAAGTGGGACTTATTCCTGGAATGCAAGGACAGTTCAACACACACACAAAAAACTGATCAATGTAACATAACACATAAATAGAATGAAGGGGAAAATCTCAATGGGTACAGAAAAAGCACTTGACAAAATTCAACACCCTTTCATGATTAAAAAAAAAAAAAAACATTCAACAAACAAGGAGTAGGAAAAAACTACTTCAACAGAATAAAAGCCATATATGAAAAACTCACAGCAAACACCATACTCAAGGGTGAAAATCAAAAAGTTTTCCTCTAAGATCAGAAACAAGGTGAGGATGCCTCTTCCATTACTTCTGTTCAACATAGTACTGGAAATCATAGTCAGGACAATTAAGAAGAAAAAAAAATAAAAGGCATCCAATTGGAAAGCAAAAAGTAAAATTATTTCTGTTTGCAGATAATATGTTCTTATATATAGAAAACCCTAAAGATTCCCCCCCACACACACAAAAAAGAAACTATTAAGACTAATAAACAAATTCAGTAAAGTACAAGATACAAAGTCACATACAAAAATTATTTGCATTTATATGCACTAATATGAACAATATGAAAACAAAATTAAGAAAACAATTCCATTTATACTAGCACAAAAAAGAATAAAATACTTTGGAGTTAATCAAAGGGGTACAATGAAAACAACAGAACATTGCTGAAAGAAATAAAAGATACCTCATGTTCATGGACTGAAAGACTTAATATCACAAAAATATCAATACCAGAAAAAATCTTTAATGTATTATACTATCCAATTTAAAAGATTATCCTTTGCCTCTGGTGTACCTTTCCCTGACCTCATTGTCCTTCTCCTTCAGGAATAATCACTATTCTGAATTGTGTTATCATTCATTTTATTTTATTTGCTTTGTTTACCAATATGTTGTTTTGCATATTTTGGAATTTATATTGATTAATCATATTTTCTTTTAAATATTGATTTTTTTTTTCTGAAACTACCTCTGAATTTATTCATCTTCACATCATACAAATATACCACATCTATTTTATCCATGTAGTGTAAATTAGGGTATCTGAGTGAAGGGTATCTAAGTTTTATACAGTTTAAGGACATTACAAATAGGCCCAGTGGGAACATTCTTATATATGTATTCTGGTATAAAAGAGAAAGAGTTTCTCTAAGCTAAATAACTAGGAAGAGAACTGCTAGGGTATAAAGGATGCATACTAAAGAAATACAAAATGATTTTCTAGAATGGTTTCTATCATGCCACATACCATATTGAGTATTATCACAATTTTAAATAGTGATTTAAATTATTCACTGTGATTAAAGTTTCACTTCCCTGATTCACAATTAGGTTGAACCACTTTTTTTATACTTCCTCCTCTGTGAAGTACCTGTTAATATCTCTTGCTTATTTTTCTATTTAGTTGCTTTTTACTTATTAATATGTAGTTCTTTATATATTTTTCTGGGCATTAATCCTTTGTCAGTATAGACCTCAATAACAGACCCCAGGAGAAACCTATCCTGAGTCCCAAACTGAAACTCAAAAGGAGGATATCGAGAAAGAAAAGGGAACTGATCTCACTCTAACAGGCCATAGTATTCCCTGTTGAAAATAAACATACTTCATACAACACCAGCATAAATTGCTATTCAGAGGCTGTAATAAAGCAAAATTAAACAAAACCATTAGTCATCCAATCTGAACACCAGTAGAACTAAAAACAACAGCCCTGGATATGCTGACTGTGAGTTTCTGGTTTCTCTGTGATTCAGAATGTCACCCCTTTTCCTTTAAAACACCTGAACACCACTTGCTTGGCCAGATACTTTTTTTAGACTGTGCTCTTCTCACTGTAGTTGCAACAGTAGCAGTTTGAATAAAGTTTTCCTTCTTTTTCTCAATTCAATGTTAGAGTATTCCCAAAGATGCAGCTCTATATAAGTTTGTCATTGCACTATATATTATAATATTTTCAAAAGAACTACTCTGAATGTCCAAGAAGAGATTGGCTATATAGATTATGATGCAGCCATACAATGAAGTATTATTTAGCTTTTTTAAATTGTAGTGTGTAACTATATGTTTATTAAAAAGATATGTTTACAAACAAATGTTATTTTATTTTAAAAACATATTTATATTAAAAATTCCACTTCTGCCTTCAATGTAGAGAGCTAGCGTGAATGTAACTCTCACCCTAACAATATATACAAGTTGAAAAAAAACACTAAATCAAAATTTCATTGAACCCATCAGAAAGCTAAAGTTGCAGGGCAACCAAATAGTGTGAAATTTAAGGACAAGGCATGAACACTGGTGCACGTGTGGCAGCTCAAAGGAGAAAGAGATGCCAGGCACTATACAGATGGGAAAGGAGGATTCAGATGGAAAACTTCACCTGTTGCTGATGACTGGGGTGGGAACACGAGACAGTGCAGAGCAGCAAGTGCCACAGACACAAACACATCTGCAGACTCACCTTCACACATGTCCAGTGGGTCCTCATAAGAAGGACTAGGAGCAGAGCAGATGGGAAGAACTGTTCCCTCCGGTAGGATTGGAGGAGAGGACCTATGCCATCACTGAAAATGCATTAAAGCCCCACCTGGACCTATCTCCCCCATAGAATAAAAGCCTTAAACTGCAGGAGGAAGAGCAACAGGAAAAGAACAGACAAAACCCCTCTGCTCCTGGAGGAGGGGCAGGAAACAGTCCTGAGCCCAGGGTTCCACGCCAGAGCTATCGCAGACCTCCTACCACTGCACTAAGCATGGAGCAGGAAACCCTTTCCCACAGTGGACCTACCAAAGGTAGAAGGCAGCGTGCAGATGCCACGAGAAGGGGCAGGATCAGCGACAAAGCCCCACCACCGAGAACCAGGAACAGAGGGCCTGCCTAAGGCTGAGACTGGACTGGGACGACAAAGAACGCCCGGCCCTCCCTGCCATGTAGGCAGCACCAGTTCCCTGCTGGCGAAAGGCAAGGAGAGGCAGCCCTGACGAAGCACAGGCACACAGGGAAGGCCTAAAGCTGATGGAACAGGAAGGTCAAGACAAACTCTCTAGAACCCCAGCTGCTGCCCAAAGCACAATTAATTCTTGAAGAGTTCTAAGCCAGTGGTTCACTGTAAGTAATGACAGCAATACGAAACCAAAATCCAGCTCATGTCCTAAATACACTAAATCAAGAACCTGTACTAATGGCCAACCAGAGGAATAGGCATGACTATTTCTAGGCATAAATTCTATTTACCTCAATCTCTACTTTTCTATACCTAACACCAACACTCAATCAAAAATTATGAGACACAAAGAAGCAGCGGCAGCAGCAGAAACAATGAAACCACTGTCAATAAACAAGGCAATCAACAGAAAGAAATCAGCAACAATCCATCTGTCAGAATTATCTGAAGGAGAACTTTAAATAATTATGATTAACATGTTTGAGCTCTTGTGAAAAATGTGGACAAAATGCATGAACACATCGGGAATGTGAATGTAGACACAATTGATAAGACAGTGACAAGTGGACATGTTATATACAAAAACACAGTAGCAGAGATGAAGAATGCTTTCAATGGGTTCACTCGTGGACTCAACACAGCCAAGAAAATAATCAATAATTGAAGATAGGTTGACAGAAAATGACCTTAACTGTAACACAAAGGCAAAAAAGAGAAGGAAAAAAAGTAGTAAAAAGCAACCAGTAATATTGGTACAGCTTCTTTGAAACAGTTTGTCTAGTATACACTTATGGCCCAGCAATCCGACTTTTAGATATTTACCTGCAAGTAATGGAAACTTATGTTTACACAATACTAGTATCTGAATGTTTGCAGACTTTTACACATAATTGCCAAAATATGGAAACCCAATGTCCTCCAACTGGTGAATGAATAAACAAACTGGTGTAGCCATGCAATGGAATACTATTCAGCAAAAAAAGAAATTAAATACTTATAAATGCAATGACACAAATGAATATCAAAAGCATTATGCTAAGTGAAAGAAGCTGGACTCAAAGGCTACATATTTATGATTCCATTTATATGACACTGAGAAAAAAATACAAAAGTAAAGAGAAAAAAAAAACAGATTACTGGTTGCCAGGCACTGGTGGTGGGGTTAGGGACTGACCACAAAGAACACAAAAGAAATTTCTGGGGTGGGAGGTATGGTGGGCATTGATACAAGTGTACTATACCTTGATTGTGGTGGTAAACTTTGGTCAAAGCTCACAGAACCGTATGTTATAAGGGTGAATTTTACTGGGTATATAATTTACACCTCAGTTTATAAAAGTATGTTCTTGTAAACTATTTTTATATGAGACCTGAATTTTAATAATTACATAGTATGATACTGTCCTAATTAGATTTGACATTTTTCAAATAAAAAAGTCATTAGACAAGATAATTCCAATACTTGATAGGAGGATAGAATAGATGACCTCTAAAATCCTCTCCATCTCCAAGGTTTTTAAGGTGTACATGTGATTCCTCAACTTCAAACACAAATTTTATATATATATATACATATATATATATATTAAGCATATGTCCATAGCTATGTTCATATTTTATGTAAATATAAATACACATACACACAAAATTTGGGGATATTATTCAGTGTTATTTTCCTTTCCCCCTATAAACATGTGACTATTTGTAATCCAAAAAAAGTTATTTTACTTACAAAGTATATATTTTGCAACAAATTAATTTAAGGAAATGAGGAAGCAGGTCATATTTTTCAAATCTATAGAAATCTATAACTTCCAGTTTAAGAAAATTCAAGTGGATCATTTTATTAAATTGACATGTTTGATCCATTAAAATACTTGAAAAAGGGCAGAAATTTGCCTTTATGAATGTGAAATATGGAATATTTTTCTTTATTGAAAAAAAATCCTAGAAAACACATTTTCCCATTTTTAAAAAGTTTTTCCTAGTTCTTTCCTTCATTCATATTAGAAATATCTTTGTGCATATCCCTAAAATAGAGCCCTTCCCAAATTTGCTCCTCCAAATAGGATGATGTCATACCAGAAAGCAGAGGGGAGACAGTCTGAGATGGTCCTGCAGAGCCACCATACTCACTGCTCCACCTGTCTCTTCCTAGGGAGCCATGAGGAGTCCACACACTGTGATCACTCTCACTAGAAAAGAAAGATGTATATTTTCCATGGTTTCAAAGAATATATACATTTAAGAAAGAATCCCTGATAATCTCTATTAATTATTCAATCGATACCTCCATTTCAGTTCAGCCTCCCACTCCCATAGTCATCACCCGAAACTGGCTCACTTCTGAGATAATTCCAAAATCCCAATGTCTGATCATAAACTCCATCTCCTCCCACTTTTACCTGGCTTGCAAACTAGTCACCTCAAATCCATGCACCTACTCACCTTCTCTCCTCCTTTACCTAGGCTGTGGGTGAGAAGTACTAGAGTGGCTGGGATTTCTAATATCAGCAGAGAGCCATTTGGAAAACAAGGTATAGGTGTATCCCTGGCTGGTTTCCTCTACCATTTCTCCATGGCAACTATTAATAATTTCATGACACCACCCTCTTGAAGTCCTTATCTTAATCCTCTGCCTTAGTAGAAATGCAGCCCCTTCTGTTATAAAAAATGCAAGTCAGAAAGCAGGAACTCTTTCAAGTTACTTATTTTAAAACATTTACCTAAATGCATCAATGTCTTCATTATTTCCTGCTTTCTCCTTGGTTCAGAATTAGCCTTTCCATGCTCTCGACCCCATGCCTTCTGCCTCCTTGGAAACATTTTTCTGTATATTATCTTTTTCTTAAATATATAATGAATCTTTCCCTATCTCCAAATAATTTCATATCATAAGAATACTCACTCAGTTGTCTCTCATCTTAAAAATAAGAAACCCTTTAAACTCTCTCCCTCCGTCTAGTTAGTAACTATTAACAGATTTTCAAATACTAGCCCATACTCACTTTCTGTTTTCCTTTCCAACCTCTCCCTTCTCAATTCACTCACTAATGCTACCTACTTGGCCATTGTTGCACTTTCAGTCACAGCCCCACTTAGCAAAAGCCTCCTAATTTGACTTTATTCAATGTCTAGAGAAAATTCTCCTAAAATACAAATTTAATTACAACTGCCTATCACCTTCAGGATAAATCAAGTCCCCACCTTCTCAGATCCCAATCAAGTTTAGGATGTTGTCCATTTGGCCCTTGCCTTTTTCATCATTTCTATTAATTTCCTGCATGCACTTTATTATGCTTTGACCTCAGCAAAATAAATGCATTTTTATTTTACTTCTGTGGGTTTTCAGGTTTCTTCTTCTTTTCTCCTTCTCTTTTCTTGGATTATTGTAAACATTTAATTGGTCTTCATATCCTGTCACTCTCAGCTATCCTTGCCTTCCTACCAGCAATCCTCCTTCTATAATAGGTAGATCAGATAGAGAGACACATAGATGCCTGAATAAAACAAAAAGCCTCTACCTGTGCTTCACTTTCATTTTAACAGACTGAATAAAACGCATGCTCAGCTTCACATATACTGAGTTCCTTCACAGGCTAGCCCACACTATTTTTTTGGCTCTAGCTTTCATCTCCTCCAGCTTCCTGGCATTCCAACTCACAGGTACCCTACAACTCTTGACACCGAATATTTCTCACCATTAATATTTCCACAGCTCCTTGCCTTTGCTCAGACTTCTTCCCCCAGCATGAAATTTTCTTTCTTTCCTTTTAACCTGCTAGGTTTTTATTTAATTAAATCCTAAATTCAATCAAAATAGATCTTCTTCAAAGAAGCTAATGAGAAACTCCCCTCATGCATAGTTCGATGTCTTCTGTACTCACAGTCTTTGGATTTTGACACTAAAATAATATTTACTACATTGTACTTAAATTTGTCTTTTATACTTCTGTTTCCCTAAATTAAACTGTGAACTAAAGAGCAAGAAATATGTAATATTTTGTATTGGTATACAGTGCTTAGTATGTATTAACAGAATCTCAAAATCCCATTCAAATTACTATTATTTATTTGTTCACTTAATGCACTTCTGAAAGTCGTATATACAAATTTTATACATACACATGTATATAACACACAATAAAAAGAATATGTACATTTTTATATAGTGCTATTCCAGTGAGTATAGCTAATATTACTGATAAATCTCTAAGAAAATATGGCTTAACAAAATGTTTCCTTATTTGATAAGTTTTTGCTTATAATACCTCAATTTCAAGGTAAGCATGAAATTGCTGTTTCTTTTGTTTTCCTAATGGAAATTTACTTTTCTTTAGTACTATTTTTTTATATATAATACCAAGAACTCACTACACTAATAGTCCTATTGTTTCTAGCGTGTCATTTTCTTTCTGAAAACAGAATGAATTGCTAATAAAATTTAAGTACACTGTCCCCTCCAAGAGCTATGAGCACATTTGCAAAGGCTTTGAAGCTGTATAACTATTGAAATGATAGAAAAATTAAATCCTTCAAGAATATGGTTTTTTTCTTAATTGTCACATTTGTGAGATCATAAATACATCATATTTCTAAGCAAACTAGATCAGGTTTGCAAAAAGCTGTATCTTGAAAAGTTAATCAAACATTTGAGGCCATAATTCGCTGTCTCCATTCAGTGGCTACCTATGAATATAAGGAGCATAAACAGAGAATTCACTGAGCAAGCATATTAGTTATACCTTTCTGAAGCCTCTTCAGAAGAATACTCATAGTTATCATGTGGGATTTTCTGAAGAGAGAGTTTTTTTACCTTCTTTGAGTTAGCTTCATTTCCCAAAACCTATAGGCATAAGAAAGGCACGCTTTTAGGGAAATATAGTTTAAAAGAAATATGATTTCAACAGATTCTTAAAAAGAACAATAAGGTATACAATAATGTAATTAAAACCATAATCACATAATTTAACTTCTACTCCTAGAAAATCACTCAAAATATATATCTCCCTATTAAAAATTCTCTAATCTGTCAAAACAGAGTCTAGAGTATTATCTAGACTCTGTTTATTTATCAAAAATCAATTGAACCACTCAATTTATTTTTCAAGTGAATTTTACAGTTCCATTTAAAAAAAAATAGGTTTATTATTACAGCCCAGAGGAAATACTTATAATTAGTGCTTACCACATTTAGTTTACTACAAATATAAAATTCCTAGCACTATATTTGTCTTTTTTTAGTACTTGTACCATCTAATTCAGTAATTCTAAATAAGTCCCCACCATGAGATTTTGCACTACCCAATGCAGTCCACTTTGATACATTTGCAACCTCTTGTACTGTATCTGACTCAATAGTGAACAACATCAAATTTAAGCAGAGGGAAAAAAGTCCCATTAAAATAAATATTCAGTAATTAATAGCCCTCAGTTCTACTTCAATTAATGTACTTGTTCATTTGACCATTCTTTCTGAGAGCCCAGTATGTACAGACATTATTCTAAGTGCTGGATACCAAATAGTAAACAAGGGAGGCAAGTGGTCTGCCCTTGTGGAATGTATATATTCTCACAGGGAGATAGATAATAAACAAGCATAAAAGTCATTACAAGTGAGAGGTGTTAATGTGGTAGCAAATAAAGTATGTTATAGATAACTGCCATGTACCAAAAAGATGAAAAGGGGCCGGGCGCGGTGGCTCACGCCTGTAATCCTAGCTCTCTGGGAGGCCGAGGCGGGCGGATTGCTCGAGGTCAGGAGTTCAAAACCAGCCTGAGCAAGAGCGAGACCCCGTCTCTACTATAAATAGAAAGAAATTAATTGGCCAACTGATATATATATAAAAAATTAGCTGGGCATGGTGGCGCATGCCTGTAGTCCCAGCTACTCGGGAAGCTGAGGCAGAAGGATCGCTCCAGACCAGGAGTTTGAGGTTGCTGTGAGCTAGGCTGACGCCACGGCACTCACTCTAGCCTGGGCAACAAAGCGAGACTCTGTCTCAAAAAAAAAAAAAAAAGATGAAAAGGAAGAAGAAAGACAAAGGCACAGGGAGGCATTCTGGGTAAAAACACAAAGCAGATACAAAGTTCTTGCACCCTTCCATGGTCTAGCCTCTGTCCAACTGTCCACCTTACCTCATGCCTCTGTTTCTCACACAGCATCTCCAGTCACTACCTAGGCCCCATATTTATCTTTTTGAAGTATCTCGGTGATAATTTTAATTTTGTAAAATTTATTAATCTTTTCATTTCTTGCTAGTGTGTGTGTGTGTGTGTGTGTGTGTGTGTGTGTTTTACTCAATTCCACAAGACTTCTTAGCCCTGGATGCCTCGTGCAAACATAAATACAGCCATTCTTCCAGAATATGGACCCACACACAGTCATTATTTAAAATAAGCATGTTAAAAGAAAGATGACACTCTAATCAAACATATTAGTTTTGCTGTAATAAATCAAAACATATAACTTATGTTTTTAGCCTAACATGAATAAGCATTTTCTGAAATATAAAGTTAACATATTTTAGCAATAGCATTACCATTACAGTATGTATTAAATCCTAATTGTCATTTAAAATAATATATAAAATATAAATTTTTAAAATTCCTTCTCCATGCTGAGCCAAAAAATATCAATTATTCTATATATTTTTCTAAAATTTTAAGTTCTGCTTTTCCTATTTGAGTATTTAACCCACCTAGAATCACTTTTGGTATACAGTGTACCTTGCTTTCTCTGCTCAACCCCCAACAGTGATCTTGCATTCAGCAGGACATTCACAAGATCCAATAGGCTATACCTGGCACTGGTGAGCTTTACAGAAAGATATAGGAGAGGGGCCACAACATAATAGTAGGACAGCATTAGGCACAGGCATCACTGGAAGAAACTTAGTATCAGCTCAGATGTAAGAGAGTGAGACCACATAGGTAAGTGTAAGAGTCACTCTGGCTTAGAAGTTGCATGCTGAACAGGGCCTGGCATCTCTCATAACAACCCTTGACTCTAACCTCTGAGAATTGCAGCAAGGGACTTCCCCCATTCAGAGAAGACCCCATTTGTACTTTCAATAAGAAATTCATCATTCTAATCACAGCCTTTCCAGTCTTGGAGTCATTTTACCATAACCAATACTGCCTGCCAACACAGCTGACTAGAAGACTAAGAAAATCATTTTCCCACAGAGAAGAAAAGATTTTGTTAGCTTTCACCTGCAGGTACTAATACAGTTTTATTTTTCCTATTGAAATAACCAGCACCATCAACTAAGCAAACCATTCTATCACCGATATGCAATGCCACCTGTCACATACAAAGTTCCCATGTATGCATGGGTCTTTTACTGTACTTTCTATACAGTTTCATCAGTCTTATCTGCCAATTCCTATTCTGCTACTACAGTTTCTAAATTTTTATAACTCTATAAAATCTTAATAACTTGCAGTGCCAGTCACCCATCCACCATACACACACATTTTTCTTCTTTTTCTAATATTGTCTTGCCTATTCTTGGCCTTCTGTTTTCTCAAATCAGTTTTTCAATCAGTTGATCAAATATCATACACACAAAAAATACTTTGGGGTTTTTGTTGAAATTAAGTTAAATAATTCTGTAATTTAAATTGGGAATAACTGATATCTTTATAATATTAAGTCTTATTATCCATTAATATGATATAGCTGTCCATTAAAAGTATTGATGTAATATTCTCAATAAAGAAAATTCACATATTTTCTTACAATTGTCCTTAGATATTTTGTCGGTGAGAACATTATAAATGTAATGATATAGATTAGATGATTATATTTACTAAGCACTGCCCAATCAGCAAACCACAAGTTTTTATATCTAGTATTTTGATATATATTCTACTCTAAATACTTTAAATTTACATTATTATTACTTCTTTGACTATGAGTATAGAAATGTGTGTTTTTAAATTCCAAATGTATATTTCACTTTTTCTGATTTTCCTCTACTGAATTGCTTTTATGTCAGAAAACACAGTAAGTATTATAAAGGTTATTTGACATTAACTGAGATATACTTTATAATTTAGTACATGGTAAATTTTTATAAATGATCCATGTATGCTCTAAAAGAATGTGTGCTATCTAATTTCTAAGTTCTATATATGTTCATATATATATATGCCACCTTGCCAATTTTAAAAAATATTTCCTATACTCTTAACCAACTGTCTAATCTATTAGCAGAAGAGATATATATCTTAGCCCAATATCATAGTAAATTTATTAATTCCTCCTTATAATTCTGTCAAATACTGATTTATATATTATGAGGCTATTAGGTACTTATAAATGTAGAATTCTTTTATCTTCCTTATGAACTAAACCTTTTAGCATTGTATAGGGACCTCTTAATACTTAATGCTTTTTGCGTGTAAGTCTATTTTGTCTGATGATGCCACAGCTACCCCATTTCTCTATTGTTAGTGTTTGTTTGGTATGTATTTAATTCTTTTACTTTGAAATATCTCAGGAAAATGTCCCCTTAAGATTCCTTCTTCTTAAACTACATGGCTGACCGATACATTAAATGAAATGAGCTTTACAGAATTGACTTAGTCCTGAAAACTATTTTATCAACACTAATTGGTAAAACAAATCTCCAAAAATTAATTTCAGGATAATTAAAATTGGAATTCGGTGATTTTGAATAAAATGGGATAGAAGAAAAGTGGAAAAGTGCTATTACACACACATGACCCCTCCCCTCTCCTATGAGTCATGTTTAAAAGTCATCTGGATACAGCTCATTTACTTAGAAAAAGTGACATCATCTGAGTGAGAATTCCTAACACAATTCATACCTGAAACATCTTTAAAGTCACACTTCAAAATCAACTTGATTATATTTTCAAAGAAGCAAACTGTTCTAGATGGCTGCATTCAAACTGAACTCTCACTGAGGACTCTAGCATGCCTCTGACTGAATGAGATGTGATTTGTCTAACAACACCAAGAAGTAACAGGGAGAAATACAATAAATTATAAAGATGCAAGGTCTTTCAGAGGTTGCTCACTGAATCAAATTAATGTCAAATTAAAGATAATTTTTTCCGAGGAGCCTAAGTTAGCTTTGTTGCACTGTGTGCATCAAGGATTTATGAGGACAAGTGAAAAGAGCAATACTGGGAACTCAGAGCCTAGTTTCTAGTCTTTTCTCTGTGACTGAAAAGCTGTATAATCAGGCACAAATTACTCTGGCTTTCTGGGGCTCAGTTACTCCATCACTAAAATGAGTGTTAGAATAAAAATTTCTCTAAATTTCTTCCAAATCTAACCACCCACAAGTCTATGAGTCTAGACAGGGGACATATCTGAAAGGACATCAAGTGGCTACAAAATTAATGGCTTCATGAAATATAAGAAAAGCAAATTATGATAAAATCAGCTAATTTTCCCAATATGCTCTAAAAAACCATCCAGGAATATTCTAAGCTCTTCTTTTCTAAAAGAAAACTTTAAAAGATATTGAAACTCATCCTAGATAGGCCAAGCCATAAAATCAAGTAATAATAATAATAATAATAAAAACAAAATCACAAAATGTATTCACTTTTGGAAGAGAGTCAAGCAAGGTTACATAATATAAAGGATCTACTTGAGGCATTCTGTGAAGCTGCTTATTTTCAAATCATCTGTACTTCAAGTGGAAAATCATTCTGATCAGAGAAAAGCACTAGTAGCGGACTGAGAACCCAACACTGCACTCAGAGCTAGAGGTTGCCAGCCAGAGGTGCAATGTTGACATTGATATGGCCACCTTATGTATAAAGGAGGAATGGATACACTCCTATACGAGAAAATATACAAGCTACAATGTTGTTCTTAAAAGTAGCACTCCTGCCTGGTCACCTTGGGTGGAGGTGGCAGCTAAATTGGGGGAGTAGGGGCACAGCATTTGTTCTTGGTACTGACTTTTATCTCTGTTGCTGCTGGAATCAAGTGCGAGGACAGCAGCTTGGCATTCCAAAGCTCCTTTGACTTGATAAAAGAAAAAAATGCAAGGCACCCACAAGATGAAAATGCATGTCCCTTTTTGGTACTCTAACCCTGGCAGTGTCTCCACAGGAGGGTAGTGTTGAGGGTAGAGGTTTTGTCACAGAATTTTTACTGCCCTCTACTTTTCCACAGTTTGGAGACACTGTGCCATGCCATCTCTATCAATGAAAAAGTCCATTCATCCATATATTTAAGGGTGCTACATACTTCATGTGAAATTTATTTTGTGTCTCTGTAACACAAAATGAAATAAATGCCAAAATAAGTAAAATTTTCAGAGAAGCATTGAAAGGGATTTTCTTTAGAACTGTAATATGTTCCACTCTTTTAAATCCCTATTTTGGTCACCTTCAACATCAGGGGGACAAAGAATTGAGAAATCAGTTTAGAGAGGAAAACAAGATAGATACCTATTCCCCAGAAAGTTCAGTCAGTGATATAGGCATCAGCCACAGTCCACTAGCAGAGGTCCTTCTCCGTTTAGTCTTACCTTTGATTTCTTTTTCTGACTTGATGAAGGCAAAGTCTCCCTGAAATCCAGGTCTTCTGTAACAGAGTCATCTCTCTTGTAATCCTTCACTGAACACAGACAAGAAAAGAACTGATCAAATGGAAAGCACTTACACACACGGAAAGATGCAGCCTTAATAAGAAAAAGCAAGCTACATGAGGGAAATTTGTACCTAGTTTTCCTATTTTTGAAACATCTTAACTTTATCTTTTATATTAATCTCTTTTCCTTCTGCTTTGAAAAAAATAACATAGCAAAGATGATCCTTCTTCTAGGATTATCCTCAGGGAATTGATTATGGAGCAGTTCCTTTGTTCCTAACTGCCATATTACCCAAGAAAGTACTCTTTAAATTAATCCTAAATACATACAACCTGCAGAACCTATATATTAAGATCTATAGAACATAATCTTCTGTGTTTCAGAGTCTACTTCTTGATTAAAGAATACTGTGTTACAAAGTCTCACTTTAACTACTTGTGTAAAATCAATGTAGAAAGTTGATGTAGGCTTTATTGAAGAACATAGTATGAACCACCCCAAGGAAACTCATTCCTGGGTTTATTATATGAATGTTGCTAATTACTTTGTTAATTCTCTGTGCAGAATCTTTCAGATAAGTAGCCAAGGGAGAAATTTTTCTGAACTCAGTATTGAGAAATTAGAGTATTGTTTCTCATATCATGGTACCCTTAAATATAATTTAGATATTTTGTGACATGGCATATTATAAAATCAGTAAAAAATACAGTAAATAAGCACTTTGGAAACTAAAAAGTGCATTCCTGAATGTGTGTTAAAAAGGAAATCAAAGAGAAAGTATGAATTATTATAATATATGAATAAATCTTATATCAACAAAGGAACAACATACCAAAACTAATGCAGAGTATCTGAAGCTGTGTTTGAAGGCAAAATCTATAGTTTTAAATATGTTTATGAAAATGACAAAAAAATCAGAGAAAAATGAGTTTTGTATTTAATCACATAGGCTAAACAAAAAAAAATGAGGAAACCCAAAGGAAGTAGAAAGAAGGATATCATAAAGAAAAATAATAAATAGAAAATAAGATAAAAGAATATAATAATCAAGGGGGTGGAGCACGATGGTGGACGAATAACACCGCCAGACAGAGTGCCTCTGCAGAAAAGACAGATTCTAGCAGAAATTAGAGGAAAGAAGCAAGAAGACAAGCATACAGTGGACGAGGGGCGGAAGGAGGGGTACCTATGGCTGCAAAAGCAGCCATAGACAATACATAAATAAGTGGGTGTGGCTATCTTCCAATAAAATTTTATTTACAAAAACAAGTGGTGGGCCTGTAGGCCATAGTTTGCCAACCTGGAATATAAATAATTACCTTCCATGCAAATGGTCTCTAAACTCCACTGACAAGGCAGAGATCGTCATACTGGATTTTTTTTTAAAAAGGCAAGACCGAAGTATATGCTGCTCATTAAAAAAACCTACTTTAAATATAAAGGCACAATTAAGTTAAAAGTATAGAAATGAGACACCATTCTAATACTAGTCAAAAGAAAGCTGGCATGGCTATATTAATATCAGACAAAGTAGACTTAAGAACAAGGAATGTTACCAGGGACAAAAAAGAATGTTACATAATGATATAGATGCCAATTGATTAAGAAATACAACTCAAACTATGTATACAGATAATAGTAAAACTCCAAATTACATGAAGTAAAAACTAATAGAATTGAAAGGAGAAAGACATACTCACAAAGTTTTTCTTTCAGTAATTGACATAAGAAGTATTAATAATAAAAAAAAAAAAGGACATGGAAGACTTGAAACACAATATCATTCACATTGTCCTAATTTAATTTAAAAGTATATAACATTTCACCCCCAAACCACAGAATATATATCCAAGTACCCATGAAACATTCACAAAGATAATATTCCAGGCTATAAAACAATTACCATTAAATTGATAAATTTTGAAATCACAGTTTATCATATATGTGACAAAATATACAAATACTCTCACAGACTATAATGGAATTAAATAGCAATCAATAATAATAAGACAGGAAAAATGCCCAAATATTTAGAAACTAAGCAACAATTTCTATTTAAGCAATGAGTCAAAGAATAAGTCATCAGGGAATCTAGAAAATATCTTGAACTTCATGAAGGTGAATAAAACAACATATTGAAAGGATGGAGCCAAAGCAATGCTTTATGGGAAATGTACAGTATTGAAAGCTTCTATGAGGAAAATAGAAAGGCCTAAAATCTAATGATGAAAACAACCACCTTTAGAAATTTAAACAAGACAAAATTAAATTCAAAGGAGTAGAAGAAAGGAAATGATAGTAAAAGCAGAAATCAATAAAATAAAACCACACATGCTTTATTCAAAAGATCAATAAAATTGAGTTTTTGACAGATTAATCAAGAAATACAGAAACATTGAGAGGATCATATGGTCTTTGTTTTTGCTTCTATTTATGTGGTGCATTACATTTATAGATTTGCGTTTGTTCAGCCATTCCTGTATCTCTGGGATGAAGCCCATTTGGTCATGATAGATTATGTTTTTGATAAGCACCTGAATTCAGTTTGCTATAATTTTCTTAAGAATTTTTGCATCTATATTCATAAGTGATATTGGTTTGTAGTTTTCTTTTTCTGTTGCATCCTTTCCTGGTTTTGGTATCAGGGTGATGTTGGCTTCATAAAATGTATTGGGAAAGATTCTATCCTTCTCAATGTTATGGAATAATTTCTTCAGGATAGGCACCACTTCTTTGTAGGTCTGATAAAATTCGGGTGTGAAATCATCTGGTCCGGGACTTTTCTTTTTAGGAAGGTTTTTATTGCTGTTTCAATATCAGTACTTGATATTGGTCTGTTGGAGAATTCTATTTCTTCCCGATTGAGTCTAGGGAGGCTGTGTATTTCTAAGAATTTGTCCCTTTCCTCCACATTTTCCAGTTTATGTGCATAGAGGTTTTTATAGTATTCATAAATGATATTTTGTATTTCCGTGGCATCAGTTGTAATTTCTCCATTTTCATTCCTGATGGAGCTTATTAGAGTTCATCTTTTCTGCTTTTTGTTAATCTAGCCAGAGATGTGTAAATTTTGATTATTTTTTCAAAGAACCAACTTTTGTTTTATTAATCTTTTGTATAGTTTTTTGTTATCAATTTAATTTAGTTCTGCTCTGATCTTTGTATATCTTTTCTTCTGCTGGGTTTGAGGTCGGTTTGCTCATATTTTTCCAGTTCTTTTAGATGATGCATTAGAATGTTTATTTGTGATCTTTTTGTATTTTGGATGTAGAGATTTATAGATATAAATTTTCCTCTCAGGAGTCCCTTAGCTGTGTCCCACAGATTTTGACCTAAGGCATGAAACTACAAGAATTCTAGAAGACAATGTTGGAAAAAATCTTATAGACATTGGCCTAGGCAAAGAATTTATGAAGAAGACCCCAAAGGCAATCACAGCAACAACAAAAATAAATAAATGGGACCTGATCAAATTAAAAAGCTTCTACACAGCCAAAGAAATGGTTACGAGAGCAGACAGACAACCTAGAGAATGGGAGAAAATACTAGCATGTTATACTTCCGATAAAGGGCTGATAACTAGAATCTATATAGAACTCAGGAAAATCAGCAAGAAAAAATTTAAAAACTGTAACAAAAAGTGGGCAAAGGACATGAACATAAACTTTTCAAAAGAAGACAGAATAATGGCCAACAAACATAGTAAAAAATGCTCAACATCTCTAATCATCAGGGAAATGCAAATCAAAACCACAATGAGAGAGATATCATTTATCCCCAAAGAGAATGGCCTTTATCAAAAAGTCCCAAAACAATAAAAGTTGGCATGGATTCAGAGAGACAGGAACACTCATACATTGCTGGTGGGACTACAAACTAGTACAACATCTGTGGAAAACAATATGGAGAGACCTCAAGGAGATACAAGTAGATCTACCATTTGATCCAGCAATTCCATTACTTGGGCATCTACCCAAAAGAACAAAAGACATTCTATAAAAAAAGACATCTGCACTCAAATGTTTATAGCAGCACAATCCACAATTGCAAAGATGTGGAAACAACCAAAGTGCCCATCAATCCATAAGTGGATTAATAAAATGTGGTATATGTATACCATGGAGTACTATTCAGCTATAAGAAACAATGGTGATCTAGCACCTTTTGTATTATCCTGCATAGAGCTGGAACTCATTCTACTAAGTGAAGTATCTCAGGAATGGGAAAAAAAGCACCACATGTACTCATCATCAAATTGGTGTTAACTGATCAACACTTAACTGCGTATATAGCCATAACATTCATTGGGTATCGAGCAGATGGGAGGGGGGAGGAAGGGAATGGGTATATTCATACCTAATGGGTGCAGTCCACACTGTCTGTGGGATGGACATGCTTGAAGACTCGAGTGGGGCAAAGGCAATATACATAACCTAAACATTTGTACCCCTGTAATATCCTGAAATTAAAAAAAAAAGAAATAAAAGAAATAAGAACCTAACAATCTCAGGAATGAAGAGGGGGGCCCATCACTATATTTTCTATAAAATGAAAACAATTTTATGGGAATATTATCAATAATTTTATGTCAATACATTTGACAATGTACATGAGATGAACAAATAAAGGACACAAAGTACCACAGCTCAGTCAAGAAGAAATACATAATCTGAGTAGCACTGTATCCAGGAAGTTGAATTCATAATTTAAAATCCTAATACAAAGAAAATACCCAGGCCAAAATAGCTTAACTGGCAAATTCTAAAAAACATTTAAGGAAAACAACAGTATCAATTCTATACCAGCTTTCCAGAAAACAAAAGAAGTCAACACTTTCCATAACCCACACTGGGTGGCCTGAACAACAGAAATGTATTTTCCCACAGTCCTGGAGGCTGGAAGGCTAAGATCAAGGTGTGAGTGTGTGTGGCTTCTCCTGAGGCCTCTATCATTGGCTTACAGATGGGCACCTTCTAGCTGAATCTTCACATGGTCTTCTCCCTTTGCACATGCATCCCTATTGTCTTTTCCTCTTCTTTTGGGTACACAAATCATATCGGATTAGGGCCCCACAATCAGGACCTCATCTAACTTTAGTTACCTTTTTAAAGGCCTCATCTCCAAATACCGTCAACATATTTTGTGGACATACATCAGTCCAAAATAACTCCCCTGATACCAGTATCAAAGACACTGGAAGAAAACTACAAATCAACATGCATTCATGAAGAGAAATACAAAAATCTTTAATAAAATTTGGCAAATCAAATCCAGAAATATATATTAATAAAAATTATAGTACATCATGACCAAGTGGAATTTATCCAAGAATGTAAAGTTGGGTAACATTTCAAAAATAATCAATGAAATTCACCATATAAATAGATTTAAAAAGAAAAAAAAATATTTTACTATATAATCATCTCAATAGATTCAGAAAAGAATTTCACAAAATTCAATTCCCATTCCCTATGAAACCGTCAGCAAACTATGAATCAAAGGGAACACGCTCCACCTGATAAAGGACATCTACAAAAAACCTGTGGCTAACAACAGACTTAAGAGTGAAAGAATGAATTCTTTCCCCCTAAGATTTGGAAAAAGTGGAGGATCTGCTCCTACCATATCTTTACAACACTGTTCTGGAAGTATTAGCCAGTGCTGTGAGAAAATAAATAAATAAATAAGATAAAGATTTCTAAAGAAGTATAAAACTCTTAGTCAGAGATAGTATGATCACATATGTAGAAAATCATATGTAATCTACAGAAAAGCTGTTAGAAATTTATAAATAAGTTTAGCAAGCGTGCAGGATACAGAATCAGAATTTGAAAATCAACTGTATTTCTATATGTTAGCAACAAACAATCTAAAATGAAAATCTTAAAATTTAATAATATAAAAAAACTGAAATCCTTGGAAATAAATTTAAAACATGATTAACACTAGTACACTGAAAAATAGAAAGCACTATTCAGAGAAATTAAGGAATACCTAAGTAAATAGAGAGATATGCATTGTCTTTGGAAGACTCAATATTGTTAGAATTTCAAATCTCTCCCCATTGTTCTATAGATTCAATGATGTCTCAATCAAAATTCCATCAGGATTTTTGTAGAAACTGACAAGCTAATTCTAAAATTTATATGGTGTCTTACTCTGTGTAGTGTTGCTATAAAGGACTACCTAGGGCTGAGTAATTTATAAAGAAAAGATGTTTATTTACCTCACAGTTCTGCAGGCTGGAAGGTTCAAGACTGGGTATCTGGTAAGGGCCTCAGGCTGCTTCCAACCACTTCAGAATTGAAGGAAGCCTGTGCCGAGACCATATGGTGAAAGAGGGGAGGGAAGTGCTGGGCTCTTTTTGACAACCAGCTCTTGCAGGAAGTAGCAGAATGAGAACTTACTCATCATCCCCACCAGGAAGGACATTAATCTATTCATGAGGGATATACCCCATGACCCAAACACCTTCCATTAGGCGCCCAGCTCCCATGTTGAGATCAAATTTCAACATGAGGTTTGGGAAGACAAACATTCAAACTATTATAGATGGAAATGCAAAGAATCTAAAATAGCAACAATAATTTTGGGGAAAAAAACATTGAAGGAATTATATTATTTGATTTCTAGATTTATTATAGAGCTATAATAATCAAGATACATTAGCCTAAGGATAGTTGTATAAATCAATTGAGCAGAATAGAGTTTGGATATGTTTCTACACATATATTATCAATTGATTTTGACAAGTGATTCAATTCAATGGAGAAATTATCATTGAATGGTAATTCAATGGAGAAAGGACAGACTTTTCAAAAAATAATGATGGAATAACCAGACATGTGCATGAAAAAATTAACATTAATCTTTATATCATACCACAACAAAAATTCAGAATAAATCACAAATCTAAATGTAAGAACTAAACCTATAAAATTTCAGGAGTAAACAGGAGAAAAATGTTTGTGACTTTGAAAAAGTCATATATGTCTTAGATAATACACAAAAAGCATGAAGAATAAAAGAAAAATTGATAAACTGGGTTTCCTCAAATATACTATTTTACTGATTATAATAATTTCTCACAAGCTTCCTCTAGATTTTAGACATAAGCAATAATTCCCAATGGTCACATACCTTATTTTAATTTTACCTCTTTGATTCCAGTTTTGTCATTTACTTGGTACATTATCTTAGTCAAGTTTCTTGATCTCTCTGTGCCTCAGTTTCATCATCAATAAAACAGAAATACTAGCAGCACCAATGTCATAGGATGTGATAATGACCAGATGACGAATTACATGTGAAGCCCTCAGCACAGTGCTTGGCACTGGGTCAGATAGCACTGAATATGCTGGTCACTACTATTAGAGTTTCCAGAATTCACTTTCTTTTTTTTTTTTTTTTTCTATTTTTTCCAGCTTCAGTTGCTAGAATGAGACAGAATTCATTTTCTTCATTTATATTTTTCAAGAAATATTTATTCCATTAAACCATGTGGTTATTTTTCAACCTATTAAAAAGAAATGTCCAGGGCCTAGAAATAATATTATAGTAGCAACAAGTATACCCAGTGCCCAGATCTTGGTTTCTAAATACTATTCTCCAATAAATAAATAAATAAAGCTCCTTGGTTAAATGGCTGAATTTGGGGCTGAGGCAAAGAAAACTTCAAATGAAGCCTGAAGTACCTTATAATACCATAAAGCAACGAAGGACACAAAACACACAAGTCTGGGGTATGTCAAAGGAACACAGGAGCCAACCTGAAGTATCTCCCAGTGGCCAGAGCTAAAACAATTTGAGCAACAAAATAAGTAACAGTGAACTTTAACACAAATTATAAAATATACATGAGTTCGTAGTGATGTAAACAGATGACTAAATAAATAATTGGGGAGAAGAGACAAATCTCCCTATGGAAGAATTCAAAACAATATATACATGCATACTCACTCCGCTAGGAGGTAGAGCTTACTTCTTGCTCCTTTCCCCACGTAGGAGGGTGGGCTACACCAAGTGACTCACTTCCAAAGACAAGAAAGAGTAACAAAATGGAAATATAATAACATCACAGTGAAAAACCTGGCAAAAACCACCTTAACCAAATAGCGAAGGTTAATGTTATCAGTGATGTCATGTGGCTATCATGTGGCCCATGATGTGATGTGACAAGAAGGGCATTTCACTTCTGCGATATTCCTCTTCCAAATCCGTGACTCCTGTCTAATAATGAGAAAAACATCAAACAAACCCAGACTGGGGGCTGTTCTACAAGATATCTGGCCACTACTCCTCAATCCTCTCAAGGTCATGAAAACACAAGGGAAGACTGAGAAATTATCACAGAGTAGAGGAGACTGGAGAGACCTAACAACTTAATGTGACGCAACACACTAAATTCTATCCTGGAACAGAAAAAGGACATTATTGTGGAAAAATGGTGAAATTCAAATAAAGTCTGGAATTTAATTAATACTAATGCACCAAGGTCAGTTTCCTAGTCACGACAAATGCATAATGGTAACATAAAATGCTAACAATTGGAGAAACTGGATGAGGGGTACACAGGAACTCCTTGCTCCATCTTGGCAACTTGTCTATCAATCTAAAATTATTCTAAAATAAAAGTTTATTTAGACAAGAAAAGAAAAAATGAAATTTCCTTCATGTGCTTTCCTTACCACCTTCTACATTATAATTTGTGTAATTATTTGCCTTTGTTTTACTAGTTTGCTAGACTTTTTTTCAGTTCTTTCAAACTAGCTATTTGCTAGTTGCTCCAGTTTTCTGTTTTCTAATTCATTTAGGTGTTATAAATTCCTTCTGATTCTTCTATTCTTTTCCTAACATCTTAAGGTAAATGGCTAGTTCACTTATTTTCTTTCCCTTCAAATGTTTTATTAGTAAAAACATTTAAGGATACAAATTTGCCTCTGAGTATACCTCAAACTACATCTCAGATGTAGGATTCTTATTTTCATTTGTAGGGCCCCCCACTTTCCCTGTTTTCCTTCTGCATCCTCATCCAAAATCACAGATTGCCTTAGCCTCTCTGTGACCCAACCAGCTGTGTGTTTCTCCCACCAGGCCTGAACCCAAACTAGGGCCTTGAACATTCTCAGGCACTAACAAAAGTATCTAGATCATTGTGCAAAACATGCTGACCCAGAGCCAAATTCCTTAAACACTGATATAAACTCCATATACAAACTCCATAGCCTGACCCCTCACTGAGCATGCACCTGGACAGCACACCCTTTTCCTCCTGCTGTCCATCTCGAGGACTGCTGTAGCACTCTGCACTACTGGAGTTCCCTAACGAACTCTTTGGACTGATCATCCTGGCACTTGGTGCTCCTGTCTTTGGAATCCCAGCCAACCCCAGCTCAGGATGGGTTGGGGCACTTGCTGTGGGAATTCCCTTGCTGCCATTTCTGGGTGATTTCAACCATGGGCTCAGTGTTATGAAACATCACTACTTCTAAAATTGTCTGAGAGTATTTTAACTAGTCTATAATCTAATTACATGAGTTTTCTGGAAAATTCACTGGGAATTGTATTTCCCAGTGGTTGGTGCTTTGCTTTTTTAACTTAAAACAAGTTTAGCTCTTTTGCTTCTTTCCATCACCCACCTGGCAAAACCTCAACAGTGGATGAATTCATTAGCCACCGTCTCTGTATACTGTACCCAAGCAGAAAGTCACAAGGCAGATTGAATTCTTTAATAATTCATAATTATTTTGGCAGAGACAACTAATTGTCCCAATATTTATTCCCTCTAGTTTTGGCTGGGTGCCTGGTCACCTAGAATTCAGACCATATTCTCAGCCTTCCTTACACTTAAGAATGGTCATGAGACTAATTTCTGTCTAATGGGATAGAAGCAGAATAGTCTATAGCAGTTTCCAGAAAGGTGCCTTAAAACACAGTTTGTGTATGTCCTTTGCTCCTCCTTGCCTCTGTTTCCAACCTGCTGCTTAGAATAGAGATGCGATAGCTATCGCCCCGTTTGCATATGGACCATGCCCCAGGGGTGGTAAGTGCAGAGCTGGAAGCAACCTGCATCCCTAAAACTTCTTGGAGAAGAACAAACATTCTAGGCCTGGACTGCTCACCTCAGACTTACTACATGGAGATAAGTAAACTTACAGCTTTTATAAAGCAATATTTTAGTTTTTCTGCTATTCACAAGTCTACTGATATTTTAGTTTTTCTCTTATTGACAACTGTATCTAATCCTAACATATACATTAACTTTCAAAGTGGTCTACTATATTTCAGGGATTAACTTATTCTCCTACTATTCCCCCAAATTATTTCAAGCCTTTCCTATTTTCCTAAGCCTCTAACACCTTCACATCTCCTTACTCTCAGCAGATGACTAGCCGGCACTTCACAAACACAGCCATTGGGTGGAATTCCCTGGTATTCTTGCTATACAACAACAGACATCTGCCACCCATGCATGCACTTGATCTTCTTTTCCTAGTGGGATAACACAGGAGCCATTCCCCCAACTTAGGCTTTTGGGGTCTTATCCCTGCTTTGCCCTTTCTCTTTCTCACATATTCAACTTCTCTCTCTTACACACAGCTCAAAGTTTCAGAAAATATCCGTTATTCCCACAACCTCCCCCAGATACCAGTCCATTTCTCTCCCTTTACATTTCTAAACTCAACTATTTACTGTCTTCATTTTATCACCTCCCACTTACTCCTCATCCCACTCCAACCTGGATTCTCACCCCAATGCACCAATAAAATGGTACTCTCTAAAACTACCAATGACCTTTGGTGACAGTACTAAATCTGACTGGCTTTTAAAATGTTTCTTATTTTTCTTTAACTCTCAGCAGCAGATCACATTGTTGAGCATTACCTCCCTATTTAAAACAGTCTTTTACTGTGGCTTCCATGGGAACCACTCCTGGTTCTCGTCCTACATTTCCACAGCACATCCTCTGTCATCTTTGCCAGATCTTCTTCCTCTACCTAGACATTAAATGCTGCAATTCTAAGAATTCTTCTCTCATCAAGATGAACAATACCTCCCTGGGTGTTCTAATCTATACCCAAGTCTTCACTTATATTTATACACAAATGATTCACAACTGTCTATCTCTGGTACAGACCTGTCAACTATCTTCTGCATAGAAAACTGCTTAACACATTGCACCACTTGGATGTCTCATAAACATCTCAACTTTATTATATCCAAATTTGAACTCGTGATTTCCCTAATGCTCCCCACTCAATAACCATCAGCAACAACTGATCCTTTTCCATAATCCTTTCCTCTGTGAAAGGTGATGACACCAACATGCATCCAGTTATGCAATTTGAAAACTCAGTAATCATCCTTTATATACATCTCTCATTTATGTGCTATCCACCACCAACCCTATTGTTTTGACCTCCTGAATATCTTTCCCTCTGTAATGCCACCACTAGGTCTAAGCTACCATCATTTGTTTTTTACTACTACCAGAGCCTCTTAATAAGCTTATTTCCACTGTTACTGTCCATTCAATACACTCACAACATTGAAGCCAGAGGAATAACAGACAGTAGACACAGAGAGACAAGAATTCCAGATGTTAGTATAAACAAAAAAAAAAGAGTTTAAGAGTTCTATGTCTAAGACATAAAAGACAAATTGAAAATTTTGGAAAGGAATTGAATAAAAGATTTCTGTGGTTGAACGGAACCCAATAGAAAGACTAATACTAAAAACACAACAACTGAAACTAAAACACCAATGACATGCTTAACAATAGATTCAATACAGCTAATGAGAGAATTAGTGAGCCAGAAGAAGAGTCATAAGAAACACGAAGTTACAAGAAATGGAAAATACACAATAAGAGGTGAAGAAACAGAACATACAGTAAGAAGATCTAACATAGGTAAAACTGGACTCTCAGGAGGAGAAGAGAGAGAAAATAAGAAAGAAATAATATGGGAGCAAAACCAAAGATTTTTCTGAAATAAGAAAAAAAAACAATTATCTTTAAAGAAGCAATAATTAGATTAAAGCTGACTTTTCAATAGCAATAGTGGAAACTAGAAGACACTGTTGAAATAAAGTAAACTGTCAAACTAGAATTCCATAACCAGGGAAAAATTCCTAAGAGAGCAAAGGTAAAACATTTTTTTTAATATATATACACATATATATATAAGAAGACATCTGCACTAAAGGAAATACTAAATTGTATTTTCAAGCAGAAGGAAAAAATACTGCATGAAGGGTCAAAGATGTTTAAAAAATACAGAAAAACAAAAATGGTAAAATTTTGACTAACTACTGTCTAAGACAATGATAATAATGATGATAACATGTATATGGAATTAAAACAGGACATATACATGGCATGTACATGGAAGGAATGGGCACAGTAAATAGGGTAAAAGATATGATCTGCATTGCGTAGGAATTGGGTAAAAGAGGGGATATCACTACATATCCTACAGACTTTAAGTGGATAATAAGGAAATATCATTAAAAACTTTAAGCCAATATAATTAAAAATTTAGAGAAGTAAATTTATTGAAAGACAAATTATGAACAGATATTCCAAGAAATACACTATCTGAATAAAGAAACTGAATTTGCATTTAAAAATCTTATAAAAGACATCTAATCCTATATGATTTCATTTATCAAAAACATTTCAGGAATAAGTAGTATCAATTTTACACAAACTATTCCAGAAAACAAAGGAAAAAAGAATACTTCTGAAAACATTTTATGACTTTTATTTTATAATTACCCTGTTATCAAAACTAAGGGCTCACAAACCATTTGTTTGGTAATAATTTGTTATAAATCCAGATGACTAAATGGTCATTTCTTAAAAAGCAACATATTATAGAAATATTTATTAAATATCTACAATATACAAAGCACTGAGCTTGCTTAAACAAAGAGGAAAAGACTTAACCTTTATCCTCAAAGAGCTTCCACTTCAATAGAGAAATATACAAATAACTATAAAATGATATAACAAAATAAGAACTTTAACAAGAATTTTAAATAAAGCCTATGGGAGCCCAGAAAAGAGAGTATTAAAAAAAAATTCCAGCTACACTACAAATGCTTTTAATAAGTAATTTAGGGGCTAATTTTGTGCCTAATATTTTAATTCCTTTAAGGCAATTTGGTATTCTCTCTCTTATTTTGGACTTTTAAATCTATCTTTGTTTTAACTTTTCAATCTTCCATGTCATTCTCTTTCCTTGAGAAAAGAGACCATTTACTAGGTGGCAATAAAGAATAAAACTAGAAATTAGCATAACATTATACAGTACTTCTTAAATACAGAAAAATATATTTAGAATATAAAAAGTTCTGCCAATAAAATATGAGAATTGCTACTTTCATTATAATTTCTTTTAAGGAAATTCACCCAGTTTGGCTGCTTGCATATTAATTTGTGAATGTTTTAAATAAATGAATGCCTCAACTATCTTTTTGTGTGCTTTTTTGGTTCCTTTTATGGAAGCTAAAACAAAGGCATGGAGCATTTAGGGTGTAAAATAGAAAAGAAACTGTGTCAAAATTATATTTTAAAAGACTCCAGTAAAATTTAACATTTCACCAGATTCCTAAGAGCAGATAGGAAGAAATCAACCATTAATTGATAGAACTGCTAGTCCACACTTAGCTCAAAAAAAAAAAAAAGCATCAGGTGGATTAAAAAATTGAGCTACAAACAAAACGAGATAAATGATCCTGGATAATAATCAGAGAAGTATAAAATAAAGGAAGCTGAAGGCATCACTTCACAACAATTAAATTAGCAAGATTTCTTCTTGCTGTGATAATACAAATGCTGTTGAGGTCACAATATACCTGGTATACTATTGGTAAAGTACTTAACCACTTCTGGAAAATAACATGGCAAATATAGGCACACTTCAGAGATTTTGTAGGTTTGGTTCCAGACTACCACACTATTGCAATAAAATGAGTCACACAATTTTTTTTGGCTTCCCAGTACATATAAGTTATGTTTACACTATCATATAGTCTATTAAGTATATAACAGCATTATGTCTAAAACAACAATGTACATATACCATTTAAAAATATTATTGCTAAAAAATGCTAATGATCATCCGAGCTTTCAGTGAGTCATAATCTTTTTGCTGGTGGAGTGTCCTGCCTCAATGTTGATGGCTGCTGACTGATCAAGGTGATGGTTGGTGAAGGCTGGGGTAACTGTTGCAATTCCTTAAAATAAGACAACAGTGAAGTTTGCCACATCCACTGACTCTTCCTTTAATGAAAGACTTCTGTGTAGCATACAATGTTGTTTGATAGCATTCTGCCCCACAGTAGACCTTCCTTCAAAATTGGAGTCAATCCTCTCAAACTCTGCTGCTGCTTTATTAGCTAAGTTTATACAATATTCTAAATTATGTATTGTCATTTCAACAACGTTCCCAACATCTTCATCAGGAGTAGATTCCATCTCAAGAAACCACTGTTTTTGCTCATCCATAAGAAATAATTCTTTATCCATTAAAGAGAGTTATTCTGAGAATGAAGCAATTCAGTCACATCTTTAGGCTCCACTTCGAATCTAAGGTAGTGTTAATTCTACCACATTTGCAGTTACTTTCTCCACTAAAGTCATGAACCCCTCAAAGTCATCCATGAGGGTTGGAATGAACATCTTCCAAACTCCTGTTAATACTTTGACCTCCCCCCATGAATCACGAATGCTTTTAATATCATCACAATAGATATCATAAAAAGAACAGAAATTTTGAAGGTGAAACATTGAATGAATGAAATAAAAAATACCCTTAACAGCTTCAATAACAAACTATATCAACCAGAAGACAGACTTTCTGAATTATAAGGCATGTTATTTGAAATAGACAAAAAAAAAAAAAAGCGAAAGAGAGAAAGAAAGAAAAATGAATAAAAAAGAATAAAGAAAGCCTACAGGATTTAGGAAATATCATTAAGTGAACAAATATTTACATTATTGGAATTCCACAAGAAGAAAAGATGAGAAAAGGCACAGAAAACCTGTTTAATGAAATAATAGCTAAAACCTTCCCAATTCTTGGGAAAGATTTGGACATCCTGATCCCGGAAACTCAAAGATCCCCAAATAGTTTCAGTATGACAGTTAAAGTGTCAAAAGTCAAAGACGAAGAGAGAATTTTAAAAACATCAAAAGAAAAGGATTAAGTCACATACAAGGGATCTCAATTAGAATAAAAGCTGATTTTTCAGCAGAAACTTTATAAGCCAGGAGAGTTTAAGCTGATATATTCAAAGTACTGAAAAACAAAACAAACAAACAAAAAACCCTGACAGCCAAGATTATGGCTAACAATGCTATCCTTCAGATATGAAGATATAAAATCTTTTCTAGACAAGCAAAAACAAAGAATTCATCACCACTAAACTGGGTTTGTTAAGAAATGTTTAACGGGATCCTACATCTAAAAGCAAAGGAATGATAACTACCTTCATGAAAACAAGCAAAAGTCAGCAGGGCATGGTGGCTCATGCCTGTAATCCTAGCATTCTGGGAGGCCGAGGCGGGTGGATTGTTCAAGGTCAGGAGTTCAAGACCAGCTTGAGCAAGAGCAAGACCCCGTCTCTACTAAAAATAGAAAGAAATTATCTGGACAACTAAAAAACAAAACAAAACAAACAAACAAACAAAAAATATATATATAAAATTAGCCAGGCATGGTGGTGCATGCCTGTAGTCCCAGCCACTCGGACTACTCGGGAGGCTGAGGCAGTAGAATCATTTGAGCCCAGGAGTAGGTTGCTGTGAACTAGGCTGATACCAAGGCACTCTAGCCCAGGCAAAAAAGCCAGCCTCTGCCTCAAAAAAAAATAAAAAATAAAAAACAAGCAAAAGTATAAAACTCAATGGTCGAGCAAATACACAAATGAGAAAGGAATCATATCTTATCACTACAGAATACCACCAAAGTACAGATAAACAGGAAAAAAAAGAAAGAAGAAACAAAAACTATACAAAACAATCAGAAAACAAATATGTTTATAGCAAAATATGCCTACATCAAAAAATATTTCGAATAAACAACCTAACAATACACCTCAAGGAACTAGAAAAGCAAGAAAAAACCAAACCCAAAATCGGTAGAAAGAAAAAAAATACTAAAGATTGGAGCAGGAATAAAAATAGAGACTAAAAAAAGACACAAAAGATCAATAAAACTAAAAGGTTGTTTTTTGAAAAGATTAAAAGAATGGACAAACCATTGGCTAAATTAACTAGAAAAAAAGGAAAAGACCCAAATAAATAAAATCAGAAGTGAAAAAGGAGACATAACTGATATCACAGCAATACGAAAGATCATTATAGAGACCATTACAAATATATGCCAACCTAAAAAATATGGATAGGTTTCTATACACAAACTGCCAAGATCAAACCAGTAAGAAATAGAAAACCTGAACAGATGAATAATAAGTAACAAGACTAAATCAGTAATAAAAAGTGGGCTAAGGATATGAATAGGCATTTTTCAAAAGAAGACAAACAAATGGCTACCAAGCATCTGAAAAAATGTTCAACATCACTAATCATCAGAGAAATGCAAATTAAAACCACAATGAGATATCTCTTACACCAATCAGAATGGCTATTATTAAAAAGACAAATAACAACAGATGTGGGTGAGGATTCAGAGAAAAGGAAACTCTTATAACTGTTGGTTGGAATGTAAATTAGTACAACTTCTGTGGAAAACAGTATAGAGATTTCTCAGTATAGAGATTTCTCAGATAACTAAAAATAGAGCTACCACATAGAGCTAGCAAAATACCTCAGATGTTTAATGCAGCAATATTCACAATTGCAAAGATATGGAATCAACCTAAGTGTCCATCAGTGAATGACTGGATTTTAAAAAGTAGTATATATGCACAATGGAATGCTATTTAGCTGTAAAAACAAAGGAAGAATGAAATTATTTCTTCAGCAGCAACATGGATGTAACTGGAGGCTATTCCTTAAGTGAAACAACTCGGACACAGAAAGACAAATACCGCATGTTCTTATAAGTGGGAGCTAAATAATGTGGATACGTAGAAACAGAGTGTGGAATGACAGACAAGGAGACTCAGTGGCGGTCAAGGGAGTGGATGATGGAAGGCTGTTTAGTGGGTACAATGTGTGCTGCCTCACTGACGTGCTCACTGAAGACCTTGACTTCACCATTATGCAATATATCAATGAAGGAAAAATTGCACCTGTACAAATAAAAAATAAATGGGAAATAAAGCCTCCTAACAAAAAAGGCCCAGGACCAGTTTGCTTCTCTGCTGAGTTCTAAAAAACTTTTAAAGGACAGAAAACACGAATACTACTCAAATGATTCCAAAAACCTGAAGGGGAGTGAACTCTTCCAAACTCATTCCATAAGGCTTGCCCTGATATCAAAACCAGATAAGAATACAAGAAAAGAAAACTACAGGCCAATATTCCTGATAAACATAGATGCAAAAATCCTCAATGAAACAGTAGTGAACCAAAACCAACAGCACATCAAAAAGATTATATGCCATGATCAAGTGGGATACATGTCAGGGATGTAAGGATGGTTCGAAACATACAAATGAATACACGTGATACATCACATCAACAGAATAAAGGACAAAAATCATATAATTATCTCAATAGATACAAAAAATACATTTGATAAAATTCAACATCTCTTCATTATAAAAACTCTGAACAAATCAGGTACCCAAGGAGCATACCTAAGCATAACCATCATCATACTAAATGGGGAAAGGTAAAAGTCTTCCCTCAAAGAACTAAAACAAGGCAAGGATGCCCACTTTCACCACCATTATTCAACATAGTACTAAAGGTCCTAACCAGAGTAATCAGGCAAGAAAAAGAAATAAAAGGCATCCAAATTGAAAAGGAAGAAGTCAAATTGTCCCTGTTTGCAGTTGATCTTATATACACAAAAAGACTCCATCTAAAGACTCCACCAAAAAACTCTTAGAATTTATAAATTAAATGGATTTAGTAAAGCTGCAGCACACAAAATCAACATACAAAAATCAGTAGCATTTCCATACGCCAATAATGAACTACCTGAAAAAGAAACCAAGAAAGCACTCCCTTTTGCGACAGCCACAAAAAATAAAATACCTAAGAAAAAATTTAACTAAGGAAATTAAAGATCTCTACAATGAAAACTATAAAACAATGATGAGGCCATTATGCTAAATGAAATAAACCAGACACAGGAAGACAAATACTGCATGATCTCACTTGTCTAGGGAATCTAAGACAGCCAAACTACAGAAGCAGACAGTAGAGTGGCTGCTGAGGGTAGGGACAGGGCGAATGGGAGATGGGGTGTTGCTGGTCAAATGGTACACGTGTCGGTTATGCAAGATGAAAAAGTTCTGAAGATCTGATATAAAGCATGGTGCCTTCAGTTAACAATACTATATTGTACACTTGAAATTTGCTAAGAGGATAGATCTTAAATGTTCTTAACACACACACACATACACACACACGAAGGAAAACAGTAATTATGTGAGGTGATGGGTGTATTAGCTTAATTATGGTGATCATTTCACATTGTATACACATAATCAAAACATCAAATGTACACAATTGGTAAACCTTAAATATACACATTTTTATTTGTCAATTATACTTCAATAAATCTGCAAAAAAAAACCCCACTTCTAAGGGAGAAAGCAAAAATGAAGAGGAGGGCAGGATGACAGAAAATAGGAGCTGAGCTGAATGTGAGAGGAATGAGGTAAGGAGTAAAAGAGAGAGAAAAATGATGGCAAGCTACTAATGTTTTGAGGCAAGATAATGACAGTACGGGACAACAGAGAGAGAGCTAGAATTTAATTAAGACACTACATTAGTATGATATGCCAAAAGCATTAGAAATGTGTATGCCCTTAGTTCACATCTAAGAAAATTATGGAAATAAGCAGAGCTTTGTGGCAGTTTACAGGTCGTTTTCATTGTCTTACTATCTTCTTTGTGTTTCTGTGCTTTTCTGTGCTTCCCAAATTCTTTGCAAGAAACTTATATTATATATATATTTTTTTTTTTTTTTTTTGAGACAGAGTCTCACTTTGTTGCCCAGGCTAGAGTGAGTGCCATGGCGGCAGCCTAGCTCACAGCAACCTCACACTCCAGGGCTCAAGCGATCCTACTGCCTCAGCCTCCCGAGTAGCTGGGACTACAGGCATGCGCCACCATGCCCGGCTAATTTTTTCTGTATGTATTAGTTGGCCAATTAATTTTCTTTCTATTTATAGTAGAGACGGGGTCTCGCTCTTGTTCAGGCTGGTTTTGAACTCCTGACCTCGAGCAATCCACCCGCCTCGGCCTCCCAGAGTGCTAGGATTACAGGCGTGAGCCACCGCGCCCGGCCGTATATTATATTTATAATCAGGAAAAAAACGTTATATGAACAGAGTAAAATAAAACACTAGAGTCTAATCCTTGGTACTCTAAGTGTGATAGCTTATTAGAAATGCAAAGTCCTGAGCCCCTCCAAAACTAGGGGATCAGAATCCACAGGTGAACAATCCGCAAATGGTCCCCACGCAAATCTGTAGTCTGAGAGGTACTAGCTGCCCCTCTAGCTCCTACACCCCTCGCAATGGACGATGCACCTACCAGCATCTGCTCTAAAGTTCCTCGGTGAAGACATGTTGTCCCCATAGCCCAAGTGAGATGGGTAAAAGGCTTCTGCAGATACTAAGTCTTAGTGTCCTACAAGTCAAGCAGAAGTTCTAATTAGTATCCGGGGGACAGCATACAATTGTTGTTTACATGGTCAAACACAAAGCAATAGATTTTCTATTAGACAACTGGAGTTTCCACAGTTCTGACATATTATTACTTATTAATTCACTCACTGAGTACTCAATTCTTTAAATGCCAAACCTAAGCTAAATCAGGTGCTGGGGATTCATTTGATACTGAATAAATAAGAATTAACTACAGAGCCCATATTCAAGGAGTTCATGCTTATTCAAACTATAAAAAGTCCTAACACAGAATAAATATTTTTTTCTTTTCTAATCTTTGCAGTAATTGGCCTGTACATTGCTCTTATTGGTTAAAATCAAGAAATTTTTTGTCTGAAGACCTTTTCATCAATTACCTGCAAATGAAATGGGATTACTGTAATCTGAATCTAAAGTTAATGTTGTGAAACAAACATATTTTAAAACTTTGAGTATAGGATGTTTAAAAACTGTTTAAAACATAGATGTAAGGCAAAAAGATAGGTGGCATGTCCCCTTCAGTGTCATACAATGGTGACAGGCCATCCAAACGATTATTTATGCACAGAAATTGTACTTGTTCAACTCAATGCTACTATTGATTAAAATGCCTAGACTTAGTGAAATTACATGGTAACCTATAGATTTTTGTCCAGTGGTAATATAAATAATTTCTATCTGATAAAAAGCTAATACCAAAGATTATAATTTATTGCCCTGCCCAGCATTAACTAGGTTTTTTTAAGCTAACCTAGCATTCTTACTCTAACACTGGTTTAAAATGCCAATAAAAACCCATATCCTCAAAGTGTTCTTTGAATTACCTTTGCCATCTTCTTGGTTTCTTCACTAAATCACTAATTAATAAATTGATTAAAATCATTTCATTTCAAATATGTATGGGTCACATGTTAATTTTTTTAAAAACTCTACTTTGACAAGGGGATAAAAAAACATATCTTTTTTTAAAAGGAGGACAGCAGTGGCCTTGTGACTGGCAAAAAGGTAATGGGCTCCAGTGACCAACCTTCCCTGGAGGTAGACCCAAGATGTTAAAGATCCCACTGTTAACTAAGAACCTCTTTAGAAAGACAACCAAGCTTTGGCCTCTCAGCTATGTGATTAAAAATATTTAAAATAGGCCGGGCGCGGTGGCTCACACCTGTAATCCTAGCACTCTGGGAGGCTGAGGCAGGCGGATTGCTCAAGGTCAGGAGTTTGAAACCAGCCTGGGCAAGAGTAAGACCCCGTCTCTACTATAAATAAAAAGAAATTAATTGGCCAACTAATATATATAGAAAAAATTAGCCGGGCATGGTGGCACATGCCTGTAGTCCCAGCTACTTGGGAGGCTGAGGCAGGAGGATCGCTTGAGCCCAGGAGTTTGAGGTTGCTGTGAGCTAGGCTGATGCCATGGCACTCACTCTAGCCTGGGCAACAGAGTGAGACTCTGTCTCAAAAAAAAAAAAGAAAAAGAAAAAAAATATTTAAAATAGTACAATTTTAATTAAAGACAATTAAAAAGAATTTCCTTTGAAATTTAATCAAATAATTTTTAAGATATTCCTTGATAACTGGAGACACTTATTTAAATATGAGGGTTTAAATATGCTATACCCTGCATTCCACAAATAAATATGTGAATGGCCCTTGGCCCCAACAACTTATGCTCTTTATATAAATACACACACACACATTAGTAAGATCTCTCTAACATATAGATGAGTAGACTGAAATCCATGTCCATCCATACTAACAGTTACCTGTTTCAAATCTTCCATAAAAATCAGCAATGCTTCCAGAACAAACAGCTTCAATCAGAAATGCATGCCCATTTGTGACATTTTAACAAACACCAGTGCAGTGAGTCAGAGATAATCCTACAGAAACACAAAAATAAACTAGATGAATTTCTGTTCCCTTACATGTTATCTAGTATATATTAGAACAAATAGAAAAAACAAATCAATATTAAGATGATTAACATTTAATTCAATTTTTGAGTTGCAACCACTGTAGTAAACCAGTAACAATGTAAGATCATACAATTCACCATCAACATATATGTATTGAAAGCTGAGGCAATCTATAAAGTCTACAAAAGTAAAAGTTTTTCAGGAAATATAGCACACCTTTTACCGTATTTCTCACCTCCCTTCAAGTTTGGCTAAGTAAGTCCCATAAATGCTTCCCCTATAATGTATGTGCTTTATAATGATTTCTGGATTCATCTCCTCAAGTCAGACTATAAGCATCTTGAGGAAAGGAACTGTAAATTTTTCACTTTTGTAGTGTCAGTGACCAGCACATTGGAGACACTCATGAAATGTTTGATGGATTAATTCATTAACTCCATGAAAAGTGTATGCATCCTCAGGGAATTAATCTGCATATCCACCTTAAGAACTCTGGGAAGTCCCAGAGGTCTTCCTTGCATGATATACACTGAGTCCCCGAGGGAAAGACCATGAAAGACATTTAGGGACCTACGGTCAGGTCCTTAAGATAAATGTTTCTCTCCAACTCCTGGGGAAGATACTGAAGTGTAGAAAATCAGGAAACTAACCCTGAATAAAGGGAAACCTAAAAAAGTATTGTCTATTCCAGGATACAGCACTGAGGATAGAGGGAAAAAAGCTCCAATATGGTTCTAAGTGATCCCAACTGATCCTAAGAGGAAAAAACACAAGTGTTTGGTTTCTGCAGGCAACCAAAGCAGGACGTTTTTCTTCAAGAGTTAGGGTGACACAAAAGTGCCAATGAATACTTCACATATTATCAATTCTCGGTTGGGGTGCTATTTTCAGTCTATCTCAAACTCTCTCAAACCTGAAACGGGTGCTAACAAAAACCACTTCTTCATAGCAGACTCCGGGTTGGGTGCAAGATGCCAAACACAGAATTTTAAATGATATGCTCAACACCTTGTCCTGGCAATTCTTTCCTCAAGGGCTGGGACTGCTTCAAACTCTTGTGACGGTGACCTATACTAGGACAGATAGCAATAAAAGCAGCAGCCCTAAAGCCCCAAAGCTCAATTCTGATGGACACTTGCTACCCTATAGTCACCCCTAGGCTAAGAGTTCCTCCCTATGAAATCTGTATTTTCTGTGACCAAATTCCCAGTATAAGATTCTTGGACTATTATTAATTATTTGGTATGTTTTCTGCCTTTTAAGAATTATTTATTGTTTTTAGTTTCTTTTAAGGAAAATTATTGTTGCTGTTTTCCAACTATAAGGATAACCAATACTCGTAGCATAAGTAAAGTTACCAAGGGGAAATTTCATTCAGTGGTTTACTAATCATTCTTTACAGCAAGTGAGCATGGGACAGGGAGTGCATGGGAGAGGAGCAGGGAGGAAGGAAGTGCTATCTCCAGAGCTACTGAAGGTGTGGCAGTGCAATCAGGCAAAAAAAAAAGAAAGAAAGAAAGAAAAGGAAAGGAAAGGAAAGGAAAGGAAAGGAAAGGAAAGGAAAGGAAAGGAAAGGAAAGGAAAGGAAAGGAAAGGAAAGGAAAGGAAAGGAAAGGAAAGGAAAGGAAAGGAAAGGAAAGGAAAGGAAAGGAAAGGAAAGGAAAGGAAAATAGAGGGATTAAAATTAGGAAGGAAGAAAGAAAACCATCTTTATCTGCAGGATTAAGATATACAATTATAGGGGGGCATGGGTAATATATGTAACCTTAACACTTGTACACCCATAATATGCTAAAATTAAAAAAAGGAAAAAAAAAGATACATAACTATACCTCAAAAAGGTTGCTTTTAAAAAGCCATGGAAAGATAATCTTAAAATAAGAAACAGAAATAATCATGTAAAGATAATAACAATCAAGTTTCAATGAAAGTTTAAACATTAAAGAAATAGTCATCACCCACCAATCATAGATAAGAGAGCAAACTGTCGCCACTTGTGTTAGCAGCAAGCTCATTAAGGATTACTGCAGGACTCCACTGGAACAGTGGAATACTTAAGGTTCTAAAAGCACTGGAACCCTATGTCAACAATGCTTAGCCACTTGCAACCCAGGGACTGACGCTACAGTTACCATGAGCTACCCTCTGAGCAAATACTTTTTCAATTATAACAATGGCACAAGTAAAAATAACTAAATCACTTAAAACGTCTTTTTTGAAATGACTTCATTATTTGGATGTTTCTGCTACTTAGATGCCAAGGTAAACAATATCCTACTGTTTGTTTCATTCATAATATAAATCAATTTGACATATTCACTTCAACCTCCTGAACCTCAGGTCCATCTGTCTATCTGTCCTGTCTTTCTTCCTTCCTCTCTTACCTTCTTTTCTCTCTCTTTTTGAAATACACCAGTAAATACATGACACTGGTTTATTTCAAAACGCATAGTTCCTGTACCTCCAATCAGTAGACATTGGCTTCCATAACCCAAAGAACTACAGATGTATAGGGTACAGCTGAACCATTTCCATAACTGAGATCATGTCAATCAGGAACTTACCCACATAATGTATGTGTGCAGACAAGAGTTCACAAAGCAGGCCTGAGCCTGCTCCCCTTAGAAGGGCCTGCTTGCAAGGTTGGTCCTTGGCTGGTGTCTGGGAACTTGAATGGTAAAACAGTAAGCTACAGTAACATAAAACTTTGTCTAAATAATAGGAGAAGCTCACTGTGCCTAGACTGTACAATGTTTGTATGCTGAACACTTGCTTTCCTGCTGGGTGTCTGGAATTTCAGTGACTGCCATCAGTCACACTGGCAAGCCATGCCCATGACTGACCTCCAATAAAGACGCTATACTCTCGGGTTAAGGTAAGCTTCTTTGCCAGACAACACTTCACAAAAGTTTCAACAACTTTTTGCTTGGGGAATTAAGTACATCCTGTGTAACTCCACTAAGAGATAATTCTGGGAACTTTGTGTATGATTTCCCTTTGCTGATTTTGCTTTGTACTCTTTCATTGTCATGAACCTCAGGCATGAATATGACTGTATGCTGAGTCCTGAGTCCTAGCCAATCACTGACCCCGGGAGTGGTCTTGGAGGGCCTTGACAGAGCATAATTTTACCTAGCCTGGGGAACACACTGCCACTCTCCTACTTTCTGCCTCACAATTCCCAAGAGAGATAAATCTACACAGCATTACCTGCATGTCATCCCTGGGCAATCACAGAATACCCATCTCTGCAAAAGAAGAAAGAAAATAATTGTGTAATGCTTCATTATTTTTACTGCAAATAATTTTGCATACAAGGCCCGCTTGCATCTAACCATTTTTATAAGAAGTTTTTGGGAAGTAAGAAGCTAATATCCTCTTAAAATGAAAATGCACCTGTCTAAAAAAATTTAGCTTGTTCTATGATGAAGAGAGGAATTCCAGACAAATGCCTTCTAATGTATAATCAATGGCCATATATAAATAAGGCCCCAAACTTACAGATTCAATAAAAGATTATTAAACTGAGGCAGGTTCCAAGTAAAACTGTAAAACACCATGTCTGTCCCACCTGAGACTCACACTCTCCTTCCAACATGTCTACCCTACTTATTCCCTCAAGACTCAAATTTCAAACCAATTCTTATAAGCTATGAACATTTTAATAGCAGTATCCTAAAAAAAAAAAAACCAACAAGTCACCTAAAGGGCAGGGAAGGCAACTAAATTAAGGAGCATAAAGAAGCGCGCGCGAGAGAGAGAACGTCCTGACTTCACTTAAATTATGTCCATGCATCCACATATCCCTAAAGGGATATATTTAGTCATCTAATATGTAAAATAAAAGATTTAGAACAGTGCTATCAGCAAAATGGATTTTTTCAGGGACAAAATTTTTAAAGTCCATAAACTCTCTCCTTAAAACACTGAAGATCATATGCTATGGTTATAATATTCTTCTCTGAACTGAGAGCTCCATATAGCAACTTTTAGAAGCACACAATCAGAGAAAAAAGAAAAGGCATGTTCCTACTCTCCTATCCTCAGCAGGAATCCTCCCTGTGAGAAGTTAATAGGGAGAAAAGAAACCAAATATTCTAGAGCTTTTTACATCACTTAACACTTTGAACCCTGAGCTCTCTCTCTGCAGGCTGGTAAAAAAAAAAAAAAAAAAGGCAAGTTCTCCACATCTGAAATTCTTCCCTCCCTCAGCTCATCGTGCCCACCTTCTCCTTTCTCTGTGGTCCCCAAAGCCAGATATGAAGTGAAAAGTGGAAAACCACTGCCCTGTGATGGGGCAGTAATGACTGTGTTATCCACTTCTATAAAGGAAGCTATTCCTAAATAACAACAAATGGCATTCAGATGTTTATAGCCATTTTATTCATCATCACCAAAAACTAGAAGCAACCAAGATATGCTTCAATATTTGAGGGATAAACAAATTATGGTATAATCATATAATGGAACATTATTCAATGATAACAGAAATGATCAAGCCATAATAAGCTATGGAGGAACCTTAAATGAATGTTGCTAAGGGAAAAAAGCTAATCTGAATAGGCTAAATACTATCTAATTCCAACTATACGACATTGTAGAAAAAGCAAAGCTGTAGGTAGAGATAGCAAAAAGGTCAGTTGTTCACAAGGTTTAGAGGGAAAAGTGGAAGAATGGATAAAGCATAGGAGATTTTTAAGAAATGAAACTATTTTATATGATACTATAGTCATAGATACATGACATACTTTGTCAAACCCATAGAGATATATAGTACAAATAAACCCTAATGTAAACTATGGACTTCAGTTAATGATAATGTATAGATTATTGGTTCATTAATTATAACAAATGTACCCAACTAATGCAAGATATTAATAGGAAGGAAAACTGTGAGGGTAAGGGAATACATGGGAACTCTGTAGTATCTGCTCAATTTTTCTGTAAATCTAAAACTATTCTAAAACATAGTCCATAAAATAAATTTTTAAAAATCCAAGAGAACAGAAATTTTTAAAAAGATGATTGACTACCTAAAGCAAAAATAATAGGTGGGTAGATCAAGATGGCGGACGAGAAACACCGCCAGACAGAGTGTCTCTGCAGAAAAGACAGATTCTAGCAGAAATTAGAAAAAAGAAGCAAGAAGACAAGCATACAGCGGATGAGGGCCGGAAGGAGGGGTACCTGAGACCCTGGGGGACTCCACGGGAGGAGGCTGCGGAGGAGAACTGGAAGCTGAGACCACCAGCGCAGCCTGGAGACCAGCGGCAAGGGTAGATGGATTTGCTGTTTCCCCTCCCCTGCATTTGGGACAGCTGGTGAGCTCCCCAACGGGTGGAGAGACCTGCGGACACCAGCCCAGAGACCGCCGCCGCCAGCTAGCGGTGAGCCTGTAGCGGACGCGGCACCAGGCTTCCAACTACCACCCGGCACCTCCGTGTGCACAGACCCGAGCCGTGTGGCAGGCGCCATATTGCCTCCTCCTCCCCTCCACCGACCCTACCCGCGGCTGCCCAGAGAGACAATACAGCCACCAGCCAGAGGCACCTCCAGGGAACGGGACCTTCCCTTTTGGGACCCTACAGCTGACTCAGAGGAACTCAGACTGTGAGCTCCCTACCCGCCAGCCCTCACAGGTGCTGCTGGCACGGTGTTCCCAGGAGAACAGTGCAGACTCAGAGGCTGAGAGACACAGACCCAGCTTGGGCTCCCTGTGGGTGAATTGGGAACGGCACTCCTCTCCCTGGGGGGGATACAGTTTGAACTCTGGGAAGCAGAGTTCGGACCTGCAGACCAGATCCCGTGCACCAAGGTCTAGCATTGCCTGGGACACAGAAGGAATATACATGAACAGCCTACTGAGGTGTGTGTGCCTTCAGGGGCAGATCAGCATCCTAGAGGGCAACCCTCCTCCCAAGAGGAGGCCGTACGCCCAGCCCAGGTGGCTTTCCTGCGCAGGGAACCTCCCCTCCAGATTCACAGTCCAGGGAAGCCTGGTGGCGTGTGGTCTGGCTTGCTGGCAGAGGCCAAGGAGTAGCTGCGGAGTGGGGGAGGGTAGAAAGAAGCAAAGCCCGCTCCAGACTGCGGGTCTCAGACAGCTCCACCCCCACAAGCAGACTTTCTGGCTGAACTGGACCATTCCAGCCCTGCCCTGACAGCTTTTCCTGGAAGCAAAGAACAGAACTTTGACCCCTGCTAACGGCACTGGTGGTGCCTGAGGGCAGGCTTACGCAACACAGCTCTGCCCAGAACAAGTGCTGATAACAGGACACAAAAACAACAGCATAGCCTGTTCCACTAAGCAAGCGCCACCTACTGACAGGGCCGGCATCCTGCACAGCCTTTCAAGGCATCCACTGACTCATTATACAGGGAGTGGTCGAATCTCACACACAGGCACCACCTAACAGCTCAGAAACTAAACAAGGTGTGTGAATACCCAAACAAAAGCCTAAAGGAGAGAAACAACTGATCGGCATGGGAAGAAATCAGTGAAGGAACTCAGGAAATATAAAGAACCAAACAGAAAACACACCACCAAAGAGGAGCACCAGACCCCAAGAAAGGGACACCAAACAAAATCAGGCTACCAAAATGACAGAAGAGGAATTTCGTATGTGGATCATAAGAACACTCACTAACCTGCAACAACAACTCAATAACCAACACAAAGAAACCACAAAAAGCTTCCAGAACTTAAAACAAAAGTTCACTAAAGAAATAGACACAATGAAGAAAACTTTAACCGAACTCCTGGAAATGAAGAATCAATTCAGGGAACTACAAAATACAGTGGAAAGTCTCAAGTACAGGGTAGATCAAACAGAAGAAAGAATCTCAGAGATTGAAGATAACATCCTCCAACTAAATAAAACGGTCACAGAGACAAAGCAGAGAAACAAGAGAAAAGAGCAAAGCCTACAAGAGATGTGGGATTATGTGAAGAAACCTAATGTGAGGGTCATAGGGTTACAAGAAGGGGAAGAAGACAACACTCAAGGGTTGGACAAGCTGTTTGAAAATATAATAGAGGAAAATTTCCCAGGCCTTCCTCAAAATCTCGATATGCAAGTTCAAGAAGCTCAGAGGACCCCTGGGAAATTCAATGCAAACAGGAAGACGTCACGACATGCAGTCATCAGACTGACCAAAGTATCAACAAAAGAGGCCCTTCTAACAGCTGTAAGACGAAAGAAGCAAGTGACATACAAGGGAAAGCCAATTCGAATAACACCAGACTTCTCTAATGAGACTTTACAAGCAAGGAGAGAATGGGGCCCCACTCTCACTCTACTGAAACAAAACAATGCCCAGCCTAGAATCTTATTCCCTGCAAAACTAAGCTTCATATATGAAGGAGACATAAAGACATTTTCAGACAAGCAAAGTCTCAGAGAATTCACCAAGACAAGACCAGCCCTACAAGAAGTACTCAAAACAGTGTTACGCACAGAACACCATAATAAAACTCATGAATATAAAAACAACCAAAACCCAAAGATTAAAGGCCAGATAATACAATGGCTCTAGAGAGAAATCAAAGCACCAACATCCAACCCAACAGAATGAACAGTAATCTACCTTAGCTTTCAGTTCTCTCAATAAATGTGAATGGCTTAAACTCTCCACTCAAGAGACATAGGCTGGCTGAATGGATAAGAAAATACAGGCCAAGTATATGCTGTCTTCAGGAAACACATCTAACCTGCAAGGATGCATATAGACTAAAAGTAAAAGGGTGGAGATCAGTATTCCAGGCAAGTGGAAGCCAAAAGAAGGCTGGTGTGGCAGTTCTAATTTCAGACGATTTCATTTTTAAACCAATAAAAGTAGTGAAAGACAAAGAGGGTCATTATATAATGGTGAGGGGCACACTTCAACAAGAAGAGATAACAATTTAAAATATATATGCACCCAACTTAGGTGCACCCAGTTTCATAAAGCAGACCTTACTGGATCTAAGCAAATGGATTAATAGCAACTCCATAATCGCCGGAGATTTCAACACCCCATTGACGGCACAAGACAGATCCTCCAAACAGAAAATTAATAAAGAAATAATGAACTTAAACAAAACCCAGGAACAATTGAGTCTGACTGACATCTACAGGACATTCTACCCCAAATCCACTGATTATACGTTCTTCTCATCAGCTCACGGGACATTCTCTAAGATTGACCATATCCTAGGACACAAAGTAAATCTCAAGAAATTTTAAAAAATAGAAATCATACCATGTACCTTTCAGATCACAGTGGAATAAAACTAGAAATCAACCCTAACAGAAACTCACATTTCTACACAAAAACGTGGAAATTAAACAACCTCCTACTAAATGATTACTTCATAAATGAAGAAATCAAGACAGAAATAAAAAAATTCTACGAAGAAAATGACAATGGAGAGACAAGTTATCAATTTCTCTGGGACACAGCTAAAGCAGTTCTGAGAGGAAAGTTTATCTCCATAAATGCCTATAACCAAAAGACAAGAAGATCACAAGTAGACAATCTAATGAAACGACTCAAAGAGCTGGAAAAGGAAGAACAGATCAACCCCAAACCCAGCAGAAGAAGTGAAATCAACAAGATCAAATCAGAACTAAACGAAATTGAAAACAGGGAAGCTATTCAGGAGATTAATAAAACAAAAAGTTGGTTCTTTGAAAAAATAAACAAAATGGACACACCATTGGCTAAGCTAATGAAAAGCAGAAAAGAGAAATCTCTAATAAGCTCCCTCAGGAGCAAAAAAGGAGATATCACAACTGATCCCAAAGACATACAAGATATAATTTATGAATACTACAAAAATCTTTATGCACACAAACTGGAAAATGTGGAGGAAATGGACAAATTTCTAGAAACACACAGCCTCCCTAGGCTCAACCAGGAAGAAATAGATTCCCTGAATAGACCAATCTCAACAGCTGAAATAGAAACAGCAATTAAAAATCTCCCTAAAAAGAAAAGTCCCGGTCCAGATGGCTTCACACCCGAATTTTACCACACTTACAAAGAAGAACTAGTACCTATCTTGCAGAAACGATTCCACAACATCGAGAAGAACGGAAACCTCCCCGACACCTTTTATGAAGCAAATATTACTCTGATACCAAAACCAGGAAAGGATACAACAAAAAAAGAAAACTACAGACCAATATCCCTAATGAATATAGATGCAAAAATTTTCAACAAAATCTTAGCTAACCGAATCCAGACACTTATCAAAAAAATAATCCATCACGACCAAGTGGGCTTCATCCCAGGGATGCAGGGATGGTTCAACATACGTAAATCTATAAATGCAATTCACCACATAAACAGAAGCAAAAACAAAGACCACATGATTCTTTCAATAGATGCATACAAAGCTTTTGACAAAATTCAACACCCTTTCATGATACGAACACTTAAGAATATAGGCATAGAAGGAACATACCTAAAAATGATACAAGCCATATATGATAGACCCATAGCCAACATCATACTGAATGGGGAAAAATTGAAATCATTCCCACTTAGACCTGGACCCAACAAGGCTGCCCACTATCTCCACTTCTGTTCAACATAGTGCTGGAAGTCTTGGCTACAGCAATCAGACAGGAAAATGGAATTAAAGGTATCCAAATAGGGGCAGGAGAGATCAAACTTTCACTGTTTGCTGATGATATGATATTATATCTAGAAAACCCCAAGGATTCAACCAAGAAACTCCTGGAACTGATCAATGAATTTAGTAAAGTCTCAGGATACAAAATCAATACACAGAAATCAGAGGCATTCATATACGCCAACATCAATCTAATTGAGAACCAAATCAAAGACTCAATTCCCTTCACAATAGCAACAAAGAAATTAAAGTACCTAGGAATATACTTAACCAAGGAGGTAAAAGACCTCTACAGGGAGAACTATGAAACACTGAGGAAGGAAATAGCAGAGGATGTAAACAGATGGAAATCCATACCATGCTCGTGGATCGGCAGACTCAATATCATCAAAATGTCTATACTACCCAAACTGATCTACAGATTCAATGCAATACCTATTAAAATCCCATCAGCATTCTTCACAGATATAGAAAAAATAATTTTACGCTTCGTGTGGAACCAAAGAAGACCCCGAATATCAAGAGCAATTCTAGGCAACAAAAACAAAATTGGAGGCATTAATATGCCAGATATCAAACTATACTACAAAGCTGTAGTAATTAAATCAATATGGTATTGGCACAAAAATAGGAATATTGACCAGTGGAACAGATGCGAGAATCCTGATATAAAACCATCCTCATATAGCCATCTAATCTTTGACAAAGCAGTCAAAAACATATGCTGGGGAAAAGAATCCCTTTTCAATAAATGGTGCTGGGAAAACTGGATAGCCACCTGTAGAAGGCTAAAACAGGACCCACACCTTTCACCTCTCACAAAAATCAACTCACGCTGGATAACAGACTTAAACCTAAGATATGAAACTATTAGAATTCTAGAGGAAAAAGTTGGAAACACTCTCCTAGACATTGGCCTAGGCAAAGAGTTTATGAAGAATTCCCCAAAGGCAATCACAGCAGCAACAAAAATAAATAAATGGGACATGATCAAACTACAAAGCTTCTGCACAGCCAAAGAAATAGTCATGAAAGTAAACAGACAACCTACAGAATGAGAGAAAATTTTTGCATCCTATGCATCCGATAAGGGACTGATAACTAGAATATACTTAGAACTCACAAAAATCAGCAAGAAAAAATCAAATAACCCTATTAAAAAGTGGGCAAAGGACTTGAACAGAAACATTTCTAAAGAAGACAGAAGAATGGCCAACAAACATGAAAAAATGCTCAACATCTCTAATCATCAGGGAAATGCAAATCAAAACCACAATGATATATCACTTAACCCCAGTGAGAATGGCCTTTATCAAAAAGTCTCCAAACAATAAATGCTGGCGTGGTTGCGGAGAGAGAGGAACACTCCTACACTGCTGGTGGGACTGCAAACTAGTTCAACCTCTGCGGAAAGCAATATGGAGATACCTTAAAGCGATACAAGTGAATCTACCATTTGATCCAGCAATCCTATTGCTGGGCATCTACCCAAATGATCCTATGACACTCTACAAAAAAGACATCTGCACTCGAATGTTTATAGCAGCACAATTCATAATTGCAAGGCTGTGGAAACAGCCCAAGTGCCCATCAATCCAAGAATGGATTAATAAAATGTGGTATATGTATACCATGGAATACTATTCAGCTCTAAGAAACAATGGTGACATAGCACATCTTATATTTTCCTGGTTAGAGCCTGAACCCATAAAATTAAGTGAAGTTTCCCATGAATGGAAAAACAAGCACCACATATACTCACCAGCAAATTGGTATTAACTGAACAGCACCTAAGTGTTCACATAGGTACTACAGTAATAGGATATTGGGCAGGGGGGAGGGGGGAGGGGGGCGGGTATATACATATATAATGAGTAAGATGTACACCATCTGGGGGATGGTCATGCTGGAGACTCAGACTTGTGGGGGGAGGGGGGGAATGGGCATTTATTGAAATCTTAAAATCTCTACCCCCATAATATGCCGAAAAAAAAAAGCAAAAATAATAACAATTATATTGTGGGGTTTATAACATACATAGAAGTAAAATGTAGAAGAAAAGCAATCATAGCACAAACTATGAGTGGAAAGCAATGAAAGCACACTATTATAAGTTATATATATATATATATATATATATATATATATATATATATATGATATGGTATGCCATTTGAGGGTAGAATGTAATAAACTATTGTGAAGTCTAGAGCAACCACGAAGAAAAAGAATAAAAAGGAGGAGGAGGAGGAAGAAGGGGCAGGGAGAGGAAAAAGCAGCAGTAGCATAAGCCAAAATTAGAGATATAATGGAGGCATAAAAAATCCTCACGTAAGACAGAAGAGGTTGGGAAAAGAAGAGACTAAAAACACATGAGACAAATAGAAAACTAGCAAGATGGTAGATTAAGATCCAATCATATCAATAATTATATTATGTAAATATATGACCACCCAAATTAAAAGGCAAGGACTGTCCTATTGGATTGAAAAAGAGACCCACTTGATTTGCTTTGACATTGATAAACTTCAAAAAAAGAAAAACCGTGTAAATACTAATCAAAAGAAAAGTAGTTTGAGCAACATAATGAGACCTCATCTTTACCAATAAATTAAAAAATCAGCCGGGTGTGATAATGTGCACCTGTATTCCTAGCCACAAAGAGACTAAGCTGGAAGGATTGTTTGAGCCCAGGAGTTCAAGGTTACAGTGAGCTATGATCATGCCATTGCACTCTAGCCTGGGTGACAGAGCAAGACCCTGTCCCTAAAATGAATAAATAAATAAATGGAAAATAAAAAAAAGAAAAGAAAGGTAGAATGGCTATATTATCATCAGACAACACAGACTTTAAAAAATGAAAAAATATTTCCAGAAATAAACGGAGGCATTACATGATGAAAATACGTAACAATTCTAAATGTATATGTACCCAATATAGCTTCAAAAGTCATAAAACAAAAACTGAAAGGAAAAACAGAAAAATCCACAATATTGTCAAAGTAAAGTAGACAATATTCAATAAGGATATATTAATAGAAGACATGAACAACACTATGAATCAATTTGACCTAACTTTTAGCTCACCAAACAGCAAAATAAGTATTACTTTCAAATGAACATGGAACATTTACAAAGATAGAAGATGTTCCGGGCCTAAAAACAAATCCTAAAAAATTTAAACTGAAATACAAAATATGTTTTCTAAAATGGAATAAAAATAGAAATCAACAGAAAGAGCTCTCAAATATTTGGAAATTAAACAATGTATTTCTAAGTAACTCCCACTTCAAAGAAGAAATGATAAAGGAAATTATAAAATATTTTGAAATGAATTAAGGTGAAAATACAACATATCAAAAATTTTTAGATGCAGCTAAAACAGTATTTAGAGGCAAATTTACAGTATTGTTTATATTGGGAAACAATAGAGGTCTCAAACTAATGATCTAGGTTCCCACCTTAAGAAATTAAAAAAGAAATCAAATCCAGAGCAAGCAAAAGAAGGAAATAATAAAGAGTAAAAATCAATGAAATAGAAAATAGAAAAACAACAGAGAAAAATCAATGACACCAAAAATAAGTCTTTGAAAGGATTAAGAAAAATGACTAATCTCTAGATCAATAAGGTCCAATAGAACTTTGTGTGATGATGAAAACATTCTATAACTGCACTGTCCAATACAGTAGTCACTTGTGATAACTGAGCTTTTAAAATGTGGCTGGTGTGACTGGGGAACTCAATTTTTATTTTAGTTTTATTTAAATTAATTTAAATTTAAATAGCCACATGTGGCTAGGGATAATTACATGGAGCAGTACAGCTCTAGACAGACTACTGAAGGGAAGGAAAGGGGTGGGGAGCAAAGGGGGAGAGGGAGAGACAGAAGAGAAAGGGAGGGAGGAAAGAAGAAAAGGAGGAAGAAAGGAAGGGAGGAAGAGAAGATAGGAATACACAAATAACCAAAACCAGAAATGAAATGAAAAATGGAACTTCACTACAGATCCTAATGTTAGAGCCACTAAAAAGATAAGCAAGTATTATAAGCAACTATATGCTAAATTTGAAAACACAGACGAAAAGGAGTACTTTCTTGAAAGACACAAAGTATTAAAGCTCACTCAAAAAGAACTGAGTAGCATATATAATCTGAACAGCAATATATAGTTTTTAAAACTTCAGTCCATAGTATAAAACCAACACAAGGAAACCCTAGGCCTACATGGCTCCCTGCTGAACTTTACCAAACCTTTAGGGAAGAATAACAATTCTACACAAAATGTTCTAGAAAACAGAAAAGTTTTATGGGACTAATTTTATGGGACCGCCATTAACATTGATACCAAAATCAAGGATATGATAGACCAATGTCTTTACAGGCCAATATCCCCCATGAATATAGATGCAGAAAAATCCTCAAGTAAATACTATCAAATGGAATCAATATATTTCTCTATTTATTTGGTTTTCTTTAATATCTCTCTTCCATGTTTTATTGTTTTCAGTATTCAATTATCACAGAACTTCATTATATTTATCCCTAAGTTTTACATGTTTTTGATGCCATTGTAAATGGTATTTTTTAATTTCCAATTGTTCAATGCTAGGATTGACAAGTACAATTAATTTTTGTATACTGGCCTAATTCTGTGTCTTTGTTAAAGTCACTTATCATTTCTAGTAGCTTTTTTGTAGATTGGAATTTCCTGTGCAAACAATCATGTCTGTAAATAAAGACAAATTCATTTCTTCCTTTTTAATCTGTGTACCTTTATAACTTTTTTTTCCTTTACTTCACTGACTAGGACCTCCTTATAATGAACAGAAATGGAGAAAGGGAACATCTAGACAATGTGGTATTAGTATAAGAACAGACACATACCTCAGGAGAATAGAGAGATCAGAAATAATTCACACATAGGGCCAACTGATTTGGGGGAGAGGAGCCAAGATAATACAATGGGGATAGGATAGTGTTTTCAACAAGTGATATTGGAAAAATGGGATATCCATATATCCATATACAAAATTATGAACTTCACCCCATACTTAGGCTATGTAAGAAAATCAACTCAAAATAGACCCAAATGCAAAACCTAAATCTATAAAAATTCTAGATGAAAATCTGGGCAAAAACCTTTGTGATATTGGATTAGGCACAAATTCTTAGGAGACTAAGGAGCACAAACCACAAAAGAAATAATTGATAACTGGATTTCACAAAAATTGAAAGTTTCTGCCCTTCAAAAGACAACATTAACAAAATGCAAAGTCAAACCACAGACCAGGAGAAAATATTTGCAAAATACATATCTGAAGAAGAGCTTATATCCTAAATACATAGACCCTTACAACTCAAAAAATAAGACAACCCAATATTAAATTAAAAAGCCCAAAGATTTGAACATATACTTCACCAAAAAAGAAATACAGAACGCAAATAAACACATCAAAAGATGTTCAACACAACTAGTAAACAGAAAATTGCAAAAGAAAACTGTAATGAGATATCACTACATACTTGCTAGAGGGGCTTACATCAAACACACACATACAAACCAATATGGAGTTTGTTCAGGTGAGGATATAGAGCAAGTGGAACTCTCAGGCATTGCTGTCAGGATCACTGCTCATTAATCTACTTTATTTTTCCCAAAAGCACTTTCTATTACCTTAAAGTTTGCTTATGTAGGTAAGTCCATGCATATGTGCTCACATGTTTATTATCTATCCTCTCTCACCAACAGAAATGCGATGAGGCTGGCAACTTGGTCTGTCTTGTCACCACTGTCACCACTGTGTCACCCCAGCACCAGGAAGAGTGTCATGCACAAAGTGGGCAATCAGCACTTATTTATTAAAAGGCAGGAAGGAGTGGGAAAAAGACACTAAGATAACTCAGTGAATGCATGGAGACAAGGAACCCAGTCATAGCAGTCTACAGAGGGACATTTGTCGGTGTAAAAGAGGATGCATAGTATAACACAGGCTTCCTCCAACTATGGCCCGAGGGCCACATGCAGCCCCCGCCGAGGATATTTACCTGGCCGGCCGGGTGTTTTTGCTGCCGCTGCCTGTCCTGCTTAGCAGCCCACTCATCCCCGGCCCACAGTGCACATGTGTGGAATGTGTGCCACACTCTCCAACGGCCCTCCAACGGTCTGAGGGACAGTGAACTGGCTGCCTGTTTAAAAAGTTTGAGGACTCCTGGTGTAATACATGATCCTCAATTTCAGCTGCACATTAGAATTAGCTAGAAAACTTCGAAAAATCCCAATTTCAGGCCACACCAGACCAATAAAATCAGAATCTCTGAGAATGTGACCCCAGCATGGAACACTTTTAAAGTTCCCAAGGTGATCCCAATATGCACAGTTGAGAACCAATGAGGAAATGGAACCCAGGCTTCAAACTGCACACACCTCTATTCTTTTCTGGTGAGGTATATGCCCACCTCAGCCCACTTAAGTATATGTGCAAGTAACCTTTCTCAGCCTCAGAATTCTCATCCACAAAATGGGAATAATATTTATACATACCTTCCAGAGTCTCTGTAAGACTGAGATTATACATAAAACTCTCAGTAAATGTTAATTCTCTTCCCTATGGTAAACTTGATCAAATCTTCATTGCTTACTGTGAGAAATGCTAATTTAATCATCAATTCACATCTTTCATAGTTACCTGATTACTAGAGTGAACATTTGTATTGGGGAAGTTCAGAAATGCTCATTTTTTCATTTTCCTGATGATAAGATGCTATTTTAAATTCAGGCATAACTAAACTATGGAGGGAAATCTAGCTGAGTATTTATGCCAGTGATTCTCAAACTCACCTGCACATTAGAATCACCTGAGAAGTTTTTTTTAAGACTACCAATGTCCAGACCTCACCCAGGCCAATGAAATCACAAACCCTGGGGGCTCTAGAGCATCAGTGTCTTTTGAAAAGATGATTGAAAGGTGACTCTAACACACAGGGCTGAAAAGCACACTGATTTGCACTAATGATATCCCATGCTAACTGTACATCAGAGTCACATGGAGAGCTCTCAAAAATCAGATTGATTCCAGAAGCCTAGCATGACTTACTAATTCAGAATCTGTGGAAGTGGAGGCCACCATCCACCAACCTTCATAAAGCTCCCCACTGGCGATTCTGGTGCAAACTCACTGGGAACCACTACTTTCTATCATGCATTTACTCTCCCTGTTGTATATCAAAGCAAAGATCATTTAGAACTTTCACTGGTCTCAAATGCCAAGCCTGCCAACAGCTTTTAATCAGTAACTGACACATCACAGTAACTCTTAGGATTTTACAGATCTTTTCAGAACACTTTTATGTGTAGCTCACTAACTCACACCATTTACTGTGTGCCGTGCCCACTACTGGCTACACCAGTCTTTCTAACCAAATCCCTCTAATGGGCTGCCAATCTGGGAACAGCAACATGGAATCACATTACCCTCCCAGGCTTATTCCCCTTTGTTAAGTGGTACGCAATGCCAGGATTAATGTAACAAACCCCATTGATCAGATGAGTCTGAATGAAATCTGAGTTATTTTCTGCACCAAGAAGCAAACTGTTATGTTTACTTCTCTCAGAGAGATAAAATCAGAGGATGGAAGGTGACCCCTGAGGTAGAAGTAGTAATATAGTTCCCTACAATTTTAAAACTCTGTCTAGACATAATAGTGGGACACTTAGAGAATGATTTTGACAGAACCAACTAATCAGTACATATAGCACCATGGTAGCTCTACAAGGCAGGTGATGAAAATAGCTCTATTTTAGGCATACTAAATATAGTAACTCATGTGATCCTCAAAACAATAACCCTATCAGGCAGGTACTATTATTATTCCCATTTTATAAAAAAAGAAACAAAGGTAATTAGAAGTTAAATGATTTGCCCAAAGTCACATAGCTAGTAATTGGCAGTTTTTGAACCCAGGCAATATGACTTCAGAGCACAATACCTTAAGTACTCCACTACAGTGTAGATGAATGGTCGACAAGCTGTTTGGTTTTTTTTATTTTTTTAAAGAAAAGTCTACAGCAGAAACTAGAAACTGGAGATCAGACCATGTGTACTTTGGGCAAATTACTTAACCTCCTGGAGCTTATTTTTGCATCTGAAAAATAGGGATAATAATAGAACCTGCCAAGTAGAGATGAGGCGAGGATTAAACAAGATCCTGGATGTGACCTGCTTAGAAAAGCCCTTAGCACTTTTAAGAGCTATGTCAATGTCAGCCTTTATGATTATTTGCATCTTAATACAGCCCAAGTGGTCAGGAAGAAATGATTGTCTGTTTTTCCTGGTTATATTAGATCAGTAGATTCTGTGGCTTGCCAGTACATCAGATCCAATATGAAATGCAGTAATAAAAGATTTTCAGAAAAACATAAGAACTCTAACTGCGACAAACCCCAACCCATCCAGTCCAGGACAATGGCTCTAAAATACAAACACCCTCAGTCATCCAGCTGTATAAACAAATGTAACCACATCAGAAGCCAGAATTCCAAGTGGCTGGGAAGTGCAGCTGACTCTGGTTCATTTGCAGAACATGCCACAAAAGATTCTATCAGGTGGTAAATGTCACCTGTCCTCAGTCACATTTGTATAAACAGAAAAGAAAAACAAAATGAGAATGCAAATAAAAAGAGGTTACATTCATCCTCCGTCTGGGACTCTATTAAATGCTTTACATGCATTACCTTATTTAATCCTCACAACACCCTACCAAGGTCGAATATTACTGCTGAAAATCACACAAACACTCTGGTTGGTCTCACTTTAAATTCATGACTATACATCTCAAGTGGGCACTCAACACTGCCTGGCAATTCAGCTCCATTCCCCTAGTAAGCTGGCTTTCCCACTCTCTAGGACTATGTCACTAGGCTCTCCTCCCAGTTCCAACACTTCTTCTCGCCCCTGCCGCCCTCCCTCTTAGCCCGTGACTGCCTACACAGACCCTCCTTCTGCCACCTACCTGCATCTGCATCCATAGTCTCAGCTTCCTCTCTAGTTGCATCAGCTTAAGTGTCCCTGCTCATTTCAAAACCAACCACCCACCCACCAGTTCTGTGGTCTCTTCCTCTCTTACGTATTCAAAGACTTTCGCCTGCAATGTTCACCTCTTTCGTCTGCACATTTCTTCCTTTCTATTAGTTTAATCACATTGGCATGTAAACATACTCTAGTTTCTTCTATCTTAAAAAATTCCACTCGACTGTAAGCCCCTCTACTCCACTAAAGTTGCTCTTGTTAAAATGATTATAATCCTCCTAATTGTAAGACCATCTTATACAGTAGCATTCAACATGGTTGACCACACCCCCTCAGTTTGTTAGCTTTCCCTCCCCTGTTTTGTGTACACTGTCAACCTAGCTTAAATGCCATCTGTGAGGATTCCAAAGGATAGCTGTAGCCCTGACATCCCCCAAAAGGCTTCAAATTCAACTTTCTAACAGCCTATTTGACATCTCAACTTAAAAATCTAGTAGGTCATTTATGTTATATGTATTTTACCAAGGAATAATGATTTGTTCAAGCAATTCAGTAAATGGAGAGGGACAGATAGATGAACAGATAACATGAAGTGTAGCTAAATAATATTAAAGGTAGTCTCTACGTGGGAGGTGCACAGAGTTCACTGTAAAATTCTTTCCAACTATGCTGTTTGTATGTTGAATATCGGAAAAAACAACTAAGCTCTCAAACCTAATATATCCAAAATATGTCTTCCTTGAGTCACGGACTCGGCCTTGTCTGGCTCTCTCCCACCCGTAACAAACATATTAACAATTCCGTGAAGGCAGGAGACCTTGCCTATCTCGTTCATCGATATTCCCAGCTTCGAGAACGGTGCCTGGCGCACAGGATGTGCTCAAAGTAGTTGGATGGGCGACGAACCAACGCTGTGTCTCTGCAGGTGCCTCGACCTCACTGCCTGCGAGTCAGAATGGGGCTCTCGGCGCCAAACCTCCCGAGCCCGCGTCAGTCACCCCGGATCTCGGCTTCTCACCCTCATGTGGCACCCGCGCCCTCAGCGGGCTCAAGGCCTTCCCCGCCGCAGGGCCAAAGTGTCCCCTGTCCAAACCTGTCACACACTGGCCCCCGGACATGTCACAGAACAGCTGGGCATCATGCCCCGGCTGAGTCGCCCGCGGCCTGGCCAGACGCCCTCCCTCCGCCCAGGCCGCGGGCAGGCGCCGGGCGGCGGCGCTCGGCCCTCCGGCCGCCTCGGGACGCCCTCCTGGGGGCCAGAGTGCGCCCAGCCGCGGCCTCCCGCCCGCCTCCCCGCCTCCCCGCCTCCCCGCGCCCGGCCTCGCCTCACCTGGGCGTCCGCTCCGCCCAACCGCCCCGCCGCGCCCCGCCCCCAGCTGCCTCGCCGTTGCGTTTGCGCCAGCCCCGCCCTCGCCGCCGTCCAATCCCGGCTGCTCGCGCGAGCCTGCGCACTGGGACCCCGCCATGCATTCCCTTGGGGGCTGTCCACCGGCCTGCGCGTGCCTCTCTCCAAGGCCTCTAACGCCTACAGCTGTCCGAGTCCTGTCCCTACTCTGAGCCACTGAGCACTGTGTTCCCCAGGAGCGGCCGCCTGCCCCACACCTGCCCCTGAGCTCTCCACTGGGTGCCCAAAGCGCTGGGGTGGGCAGTCGGCTTGCAGTATCACACAACAACTTCATAGCCTGTTCCAGAATGCGAGGTCAGTGGGCTACTAGTCAATTAAGTTTCGGCGAGGGTAGTTAGTATACAGGAGATTCAAGGTGTAAACATTGCCTGAAAACGTGAAGCCAGAATCTTTCTATCTTGACAAGCACATCTCTATCCATTTGGTCCTGACCAGAGCCACTTCGTTGGATCCCAGTTTCCTTGAAGGCATGACCAGACCTGCCCCACTTATCCCCCAGCCTTCAATGCTGGTCCCAGCAGAGAGCCATATGCCTGAGTCGAACTGGGGTTGAGCAACAGCGGCCACCGTCCAGGCAGGAGAGGTCTGCTACCTGCTTGGTGAGTCACTCATGGCAGATGCCTTCTCTCCATCAGAGGCAGCACCCAAGACACCCACCAGGTGAGCCACACCCCAGAGTAGGGGTCTCCCTCAAAGATAGACCCGTGTCTGATGTGGTTTTTTTTTCTCTTAGCGCCTAACATCAGGATTCTGCATGTGGTCACCATTTCAAAAACATGAGCAGCATGGCAGAATCAGAATGCTCTTGCTATTGCTGTGTCCCCACACAGATGGCTGCTCAGGGACACATGGAGGATCTCCTTCTCACAGCATCAGGAAATCTCAGCGTGGAATCCAAATGAACACTTGGTGGGAGGAGACCCTGCAGTCTCATCCCATCTCTCCCAGACTTCCTGCTACACCACACAATGCTCACGGAGGCCACTAACTCAGAAGCCTCTTCTTGGTTTTCCATCTTTTTACTAGTGAAAAATTCAAATAACTATAAAGTTTAGGACCTCATCACAGATTACTTCCATTCTCTGGAGGCCTCTTAAAACCCTTGTGTCCTGGCAATTACCAGTGGTATGAGGAATCTTGCAAGCCTGGCCTTAGCTCCCTGCTTTCCTACTGATTAGCTGATGACCTGGGGTAAGTTACTTCCCAACTTTTTTCTCAGTTTCCCTTTTTTAAAAAAGGAGACATAGAGTTCCAAGTGCTTAATGAGACAAAAAAACAGAAGCATTCAGCACTACTCCTCACAGTAAATTGTTGCTTTCTTTCTCAGGAGTGTGAACAAATGTGAGCCTAAAAGAGCCAATCCTTCAGATGGATCCCAAGTGGCTAACTAGGCCTAAATTTAAAATAGAGTCAAGCAGCATTTGCTGAATGGAAGTCACACACATACTCTAGTTCCCTAAAAACCCACAAGTCTTTAACTTTGGGATTTTCAGCTCACACGAACCAACCAATGAGACTGCCTTGGTCAATGAGGGCTCAGCTGCACTGAGCAATCAAAACTAAGCAAGTTTGGGGGGTGGAGCAAGATGGCGGACGAGAAACACTGCCAGACAGAGTGTCTCTGCAAAAAAGACAGATTCTAGCAGAAATTAGAAAAAAGAAGCAAGAAGACGAGCATACAGCGGACAAGGGCCGGAAGGAGGGGTACCGGAGACCCCGGGAGACTCCACGGGAGGAGGCTGCGGAGGAGAACTGGAGGATGAGACCACCGGAGCAGCACGGAGACCAGCGGCAAGGGTAGGTGGATTTGCTGTTTCCCCTCCCCTGCATTTGGGACTGCTGGTGGGCTCCCAAGCGGGTGGAGAGACCTGCAGACATCAGCCCAGAGACGCCCGCCGCCAGCCAGCGGTGAGCCTGTAGCAGACATGGCACCAGGTTCCCAACTTCCTCAGGGTACCTCCGTGTGCACAGACCCAAGCCTCGGGGCAGGCGCCATATTGCCTCCTCCTCCCCTCCACCGACCTTACCCGCGGCTGCCCAGAGAGACAATACAACCAACAGCCAGAGGCACCTCCAGGGAACGGGACCTTCCCTTTTGGGACCCTACAGCTGACTAAGGGGAACTCAGACTGTGAGCTCCCTACCTGCCAGCTCTCCCAGGTGCTGCTGGCACGGTGTTCCCAGGAGAACGGTGCCGACTCAGAGGCTGAGAGACATAGACCCAGCTTGGGCTCCATGTGGGTGAATTGGGACCGGAACTCCTCTCCCTGGTGGGGATACAGTTTGAACTCTGGGACCCAGAGGCCGGACCTGCAGACCAGATCCCCTGCACCGAGGGCTAGCATTGCCTGGGGCACAGAAGGGTTATACGTAAACAGCCAACTGAGGTGTGTGTGCCTCCAGGACTGGATCAGCATCCTAGAGGGCAACCCTCCTCACAGGAGGAGGCCGTGCGCCCAACCCAGGTGGCATTCCTGTGCAGGGAACCTCCCTGCCGGCATCACAGTCCGGGGAGGCCAGGTGGCTTGTGGTCTGGCCTGCTGGCAGAGGCCCAGGAGTAGCTGCGGAGTTGGGGAGGGTGGAAAGAAGCGAGGCCCCCTCCAGACTGCGGGTCTCAGACAGCCCCACCCCCACACCCAGACTTTCTGGCTGAGCCGGACCATTCCAGCCCCGCCCTGACAGGTTTTCCTGGAAGCAGAGAACAGAACTTTGACCCCTGCTAACTGCCTTAGGGCAGGCTTACCCAACCCAGCTCTGCCCAGAACAAGAGCTGATAACAGGACACAAAATCAACAGCATAGCCTGTTCCTCCAAGCAAACGCCAACTACTGACAGGGACGGCATATTGCACAGCTTTCCCACGGCACCCACTGACTCAATATAAGGGAGTGGTTCAATCTCACCAACAGACACCACCTAACGCCTCAGAAACTAAACAAGGTGTGTGAATACCCAAACAATAACCTAAAGGAAAGAAACAACAACTGATCAACATGGGAAGAAATCAGCGAAAGAACTCAGGAAATATGAACAACCAAATGGAAAACAAACCCCCAAAGAGGAACACCAGCCCCCTAGAAATGGACACCAAACAAAATCAGGCAACCAATATGACAGAAGAGGAATTTCGTATGTGGATCATAAAAACACTCACCGAGCTGCAACAACAACTCAGTAACCAACACAAAGAAACCACAAAAAGCCTCCAGGATATGGAAAAAGAAATAGACACAATGAAGAAAACTTTAACCGAACTCTTGGAAATGAAGAATCAATTCAAGAAACTACAAAATACAAGGAAAAGTCTCAAGAACAGGGTAGATCAAACAGAAGAAAGAATCTCAGAGCTTGAAGATAACACCCTCCAATTAAATAAATCAGTCACAGAAATAGAGCAGAGAAACAAGAGAAAAGGGCAAAGCCTACAAGAGCTGTGGGATTATGTGAAGAAACCTAATGTGAGGGTCATAGGCTTACCAGAAGGGGAAGAAGAAGACAACACTCAAGGGTTGGACAAGCTGTTTGAAGATATAATAGAGGAAAATTTCCCAGGCCTTGCTCAAAATCTTGATATACAAGTTCAAGAAGCTAAGAGGACCCCTGGGAGATTCAATGCAAACAGGAAGACGTCACGACATGCAGTCATCAGACTGACCAAAGTATCAACTAAAGAGGCCCTTCTAAGAGCTATAAGACAAAAGAAGCAAGTGACATACAAGGGAAAGCCAATTCGAATAACATCAGACTTCTCTCATGAGACTTTACAAGCAAGGAGAGACTGGGGCCCCATCCTCACTCTTTTAAAACAAAACAATGCCCAGCCTAGAATATTATTCCCTGCAAAACTAAGCTTCGTATATGAAGGAGAAATAAAAACATTCTAGACAAGCAAAGGCTCAGAGAATTCACCAAGACAAGACCAGCCCTACAAGAAGTACTTAAAACAGCGTTACCCACGGAACATCATAATAATAACCCATGAATATAAAAACAACCAAAACCCAAAGATATTAAAGGCAAGATATTACAATGGCTCAAGACAGAAATCATAGCAACAACATCCAACCCAACAGAATGATCAGTAATCTACCTTAACTATCAGTTCTCTCAATAAATGTGAATGGCTTAAACTCTCCACTCAAGAGACATAGGCTGGCTGAATGGATAAGAAAATACAGGCCAAGTATATGCTGTCTTCCGGAAACACATCTAACCTGCAAGGATGCATATAGACTAAAAATAAAAGGGTGGAGATCAATATTCCAAGCAAATAGAAGCCAAAAGAAGGCTGGTGTGGCAGTTCTAATTTCAGATGATTTAGTTTTTAAACCAACAAAAGTAGTGAAAGACAAAGAGGGTCATTATATAATGGTGAAGGGCACAGTTCAACAAGAAGAGATAACAATTTTAAATATATATGCACGCAACTTAGGTGCACCCAGATTCATAAAGCAAACCTTACTGGAGCTAAGCAAATGGATTAATAGCAACTCCATAATCGCCGGAGATTTCAACACCCCACTGACGGCACAAGACAGATCCTCCAAACAGAAAATTAATAAAGAAATAATGGACTTAAACAAAACTCTAGAATAATTGGGTCTGACTGACATTTACAGAACATTCTACCCAAAATCCACTGAATATACGTTCTTCTCATCAGCTCACGGGACATTCTCTAAGATTGACCATACCCTAGGACACAAAGTAAATCTCAAGAAATTTTAAAAAATAGAAATCATACCATGTACCTTCTCAGATCACAGTGGAATAAAACTAGACATCAACCCTAACAGAAACTCACATTTCTACACAAAAACGTGGAAATTAAGTATCCTCCTACTAAATGATTACTTCATAAATGAAGAAATCAAGACGGAAATAAAAAAATTCTATGAAGAAAACGACAATGGAGAGACAAGTTATCAACTCCTCTGGGACACAACTAAAGCAGTTCTGAGAGGAAAGTTTATCTCCATAAATGCCTATAGCCAAAAGACAAAAAGATCACAAATAGACAATCTAATGAACGACTCAAAGAGCGGGAAATAGGACAGACCAACCCCAAACCCAGCAGAAGAAGTGAAATCAACAAGATCAAATCAGAACTAAACGAAATTGAAAACAGGGAAGCTATTCAGGAGATTAATAAAACAAAAAGTTGGTTCTTTAAAAAAATAAACAAAATTGACACACCATTGGCTAAGCTAATGAAAAGCAGAAAAGAGAAATCTCTGATAAGCTCCATCAGGAATAAAAAAGGAGATATCACAACTGATCCCAAAGAGATACAAGGCTCAACCAGGAAGAAATAGATTCCCTGAATAGACCAATCTCAACAGCTGAAATAGAAACAGCAATTAAAAATCTCCCTAAAAAGAAAAGTCCCGGTCCACATGGCTTCACATCTGAATTTTACCACACTTACAAAGAAGAACTAGTACCTATCTTGCAGAAACTATTCCACAACATCAAGAAGAACGGAAACCTCCCTGACACCTTTTATGAAGCGAATATTACTCTGATACCAAAACCAGGAAAGGATACAACAAAAAAAGAAAACTACAGACCAATATTCCTAATGAATATAGATGCAAAAATTTTCAACAAAATCTTACCTAGCTGAATCCAGACACTTATCAAAAAAATAATCCACCACAACGAAGTGGGCTTCATTCCAGGGATGCAGGGATGGTTCAACATACGTAAATCTATAAATGCAATTCACCACATAAACAGAAGCAAAAACAAAGACCACATGATTCTTTCAGTAGATGCAGAAAAAGCTTTTGACAAAATTCAACACCCTTTCATGATATGAACACTTAAGAAAATAGGCATAGAAGGGACATACCTAAAAATGATACAAGCCATATATGACAGACCCATAGCCAACATCATACTGAATGGGGAAAAATTGAAATCATTCCCACTTAGAACTGGAACCAGACAAGGCTGCCCACTATCTCCACTTCTGTTCAACATAGTGCTGGAAGTCTTGGCTACAGCAATCAGACAGGAAAATGGAATCAAAGGTATCCAAATAGGGGCAGAAGAGATCAAACTTTCACTGTTTGCTGATGATATGATATTGTATCTAGAAAACCCCAAGGATTCAACCAAGAAACTCCTGGAACTGATCAATGAATTTAGTAAAGTCTCAGGATACAAAATCAATACACAGAAATCAGAGGCATTCATATACGCCAACATCAATCTAATTGAGAACCAAATCAAAGACTCAATTCCATTCACAATAGCAACAAAGAAATTAAAGTACCTAGGAATATACTTAACCAAGGACATAAAAGACCTCTACAGGGAGAACTATGAAACACTGAGGAAGGAAATAGCAGAGGATATAAACAGATGGAAATCCATACCATGCTCGTGGATCGGCAGACTCAACATCATCAAAATGTCTATACTACCCAAACTGATCTACAGATTCAATGCAATACCTATTAAAATCCCATCAGCATTCTTCACAGATATAGAAAAAATAATTTTACGCTTCGTGTGGAACCAAAGAAGACCCCGAATATCAAGAGCAATTCTAGGCAACAAAAACAAAATGGGAGGCATTAATATGCCAGATATCAAACTATACTACAAAGCTGTAGTAATTAAGTCAATATGGTATTGGCACAAAAACAGGAATATTGACCAGTTGAACAAATGTGAGAATCCTGATATAAAACCATCCTCATATAGCCATCTAATCTTTGACAAAGCAGTCAAAAACATATGCTGGGGAAAAGAATCCCTTTTCAATAAATGGTGCTGGGAAAACTGGATAGTGGGAGGGGGGAGGGGGGCGGGTATATACATACATAATGAGTGAGATTGCACCATCTGGGGGATAGTCATGATGGAGACTCAGACTTGTGGGGGGAGGGGGGGAAATGGGCATTTATTGAAACCTTAAAATTTGTACCCCCATAATATGCTGAAATAAAAAAAAAAACTAAGCAAGTTTGAATCCCTCATTTGCATAAATGGATCTGATTGGAAACCCTAGGCAGAAACTTTTGCTGTATACTGAACCTTCCCCTTGTTCTCTGGAACACATCTAGATTTTTCTCCAAAGGCTGTGTCTCCCTGGTTTGCAAACTGTTCACTGGAATTAAGTCTGTTCCCTCCTAATTTTGGAGAGCTTTTGTTCGTAGGAGGTTCAATCCATACATTTCTTCAGGGGTGTGACTCTCCCAGGGTTTCTTTGCTCACTGTTCCTGTCTCTCACTGTCTCTTTCTCTCTGAGAAACGGACCCGCTGCAGTCTCCCTTTCTGTACCGTTAGGGCTGATGCCCTCCCCACACCAGGCCAGATGCATTCATACCCTGGACAGTGATTCCAAAAGTAGAGGTTGGAGGCCTGGTTGCTAAAGTTGCCTCTCCTCATAGCCAGCATCTGGTGAGGGCCTTCTTGCTCTATCCTTCAGAGGGGAGGAACATCATGTCACATGGCAGAAGGACAAAGAGGCAAAAGGGGGCTAAAGTCACCCTTATGTAAAAGCATTAATTTCACCCTCTAAAGGTCCCACCTCCTAATACTGCCACAGTGGCAACCAAATTTCAACATGTGTTTTGGAAGGGACAAGCATTCAAACCATAGCATGGAAGAAGCTCAGCTGGGGCAGCAGCAAAGACCAGAACAGGGAGGCAGTGCTGGTTCTAGAATCTCATAACCTTTGCAGTCCTTGGCCCTGGTTTGGGCACCCAGACTCTCTCTGGGATGAACCCTGAAGACCAGGCAAATGCCTGTTCTTTGTTTAAACAGGCAAAGGCCCACCCACCCCTTACAAGTGCAAGAACTTATTGCCAAAATAGCCCCTCATCTCAAGGCTTGGGCCTCCAGATACAATCAGAGAGGACCCCACTGGACAGCTTGGACCCAGGACTTCAGGACAGTCCCCAAGGCCCATGGTCAAGTTCACAGTTTTCTAACCCAGGCTTGGGGCCCCAGAAGAACAGATAACTAAGAACAAGAAACACTGACAGAAAAAAAAATAATCACTTCAGCAACATTACCATTCTGCAACACCCCTGGTGCAGGCCTCTGCTTTGCAGCCAGTTTATCTGAGGATGGGCTCCTCACACCCACTGCTACTAAGTGGGAATTGATGAAGACTTGAGCTTGGAGAAAGCCAAAGGACTTGTCTGCATGTTTCTTTCTCTCTGCCAAGCTTTGAGACACTTCACATAAAAGACTATATAAAAATAAATTGTGGAGCATTCAATGGCAATAAAAATCCCAGTGGAGACTGAAAACTATTTTATTTAAAGAGCAGAAGGACATGCACTTACCTTGCTGTGAATTCCCAGCTTCCTAGTCCCTGAGCCTAGCACATGGCAGACGTCCAATAAACACTAACGGATTGATCTATTAGTGGGCTGCTCACCTGTCTGCAGCTTCGACAAGCCCATGGCTCTTCGTGCACATACCGCCAGGAGAGAGAACCCATAGGCTTTGATGGGGGAGAACTGCTGATTTGGTGGGAGAGCCTGACAACCTCTTGAACATAAATGCCGTGCCTTCTACTTCCAGCCCTAAAAACTTATTAACTGTAAAATAATAATGTGGCAGAAAGCGAAGGGCAAAGACTGCCAAATTCTGAGAGAACCTGGATTCATGCCGTTCCATACTTATGAATCACTCCTTGGTCTGTGCCAAGCCTTGTGCTTTGCAGCAAGAATACGGATGTCTCCATCATACTGCATCATACTAGCTGCATGCATACAGAAACGACTTCTTTGTTTCTTTTCAATGCCATTCAAACTCAATGCCTGAATGCATTTCTTTCCTGGTCCTGTGCATATAAAATCTTGGGCTAGTCCATATCTTTGAACACCCAGAATATTCCCAGTTCAAGATAAGACTCCCTCTGACTAATCCAATCATCAGACTCCCTTCTTCTGCAGGCCTGGGTAAGGGGCAGCATCAGTTTCTCCTTTCTCTGCAGCAGCTTCACACCCATGCTCTACCCTCCAGACTCGGTGTCTGACTCCTCCAGCAACAGGCCCTCTTAGCTTGGTAGATATTTTCAGCTGGCTGTTTCTCCTGAGAGGCAGTCTTGTGGTTTCTCAGGAATTCCCCTGCGGGAAATCTCCAAGTACAACTCCACTGCCTGGGTGACTTGCCTCTGGCCAGCTGCTTCTAACACCTCCCCTTAGCCCCTCCAGGGCTATCGATGTGTTTATGTAGTTTGTGCCATGAAAAAGTACCAGACAAATGGGTGAGTGGGGTCTGAGCGGCAGGCATGTTTTTGCAGGCCCTTTTGGGGGCTGTTCAGGGGAAGGAAAGGCCTCCTTTGTGCAATTCATGAGCCACAGGAAGGTGCACTTTGTGATTATCCCTGATCCACCCTCTGGGTGAGCTGGGACTCTGGCTCGCCCTCCGTTTGGATACTCATCACTCCTGCAAGTCTTACACAGGCTCCAGGCTGTGCCCTGCCTGTGAGACTACTTGGCTACATAAGAAGGGCGTCCACACCATTGCCCTGGCGTGGGGATTAGCAGTTCACTCCTAGGGCGGAGGCAGTCCTCTTTCTCTTTGCTCTCCCACCAGACATGCTGCAGCCATCACCTCTCACCATTACATTGCTTGGGCACGTTCCAGACTTCAAGCCCTTACAGAAGATACATGTCAGATCCTCTGCATTATTTTCATAAAGTCTTTCTCTTGTAGCTGAAGGTGAAGGAGAAGCACCTCATGCATTTCACCCTAGGGAAGGGAAACAGGTGTGGAAGAGGAAAAGCCATAGTGTTCCAACAACTCCTTACAGAGGAATTTTCCACTCCTGGCCTCCTTACCTTATGGGCTATGCATGGGTGATCATCCTTGCGGTGGCTTGCCAGAGGGGTGACTCCTGAAGCATGACTAGGTGCTAATCGAATGAAGAAGGGCGAGCAGGCCCTGAGGGTGTCTCAGGCAGGCGCAGCACAAGAGTGTGGCGTATTGCAGGGTGGGAGCTCATAGGACTGTGAGAGAAAGAGAGAGTTTGGAGATGGTCAAAGAGATGGGATTGGAATTGGAGAACTGGGTTGCAGCCAGATGCGGGGCTGTTTTGCATGCCATACTAAGAAATCCGAACTTTAGCCCACAGGATTAGCCATCCAAAGATCTTAAGCAGTGGAATACATGTTTATTCTAATGTGCCCCTGTGCACGCTGTGTTTGGGTGCGGGGCGGAGAGGCATGGTGAAATAGAGACTTCTTTGGTGTGAGCTAAGATGTGATGGGCAGTGCTCAAACATCTTCCACTCGAGTGAAAGAATCTGTCACCTTTTACCCATTTCTCAAAGTGGCTTCTAAGACAGCCTTGAGAGCCATTCATTCTCCTTGGTTTGTGTTTTATACTCTTTTATAATGTGGTCAGTTGGGTGTGGCCACAAGAGGAGGCCCAGGAGAAGCTCAGGAAAACAAAATCTATGACCCTCACAGGTCCTAGAGGCAGGAGGAGCACCAAGCAAGGCAACGTGGGAAGTTATACCAGGTGGTCAGGAGACAGAACTCCACCTGAGCATGCCTTTGATATGCAGACTGGCCAGCCACCCCTCCTGTAGCTGGCCCAAACACCCCTGGAGGCAACATTCCTCTCCTTAATCATCCCAGGGCCTCCTACCAGGCAATAGAAACCACCTGAGAGCCCAAAGACCGCTGAAATAATTCACATGAGCCAATCCTAACTCTTCACCCTGCCCAACTTGCCTTTCCCATGGAAACACAGCCTAAGCATTCCCCTGGCTCCACTCTTCCCCTATTATGGTGTCTATCCCAGGAGGCCTCCTGTCTTGAGGACCTGTGAGTATAATGGTCTTTGTTTTTCTGAACCTCTCCTGCACCTCCTCTTGTGACCACGCCTAACTGGCCACGTCATAAAAGAATACAGAACAGCTTGCCAGGTCCTTAGGGAGGCAGCATGACTAAATGAGAAGGGCAAGGGCCTGGGTTTTATTTCAGTGCCATTATTGTGACCTCAAATTATTGAAATTCTCTGGGCCTCAGTTTTCTCATCTATAAAAATGATGTTCACAATGTATGAGTCAGGATAAACTGGATTATGCTGCTATGACAGATAAATCCTGAATCTCAGCCACTTGCAGCAGCAGAAGTTTACTGCTTGCTCCCAGTGCGTACACAGTGTGTGTCAGCTGGCAGGAGGCCCCACTCCCTCCCTGGCACATGGCCTGATCACATAGGGGCACCATGGCAGATGGAAGGAGCACTCTGGGGGACCCTGCACCTGCAATTAGATGCACCAGCACGGAACTGGCATGCATGCCTCTGCCTCTGCTCACAACTCATGGTCAGGAATGCCATGGTCCTACTCCACCACAAAGGGGCCCTGTGTGACCATCACAGATAGCTACCCCACAAGGCTATGGAGAGAGTTGAATGTGGTTATGACACAGAGCACCTGGCACAGAAAGTGCCACCTGGCAGGTTCTGACAAAGCTCTTCTAGGAAGAGCAGCCTCTGCCCACAGCGGTGGTGAGACTTCCAGCTTCTCGCTGACAAGTGCTTTAGGGAAAGTGACACAGCTAGACATCAGGCCTTCCATTTCAAAACCCTTTCATATAGTAAAAGGAAATCTGGAAATTCCAGTTAAGGAAAAACCTACTGGGGAAACATAAATCCCAAAGACCAGGATCAACAAATCTCTATCTTTGAGTGACAGAGAGAGAGGGCCCTCAAGTACAGAATTTGGGGAAGGCAGTTGAGAATCCCTGCACATATTAAAAGGCTTTCAGCTGCAAGCGACAGACAATGCAGGTCGAGCTGGCTTGTGAGCAAAGCGAGGGCAGGCTGCTTGCCAAGAGCTGCAAGCCCCACTGCAGGGCAGGGCTCCAGACTGGTTGCTTCCACAGCTGTTATGTCAGCACGACCCCAGCTCTCGCCTTCTCCCTGCTCTGGCATCTGTAGTGTTGATTTCATTTAACTTCCTTTTAAGACTGGCTCTTAAGGTCACAGAAAGGCGTCAGAAGCTATCCAGTGCGGTGAATAAATTATTGCTTCTGGAAAGTTTCCCTAAAGATGTGTGGGGTACTTTTCTTAAAGTCCTCACAAAATATCTATGTATTTCACTGGCTTAAAGTTAACCAATACTTATATCTCTGGCAAGAGGGGTTGTCCTGAAACCAACCAGGCCACCCTGGCAGGAAGGAGGAGAGGATGCTGGATGGATAGCACACAGTCTGCCCTGTCCCCAGTGGGGACACCCAGGCCCGACTGAGGACCTGAGCCAGAGGTGGAGGGTTCGAAAGCTGCTAATCTTTAGTAGCTTCTTGTCAAAGAGACGGGATGAGCTGGAAGAACCTGACTGTCAGCCAACGAGTCTAATGAAGAACCGGAGAGGTGACCTGGTGTCGCTGTCTCTCCTGCTGCCCTGCAACCACGAGAGAGTCTACGTATGCTCTGCTTCTGCTTCTCCCTGTGCGAGATGGCGCTTCACTGCATGCACGGCTGTCTCCAGGCTGCGTCCCACAGAATCAACTTGCAGGGGAAGCCATTTCCTAGCACTGCTCGAGGCCTCAGTGACTGCATCTCTCCTGGGGGAATTCATCATGATCCCGCCTGAGGGAAAATATCCCTCTGGAATGCCTCATATGCAGATGTACCTCAAATTCAAAAGGTATAAAACCAAGCTGATCACCAAATAAGATATTCTTCAGTCGTCTACAACTCAGTTGATGACTTCCCGCATTCCTCCTTCCCTGGAATCAGCAGCGGTGTCCAAAGTGGGCCGGATTCTTGTCTCTCCCAACCAGTCCTTCCTCCACTGCACAAACCAAACCCACCTTGCGAGGTGAGTTCCGATGGTAACGAATGCCTGCTGAAAAGCTGCGCCTGTGGGCCGGCAGGCGGCCCCACCCAGCCCTCAGCTCCCCTCCCGCCCCAGGCCCTGTGCTCTGTCTGCCGCCTCCTCCCTGCGCCCTTCAATGCTTCAGTGCTCGCCATTCCTCTCAGAGGAACGCCTGGCTGCCCCATCCAAGGCCCTCCCCGCAGGCAGGGTTAACATTTCCACTGGGGGAAAATCCCTGCTTTCCATACATTTATTTCTATACCATCATTACAGCATCAATGCCGTTGGTTAGAGTACTGTTTCATGGGTTTGGATTTTACTTCCTCCCCAGAAAGAAACCCTCCCTGCCAGAGGGCAGTCACCGTACCACTGGGCCTTGCCTGCAGCCTGCTATACAGTAAGTGCTCACTGAATGCATGTCAAGCTGAAAAGGAGCGAAGACATCTAGAGCAGTTCCAGTATTCCTCCTGTTTATTCTCCTCCATGATTGTTTGTCAAGTAGAGTCCTTCATTCTGCAGCAGTTATGTGTAGCTGAGGGGTGGAATTTGTTTAGACTACTGTACTTTGTGAATAACTGCTACAAGTGTCACACCGACCACTGACTGTGTAGATGGGCCCTGGGGCTGAGCACTCCCCCCTTGTCAGTGGGTCTCTAACTTTCCGTAGACTCTGTCCCATTTATATGTGAAGTAACCCTAGTGTGGTTAGATCTGAGTTGGGAAGCCCACTATGTTTTTAATCAAACTGTTTTATTTTGAAATAATTTTATATTCATATGCAGTTGGAAGACTTAATACAGATGAGTTCCTTTACCCAGGTCACTCAATGGTAACATCTTGCAAAACTATATTACAATATCTCAACCAAGATATTAACATTGATATAATCCATCCATGTTGTTCAGATTTTCTCAGTTTTATTTCTACTTGCGTGGATGTGCATGTGTGTATGTGTGTGTGTTAAATTCTATGCAATTTTATCCCAATAGTAGGTTCATGTATCCACTACCAGAGTTGAGACACAGAACATTTCCCTCACTGCCGCCCTTCATGCCTTTTCTTCAGAGAGAGGAACAGTGACTCAGACAAACAGCTGTTCCCATCTCATTCTCCCTCCCATCCCAACCTCCCCTCATCTCAGGGGCCCTGCCCATCGCTCTGTTGCTCGTGTCACCACCGGAGCTCTGCCCACGTCCTCATCCGTGGAAAACTGTTGTCGTCTGTGAAACCAATCCCTGGTGCCAAAAAGGCTGGGGACCACTGCTTTGTTGGATATGTGGCTGCAGATACTTTATCCCAGTTTGCAGCTTGCCTTTCATCCCCTTCACAGTCTTTTACAGAGCAAAAAACCAACTTGTCAGTTTTCCCTTTTGTAGATCATGCTTTTGGTGTCAAGCCTAAGAACTCTGCCTAGCCTTAGATCACAAAGATTTTGTCCTATGTTTTCCTTGAAGTCTTATAGTTTTACATTTGCATTGAAATCTAGGATCCATTTTGAGTTCATTAGGTGTGAGGTTTAAGGTCAATGATCATTTTTTTGTCTATTGATGTCCAGTTTTTCCAGCACCATTTGTTGAAAAGCAATTCTTTCTCCATTGAATTTCTTCTGTACTTTTATCAAATATAAGCTGGGAATATTTGTGTAGGTCTATTTCTGGGTTCTCTATGCTGCTCCCATTGATCTATATGTCTATACCTTTGCCAACACCACACTGTCTATTATTGTAGCTGTAAAGTAAGACTTAATATTGCGTACAGTGATTCCTCCCACTTTATTCTACTTTTTCAAGATAATTTTAGCTATTCTAGGGCTTGTGCCTTCTCATATAAATTTCAAATCATATTTTTATTTATATAATATAAATTATATAATATTATGAATATAAAATAAAATTTATAAAATTAATTTCAAAAAATTAACTTGTCTATGACTACAAAATATCTTGGGATCTTGATAGGAACTGCATTAATCCTATAAATTAATTTGAGGAGGATCGACGTCTTTGCTACACTGAGTTGGGAAGTCCACTTTTGCACCGCAGTTTAGTACCAAACACGTATGTGATTTAGCAGCTTCATACCAGTGTGGTGGCCCATAATAGGAGCTTAATAAATATGTATGGCTGAGGAAGGATGGGAATGCCAAGTGAAATCTTCAGTAGTTTGGATCAGTGGGCCTCAAATCTGGCCACACAAATGACCATCTGCTGAGCTTGATAAAAGTACAGATTTCTGGGCTTCATCCCAGCCCTGCTGATTCAGAATTTCCAGGGGTGAGGCCAGGGAATCTGTATTTTTCACATCCTTTATAGCTGATCTCAAGCACAGCCGGGTTTGGGAATATAGGATGTAGAGGCCAAATGTAGGATGGGAATGTAGGATGTAGAGGCCAAAAATGGAAGCAGAGTGAAGGCAATGAGCTGAGTCCTGAATTCCTGCAGGAATACACTTTTCTTTCTGACAGTTGTCCTGAAATAAAGCTAGTGGTGGCTGCAATTGAGTCCATCTAAGACAAATTAACATGTTCTTCATGAGATATGGCTCAAAATGAGTACGGAGCCTGGGGAGAGGGGGATGGAGGGAGGAGCTCTTTCCTATAAAGAAGAGAACCAGATGCATTTTGAACCTGTATCCACCCGTTTATTTTCCAAAGAGTAAATAAGCAACCAGTGTTCAGCAGAATGCAAGCAGTTTCAAAATTATAAATATTGTTATTTAATCACTTCATTGCATACTTGATTAATTCCCTAACCTTGAGGCCTGTGAAACTGTGTAATAATACACCAAGGGAGCCGGCTTGACTGTTGAACAAGACTGTTCAAATCCCTGGAAACCTCTTTTTCATTAACAGCAAAATAAGCCAAATGACCTATAAGACTTTTATGTTATAAAGAGAGCAGGAAAATGAGAAACAAAAGCACATAGAAAAGAGTTCATAAATTAGATCTTAGAGCACAGGCTTTTTTAAACCTTTGTTTTCATTTGGTTGCTGTTTCTTTCTCCCTTTTCCTTTCTCCCCCCCCCCACCTTTTTTTTTTTTCTCTTTCAGTCTCTTTATTTTCAATGTAAAATTTATTATACAAGTAATAAAAATATAAAAGTAAGGGAGTTTTTAACAAAATAAAGTGTATCCCTGATCCCATCACTGGCAATTTCTCTTCCCTGCTGACCTTTCCCTTGGCTCACGGTGCTTCTCCGCCTGCTTTTTGTAGTTGCAACCAGCATGTACTTTGGGTTATCATATCAAACACTTCTCTAAGTTGTGACTTTTTCATAGTTTTTTTTATTTTCCTGGCAACACAATATTCTATTATGCTATTGTACCATAGTTTTCTTTAATATTACTATATTCTAAGGCCTTTCAGGCATTTCTAATTTGTTGTTTCTATGTAGAGCACTGCAATGAACATTTTAAAATAAATGAGGGTTTTTTCTTATTTTGGATTATTTCTTTGGGATAAATTCTTAGGAGTGGCATTGCTGGATGATTAAAAATAAAAATTTTTATGCTTTTGGTATTCTTGAGTATACCAGCTTCAGCGAAATTGTGCCAACATTGGATAGTTTTTTTTTTCAGTTTTGTGAATGTAGTGAATGCAAATCAGTATACTGACTACTGTGATCAGAATATTTTCAATGTGTTTGTCTACTGTTAGTATTTTAATTTTATACATTGTCTATTGAAATCCTTTATTGATCTATTATAAATTATAATAAACTTTCTTAATATTATAGATATTAACCTTATTTTATTTGTTATTATAGAGATGGGGTTTTGCTATGTTTTCCAGGCTGGTCTTGAACTCCTGGCCCCAAGCAATCCTCCCACTTTGGCCTTTCAGAGTGCTGGGATTACAGGCATGAGCCACCATGCCTGGCTATAGATATTAATCTTTATTCACAATTATACAAATGTTTTCCCAATCCATTGCCACTCTTTTTACATTAGTTTTGTCATTATTTTTGTATGGAAATTTAAACTTTTTCAATATTGTCAGCTTTGTAGTTTTGTCGTTACAAGCTTTTTGTCTATTGCAGTAAGTCAGAGGAAGTTATTTATCATTTTAGATCTCATAAAACTAGAACCTTTCTTCTATCAGTTTTTCTCCAATGTGTTTTATAAAATATATAATTTTAGTAGATGAAGCAAGCTTTGAATCTAAATCATTTTTCCAGCTCTGGCAGTTGTATCTATGAAGTTGTCCTCCCTGACCCCCAAGGAGCCCCCGACTCTGCCGCGTGTTCCCCGTTACGCAGCGTGGAGCGTGCTCCTGGCCTGCGCTGTGCTCCACCGGCACTGCTGCTTTTGTGCATTTGCTCATCCCGCGTAGTTTCCGTTTCTTCTTATGCTCTGGCAATACGTCCTAATTCCTGGTAGTGCTGGATCTACCACTTCGCTCTCCTTTCTTTATTAGATATTCCCATCTCATTTTTCCTTCATATAATCTTTGATAATCAAGTGTTAAGTCCAAAAGGAAAGTCCTTTTAAAAGAACTTACAGCTATGTGGAGTTGTATAAGGATATGGAAAGATATCAAAGCATATTATCCTTATGGCCTTGGAGCCAAACCCCGTCACAGCTTCCTTCCAGGGAGCTGGGGGCACTGCAATAGTCGTGGACACTCCTTTGTCCGGTGAGGAGCCGACGGAATGTCGCATCTGCCCTGGGAAGTGGCACCATGTGCCAGTGAGGCGGCGAGACCGCACCAGCCCGGCTGTCTTGACGGAGGAGGTTGGCTCTCGGCTCCTTTGACAAAGGGAAGCCACCTGCCCTGACCGCACCCACCCCACACACAAACCTTTGCTGGACATAAGCCCCAGAACTGAAAAGAAGTCGTGGTCACTATTAAAAATGAGTCCCAGAAATGACAGGCATGGTCTACTTGAAGTTAGCTCTTAAAACAGGGTCAGGCCCCTGGGCCACAGGCTTCTTTCCTGGCAGAGCTGGTGGGCAGATTCCCGGGACCAAGGTGATCTGAGGGTTCTCCCGTCAAAAGGAAGTCCATGCAGAAACCCTGGCCTCTGCTGCAGGAGACGGTCTCGCTCCGAGTTCACCTAAAACAGTAAACGCCTTTAATGAGCAGCACGGCCACCGGCTGGCGGCCCTCCCGAGACAGAACCGCTCCACCCCTGTCTTCATCCCCTGGGCCACAGGGGTTTTAGCCTCATAAAAGAGAAATATTTTATGGAGAAAAAGTAGGACTCATGGCACTTGATGGAAGCTGTGTGTGTTATACAGATTCACGTGGAAAGATGCATTCTAAGGGAAATGTAAAAAGCCACCAAAAGTAGAATCAGACAGAGACAGTGTTACTCTACCCCTCCCAGCTGTATGATCTTGGACAAATTAATCGCTCTAAGCTCATTTATGAAAGCAAAATAAGAATACCGTTCAAAATTGATGAGAAGATTAAATTAAATCACTTATAGAAATTACCTATGTACCATTATTGTCATAATGGCTAAAAGGACCAAACAAAATAATGTGTGAGGTAGGTTTAAAGGATGCACTACTCCATGCACAAGCAGGCACCGAAGCACATCTGGGGGCTGCAGCAGCGAGCCCAAGCTGCGAACTTACACTTGAGCATTTACACTCGCACACCCACCCTCTGTCTGCAGAGGAGAGGGCACCTGCTCTCCTTTTTGTGCAGGATAAGTGATTTCAACGGGACTCGCCCTCCCTGCATCCCACGCCATCGCCCATAGCTGAGGGCCAGTCAGTCCATCCCAGTCCTGACACCCTTGCCACAGGTGAGCACTTCTTCCCACCCCGCCACACCTCATGTTAGGCTACAAGTCCAACTGCCTAGTGCCTTCGTCTAAATGGAAAAAGCCAACAGGATTGAATGCGTTAAAAACCTTGTACCATCTCACTGAAGTAATTTGCTCCGTTATGATTTATGATAAAAATAGCTAACACTTTTCAAGTGCTTATACTAAACATTTGGCATGCATTGTCATCTAACCCTTACACTAACAGCATGAGGTGGGTTTGATTATCTCCATTTGGCAGTCAGCTGTGTCATAGACGGTTTTAAAAAGTCATTTGCTGCAGATCTCCAGGCTAGAGAGTAGCGGGGCCAGGCTTCGAACCTGAGCCTCTCAGGCCACAGCGTCCCCCCTCCTGGCTCCACTTTTTGCCCCCTGACTCAGAGGCGCTGGCCCCCGATCTCAGTGGGACATTTCATAAGCACTGACTTTTGTGGTCCTTAGTTGCTTTACAGTGGTCCCGAAAGATTGCTCAGCCTTCTTCTTTCCACTCCCCAGCCCCGAGGAGCCCCCCCGGAAGATCGCCCTCCACACAGGAGCCGCTCCTTGCTCGCTCCACCCTGCTGTGGACCCATAGCGTGCACCCCAACACCGTGGGTGTCTCACTTCCTGCAAATGGCTGTGCTTGGCTGTCAAGGCCTCTGAATCATCACTCTATTAACTCATTGCTTCCTATTTCAGATAAGAAGCAGCCCTTTTGTGCTATTCGAATTTCAAAGATTCACTTTCCTTATCAGCTTGCCTGCCACTGTCCTCTGAGGACCCAGTTCAATCACTGGTGGTGACTGAACTTCCTTTTATACAGCTGGGACACAATGGACGAAAGTGAACGAGTGTGTTTTAATTATACCTGACTCTTCACAAACTGAATCTTGGTAAGTGTCAATGCGCTGCCAAGATGTGTTTACAGGAAAGGTTCTTGAACATTTAGCAGTTTTTACATATATTGTAGGTACTTTAACAGAATGTTGGAGGCTACTGACACGTGGAGAATTTAACCTCCCCCATCTGACGGTTCTGCTGTACCCTCTACCCCATTGTCTCATCCGTGTGCTCTGCCCCTGGCCTGTAGCCCGGCCCAGCTCCTGGTGCACTAACAGCTCGGCTTTCCTGACTCTGACCTATACCCAGTGGCTCAACAAGAAGGGCCCCATTAAACTGACACCAGGACTCTTCTCTGAGATAGATCTAGCCTAGAGGCAGGCGGGAGCGGACGAAGTAGGAATCGGCACTCGGCGTGCAGCTCCCAGAAGAGAGAGAACGAGCCGCGCTGTGCACCACCCCATGCAGGAGGCCGCACAGACGTGCGCTCAACACGAGGGCCATGGAGTGGGGCGCCAACCAGGGACTGAAGTCTGAGTGTCACTTACTGGGTGACCTTGGGAAGGCCCCAGATGTGTCATGTGTGAGGAGGGTGGAGACAGTCCCCATCTTGTGGGGTCATTGTGGAGTATGGACCACTGTGAGCGCTCAGTGAAAGTGGCCATGACAATGGCGCATGATCCCCAAAGGGATGCTGGGGAATTCAGTGACACCCATGGGCCGTCACCCCAGCCAGAGTGGACTGAAAACACTGAGCCCTACCAGCAGAGCTCAGCCGCAGCACAGCCAGAGCATGGAGACCCACCTGCGGGCACTGTCCTCCAGGCCCACGGGCCCCTCCAGGTCTTCCCACTTGCTCTCACTCTCGTAAGATTCTCCCGGAGGTGAAGGCTCTGAGAGGGTGCCCCAAGAACAGAACTGTGACGAGGGAATGGCCCACGCATCTGCTTCCAAACACTCTCCGCAGGGCAGCTGGCCTTTGGGTGTGGGGCTGGCGGTGAGAGAAGGGGTTCCAGGTGGATGGCACTTGTCAATGTCCTCATGGTCCCTGTCCTGTTCAGGACTAGAAAACAGAACCCGTGTGTCTCCAGCCTTGATAAGAAATCCCTTGCCCAGCCTCACCTTGCCTCTCAGGATGCTCGCCATGATGTGCCATGGGACCCCGCCAGCCTCCAAATGGCTCTTGCCAGGGACTGCTCTGGGCACCAAGAAGCAGACCGAGAATAAGGCCCAGGCCCTGTCCTTCAGGAGCCCCAGGTTAATGAGAACAAAGGTCAGTAAACAAATCTACAGTCCAGGTAGTAAGTGCCGTGGCAGAGACGGCACAGAGCACCTGGAGCAGGGAGCAGCTTCCAAGCTCAGGAGAGCACGTGGCATGCGCCAGGGGGCACGGCGGGCAGAGCAGTGACCCAGTGCTAGGACTGACTCTTCACACAGTCAGACCATGCACAAGCTTATTGACTTTTCTGGAACCTCAATTTTCTCATCGGAAAAAGTGGACGGTCAAGAAGCTTGCAGGATAGTTGGGAAGCTTAAACTGCACAATTCTGATATGGCCCTTCCACGGCCGGGTGCAGGGAGCTTCAGCACATCGAGAGCCGTGCTTACTGCTGTGACTGCGATGTCTGTGACAACAGAGGAGCTAGATGGAAAGGCCCGGGAGGAGTCGGGAGTGACTGGAGCCCGCGACCTTCAAAGCACTTTGTGCAGGGAGCAGGTCCTTTTCTGAGCGCTGAAAACATGCCCATTTAGAGAGGCAGCCGACTGGAATGACATTTACTCCCCACGGAAGGACACAGGAGGCAGACGAATGGTGAAGCTCATTATCTGCAGGCGCAGCGGTCAAAGAACAAGCGCTCCGGCCTGCCAGGGTCGCCACGCATGCCCCTTGATTAGAAAGAGCAGCCGGTGCAGGCGCCAGCATTCGGCACAGCGCTGCAGACATGCAGAGAAGGTGCTCAGAAAATATCTGGCGAAAGTCTGATTAGAGAGGATGAGAGGGGAAATCTAAGAGAAAAGCACAAAGATTTAGCTTTTCACCAGACACAGGGATCCTGGTTCATCAGCCTCCTTTTCCTAGCCCCCCACTCCCCCACCCCCACCAATCAAAGGGCTGCCTTTGTCATGTTCCACTGCCCTCCCTTCCCTTTCCTTTAAAAATCACTCTGGCGCCTACCCACAGCTACAAAGCCCTAAGCCCCAGGGAGCCCGCCCCTCCCCAGTAGAGCCAGCCCAGGGCGGAGTATCTGTCCCAAGCTGAGCTTCACTGAGACAGAGACATTATTTCTGCTCATGAGAGCTACAGGGTATGTAAGAGTGCACTTCATATAAATATATATGCATACTCGTGTGTATAAAAAAGAAATTATTCTACAAGAACTAAAAAGGAACACTCACTTTCAGAAAAAAAATTTTAATTGCTGAGCATTTGGAGGGAAAATTGGTTTGAAAACTTTGGCTGAATTATGTAGGAACTGCACTTTCTTATAAACATAGGAAGAAAATGTTCACAGAATTTTGTCAAAGAATGGGCAGTCTGGCCCCGGCCCAGGCCCGCACCCGTCAAGCAGCAGCCCCTGCCCCCACCTGAGCGCACGGAGCCTGTTGAGAAGGTTGCAACACCGTGTGCCTATCGGCCAACACAGCCACGCGCTTGTCCACGCCTCACCTCTCAGCATGGCCCCCTCCACCCTCCTAACACGCTCCTTGCTCTCTGGTTTCCATCAGGGGCTCCAGCTACGGGCTCTGCCCAGACAGAGACCTGGGGACACCATCAGCCTGAGGGGCCAGAGGCAAGGCAGACTGCCTGAGGTGGCTTGGTGGTCCCAAGGGTGAAATCCTGGCCACCACCCCACCGCAAGTCAGGGAGACAACTGGCTTTCCTTCTACCCTTGCCCACGTGCCACTGGGCTGACCTTGGAAATCCCACCTGGAGCCTGACTGGGCGCAGGGAAAATGTGAACAGGCACAGGAGGCTGTGTTTGTCCCAAGGCAGAGCCTATTTCATGGAAGGGACAAGACTGGAGATCTGGGAAATTTGATGAAACAGTGGCATTCCTTTACAGCAAGTCCTGATGTCCTGACTCTTTAGGTCAGAGTCCCTCACCCTGGGCCCAAGGCCAGCTCAGGGCATCTGGAGCTAATGCAAAGGACTCTCATCAAGACCCTGAGCTCAGAGCCCTCTGCTCAACCCCTGGGTACATGCAATGACCTCAGCTTCCCCCTGCCCTGGTTCCCTGCCTAGCAAGCTGGAGACAGAAGGAGACTTTTATAAACAGATGGTAACTAGAGAAGAATCTAGAGACCCCACATGGGCCCCCTGCCCAGCCACTTCCCCAACAAAGCCGGCAGGGCCAAAGAACAAGGGTCTCCACCAAATCCTGCAACCTTTTAGCAGCTACTTTTCAGAAAAGGAATCCCCGTTCAGCTCGAAGGGCAGTGGAATCCTTCTGAATGTGCTGCTGGCTACTGGATATTTAAGAGAAAAAACACTGTGCCTAATTTCCCTGGACAGCTTTCCTTTAAAGATGTGAACCACCAAAATCATCTCCACCTTTCAGGAAGACAAATCAAATTAGCAGACAGAATTTCAGGCTTAAAATATGAAGGTGGCCAGGCGCAGTGTCTCACGCCTGTAATCCTAGCACTCTGGGAGGCCGAGGCGGGAGGATTGCTCAAGGTCAGCTGTTTGAGACCAGCCTGAGCAAGAGCAAGACTCTGTCTCTACTAAAACTAGAAAGAAATTAGCCAGACAACTAAAGATATATAGAAAAAATTAGCTGAGCATGGTGATGCACGCCTGTAGTCCCAGCTACAGGCTGAGGCAGGGAGGCTGAGGCAGGAGGATTGGTTGAGCCCAGGAGTTTGAGGCTGCTGTGAGCTAGGCTGATACCACAGCACTCTAGCTGGGGCAACAGAGTCAGACTCTGTCTCCAAAAAAAAAAAAATGAAGGTATTGTAATTACCCCATATACTTATGGTTAAACTCACAACAAAGTTTGGGTTATGTGTCTCTTTGTGTAAGACTCGACTTTCTCCAGTTCTGCAGCAGCAGGCCCTGCTCAGATGTCCGTTTGCCTTGGTGATGCAGTTGGGCACTCCAGGCCTCTGCTCCTGCCAGCTGAGTGTAGCGTTTAGTAGGTTGGATTTAGTGTCTCTAAGACATCATGGTAGACAAGTCCAATGGACTGCCAGATTTGAAGCTCAAATTATAAACCTGAGCTGAAGATTGATATTTAGGATTCAACAGAGTGAATCTGTGTTTGGGTATAGGGAGGCAGCTCCCCTGGGAGCCTGTCAGTGTGCAAAGAGAACCCTGCTGGACAGCGCCAAGTGCCCAGCCTGCCCCAGGCTCTGCTCTGTGTTAGCCCACTGCAGTTCCTGGCAGGCACCTGCCTCACTCACTCCCCTCGGCCACACCACACTCTGACCCAAGAGCAGGCATGACACCCCTCTTCAGGCAGCCTCATCCTTTTCTAGCTCTGCTGATGTCACACCTGGCCTGGCAGCTGCAGTTGAGTGAGACCTGTGGCCTCCTTATTACCCTTTGCTATTCCAGGAACAGTAGCCTGCCGCCACCCCAGAATGTGTGCAGCAACTTCAGGGTCATTTCAAGGAGTCCAGCTTCATTTAACATTCTTAAATGACCACGAAGACTCATATCATCACTTTCACAAAGTGATACTTGCAGAACTTACATGCATTATACTTACATTAGTTTAGTAATAAGTGCTAGGCAGAGAGAGAGGAGAGAGAGAGAGAGAGAGAGAGAGAGAGAGAGAGAGAGAGAGAGAGAGAGAGAGAGAGAGAGAGAGAGAGAGAAATAACCTTAAACATTTTGCATTGACTGACTTTCCACCCAATGGGTATAAGCCCGGAAGTGCACGAGTGGGAGAATTGACTCTTCCATCCCTCAGTCCGTCTCTCTTCCTATGGGGCCGGCATTTAAAGATGAACATTTTGCATACACTCTAGCCCATAAATGCAAGCCTCCAGACTATATCCAAGGTTTGACCACAGAAAAAGTGATCTGCCCACACAAAGGGAGCAAATAACATTACATCTTCCAAAGTGATGTTCAAGAGTAATGTGACTTGATGTGATTTTCACCTTATGCTCCAACTTTAGAAACTAACCTCGTATAAGATGCTACTCAAGACAAGCCCTCCCCTGGTAGGAACACAATCCCAACTTTCCTCCACAAAAATGTACTGTACTGCTTTGTTACAACGTGTTTTATAAAGATTTACTACTATATGGTAAAATCTCTGGATATAGAGTGCAAAAAAAGAAAAGAATGGGGAAAGAAAAGTAAAATCTAGTCTTCTCCAAGAATACTCTGGGTTGTTAAGGTGCTGACAGCCACTTGGCTGTAGGAAGTAGCCACCTGGCTGGTGGCAAGTTGTGGCAATTTGCTGGGAATTTCAATTGATAAGACTTGTTGTTTTACTGGAAATAGCTCAGAAACAGGAAAGAAAATGGACTTGTGTTGAATTCCTGCTGTCCGTTGGGCTCTGTAATAGCACTATACATGTGTTATTTCTTTTGACCTGTACAGTACCCTGTGGAATTGTCATGGTCTTCCTTTATGTTTGGGAAGCTTCAAGCTTGGGGAAGTCAACACTCCACATACTAGCAAGTGCTAAAGCTGAAACCCAGCTATGGGATGGAGAAGTTTGTGCTCTCTTTCTTCTAGACTGCAGAAGAGTTTGACTCACAAATGCCAGAAACGAAGAGGCAGTTGGCCAGGGCAGCCACCTCTGAACTGAGCTACAGACATTTCTAAGTGGGTCCACAAAGAGCCATAATCCCACTTTGGAATCCTAATTCTGACACTGAGCAGGTGCTGGGGGAACCGTGTTCAGCGACTGCTGAGCATGCGCTGTGCTCCTTGCTGTAGGGGCAGTCCCAGCTCTGTGTGCATTACACGCACGCTCACTGCTGGAGGAGAGGCCGGCATGGTTTGACTCTGTCATTCAGAGAAGAAGAAAGGCTCCTCCGTGGGAAAGAAAAAATAAGGTAACAATAAGCTAGGAACTGTGAGCAGGCAGAACACTGTCATCACCAGAACCGCCACAGGGAGGCAGGTGCTCGGGGAGGTGTTGGTCATCTCAGGAGCCAGTGCTGAGGACAGCAAGGCTGCCACCCATGGCTACTTGGACCTCAGGGGGCTGTGCAACCAGCAGGGGCAATTACAACAGGCTGAGGAGTCGAGTTGAGGCTCTGCTGGAATGTTCTGGACGAGCCCTCAGGACTCTTGCGTACCTCAAGGAAGAGGCAGCCCCTCTGAGAATTGACAGATTTTGGACATCTGGTATACCCTTGCAAGTAGGAACACTAAGCCAAACTTAATTTGATTCAGAAAGACAAGATGTGATGTTTCTTGAAGAAAAAAGGGAATGACAAAAAGATAGGAGGAAATAGGTGTCGAGACTTGCAAGTAGAAAACATAATGAAGTAGATTTCTCCTCAATTTAAGGAAGCACTTTCTGATCAACAACTAGATGTTGACAAAATAGGTCACCTCAAGATGTAGCAAGGTCTGCATTTCTGGAGATATCTGAGCAAAAGCTAGGACCCCTTCTTCAGGGGTGTTACAGAGCAGATTCCAGCATGGACTATGAGGTTAGAGTAGATCATGTTTATATTGAACACCCTGTAGTCTATGATTTAATGAATGAAGCAGTGACTGCCATACTAATAATTAATTTAAAATACCATTTTTAATAACTGTTAACTATATTAGATTAAAGGCATATGGCAAGTCAAATTCCTGGCTTGTACCTAAACCCAGAGCCAATTTATAATTCAGTTTTTAGGGTCTCTATTCATTATTTCAAACTATCTGGCAGTAAAACCTTTAACAATCCAACCACATGTCGCGGGGCCTACAAGGAAGCATAATTCTTTTTGTATGTCCTATAAGATCATGCTAATGGTTGTCCTTGGATAAATCTCTGTAAGTTAATTCCTTTATCATTTTATCAAGTATATCAATTACTACCTAGACTGCAATTGTGAGGAACTATAAATACACCTGTGTTTACACATGATCAGACAATGAAAATGAGTATCACTGATGAGTGTGCTTGCCAACCCTGTTCTACTTTGCAAACTATAACAGTTAGTTTTGTTTGGCTGATACAGTTTTCTTTAAAAATTGTATCTGGGTGCTTTTAGGGAACATAGCCCAACTCCTATTTGTCAAAGCTCTCATCGGGCCTAACTGTTCTGTGCCCCTGCTTCCCACTTCCCAGGGATCACTGTCCCTATGGATCTGTTCTGGTCATTCTTCTTGAATGACTGCCCAGTAAGGGCCATTTCACCTCAGCGGGCTTATATGGTGTCAAACACAAACCATCGTGTGCCTTCCTTGCGCCCAGGCATCAGGCTGGCAAATGCCTAGAAGCAGTACCTCACTCTGCATCGGTGCCCCTCCTTTCTGCCCCAACAGGTTTCCAAGCACCTTGAGTATGTGTAATAAGTCCCTGTCAAACTAAATTAAAGAGTATAATTCCCATCAGAACAGGACTGAGAACTAGAAATACTTACAGGTGGATGGGCACAAAAATGTAGACTAAGTTGAAAATGGCTATTAAAATGAATGTTTCAGTCTGGTTGCAACGATACAGATGTGTGGGGTTTTTATTTTAAAAAAATAAAAGGTGGTGTAGTCAGGCCTGGTGGTGTATACCTGTAGTCCCAACTATTTGGAAGGCTGAGGCAGGAGTATTGCTTGAGCCCTGGAGTTCGAGTCTAACCTGGGCAAGATAGCAAGACCCCATCTCTTAAAAAATAAAAGCTGATATCAACAATAAAGCATTATATTAGCAATAGAAATGAGGGTGCATAGAAGAACTTCTTTCTTACTACAGTGCTTTAAGAGGCCATGAAGGAGGTATGACAAATACTTGTGTGCTGGGAGAAACCCCGAGGCCTGCCATCTGTAGACTCCGAGACACATGGGAGACGGTCGTGGTCTGGGTGGGTTTGCTTCCCCAAACGCTCACAAGCTGTGGTTACAGCAGGCTCAGACCTCACGCTTCTCTTGTGCCCACCTCCCCTCCCAATGCCTAGGGCCGCGCTGGGCACAGTGGCATCTGAGCAGAGTTCCTAATTGCTTGAGTGTCATTTTCTACCAATGAAATACATACAAATGTCTGCAAATGTGGTGATTCTTACCTTCCAAGTCTCCTGAGATCACAGACTGAATAGCAGCTCTGCCTGACATCCTTTTCCAGAGAGGTGGCCGATGCTGGTGCGCCCCTTCCCTGGTGAAGGCTGCGCGAGTGAGGGGCGGGCTCTGGAGGACGCATCAGGGACCCGGCCCAAGGCCTCTCTCCGTCTTGGCCCCATTGCGCCTCCCTGATGGCCTTTTGGGAAGACTCGGGCCTGAGACCCAGGCCTGCCCCTGCGTCTGGGGAGGTGCTGTCCCTCCAGCTGTCCTCTCGATCCAGGCTGGGGCTCCACTCTGAGTCGGCGCACACTGCCCTGGTGAATCCTTTGTCAGCTGAGAGTACAGGTGTCTATTAAAGGAAACACTAATTATTACTGGCTCCATGGTGCACACTGAGCAAAATCTAAAAGTTGCTTCTCTAAAAACTAAAAAGCTTTTTTTCCCACGCTATGGTAGATCAGAGCAGTGACAAAATGGGCTTTGGGGTCCGCCTACCCCCGTTAGGGTCCCAGCTCCTTCACATGTGCCCGCTGGGCCTGGGGCAACACACTGCAGCCCCTTAGCCTGGGGACGTAGGAAGCTCTCAATAGGTGTGAGCGTTATTTTTTAATGAAAAATATTTGCAACATTTAGACAAACATGAAAACGGGAGACAAATGTGAAAAACAATGACTCTTTATCCCACTTTCCAATAAGAGGTCTTTTTGAAGTTTGTCTTCACCTGCCACGACTTGCCTGTTACCCCCCACCCTTGCCTCCATGCCCTTTCCTGGGTCTCCTCCCGCTCCAGTCAGGCGTGGTTTGCCTGAACTGCTCACATCACTGTCGGCCCACCATGACCTGGGGCCACTGCTCAGCATCTGTAGAAAAATGGTCGCGCTTCAGTGGAAAACCGCGCATCCCTACAGCACAACCTTCTGGCTTATCTGTGTCCAGCTGTGTTCACTGTCCTTGAGCTATTTTACAGCTCTATAAATTGTATAAGACATTCCTATAAGAGATTCTATAACTCCTAACTCTATAAGAGATTCCTTTGAAATCTCTTTTGAACTCATTTTAACATTTGCCTGGTTCCCTCATTGAATGAGTTAAATAAAATCCTTAACATGTGTTCATTTTTATCTCTGTACACGAGTCATGATTTCCTGAAAATTATCTTTTAGCACTTGCACCCTGTGACCTCCAAATGTGCACATTTATGCAATTATAAATCATAAACACTACTGCTAGACTATGGACATTATAAATGGTATACCTAAAATCAAAACTTGAAATGCATGAGATAAAAAAATAAAGGGAAAGGGCATAGTTTATCATATTTTCACACTCTTTGGGGACACTGCCAAAATCTCCTCTTTAATACTTCCTCTCCTGCCAGCTCATCACCCCCGACTCAGTCTCCAGCCATCCTGCCGCTCAAGGCTTCCGGCGCGCACCGGCGGCTGTCCCACTCCCCCCGCTCCCCACCACGCACGCCCTCGCTGTTCCCTTCGCTCTGCCCGCTCCCTGGCTGTCCCCCATGGATGGTCCCAAACAAACCAGGAAGACCCTGGGCTCCTGCCCCTGCTTCCTCGCTGCCTCTGTCACACGGCCCCTGCAGATACTGGGTTTTAATTTTAGTCCTTGCTGAAACCATGAGTGGACCTCACCCTGAGCTCAGATGGATGGCTGTAGATATCACACGGGCAGGAAAGACTTCCAGGTCAGCTTTTTCTATGTCCTTAGTAAATCCGGTTTTCTGCTTCCATGCTCTCTAAATTATTCCTCATCTTCTCCCCGCCCCTGAGCCTTGCCTGCCGTTTCACAGTGCGAATGGACACATTCAGACGAAACCCTTCGTCTCCTCACAGCACCCCACTGACCAGCCTGCACCCCACCCCAACGTCACCCTTACCTGCCCACCACCCGTCCCTGCTCTAGTTCATGGCAAACTCTCAGACGAGTGTCCCCTCTCACTGTGTGTGCCTCTGTCTCCTTTCTCACAGCCGCCCCGCCAGCCTCTGTCCTCACCACCCAGCTGGCAAGCTCGAAGCAGGCTCTCCAGTGACCTGTATCTTTCGAAAGCCAAAGGACAATTCCCTGTCCTCATCTCACGCTCTCACTAGCGTTCAACAAAACGCCCCGTCTCCTGGAGAGCTTCCTTACTCGTGTGAGTCCGTGGCGCTGGCTGTGAGCTCCAGCCCTGCCTGGCTTTCCCGCCACCTCCCAGGCGTGCTCCTCTCCCGCGCTCCCGTCTCTGTGCCAGGCCTCTCGGTGTCGGGGTGGCCCTCGCTGACTTCTCAGCCCTCCCTCCACTTTGCCTGTCCTCTCTCCCAAGGTAATCTCAACCACTTTTTCTGGCCCTGACCTCATACTTTTTCTCCACAAGCAACTGCCTAATAGACACCTTCAATGGATACCCTATAAACATCTCAGTTTGCACGATCTCAAGTACTACTGCTTCCCCTCCATGCACCCCAAACTGCCTCCCTCCCTGTGAGCAGTCCCTCTCTTGCTAGGTGGTACACCATCCATCCACAGTTTGCTCACACCAAGCCTGGTTGCTCTCTTTCCTCGTTCCCATATCTAGTCCAAAAACAATCTCATGGACTCCACCTCCCAAACATATCCCAAATCTGACTCCTTAACAACAGCTCTGCAGCAGCCTGCGCCCAAGCCACGATAGTGACTCACCTGGATGGCTGCAGGCGCCTCCTGCAGTCCTCTCTGTCGGCAACCCGAGCCATGCGGGCACCTCCCTGCTTAGCCCTCCACCATGACCCCCGGCCCCTTGTAGCCAGGGTGGGCGCAACGGAGCTACGGCCTCCCAGGCCCTGTGTGACCGGCCCTGCCTGCCCTACTGCTTCTCCCCGCATCCACTCTCCCCTTCATCAACAACAGTCCAGGCACACCTGTTGTTTTTGTCCCTCAAACCTCCAGGTTATTCCTGTCCCACAGCCTTTGCAGTTGCTGTTCCTTCTGTCTGGAATAGCCTTATTCCAGATGTTTCTATAGCTGCCTCCTTCTCATACCTGCCCATTCTAGCTATGGGCTAAATGTTTATTCCCTAGAGCTACTGCCCCTTGGTCTTCAATATGACCACCAGAGCCACAGAAATGAATCAAAATCCCTCTTCCACGTGGCTGTCAGGTGTACGCAGGGAAAGTGGATCCCCCATACCTCACCCCAAACCCCACTAGCTCCTCTGGGCTCTCCTGGACAGAGCTACTCTCCAGGACAGAAGGACAACTTTTCCCCTGGTATCTCCTAGATATCTCCTAGATATCTCAATGAAAACACAGGTCCCAAGCCCCTAGGCCTGATCTTCGTGGGTGTGACATGTGGCCCTGTCACCCTGTTCCATCACTTAACACGGTTGCCATTGTCTACCTTCTTGCGACTTCCTACCTGCCAGCAACTTCCAGGCCCCTTTCCCACAGCTCAGCTCTCCCCAGAGTCTGTGTCAAATGGCCTCTTGGAGTCCAAGCATGAAGAGGCTCTGGGTCACCAAGTCCCCTGTGCCGTCCCTAGTGACTGTCACACTCAGTCATGATAAGTGCTCAGTTTTATCCACATTTTACAAACAAGGAGTCTCGAGGCCTCGAGAAGTTAGGCAACTGTCAAGGCCTGTGCAGCAGAGCTGGTATAGGTGAGCTGGGTGCCCGCCCAGATGCCCCTCCATGGCTGAGGCCCTCCTCCCGCTGCCAGGAGAGACAGCTGCTGATGGCTCCTAGCCAGCCCCTCCCCAGGAGCTGCCTCAGCCAAAGTTAGGTCCCTTTCCTTGGGGCAGCCCACACCCCAGCACTGGTAGACTTGGGGGTCAAAGGCACGGGCTCTCCTGCCCCACTTCAGGCCAGCTCAGAGGGGCCATCCCAGCTCCAGAGCTCCCTGTGGGCTTAGTGGAGGCCCGGTTGCAGCTTCATGCTGACCTTGCCTTCTGCCGGCCCAGCTCCCCTCACTCTCTCGGCCATGTTCTCTAAAGCCGGTCCCATAAACCTCCTGCACTCGAATCTCTGTGGCAGAGTCTATTTCCTGGGGCTTTGCAGAGGCCATGGTGATAGGTAATTTTATGTGTCGACTTGGCTAGGCCATGGTACCCAGATATTTGGTCAAACATCAGTCTAAGTGTCACCATGAAAGTATTTTTTAGATGTGGTGAACATTTAAATCAGTAGACTCCGGGTAGAGTTTATGACCCTTGGTGATGTGGTGGGCCTCACCCAATTAGTTGAACACTTTCAGAGTAAAGACTGGTCTCCCCCAAGGACGAGGGAGTTCTACCTCCAGACTGTCTTTGGGCCCAAGCTTCTGCATCAGTTCTTCCCTAGGTCTCCAGCCTGCTGGCCTGCCCTATAGCACGTGGACCGGCCAGCCCTCGTAATCATGAGCCAGTTCCTTAAAATAAATCTCTCTCTCTCTCTCTCTCTCCATACACACACACACACACACACACACAAACACACAACCTCCTATTAACTCTATTTCTCTGGAGAAGCTAACTAATAAAGGCATCAAGGTAAAATTCCCAAATGTTCTGTTTCCAACGCCTCTTTTCTCTGCACTAGACCACACATGCCTGTGTATGCTTTAGGAGAGTGAATATATATCCTGTTTCCACTTCATTTCTCAGAATGGAAATTCTTATTGGAAATTCCCTTGGTCTACTCTCCTGGCTCCTGGCTCCCCCTCTCCTATACCTGGGCTACCGGAGAGCCTGGCCGTGAAGTTTCACAGCCCAGTCTCACGGTGGAGACATTTACAGGAAGACGCAGATGTTGGCGAGGCAGAAGCAGGGGGAGGAAGGAGGCTCGCTGAGTGTTGAGGGGCAGCTCTTTCAGCTCCAGTGAGAGGAGGTGGCACTGCACCCTGCCTAGGAGCAGCGCTGGGCTTCTCAGGAGCCCCAGTCGGGAGGGGGTGCCCGGCAGGACTCGCGTGAAGAGGGCAGATGCTGCATCTTACCTGCCAGCCCTGCTCCATGTCAGGCAGCGCACCTGGAGGGGGTCGGCAGAGGAGGAGCGTGACTTCCTGAGGGGCCCCACGCAGTAAATGGAGCACCTCCTACGAGAAGCCAAGATCTGCGGTTAGATCTGGGGCTGACATCACCGGGGTCTCCTCCTCCGTGCTCCCCACCATCTCCCAGGTGCTGGCTCCCCTCCCTCCACCCTGACCCATTTCTCAGCTCCAGGGAACTTTACGGGGCAACACCATGGCCCTGATGTCCGAAATCCAGGGAACCAAGGCCAGTGGCCTGTGGCTCCCACAAAGGCGATGCTCGGACGCTGCGTTGGAGACGGCCAGGGCCTGCCCACGGCCTCTGCGGGGCAGAGTCTGCCAATGCCAGTGCCTTTTCTCCAGAGAGAGAAAGAGCGAGCCAACAATGGCTGGTCTCATCTCAGTCTCCCTCCCCTCCCAACCCCCCCCATTGTGGAGGCCATCATTCATGTAGCCCCGCAACTCCAATGACTGAACCCTGACACGTGGCTCTGGGCATCCTGCCATGGCTTGGCTTGGGCTCTGGGAACCTCTCACCTGTGACATTGCAGTGACCTCCTCTCTGCTCCCTGCCTTCCCAGTGGCACCCACCTGCCTGCCCCCACACTGCCCAGGGTGGTCTTTCCAAGACGCAAATATGGCCCAGCCCTGCAACCTCCCCACCCCGCCGACTCACACTGTCCTCAGCACGAGCTCCGAGGCACAGCGCACGGGCCTGTTCCTACCTGCTGCTGCCTCTGGTCCCAGCCCACTCTATGCCACCTGCTCCCACAGCCTAAGCTCCCCTCATGCTGAACCTCTTGCTCCAAGCCACCCTCTCGATGTCCAGGACACGAGGTTGCCTCAATAGCTCTATTTCCCATCTAGACTAGGCTGTCTCAGCCTCTTGGCACCCCTAACTTTCAAGCTGGAGAACCCTTTGTCGGGACGCCTGTCCCGTGCATTGCAGGATCTTCAGCAGCGTCTCTGGTCTCTACCCACCAGATGCCTGCAGCACCCATCAGCTGTCTCTGGACTTGGTCAAATGTCCCCTTGAAGGAAAATCATCCCTGCTTGAGAAGCACAGATGCCGACGCCCCTCAGTCCCTGCCCCGCCGCCCAGGACTCCCGAGGGCTGTGCTCCCTGGTGTAGGCACTGCAGCGCGGCTCTCCTCCCGACACTGCTGCTTCCTGTCCGTGAGCGCCAGACCGTGTGGGCCGTCTGCCTGTGTCCCGGCCCTCGCAGAGTGGCTGGCCCAGCAGCAGTCCCCAGAGAAGCCCTGGACCAGCGCACGGGCGGATGAAGCCACGGCCTCCCCACCCGAACACCCGCCGTTCTGAAGGCGCCCTCCTCGCCCGCCCAGAGCCGTGTCCCTCTCGTCGTCCCTCTCTGTTTGCTTGGAGCCACCCCACTCGGGCTGCATGAGGCTTCCCGCTGGGCCCAGCCAGGACAAGCGTGGCAGGGACCAGACACCGGGAGGGCGGAGGGCAGTGTTGCAGCCCGGCTCCCGCCCCCGCTGCCGCGGGACGCTGCGTCCCTCAGCTGCGGGCACGCCTGGTGCCAGCAAGGCCCTCCGCCGGGCTCTCTCCGCCTCTGGGGCTGGGTACTTGCTTTTCCCATTCCCTCTGGGCTTGGGGGTGAGTAACTGCACCCCGCTGTTCCCAGCCCGGGGCCACCACATGCCCCCCAGGCTTCCCAACAACCCGCCTACACCTTTATTAAAAGCCCCTGAAATGACTCAACTTTCTGACTGACATGAGCAAGACCTCCCTCATTGAGACTCTGTGCTATGAGCATCGAGAAGAGCTCACTTCCTACTCTCGCCCTTTCTGCTTTTATCACAGGCAGAGCCATCAGCGCGGCGCTCCGCCAACAGCTGTGACTTCAGCAGAGACACGAGGGGCAGCAGAGAGGGGCGGCTCACGCCCCTCGGCCCACGCCCACATCCCGGTCACGTTTTAAGAGACATCAGCCAGCACAAAAGCAGAGTTCTATCTTCGGCGTCTCTGATGACCCCAAGGAGAAGCGAGGCTCACTCAAGGGCAGGCATTTAAGAAAAGAGGTGGGACATAAACACAGAGGGCTCTGCCAGTTTCCTCTGCGTGATCCAAGCCCCGGCGCCAGGTGTGATCCTGCGAACGCAGAGCGTGCCCTGCGGTGGGCAGGCCCGCCCCCCGCACGCCAGGGCCCCCGCACGCCAGGCCCGCCCCCGCACGCCAGGGCCCCCCGCACGCCAGGCCCGCCCCCGCACGCCAGGGCCCCCGCACGCCAGGCCCGCCCCCCGCACGCCAGGGCCCCCGCACGCCAGGCCCGCCCCCGCACGCCAGGGCCGCCCCGCACGCCAGGGCCGCCCCCCGCACGCCAGGGCCCCCGCACGCCAGGGCCCGCCCCCGCACGCCAGGGCCGCCCCACACGCCAGGGCCGCCCCGCACGCCAGGGCCCCCGCACGCCAGGCCCGCCCCCCGCACGCCAGGCCCGCCCCCCGCACGCCAGGCCCGCCCCCCGCACGCCAGGGCCGCCCCGCACGCCAGGGCCGCCCCCCGCACGCCAAGGCCCGCCCCCGCACGCCAAGGCCCGCCCCCGCACGCCAAGGCCCGCCCCCGCACGCCAGGCCCGCCCCCCGCACGCCAGGCCCACCCCCCGCACGCCAGGGCCCGCCCCCGCACGCCAGGGCCGCCCCGCACGCCAGGGCCGCCCCGCACGCCAGGGCCCGCCCCCGCACGCCAGGGCCGCCCCGCACGCCAGGGCCGCCCCCCGCACGCCAGGCCCACCCCCCGCACGCCAGGGCCCGCCCCCGCACGCCAGGGCCCGCCCCCGCACTCCAGGGGCCCCCCCTGCACGCCAGGGCCCCCCGCACGCCAGGGCCCGCCCCCCGCACGCCAGGGCCCCCCGAACGCCACCAGGGGCCTCAGCACCTGGAAGACGAGGCCTTCCGTGGGCCTTCCGTTCACGGCCAGGATGATGTCACCAGCTGCGATGGCCCCGTTCTCCTCAGCTGGCTGCCCGGGAAAGAGCCTCTTAATCCTCACGAGGTCACTCCTGAGGAGGCCGCAGCTCTCCTTCTCCGTCTGCACGAAACTGAACCCCAAACCATTGGCGTTCTTCCTCAGTTTGACTTCGAACTTAGGACCTGCATTGCGGGATGTTGATAAAAATAAATCCTTCAGTAGAGTGCAAGTGAAACTGAGCAGCCTCAAACCACAAATTGTCAAGCAGACAGATTATTTGTTTTACATAAAAGGATTTCAGGTGCTAATTTTATGACAGAGTCCATTATCCATGTTATAATCAGTGCTGTCCAATAAAATGTAATGTGAGCTGCAAATACAAATCCAAAACGTCACTTCAGAGTTTTCAAATAGCTACATTAAAATAAAAGCAAAACAAAAAAACTAAGCAAACAAAACGTAAAAACAAAAAATTTTTAAAACAATTTAAGAAGTAAAAGAAAATAGGTTAAACTTTAATTGCACATCTCATTTATCATTTATCCCCATATATCTTAAATATTACTATTTCAACATGGAATCAATACAAAAAATTATTAATGAGATATTTTACATTTTTCTTACAAACTACGTCTTCAAAATCCACTATGTATTTTGTCCACCAATTTGTCCAATTTCAAGTCCTCAATAGCCACATGTGGCAAGTGGCCACCACAGTGGACAGCACAATTATAGATACCCAACTACATTTATATGTAAAGATATGGTTGATAGACACACACAACATGCCCTTGGCATTCAGTAAAACTTGTAAAACAAAACAGGTGCCTCTGGGCATCAAAGATGGCACCAAGGTAGTCTGGTGGCCAAAGAGGGCTCTGGGCCTCCCCTCTGTCTGCCTCTCAGAGCCCAGCCAGCAAACAGCCCAGAAAGGGACAGGGCACTGACTTGCGAACTGACTAAGGCAAGAACGGAGGTTCCTGAAGCAGGTGCGGTGTGTGACCAACTCTGCCATGGCCAGACGGGCTCCTTGACTCATTTTGGAGGAAGTTTCCCAAAGGCCCCCATGGAGAGTGCAGGGGGTAAGGACAGCGGGGAGAGGCTTGATTTAAGCACAGTGTCCCCTCCACCCCACCCCATCGCTCAGCCCTCACACTCGAGCTGCCTTGCCCCTTCTGCTGCAGAACCAGAAAATCTCTATGAAGGTACTGAAAAACAGCTGAGCTCCAAACCACAAAGTACTGAGGAAATAAACATTTCCCTAGCAGGAAACAAACTCACAAAGGAAGTGCAGAGGGGCAACCCATCAGAAGGCGTGCAATTATGCCCCTTTAAACTGACGGTGGGCTTGCTTTTTAAAACGATGCTAATAACAAGGCTAGACTGCTGAGCACCTTCCTCTCCTAACCTGCCTGGTTATTTCTCCGATAACTTTGTTACGGTTGCCTTGGCTAGAGCCACATGTGTCTGCAAATGCATGACCCTTTACCCCCAATTTCATCCCAAATACCCACACACAAACATTAACCTTCCGCAGCTGATCCGAACACTGAGGAAGGCTTGGAGGCAGAACTATGCCTGACAATCACTTGGGGATGATGCATCTGTTCTCCAGAAACATATTCCGTTAGACCGGCCTCCGCCGCATCAGAAAGCCGGTCACATGGTGACCGCCACTGCTTGCTTTCTTTCGAGAACGCAGAGAAGCCTTCCTGCTTTCCCTTTTGACTTGACAATTCAAAAGCAGCACGCGATAACATGATAATAGTAGCACTCAATTCTCTCTTACCATCTGTCACCGAGACACAGCTCGAGGTCCTGCCAGGCAGGGCTGTTACCAAGGAAACAGCCACGTGTTCATCTCCGATCCTGTCATTAGCAGAAGGACACTGCTGTGCGGTCCTGGGGCCTCTTCTCTCTAAGACCAGCCTTGCGACCTACAAGGACGGGGTAGACAGACTCGATTCACACTTCGTACGGCAACCAAGAGGCACCCCCTTGACTCTGCAAATTCCTCTTAATTTTCTGATGCTTCCAGTCAGCTGCTTTATTTGAATCTCCCATCTAGCCTTTTGTCGGGATCCCGACTGTCATCTCCAACTGCTATTGGACAAGTACACCTGCAAGTAACACATGTCCCTCCTCTTCAGCACACTCAGTGCCGAACTTGTCTTCCTCCCCTCAGTGCCCCTCATTTCTGCCTCCTCATTCTGCCTAAAACATTCCTCTGCTTGCATTTGTTCCCTCAGACGGGGAACCATGCCCCATTAACCTTCTAGGGGCCACGTGTGGAGTGGCTCAGCTCTCCTGCATCTGGTCTAAGGCTTTCAGGTTCCCCGTCAGAAACAGCTCCCCAGTGCTCCTCCTCCACCCCTCTCCCACTCCAACGTCCCGCCGGGCCGAGGCAAGCTCCAGCCGGCGTGGCTTGCTGGACCCTGGCTGTGCCTTTGGTCCCTCCCCATGACGGCTGCCAGTGAATTGGTCTAAACACAAATTGAGCGTGCAACATTCCTGATCGAAAGTCTCTAACATTTCCCATCACCTAAAACCCAGACCCATAGCACAGCATCCCGGGCCTATGCCAAATTGCCTTCCCCCTCCCTTCCTGATTTGATGTCCCATGCTTCTTCCCACTGTATAACACTGTCACCCAAAGCACAGGGCAAGAACCAGAGACTAGACATGACACAGAAGCTCTTTAGAAACGCAAGCTTCCATTAAGGGCCTCGGACCTGTCTCCATCCTCCTGCTGCAACTGTCACCCAGCACTTGGTCCAGGATCCCTGAGTGACAATTCTTACCTTTTATCACTGCCAGGAGGCCAGCCAAGTATCCTCTCTGGCCATGTTCGTTAGCAAGGTGTAAAGCACAGAGGATGCTAATAAATTAGGACACTGTTCTCAAGATATGTCAACCAAGATCACCAATATAAGCAAATTTCACCAGAAACCAGAAGACTGCTTTGGGAAAGGAGGCAAAAAGTGGCCAGAACACTTCCCAGCAGTCTGCTGGATGAGCCTCGGGAATCCTTCCTGTCTCTGCTAATTCTTTGGTTGCCAGGAAAGCGTGAGGCCCACTCTGGGCACTAGAGCAATGAGAGGCTCCCACCCTCAGGCAGAGGACTGAGCACAGTGTGCTGACATCCAAACACCACTGGCCACAGCAGGCAATACAGGCCACATAACGGATGAACCACCCCGCTCTTGGCATCCTGGATTTCTACCTCGACTGTGCTGAAAAGAACACAGGGTGATAGGAAGTGGCATGAACTGGGGGTGGGGTGGGGTCACCACGTGCAGAGGTGGGGAGGAGAGAAGGCCTAAGAGCAGATGGATGCTCTGGTCAGGGGCCTGCAGCAGCCAGAGCCAGGCTGGGGCTGTGCTTCCCTCCACCTGCTCTGCTCTGCTGTCTGACTCCAGAACCCAGGCAAGCCGCAAGTGAGCTTTTCAAGGTTATTTTTAGGAGGTGAATTTTTCAGCCAGGAAACATCTGTCTGCTACCTCCTGGTTTCACATCTCCATGGAAAAAGTGGTGGTTAAGAGGAAGAAGTGAAAGAGAAAGAAAACAGATGAAGACAAAGTCTTGTTTTGCTTCCTGCCTCGTTCCCCCTACCCAGAGGCAACTGCACTTTCTGATGGCTCCCAGGAAAGCTCCAGAAGGGCAGCTCCCCAGAAACAGAGCACTCACCTGCCCAGGGCCCTTGAGGCACTGCACAGCCTGCTTGTGGGTGAGGCCGCACAGACTGACTCCATCTACCTGCAGGAGCCGGTCACCTGGGAAAGGGACAGGTGTCATGTCTCAGGCGTCTGGGGCTGCAGGAAGGACCCTTTCTGGAGGCCCCTGCCTGGCGTCCACCCAGCGCAGCCCCAAGGAGCAGGGCAGGAAGCAGCGGGGCCAGGTGTCTCATGGAATCAGCAGGAATCCTGCCTCTCTGAGCACCCTCGCTCCTCCCGTGGCATATAACAGATCAATGATGTAAAAGCCTTTCTATTATTGGCTCACAGAATGGTTGAGCCAGCTCTGTTCAGCCTTATCCTATCTCCTATTTTCTTGTGAAACCATTTTTGAAAGTATTTTCAAGTTGCTTAGATATTTATATCTCTAGAATTTTTCTTCTTAATTTCAAAAAAGGTCATGGTTGATGCTGGGAACATTGGAGAACTATGGGAAATGGAGATAATATCCTAGGTGCTGCTTTGGCCTCAATCCTGGCAGTTTTGGAGAGCAATAAAAATGACCCCCTCTGTCAGAGCAGTGGGAGCTGAGGAAGGACAGAGAGAAGGCTCGCAGTGTCCCTGTGCACGGGAGTGGGCCACCGAGGCCAGCTCTGTCCTCCAAGGGAAGCCCTTGGTTCTCCCATGAAGGCCAAACACCAACGTGCTTCTTTTAAGTCTTCTATTATTTTTATATCACCTTACACTTCCCAACGTGCCACTGCAAACATTCCGCCATGTTAACCTGCTGAGTGGGCAGGCAGGTTCCATCACCGCCTGCCCAGGTGAGGAAGGCACAACCCCGAGAGGCAAGCGTCTGCATGACGTTTCCGAGAGGGAGTAGGGCCAGGCCTGGAGGCTGTCCCTCCCTGCCCAGGGCTCTTTACACGCGGGATGCAGAGTGCCCACCCTGACCCCGTCCCTCACCCTGCAGGATCTGCCCGTCCTTGGCAGCAGGCCCTCCGGGAACAATGGATTTCACGTAGATGCCCCCACAGAGCATGCTTGTGTTAATGCCACCCTGGAAAACACAACAAAACTCACCGCCGCCTGTCCCCTCTGGGGAGCCTCCCACCCTCCCTGACTAAGGAAGCCCCGACCTGCCCACCACTCGATCCGTGGCTCCATCTCCATCGGGCAGTACCTTCTGTATCCGCCTGTTTGTTTACAGTGTGTTCCCCGCTGAGCAGCAAGGTTAGGAGTTCACCAGAAATAAAACATCGGACTAGAAGCTGTGTGAAGGAGCTGTGCTGCCACGCGTGGCAGGTGCAGGGTTACTGGCCACGTGGGGTGCACCGTGGCCTCTCCATAGGTAGCAAGCAGCAGAGGTAGATATGGTTCAGGCCTGAAGGCTTGTGCCTGGCATGTCTTGTGTACTTTTGTGGGCCAAAGGCTATGTGCATTTCTCATTATAATAAACATTGCCAGATTGCATCCCAATGTGAATATGGATACACTTATTCACATTTCTCACAGCTTCGGATGATAGTATGATTTTTCTGCGTCCTACCAGCTATAGTTGGCCAAACTGGTAGATAAAAAATTTAAATTTCATTTTAATTTGTATTCCTGCAGTTTTTTATGGGGGTTTGAGTGTTTTTCATTTGTTAATGGCCATCTGGATTTGAGTGCAACATTTCAAAAATTATTTTTGAGATTAAATTTCCCCAAAGAAAATCCAAGTTTTTTGCCAGCCAAAGGAAATCACCAACCTCTTCTCCACATATATATGTATGTATGTATATATATATGTGTGTGTGTGTATACACATACATACATATACATTTTATTTATGAATAATCCAAAATTTATCATGTTTTTCAATAAGAAATAGCTATGTTTGTGTCTGATAGGATTGTTACGCCAGGCCAAGAATAAATTGACCATATTTGGTACCAGCCTGTTCACTCCATGTAGACTCATGAGCTTTATTTCTTGGTTTCTTACTTGCTCCCTTAAAATCATCTACAGATGACAAGTTTATTGCAGGCTAATGCTCCAACACTCCCGGTACCCTTGCTCCAGGTTCACAGAGTCGTCACATAGGAAAGCAAAGAATGCCCTCCATTCACCGATCTCTTGGGTTTCCTTTGGCATTTCCTTACCTATTAAAAATTCCATTCTGTTTCCAATCAACGGTTAAATCCAACAATGAGGTTCCTGAAATCCAGGCCCATCCCAGCATCTCAAGGTAATGAGTTATTTTCGATACTCAGTAATAGACACGGCACTCTCCAACCTCTGACCTCTGGACTTTCACCAGCTTTGTGCATGCTATTTCCCCAACCCTTGGGCAGCCACAGTTTCGTGGCAATCCTCCTTGAAGGTCTCCTGGGTGCAGCCCAGGACCCACATGCAAAGTGCCAGGCCTGACGGAGGCCCGGCTGGTGGGACTTTGTCCTGGCCCTGGGAGGCCTGGGAGGCTCTACCCCTATCCTACCCTAGATGACAGTGAGCTGATCCCCTCACTCTTGGCCGGATGGCAGTGGACTGCCCCACTGGCCTTTGGCTCGTGTCCCTGAAGCCCCACCCTGCTGCACTGGCCCTGCAGTCCAGCTTGACCTCAGAGTCAGAACACATTGCCCATTCCACCCACACTGCCTCCCCGTGTTGCTGGAGTTCCTCGGCGCCTGCTCCGCCCAACGCAAGGCTTCTCAGTGCCTCCCTGTTGTCTTTGAACTCATCCCCCTACTGCAGGGCCCCACTGACCTTTTAGGTCACCGCTTGCACTTGTGCACAGAGAGCACGTTATTGAAGGGTGCCATCCAGGGGAATGCCCACCCCCACTCCAGATGGACATCTGCTTAACTGCTTTCTAAGTTCGCCTAACAACTCTTACAGTCACGCTGAATCCAAGTGTCCCATCTTCTTTAACCAGTTCCACGAAGTAGATTTCACCAGCCTTGGACTCTGAAGGTGATGAAGGATGAGAAGAACCAGCATCCTGCCCCAAAGAAACAAAATAAAAAAGGTGTGAAGGCATGTGCCCTGTCTGAGCAGATGACACCTCCTAGCTCCGCCCTGCTCTCAGAAGCAGGCAGCACTGCAGGCCGGACAGAGCGCAGGTCTCAGGCCGGGGCAGCAGGGGACTCATTTCAGCTGTACCATTCCTCTCCACGTGGCCTTGGACAAGTCTCTCAGTCCTTCAAGACTCGGTTTTCTAATCCATAGAACTGGCGTGAGGTCCCCTTTTCACTGTGTGATTGCGGATCATGCCCATCATCTAGCAGGGGATCAGGAAATGCAGGTTCCCTCCTCTCTGCTCATGATGCAAAATCTATATTAGAACTGAAGCTATCCGGGTACTTCCTGGTGGCTTCACACCTGATACCAGTCAAGGGATGGTTTGCTGGATACCAGATCCACAGCAGCTTCTTAAGGCAAAACACAACTTTAGAAGGACTTTTGATTATTCCTAGCAAGAGTGGCCATGCTGGCTCTCTACTTGACAATTTTTGAATGCTTTAGGGAATGACAGAAGAGAAAAATTGTCTACCATGTACCAGGCATCTTGCTTGGTATGTGACAATACCCATGTATGACTTATTCATTCGTCTAATCATACAACATTTATTGAGCATCTATTATGTTCCAGGCACCATGCAAGTTGCTGGGCAGATAGCAGTTGTAAGACAAACCTGTCCATGTTGAACTACTATCTAATAGGATAGAGATTTTAATGGAAAGGTTCCCAACCAATTAACTGAAAACCATTGTGATAACAACTGTGATTATGATAAAGTGTGTGTTAGCCCCTGGAGGCTCAGAGATGTGAGTGCCTGCACCCAGCAAGGGGGAGAACTGAAATGTGACCTCAGGGTCTGGCTGAAACAAAAGCTTGAGGAGCAGAGAAGGGAGACCCAGCAGGCAACGAAGCCAAGGGTGTGCTGGGTGGGGCTGACCACCGCTTCCAGGCCCCATGGCCCCTGTGCCTAGAAGATGGGTCTGCTGTCCTATCTGGTCCCTTTGCTTAGTGCGTCCCGGTCACCATGTTGGAAAACACTATTAACACACAGGAAAATAAACAAGCTGAAGAAAGCTGAGAAACTACCAATGCAACAGAGGAGGTTCCGAAGGGATTGGAAGAGTAACCAACAAGCCTCGGTTCTTCCAGAGACTTTGCACACCCATGGTCTAAGGAGGTATTTGGTTTACAATTCAAGGAGTAAAACCACAGCTGAGGTGAGACCTAATATGAAATTGCAAACTCGATCACACCACAGAAGGTTACCTGGCCACACAACTAGCCACGTGACCCAGAAGAGCCCGGATTTGGACTGAATGGGATTGCAGCCTGTGCTGTGGTCCGCTGTGGCCTTGGAGCGCCATTGCTCCTCTCGGCCACCCACCAGAAGCCAGCCTGCAGCTGTGTGGCCACAGAAGCCCCAGCCTGAAGGCCCCTGCCAGAGGGAACCTGCCAAAGGGCAGCCCAGGGTGAAGGTTTCCGCTCTGGAGGCCAACCTGTGGACTGCAACCCCAGCCCCGCCCTTACTCCCTAAGGGACCTTGGGCATATTCCTTTGTTCTCTGTGCCTCAGGTACCCCAGCTATGAAAGGCATTGGTGGTAATAATTGTCTCATAGGACTGCCGGGCGCCCTCATGAGCAAGCATATGTAAGGAGATCAAGATGCACCTGACACACAGGTTGGTGAGCGCGCAGCTATGATCGGCATTCTCTTGCCGACCCCCAGCACCCAGTTCCTCATGGGATGTGCTTTCCTGGTGAACACCACGGCCAGTCGGGAAGGCACTGACATCCGTGGAGCCTGCTGCAAGCCCCATCCTGGTGACAGGTCTCGAGACACGCCACCCCAAAATACGGCACCTCAGCATAGTGAAGACATTTCAGAAACAGCACGTGCAGGAAGGTTTCCTCTGTAGCAGGTCATAAAACCTAGGGAGGATTTCTGGCCTGCCCCAGAAGCAGGGCATGAGACCCTCAAGTGAGAGGTGCCTCCCTTTGCCCACAGGAAAGGAGCGCTCGTCTCTGAAGACACAGGGATACGGAGGGGAATGTGAACAGGCAGGCCTTGCAGAGTCACCCGGGTCACGCACTCCTGCCCTGGCCTGACCGTGTTTCTCCACGACTCTCCACTCTTCATCAGACCTACTGTAAAACAGCGTGAACTGTTTCTTCAGGGCTTCATTTCCTTACGAAGCCTCATCAGTGGTCTCTGACCTTTTTGGCACCTGGGACCAGTTCCATGGAAGACAATTTTTCCATGGGCTGGGGGCTGGGGGCTGGGGGGAGCAGGGAGCATGGAGGCGGGGCGCAGCTGGTGCCGGCGATGGGGAGCAGCTGCAAATACAGATGAAGCTCGGCCTGCTCGTCCGCAGCTCACCTTCGGCTCTGCGGCCTGGCTCCTAACAGGCCACGGACCGGCACTGGTCGGTGGCCTGGGGGTTGGGGACCACAGTGTTACATAAAATTCATATTAAAGAAATCTGTGTGCTTTTCTCTTATTAATCTGTCTTCTGGTACAGGGGCCCCAGCCACTGCACCTAAGATGGGTAGAAGGAAGGGTGTGTTTCCTCCCCTATGCTTGGCACAGCCCTTTTTCTCCGTGGCTCTGTGGCCAGGCATCGTCACCTCTATTCATAAACAAGAGAAATGAGGTTGAGACGTGCCATAATTTGCCTGTTTCAGCCAGAGTCCCAGCAAGAACGGGAAGGGGCACACACCCGATCTGGGAAAGGGAGGAGAATTTAAGCAAAGCTGCTTTCAAAGGTGTTGGCAGGCTTTAGACAAACCAATAAGAAGCAGCTGAGCACCTTGGGGCGTGACCACTAGAGCGTCACCAGCCCGAAGCCCAAGAGGCAAGAGGAGGGAGTGGTTAGTGGGGCCTAGGGAGTCCTTGTATAGCAAAGACCACCTGATGGGAGCTGTGCGTGCCAGTAGAGGGACACAGCCAACCTGTGTCAGCACAGGGACAGCGGCAAGCCTGTCCTCACCTTCCCACAACTGCAGGCCCTTACTGGGGCTTCAGAAGACAGAAGAGAGTGAGCTGACACAGCCCATGCATGTCAGCCAGGCAGGGCCCGAGAAGAGCAGAGGCCGGAGGTGGTCTGGAGGGGCCGAGGCAGCCGATGCCACTTAGCGTCCAGGGGGCCAGCAGGAGGAAGGCAGCGCTGGGACTGGGGCACGTGGCCCTCTGTACACCTCAGCTGGACTTCATCTTCTGCCACAGTGGGGTGGTGATCAAGGGAAATGCCCCGAAGTGCCAGCTTGAGGACCAGCTAGAGGCCAAGAATAGGAGATGCCAGATTGCCAGTGCCTTGCCCTTCGCAGCAGCCAATTTCCCATGTTGTCACTATCAGTTACAGTTATAATAGGGTCCAAGGACACCAAAGGCTCCAATGAGGAGCCCATGGCCCAGGAAGTGCACTAGGAGCACTGCCTTCTCCCTGTATGTTCTTCTCTACAACATGCGGTGCAGACACTTTCTGCCATCATACAGACGAGGAAGCCGCGGGTCAGAGGGTCAGGTGACTTCCATCCACCTGACATGGCAAATAGAGAGCAAGGAAGGACTAGGGAGCTGGGCTGCTCGACTCCTCAGCCTGCTCTCTTTCCTCCAAATTCTAGAAAGCAAACCCTAGGGATGATCACCTGTAATGACGGCAGGGAGAGCTGAGGAGGCCTCAGCCTGGACGTTAGGCTCCGCACCCGAGCCACTCCTGGTTCTTCAATGTTTCCGTCCTGGTCTTGCGTGTGGGATGACAAGCTTCCCTGGTGCTCGATGCTCAGGGTGTCTGTAGAGAAGACCCCAGAAGTGGCTGTGCTAATCTTTGGTTCATTTGGGGTATTTCCACAAACACCTATAAAAATAATTCAAAAAGAAGTCAACAGCTTTAAAAGGCTGGCTTCTCAGTGGCACCTCCGTGGGCATTTTCCTCCAATGACACAGAGATCTTTTATAGCTGCTGGGAACAACACGAATTTAGCGCCTGTGAAAGATGGTGCATTGAGAATGGAGGAAGGGAAGATTCAGGTTGGGATTTTGAAGTCTGAATAGAGATTATATGGCCCAACTATGAAACACAGGTGCAACAGAAGTTAATAATGCCAGCTCTCCTTTGATAAGCCCTTGCCACATGCTGGGTACACACACATATACACAGGACACCCACACACACACAAACACGCAGGGATAGATATATATATAGAGAGAGAGATACATATATATTCCCATCTTCTCAACAGACCGACCAGGAAGGTGCTATCCCTGCTGGAACATGAGAAAACAGAGTCAAAGGATTAAGTAGCTTGCCCCAAATCTCAGGAGGTGGTGCTGTCTTAAACCTGGCCTCTCCTGGAAACCCCACCGAGCACACCGAAACCACCGAAGACCAATGCCTCAGGTCGTTCTGGGGGCTGGGTAGCAACCACACCGTGGGCCTTGTGGCTGAAGGCTGGACCACTGATTCTTGTTTACCCCAGTTCTGACTCTTTTTTATGGTATTTCAGCCTATTTTCCTTCCCTTTTGCAAGATGTCCCATTGCAAGATGGCGGGGTAACTTAGAGTCCCGTGTGGCAGCCACTGGGCTGCACTGTCCAGCTTGTACTGTGGCCAGGCGGTTGCGCAGCAGATTAGACATTTCTTCTTCAGAGTGTCTGGATCACACTTGCCCCTGGAGAGAATGCACCCAAAGGGATGTTAGGGAGGGTTTTGGCCCCGGCACCCACGTGGCCAGGCCAAGGCGAAGCTTGGGCACAGTGTCACAGCGCAGAGACGGCGGGCGGCAATCTTCTCCTCCCTTCTTGGTGTGTCTTGGCCAAAGAATGGCCAGACACACCGAAAGCAAGAGAAGCCTGAAAACGAGGTTTGCTGAGGAAGAGGGAGATAGGTTTACAGAGCAAGACACACCCGCCACACACGGCGGACTGTCATGACTGCCGTAGCGAGAGGCCCAGGTCTGCCTCAACCTGGCACAGGACAGAGAAGAGAACACGGGGTCACAATCAACAGGGTAAACCCTGGGCAAGGCATTTAACATTTCTGGATCTCAATTTTCTTGTATCTAAAATAGAGATAATATCAGTAACAATATCATAAGGTTGATGAGGCTTAGAAATTATACATAGAAAATTTTACATATGTAGAGAAAGAGATAAAAATATGCATGTATATATGAGAGAACATATTCTCTCACATATAATATGCATGTGTATATGTCTACAGCTCTCCTACATATATTTACGTATACGCATATATGCACACACAGCTTAGTACATGGTAAAGCCTCAGTAAATGTGTCTGCTGTTAATATGTTAAGTATTAGCTGCTAAACAAATATATGTGAGAGAAATGCATAATAGATTTTCTTTAGACTGGATATATAAACATACAAGTAGATGTACCACTTTGATACAGGCTAATTAGCACCCAGAGAAGTGCCCAAACTCACATGCTGAATGAATTTGATTTGAATACATTTGATTTAATGAATTTGATTTGAAGTTATTCCAATCTAAAAGTATTCAACAGGGAGTGGCAGAGCCACTGCTTCATAACGCTGCGTTCCGGCCGTTTCATTCACGGATTCTGCTGTCGCTGTCCTTGCAATACCATAAGCATCTGTGCATTTTCCCACACCCTCTACGAGAGATGAGGGTGGGACTAATGACTGAACTGAAAAGCCACGCTGAGCCGCTGGGTCCTGCCCACTGACCGCGAGCTGGAGCCCTTCTGCGGGCAGTCACAACTCCATTTACTGCAGATGGCGACGGCCGCACATGGCGGGCCTGCTAGCCGCCTGGCCCCGACCTCCACCTTGGACCGGCTGCCTCGATAGCAGCTTAGCCAAACAGAAAATCACCCAGCCAGCGTCGCCATGGAAATATCTTCCTCTAGCCGTGGCCCAGCCATGTGAAGAACATCCACTGTGATGAAGGCAGCGACATCAACAGGTGACTGGGGCCCCGTAGTGTGAGGACATGTCATTTCCAGCCATTGCAGGAAAACCACTGTCTGGAATTCTAATATGAGGCTATGGATTGAGCATTGCAGACTCTAGGTGCCAATTTTTGACACCCCCATCATAGCAGGCCACCCTGGACTACATTGAATTGTGATTCAGTCACCCACATTGTGTTTCCTGACAACAAAAAGGCCAGTTTGACTCTTCCTCTCAGTGCAGGGAGCAGAGGAAAATGCAGGATTGCTGAGCCACCCCAGGAAGAAGAGTGGCAACGCTGGGAACGCCCACAGAGACAGCGAGCAGAGGCTGGCCTTGCGAGCATGCTGAGGCCAGCCGCTGGGGCAGCTCAGACCACAGGACGAAAGGCGCGTGGCTGAGGCCCCAGCACTGCCACCCCCAGCCCCCACGGCTTTTGGCACAGGGCAGCTGCATGGCAGAGTGTACATACGTAAGTGTGAGTGTGCATAGTTTTCAGAGGGCGAGGCATATGGGGTGCTTGCATTTAGGGACTAGAAAATGCTGGCTGGTGTGACATGAAGCATTTCTGTATATAAGGGAAAATTGTACAATGCCCCTAGAGTGTGAGGAAGCAGTCCGTGAGCCTGAATGTGCAGGCAGTCTGCTGTTAACTTACAGGATCATCCAACCAAAAAGCAATAGAGATCCCAGGTAACCAGAGTGGAGGGATGTAATCTTCCCACCTTCCACCTCCATCAAGCCCACCAAACCTGTCCCAAATAAACATAATAATATTACTCTTTAATATAAGCAATTGTTGCTCTCTCATTGTTATCTAAATGATGAAGAAAAGCATCTTTAAAAAATACCTTACTCTTTGGGTTGATCTAGAACATGCACACCAAGTAAGAACAGCAACTTGCTATGCAAATTCAGCTTCAAGAACAGTTCCCTGTCTCCTTCCCAGCTGACTGCTATACCTAAACCCAAACTATGCACAAATCTGGAGCAGCCACTTTCAATAAGGACTTGGGTAAGAATGCAAACGTCCTCCCTGCCGTGCAAGGCAAGTGGCCAGAAGAACACACTGCGGTTATGTCCAGCCACATCCAATAAGAATTAGAACCGGTGCTCACTTTCAGCAGAACAAGCAGTAGCGGAGCGCGTTCTGTGCGGGAATGCAAGGCTCACTGGCCTGTGCCACTGCATTGCTGCTTTACAGCCACCGCCACAGGGAAGAGACACAAAAGACCTACGTGGCCTTGCAGATCCAGCGCCTCATGGTAATAAGAGACGCCTGAAAATAGACGAGGCTCTTCAGCTTCCAAAAGCAGGTGAGAAGGTTAGAACATACCTTTTGGCTGAGAAATGATTAATTCTATGTCGTCGGGAGAATTCTGAATCATTTTAACAGCCATGCTGAATGTGAAGCCCTCCAGACTGATGTGATTCAGGGCGAGTATCTGCCCTCCTGGAAAAATAAACATATCAATAATCCCATCAAGGAAGTGAGACAGAGAGATTCCTTAAGGCAGCATCTTGGGCAACTTAGAAAGAAGATGTACCTGGTTTGATGTGTTTAGCTTTCTCTGCTGGTCCCCCAGGTATAATGGCAGATATGAAAATGCCAGGGTCAGCTTGGCCTGCATTCTCTCCCTCGATAACAAAACCTGTAATCCAAGATGATATTTGATAATAAGATGATAATGATTTTGCAGCTCAGAGAGGTTAGGTTATTTGTTTCACATCATACAGCCACCAAGTGGCATTAGCTGATACTTGCACCCAGATCCTCAGAGGATCCTTTCCACTCGGCCATGATGCAAGGAGAAAAGTGGATCACTCCCCATTAGCAGGCACAGCTAAAGCCCGGAACACTGCCCACCGTTGTGCACTGAGTTTTGTTCCAGTTGATAACCAGAGCTAGGGAAGGGATGATTCTCAGCCGAGTACCCTGTCTCAGTATCTTATATGTTATGTGGTTTTCAGGATCTTAGCATGCAGTTAGTAGTGAGAGGTGAAACGACTGTTCTTCTCTATCACTGAGGAGCTATATGGATTACAGAAGGCTGTTACATGGTATTAGGGAAAAAAGCCTTTTTCTATGTTGTGCTTAGATGCACCCCCAAAATGTATCAGGCCTAAAAGGAAAACTTTGAAACCAAAGTACTGTTACTCTATAGGGACAGTTAAAGGGGGAAAAAGTGGGAATGATCACTGAAAATTGCGAATTGGGAGAGGAGGGGCAGGAGAGGGGGTAGAACAATCCATAGGGAATCGGCGCACACCTCCCTCTTTGCCCGGCGCTGCAGACCTGGCCTCGCCCGTGGGGAGCCCTCTTACCAAAACCGCGCTGCGGATCACGCTTCAGCGTCACACACACGATCTCTCGGCCTGGTTCAGCTGCAAAACTCTTGCTCCTGTTATTCTGTGGCCCTAGAGGTGAAATGAAAGCACCATATTGTGCTTTTCCCCAGAAGTATTTGGGACTTGACACAAAAGGAGTGAGCAGTATTTCTAGACACATGCACACATACGTGCATGCACTGTGCACACACATGTTCCTGAAAAGCAAAAGTAGTTCACATTTACCCAGCACCACTGCCAATGAGTCACTGAACACACAACTCCAGTGGCCTCACTGCACTGGGCTGGTTCAGTCTGGGCAGGAGCAAGGGCAGGACAGGCTGTTGCTTGTTTTCTGCGTGACTTACAATAGCTATTTTTTTTTTCTGCATTGGCCTTCAGACAAGACAGAAGATAAACAGTGAAAACTAAAACACAGAGATGAGATAGCAAAGCCTTCTCATCTTGGATCTCTAACAATCAGTGTGGGTGACACGCCAGCATGCCAGCCTTGGTGCCCCGCAGGGCTCCCCCAGCTTGGGTCTTGGAGGAGCCCCAGACAGCGCCTTGAAGCCTGCAAGCTGGAGTCCTGGGTGGGGCACTGCAGTGCTTGTCACAGCATACACAGGAAAACCCCCAAATGGTGACCCACCACCACGAACCGTCCACATTTCTCCCTGCCCCAGAAACCACAGGGAACCGGCAGACAGTGCGTGGTACAGAGCTGCCTGGGGCTATTCCAGATCCAGCCCCAGGCTTACTGCTCATCAGGTAAAATATCCTCCGTAATTATGAAATCTCCTTGTCCACACCAGGAAGACACATGATAGAGCAGAATACTGTCTACACTGTATACATTTTCTGGTGACTACTAAGAGGTGATCTTCTGGGCCTGCATGAAGAAGCACAGCTAAAACGGATGGTGTATTTTCCTAAACACACCACTCTATAGCGTGTATTCTTTCTTCTGGACCGGAGTGCTGAGAGTCTCTTCGCCAAAGCTAACATGTCTCAGATCCACATACCCAGCCAAAGCCAAATGTTGACTCTGAGATCTCTTCCCAACCATTAAGAGTTTTGAAAAAAATTCAAAAAGCCAAAGATTGTGAACAATGTCTAGGAAGCAAAATGAAGTGGTGGAAAAAGATGTAAAGCAAACTTCCTACTTAAGGTTTTCTGTACCCAAACCCGGCCCCAGCCCAGCTCGTACCCGTGCACAGGCTCTGAGCAGGTGGTCCAGAGAGAGAGTCACAGGTCGTTGGCTTCTGGATCAAACAGGCAGTCTCCAGCTGCTCGCGGCCAGTGCAGGGGCTGCAGGGGAGACAAGGTAGATAACGGGCCCCTAGGAGGCAACCTCTCGGCATTCAGAGTACGGACAGCGTCCTGGGGAAGGCAGGCTCATGTCCCATCAGCCAGCAGATCCCAGACAGACCCCGTGAAGGCCTGGGCTGGTTACCAGCAGTGCACCAGGAAGGATGGCTTTAGAGCATTCCTGTCTCAGAGGGGACCCTGCAGCCACATGCACTTCATAGGGTCCTCCCACCATCCGCCTTTGGTGGGCTGTGTGGCCCTTCGAAACCTCCGTTTCATCATCTATACAGCAAGAATAATATTCTTCTCCAGGCTTGTGATGGCACCAAAATGAGTTGGTGAATATAAAGCACCCACACTCCCAGCGGGTCCTGGTGTTTTATCATTCACTCTTATTTTCAGCTGAAGGTTCTGAGGCTGCACATTGTCACTTACCTGCTTGATCCTTACCCGCCTTTGCGCTGGGCGCCGGGGACAAGAAGCACTCACACAGGCATCCACCTAGCCTTGGCTGAATGTGCAGCACTCTAGTAAACAAAGACTGTTCTAGGCCCTGGGAGAATAATGAATCAAGTGAGGACCCTGCCCCACCCCCAGGGTCAACTCTGCACAGAGATAACCTACATTCAGAGACAGCAAAGCGGAAAATGAGAAGGAAGAATAGCTGCAAAGCTGTGGGTGCTCAGAGCCCTGGGAAAGGTGGCTCTCAGCTGCAAGCCCAGCCAAACACCTGAGCAGGTTTCACTGCCCTTGGTCACCCAGGCTGTCCCCACACTCAGGGGACCCACACCCGCCCCTTTGCTGCAGGTGGCTGGCCCCTAGCAAGGGATGCTGGCCTGGGCGGTTTCCCATGGACCCTGCCCTGTATCCCTGGAGCTGAGACACCAGGAGCTCTCAGCACGGAGCCTGCACTGTTCAGAGGGGCCGGAGCCAGCAGGGGAGAGGTTTGGTGGGGAGGTGGGGCGGAGCATGGAGCAGCTCCTTGGAGGTGAGGGATGGCGCCTCCTTCTGCCTTTGCTCCTGTTCGTGCTGTGCGGTGCAGCAAGATCAACCCAAGTGGACAGAAACCCACGGGCAAGGTGCCAAGGGTAACAGGGTGAGTCAGGCGTGGGCCCCGCCCCCAGGAGCGCCCAGCCTGCCGCGGATGTGGGTAGAGGCCTTTCCTGCCTGGTGAAGCTGACCCGGGTCCCCAGGGAGCGGCACAGGCACAGTGCTGGGGCTCAGGGGAAGCAGGAATCCCAGCAGTCCAGGAGGAGCTGAGAGGGGCTGTGTGGACGAGGGGGCATTTGGGGTGGGCCTTTGGAGGGAACAAAGGGCTTTTCTGTGCCCGGGTTTCCACGGCCCACGTGATCTGGGCTGCACATGCAAAAATCCCAATTACTACCAATTGTCAAAGGACGACTTGTGTGTGATCCCATTCACATGAGGTCCCTAGAGTAGTCACATTCACAGACAGAAAGGACAATGGTGGCTTCCAGGGACTGCAGGGAGGGGAATGGGGAGCTAGTGTTCAGTGGGCACAGAACTTTGGTTCATCCCAGAAGATGAAAAGAGTTCTGGGGACGGACTTCGGGGATGACAGCACAACAATGTGCATGGACTGCATGCCACTGAGCTGGGCGCTGTGGAAGGCTGTTCTTGGGAGCTCAGTGATTGATAAGATAGATGGATGAAAGATGTGGGTGTCGGGTAGAGGGGCACAGGAGCTGCCCTAAATGAAGCCGTGGTATGGAGGTGCCACCGTTTGCCTGGGGCAGTCAGGAAAGTCCTCAGAGAAGCAGTGAGGCGACACAGGTGGCCGACTTCTAGGTGCGGGAGGGTGGGCAGGAGGTAAACCTCAGGGGTGCCACCCACAGCATCTCTGTTCTCAGGGGTGCTGAGCAAACAGCTGCTCACGAATGGCGCCAGTGGTGGGCCTCACCTCCTCAGGGCCAGAGGCAGCAGGCAGGCCCGCCTTCCCGTCCTGGCCTCGGCTGGCCACGTGCCCCAGGCTCCAGGCCCACAGCTTGGCCGGCTCTTTCCCACACAGACCCAGCACTAGGCCCTTTCTGCCAGCCTGTGGGCACAGCGGGGTGGGGACACCTTGCCCAGGGCTGGCGCAGCACAGTAAGTGCCCAGTTTATTTCTCAAGCACAACTAACAGGGCCTCTGCTCCGGCCATTGCTCCGCTCCCTCTCGCGGAGCCCAGAGCCCCCGGTCAGTCGAGCCCTGGCGTCCGCCAGGCACGGTGGCTCACACCTGCGATCCCCGCACTTTGGGAGGCCAGCGGTGGAGGCTCACTGGAGACCAGCAGCTGAAGTCCTGATGTCATGTCCCCACACGGGCCTCCCTTGTCCCCCACTTGGGAATTCTCTCGTGTCTGCCCTGCCTCCCACTTTTCTGAGCTCCTGCCGGCGGGGAGCACAGCGCCGGGGCGCTCGCCACACACCTGGCCACGCTCAGCTTCTATGACTCGAGTTCACTCCTACAGCCGCCCGGGGATGGGTATTGCTATAATCATCACTGGAAGAATGAGGAAACTGAGGCTCAGCATGTTAAATAACTTGCTCAAGACCACACAGCACCAGCCAGCTGAGCAGGTGTTGGTGACGGACTTCCGTGACATTGAGATTGCCCTGGACCCTGTCTGAAGGGGCCCTCCGCGAGTCATCCTGCCCCGAGTAGACAGGCTGTCTTCTCCGTGACAGAGATCGACTGTGCCCGAGGGACACTGTCACAGCTCCCCACGACTTCGACCACAGCAGAGGGATGCACTCCACGCGAGCGCCAGCTCAGCTGTGCTGACGGGGTCCTGTCTTCAGTGTGGTCCTCCTTCTTCCCCAGAGCTTCCTGTACACCGAGGGAGCCCCGCCCGCTACTCCACCGTGCTCCAAGCGTGGGGGAGTCAACGCCAACCTCCCACGTGCAACCTTCAACCAGAGGGGGCGGGGCTGGCACAAAGCTCCCGCCCTCCTGCCCTCCCGGCAGGGCGCTCGGTGGCCTCTGGCACTTCCCTGTGGAACTGAGACTCCACCCTGTCCTGTTCACTGCTTCCTCAGCTCGCTCTCTTGCTCACTGCTTTTTCCTGCTATCACTTCCGCCTGTGCCCGGCTCATTGTCTCAAACTGTGCGTTTTTAGGGGGATGGGGTCCTCCAGATGGCCAAGGACTAAAAAAGGAAAGCTCCAAGGGTTCCATTTCACTCAAGGCTTACTAGTAACTCTGAAGTGAGTCAAAAAGGGTTGTGAAAATTTGGCGTTTGTAAACTGAACTTAGAGCAGTGCCAGAGTTTATGGAGGACTCCAATCCAGCTTTCTGCCAGGAAGGCCAGCTGCCGTGCAGCGCTACAGCGCCCCGTGAGCGGGGCCACGGCAGGTCGCTGGACGTTCCACTGTCCTCAGGAAGGATGCCTCGCGGCAACACTTCTCAAGGTGGCCTTCAGTCAGTCACGGTTTATAAAGTGCTACAAGGTACCGTTAGTTTAGGGGTCAGATGAAAGATGCCCACAAATTCTTCAAAACTCTAAAATCAAGAGGTGGTGTCTATTTCTGCTCCCTGTAAATCTGTGCTGACCTCCAGCTACTAGCCAAGAGCATGGCTGAAGTGGCCCGCACTGGCTTCAGGCCCAGGCTGTGAGAGCAGAGCCGCCCGGCAGGGCCTTGCTGGGGACCCCACTGGACAGGCCTGAGACTGCACGGGGGGAGGGGCGGTGAGCATCGCATCCCAACCATCGCGCCAGGGGCTGGCATGTGAGTGAAGCCGTCCTGGCCCCTCCAGACGAGCCCAGCGCTGCTGAGTGCCATGCCGCAGCCAACTCCCCACGCGCAGGAGAACCCCCAGGTAAGTCCCGCCTGAACTGCTAACACACAAAATTGTGAAATTGAATTTAAAAAATGTTGTTGTTTTAAAACACTGTGCTTTGGGGTAGTTTGTCGCAGCAATAAAGGCTCGAAACAGTTTTCTTGGCCATTTTTATGTTTGTAGTGCATGGTGATGCCCATTCGCATTGACAGAATTTGGGGCAATAATTTTCTAAGAACTATTTGGTATAGATATAGATATAACTTTCAGGTCGAACGAGTCATCCATACCCTCCTGCTGAAGCAGGTGTATAACTCATCCCCAAAACAGCTCCTACGGCAACCTTCCTTGGTCATGTGCTGCCTGTGTAGCTGTGCTATTTATATAACTTGCAGTATAATGTAACCCAAGTTCTAGGCTATTTTTAAATCTATGATCCATTTTTTATCATGTAAAGTTGCATTTATAAGTTCATTATTTCACATACAAATTTAAATTACGAGCAACCTATCAGTCAATAGAGAAGGTAGGGTAGTGTGGAGGTTAGGATCCAGGGCCAGCTGCATGGGTTCAATCCTAGCCCCTCAGTTTCCTCTCCTGTCAAGTGGGGGGGGGGAGCAACAGAAATACCTCACAGAGTTGTGAGCATTTTAGCTGATGTGGCTCATAATGAGGCTGAACAGGCTTATTGCAACTTGTTTGTTTTGTCCTCTTCAATTTCATATTATCACCTAGTTCTTTCTCCACCAAAAGATGGGAGCAGCATAGTAGGAGGCACAAGATGTTTGCCCTATAGTGTTTAGCATAGACTTGGCCTTCCATAAATCTTGGTGGAATTGGTTGACAGTTACTCAAGGAATGTATACTTTCTTTAGACATCTAACAACTTCTTTAGGTACACACTGCTCCAGAATGCCAAGAACATGGTGGTTTGGGCCCGGAGAACAAATGCATCAAACCCACCTGGCTCCCGGGCCTTCCTCCGCAAGCTCCTTGCTGGCTTCCACGTGGAAGTTATCCAGGGATGTGCTCAGCAGGCCTCCCGCAGCGCCCTGCAGCCCGGGTGCAAACAACTCGTTTTCTGAGCTTGACAATCTCTGCATCCAAGTGAGAGTCTTGCACTGGGCCTGGTGTGCAGGACTCAAATGGGCCATTTGCACAAACTTATCATGGTCTGAATTTGGGGAGAAAAAATAAACACACACACAGGGATGATGCTGGACCCGCTGCTCCTGTGCTGGTGACACCTCCCAGCCCCAGGCTCCCCCTTTCGTTTCCTGCACTTGGAGGCCTGCTATTTTGCCTCTTGCTTTGTTGTTTGCCTGGAATCCAAGCAAGTGTTCTTAATAGCATTTGCTAATGAAAGAAACCTCAGAAACAGAGTAAGGAAGAAACAAGGTGCTTCCTGGGCTCTTGGAGCCAAGCAGCCTGTTCCAACTGGGGAGAGCAAGACCTCAGGCTACAGCCGAGCCCAGCAGCCTATAACTTAGCAGTCCCATCTCCTTCTGCTTCCTGCCTTTACAGGTCTGTCCTCCAAATGCTCTGGTAACAAATGGGTCTTCAAATCACCTGGCTCCCAGGATGAGGCTCCGGCCGGTGGAGTATAATCTTTAATCTATATACAGCTTCATTTGCCCTGGTAGTAATATTTAATGTAGGATCCTATTTCCTGAAACCTAACTGCGTATCAGATGTTTCAAGCCCCCAGCTTTGACATGCCCCCTTCTCCCTTCATGCAGAAAGGTTTAATAAATGACTCTAATGAAGTCCTGAACTTGAGGCCATGGATGTGAGTTACTCCCCACTTCACTATTCATATTGTTCATTTAAAAAATTGGAATTCAATAAATAGATCCTTTAAGTTAATTAGGCTTTACACAAAGCCAAGTTAGTATTCTGAAAAAGGAAAATGATGACTATATTCTGGCCATCTGCTCCTTGCTAAAATCAAGAAGGAAAGAATGGTCAGACACATGGTGCTGTGTGGCTCTTGTTTTCTCGGGGGGTGTGCGCGTGCACACATGCACATGTGCGTTGAAGTGCCTCCACTTCAAGGGTGTCTGTGCCGTTTGTGTCTTCAAGCAGAACCCATCTCTTCCCTACAGTGGTGTCTGATTCATTGCCAGGGCTGTGCCCACTGAAAAAGCTAGTCTTTAAAAAATACTTTTTGAGAATTTTCAGCATGCAGGAGGCATTATGGTACTGTCACTCACATACAGTAGGCAAGAAAGAATGGAGGAATATAAGGAACTGGAATATGACCTGTGGCTTTTGCACAAACGGCACAGTATCTTACTGCAAAGACTTGTTCAGAAACAGCAACAGCGGTAACATCAACACCAACAACTAGTATTTGCTGAGTGCTTATTATGTGCCAGGCACAGTAGGAGGCACATTATCTACATTGTCTCATCTCATCCTCACAAGAATCCTATGGGGTAGATGTTATTGCACCCATTGTATAGATGAGGAAATGTGTGGCTAAGAGAGTTGATAATTTGCTCATGGTCCCAAGGCTAGTGAGTGGCGGAGCAGAACTCATACTCAAATCTGCTGACTCTACAGTCCACGCTGGAAGACGGGGGAGCCGAGGGCACAAAGACAGCAGCAGAGGAGACTGTGGGAATGGCCAGCTTTCTGTTCACCAGGGCCCAAAGGCACAGTGACCTTAGACAAAACCATGATGGCAATTAATACCCACAGGGGGATATTGTAGGCAGAGACGGAAGAGCAAGATCTCAGGCAGAGAGGTTAGCAGGTTTGAAACAAGGCTGTACAGAGATTGGGGTCACAGGAAGGCGCTGTCCCTTAGGGGCAGGACTCACAGAAGGCAGCAGAGGAGTGAGCGCCCCAAGGGTCTGCAGGAAGCTGGAGAGCATCCGGGCACTGAGGAGGATGCTCAGCGGACAGGACAGGGCCTCACGGTGAGGTCCGGAATCCAGACCCAGAAGTCAAGCACCTGGCGCCACAGACCTGATGAGCACGCAGCAGTGGGCGGGGGCGGGGTGCTGGTGCCGTCACTTGGTCGCCTTCGTTGGGTTGGTGGGTGGGCGAACAGGGGAGGGAGGGAAGGTGGAAGAGCCAAGAGTTGACAGCCTTTCAAGAATGGACGAGCGGGTTGTCAAGAATGTCCCAAAGCCACTGACAAACCAAGGAGAGTGGATGGGTCCTGTTCCCTGGCCATGGGTGACTCACAGCATAACCAGTAGCACCAGGGAAACAGCTGACAAATGTCTAAATCCATCTGAATGTCGAGAGCCGGAGTCCAGCTCAGTTACAGAGTCTCAGGGGCACGGGGTAGGGAACATCCTGGAGCCCCCAGGCCTCCAATGGGAAAGGGCTGACCCTCACTCTGCTGGGCTGACAGAGCCTGCCTGATTTAGTCCCGAAATTATGCACTTGTAAAAGCTCAGTGATTTGTCTTTCTCCCCAGGGAACCAAATATAACTACAAAGTAATATGTTTGCTGAGACAATTCACAGAAGAATGACTAAGAAACATTTGGAAAATGTTCAACTTCTCAACAATCAAAGAACTGCAAAATAAAGCAACAGTGAGAAATCATTTTTACCTATCAAATGGACAAGGGTAAACATGGTTGTATCTATTCTGGCAAGGGTGCGTCACACAGGCAGGCCGATACCGGACACGAAAGTGGCACAGGGAGACAGCAACAGCCTTTAAAATGCCGTGGCTCTTGTACCCTATGATGACACTTCTGAGTTCTAGCTTAAAGAAGTGACACAGGATACAGAAAAATATTACTTCCAATGGTGTTCATAACAATATCATTTGTTGAAAAGCAAACTAAATATTTGAAAGGGGGAAGGGCTAAGTAAAAGATTGTATTTCCACACAAATCCCCCGTCCATTGATCCGCAAAGCATGTGCTGGTCGCCGCGCGTGGCACGCCTCTGCTCCGCGCTGAGGCTGTGATGGCAGCCCGTCCTGACGGAGCTCCCGGCCCCTACACACTGGGGCACAAGTCCCCACAGATGGAAGTGGCAGAATATTGCAGGGAGAAGACAGAGATCTGCACAGAAGAGGGAGCGGTCAACTCCGTCTGGGGGCAGCCAACCAGGAAAGCCTTCACGAAGGGAGTTGTCCTTAAAACATATTCGTAGCGAATCAGGCTTATCTTGGTGGTCTGAGCCTGAGAGGGTTAGGAACCTGTCGCAGGCAGGGCCATGCGGAGCCCAAAGGCCCTGGAATCTGAGCCTTCCTGGTGTGTTGAGCAGCCTGCAGTGTGGCCAGAGAGCCGAGGGAAGGAGCCAGGAGTTGGGGCAAGAAAGAAGTCAGGGTTGGGGCCAGATGGGCGAGAGTCTGAAGTGCCATCCTAAGAAGTTTGTCCCTGCAGGCAGCAGAGAGCCACTGGCAAGTTTTCAGTATGGAAGAACATAATTGGATTGGTCCTTTCGAAAGGGCACCCTGAAGGCTGAGAGAAGGATGATGAACCAGACATGAGTCCAGGCAGGAAGTCCACTTGAGAGTGTTTGGTGAGAGGTGGGGTGGGAAGAGAGGGTGCAGGTGCAGGCCCTCCCCGTTTTCTGCAGGGAGAGAGGGTGGCTCCATCTGAACAAGACAAAGATCAAGTCTTGGAGGGAGTTGCGTGGGAGGAAGAGACCAGCTGTGCATGTGCTGAGCTTGGAGTCTGCGTGGGGCCCTCCGGTGGTGTTGCATGCAGTCATTGACAATGGGGTCTGCAGAGAGAGTTCCTCATGTGAAAACATTTTTAGCTTTTTAAAAATTTATATTTATTCATTTTTTTAGACACAGGGTCTTGCTCCATTGGCCAGGCTAGAAGACATTTTTTTAAGGCAAGCGAAAATTGTCTAAACTAATCCTTTTAATGCAAATAAATGTTAGGTTCCTGAAAACTGCTAAGATGATAGAATTTGTGGTTTGAGGAAACAGTCTATTATTAGCAAAATAGGCCTGGAAGGATTAATTTCACAAGTAAGCTCTTGGAGTCTTTATAAATATCTTACAGTCACTGAAATCCTGGCAATAAAACAACACTGATGGTGTTTCATACACTGTTCTCAGCAATAGCATGTAAGTCAGATATAATTATTTAATAATTACATTTGTCATCTGCGGCTTCCTGGAAACATACATCCTGAACCACCACCATGTGGTTTCAACGAAGTGTTTATGTGTTTATTTGGTTCTGCTGCAAATAATATGCTACCTTTACCTTCTGTGTTTGGGTCTGAATCTGAAAGCTCAGCAATTTTGTTTTCCAGCCGATCCTGACTCCTGGCCCAGTGCTCAGGACCCAGTGGCACGGCTCCCGTGGACTGGCTTGCACCGGACAACCACTGTCACTGCTCTCACACTGAGCACGGAACGCCGGAGGTCGCTCTGCAAACGACACACACTGTCCCCCTGGAGCGCAACACACACCGGGAGACGGCCTGTGTGTTCAGATGTGCACACTAAGGTCCAGAAAGGGGAGGCGAGTTGCCCAAGTCACGCAGCAAGTCAGTGGCACTCCCTAGTCTATGGGACTCCACGGACCGTGTTCCACGCCAGCCCTGCTGGAACTTCATGTGCATCCAAATCTCCTGGGTTCTTTTTAAAAAGCAGAGTCCTATTTAATAGGACTGGAGTGGGCCTGAGAGGCTCCGTCCTTAGCGAGCTCTCGGGTGATGTGTAAGCCGCAGGTCTAGGGGCCAGGCTCTGAATGAAGGGTGAAAACCACGATAGTAGATTGTTCCCTTTTGTAACCAAAGAAGAAATAGTGCTTAGACATCAAGAGCAACTGTGAAAAAAGCCAGCACTTGGAGCCAAGTCTCTCTAGCACTCAAGCCCATGCTCTGGCTAATTATGAAACCCATAGTGCAGGCACTGGGCCCCGAGAGCCACAGGCTCAGATCTGAGCCCCACCGCCCAGCAGCTGGCACAGCACTAAACTCTCCCAGTGTCAGCCTGTGCCTCCCAGTACTGCTGGTTCCTGCCTCATGGGGCTGCTTGACAACTGTAATTTCAGAAAACAGTATATTATGAGTGTAAATGAGAAAATTTATGTAAGTATTTAGCATAATGCCAGGGAAATGTAGCAATAACCATAGTAAACAGTTCCATAGCACTTCCTAAATGCTCAATAAATATTAACTACTCTTATGTGATGTGTGACCACATTTTGACCAATAGTCTCTCTCTTAATTATATCAATAATGCACGTTCATTGTTGAAAGTGTAATAAATACTGAAAAATATAAAACAGAGGAAATGATCATGCCTGCATGCCTAACTCACAAAAGTAACAAGTAATGTAATATTTTGGTGCAGCTCATTTCTGTATTCTTCCTTCCCTGTTTTGTAACATGTTAATATTAACCAAATTAGTGTCATGTGTCTATACCTGTGCTAGCCAATACACTATGCACACATGGTCATTTAAATTTAAATATAAATTAATGAGAATTAAATAACATTAAAGATCTAATTCCTCAGTTCTTCTTTCCACCTTTCAAGCGCTCAAAAGGTACATGCTAGTAGCGACTCCCACGTTAACAGTACAGATATTTCTACCATTGAAGAAAGCCCCGTCAGGCAGTGCTAGATATGGTCTCACCACTCGCTTTTCCTCCCCTGGCACTGTGTCATGTATGGTCTCACCATCATCACTCTCCAAAATCTGACTTTACTGTCTAAATTATATAGATGTGCTGTGGTTCATTTAACTAGTCTTGTATTTTTGGATACTTAAATTGTTTCCAAATGGTCACTGTTATAAATGATGCCCAGTGGACATCCACGGACATCAACGTTTGTGCACTTCTCTATTGATTACCTTCGGATAAATTTCCATCTACAAGTAAAATTATGGGGCCAAGAGGACATGAACTTTTTTAAAAGGCTTTTGATATATATTCCCAATTGCACTCAGAAAAGATTGTATAATATCAATTTACCCTCCTAGTGTTATTTATTTTAGCACTTGCCAATCTGAGAAAATAAAATCATATTTCATTTGTGTTGTCATTTCTGTTGTTATTAGGGAGATTTACAACTTTTTAGAGGTTTCTGGATGAATCGTATCTATTTTTCCAAATTATTTTATGAGAGAGCAAACTTGCCGAAGAGTATGTTGAGAACACAGCATCTACTCACCTGTTAAAACCTGGGGGGGCCGCCCAGAGCCCAGCTGTGCGTTAAACCGGTGCTGGGCCGAGCAGAGGCCCAGTAAATATTTGCAGGTCTTGACTGAATCAGCGACAAATGTGTGCTTTTTCCCAGTGACACTGCTTGTGATGGTGAACTTCTTTTGCTGAAGGAAGCAAACACAGATTTAACACATTGATAATCCTCACCCGTCCACTGACCCACAGCTGGCCAGAGAGCAAGCAAACGCTCAGTCCCTCAGCTCAATATCCTAAGTATCCAAAGCTGCAGATGTTCCGACTGTGGCCTGATGTTGTTCTCAGATTAGAGAAAATCCTCGTTTTAATTTTCTCCTTCATTCCTAAATTAAATGTTTATCGGGCAATTGCTGTTTGTCAAAGAATGTGTTGGGTGAAAAGAATATGAATTGAGTCAGGTACGTCGGCCTCAGCAAGGACAGAATATAACCTTCCATGTGCATGATGAAAAGGCCACAAAGTATTCCCCTTGTTTTGTTACATAAATTCAAAGACGTTATAGACAAAATTCCTAGCTATCGGAGTATAGAAAAGATAAAAGTACTTGTGTGTGTCCTAATATTTCTGGCTGTTAGATGCCAGGTTCTGTTGTAAGGGCTGTGTAAGTATAAACTCATTTTGTCTTCATAGCCACTGAATGGGGAAGTTCTATCATTGTCCTTAATCCACAGAGGAGGAAACAGAAGAACAGTCCTCATAATGCCATGGGAAGTGAGGTCACACCACCAAGAAACGCTTCCCTACATGATACCTTCAATGCCACATACAAAGTGACAGTACTTGCCCAGCTTACTGTGCCACACTGGGGAGGATTATCTACATGGGGATATCTATACGGAGCCTCGTGGAAAAAGAATCATAACTTATTGCAATGTCTAATTCTCATAAGAACAATAAAATACAAAGTAATAGAGGTTACAGTAGATACAAATTTATATATAACTTCCAAATAAAATCTCTATTCTAGATATCCTATATATTTTAGTAAGAACCTTGAGCTTGCTCCTATAAAGGTAACATCATAAAAACAGGCTGTATGCCTGAAACTCCCGATCCCCTGTGAGGCTCATCTTTTTAAATTCCTGATAGTCACCATTGCTAAGAAACTCCATTCACACAAGTCAGATATTAGCAAAAGGCACATAACTATTCACTGATTTTCCTCTGAGAAATTCCTTTTTGCCATTAACTTAATTTTATTTATTTACTTATTTATTTATTTTTGGAAACACGGTCTCACTCTGTTGTCCAGGATAGAGTGCTGTGGCATCAGCCTAGCTCACAGCAACCTCAAACTCCTGGGCTCAAGCAATCCTCCTGCCTCAGCCTCCCAAGTAGCTGGGAGTACAAGCATGCGTCACCATCCCTGGCTAATTTTTTCCATATATTTTTATGTGTCCAGCTAGTTTCTTCCTATTTTTAATAGAGACCTGGGTCTTGCTCTTGCTCATGCTGGTCTGGAACTCCTGACCTTGGAGTGATCCTCCCGCCTTAGCCTCCCAGAGTGCTAGGATTACAGGCATGAGCCACTGCACCCAGCCCCATTAACCTAATTTTAGATAATTTGATCATTCTCTAAATACTCCTCTTATTGATGAACATAGTGCTCAGCCTCTCTGTGCTAATGCGGATGGATTCTGAAGCCAACTGAACTGTACTACATTTCATGTTCCTTTAAATAATGTACTTTCTCAAGCATTCATAGGTGCTATTCTACCGGTCTTAATAATCCAATGGACTGTTTTATTCACACTTTTCCAAAGTTGAGTATTTGCTTGAAATCCATATACTTTGTCAGTACACACTGATATGCTTTTATGCAGTCCCCACAATCTTATATAAGCTTATTAGGGTATTACAATTTTTTAGATAAATAAGTCATTTTTTAAGTATGTCTCTGTGCAAAGCTGCATGTTTTATGCATCCTAACAACATTATCAATTAAAAAAACAAATTTCAATCAGCCATGCTGGAAGAAAAACTATATTTCTATTCTCTTTAGAGAAAATATTACAAAAGTATCATTATATCAAAAAATAATCAAAGAGTAGGCCACCAATAATTTGAAAGGAAAAAAGTACTATAGACTTTGAGAGGGAGTTAATAAAATATTGTTTTCTGGCTTTGGTGATATTTGCAATATTGTTCAACTTTTAAAAATTCCTAAGTTTCTGTGATATCTTTTCTCATTCTAAATAAATATCCCTTTCATATGCTAGTTTGTGTTCTTTTTCTTAAAGAGGACCCTACATAACCTGTGTCTGCCTCTGCTTCCATGTATTTCTCTTCAAAAATTTAACTAACCAGTGGTAATAACCAAGAATGGTTACTAACATGGCTAGGTTCATTCTTCTGGAAGGAACATTTTTTGACTGAATAATCCAACATGTCCATGAATCGCCTCCTTTGAAAATGGCGCTTTCTCTAATTCCTTTGCTGGCTCCCTGCAAGCTGGCAGGATGAGCCATCCGTGATTGTTTGAGGCGTTTTGGCTTCAGCTATTAATAAAACAAAATTAAACCCAGCTTCCTGAGCTAATTTTCCTCTTGCCCACAGCTCCCTATTCTGTGCTTGCAGAAGCATAAGGACTTCAAGTCATTTTCTGTGCAAGATGATTGGTTTGCGGCAAGCAGCTGGCGACATTAGTCCAGAGGACTTCTTGGTAAAGACAGTTCCTGCCAAAGAAGTGGATGACCATCAGGGAACGGAAATCCTAACTAAGCAGTGTGCTTAAAGCTACTCAGTTTGTCTTGCAAACCTGATGACTTCTCAGCTTTAATCAAGAAATTAGTCAATTCATTTAATCAAGAAATCCCCTGGCATTGGAGAAAATAAATATCTGTAAAAATTAAACCAATTTATATATAAAGTACTTACTTAAGGGGACTTTAAACTTCATGGCTTCAAAAAATATAATTTTTCTAAATTACTTTTTAGGTTATTTTACAAATGTTTTGAAACAAATTACTCTGAAAATTGTGAATAATTAAATATGCAGTAAATAAGAAGTAATGTAACAGTATTGAATTAAATAGTTAAAATTCTTCAAATAACATTTCAAGTGAATTAAAGTAATTAAAATTCTGAAAAATTCACAAATATAAATATTGTTTTCTAATCTATCATGGGATTAAAGTAAAAATAAGTATATAAATATTGTTGTCATTTAAGTTTGGTCAAAATTATTTGGGAAAAAGCCAGTTTCCTGACAATGTAAAGACCACTTTAATAAACTCAACTAAATTGCACTCAATGATTATTTTTAGATGGAAGCTTTTTCTAAAGACAAATAATAATTTATTATGAAATTCTATCAAGAATTACACTTTGACAATGTGTTAATTTCAAAAGCCAGGATGCAAGAAATGAAAGAAATATTCAGAATATGAATAAAAGCAATTATGCTCTACTTTGGAAATTCTAACATCAGATAATGATAGAAACAGTGATTTAGTTAGAAAAATTTGAAAACCATAAGAGGAAATTAAATAGGGAAAAAAGCAATTTTTCATGGGCCACAGACGAACCTCATGCCTTATAATGAAGTAACACAAACACTGGCCAGAAGACCCACAGGACACGCAGGGACAGTCAGCTACCAGGGTGCCAGTGCCAAAGTGATTATAACTAAATTCAGGAAGCACAAACATGCATGCAAATAGTGTTCAAATAAGATTTCAAATGTTGTATGTCTAACGGAGATTTTCTGTTTTTTAAAAAAAGGCTTTTAGGCCGGGTATGGTAGCTCATGACTGTAATCCTAGCACTTTGAGAGGCAGAGGCGGGAGGATCGATTGAGGCCAGGAGTTTAAGACCAGTCTGAGCAACACAGCAAGACCCTATCTCTATATAAAATAGAAAAATTAGCCAGGTGTGGAGGCATGTGTCTGTAGTCCCAGCTACTCGGGAGGCTGAAGCAAGAGCGTCACTTGAGCCCAGGAATCTGAGGTTTTTCAGTGAGCTATGACGATGCCACAGCACTCTAGCCCCAGCGACAGACAGAGCAAGACCCTGTCTCAAAAAAGAAAGAAAAAAAGGCTTTTAAACTTTCAATGGCTATCACAAGTCTGCAGTCCTCAGTGTCCCATAGCATAATCAGGGATCTCAGCACACTGTGTGCAAAGGGAAAATTAAAACACAAGGAAACGTTTGAAAGCCTTGCAGATTCCAGCCCACGTACAGCGCACTCCTCCTCCCCCACCTCCCACCTCCAACCTTGTTCCCAACCATGAGGGATTCTCCAAATTAACAGAACTTTCCCCAGAAGGAAAATGTAGCCCATTAGCCCCATGGCTGTTCACTGGCGTGAAAGGGGGGTGTCCAGAGCAGGGATGAGGGAGGAAACAGCCCCCTGGGGATCTCGCAAGATCTCTTGGTAGAACTTCTTGCAAACACCCTGCAACGCCTCAGAATGCAGGTCAACTGACAGGCTGGGCGCGGTCAGGAGGAAGTCACATGGCCTATTGCTCCTTTAAAGCGGTGACAGATCAAAGGAAAATGAAGCACAGGTCATTTATCAACTGAGTTACACTCACGTAAGTCGAAATCTTCCTGGTTTCTCTCCACTGAAACCGTAAAGTTGCAATTCTGCTGCTGTTTTTCACTTCGTATACTATGACACCCTTGGCACAGATCCCCAACGCCAGCTCTCCTTCTGGCCTCTTTTTCTCTGGGAATACCCGGTGAACCAGCACACCGTATTCCGGGAGCTGCTGAGTGACCTGGAGCAAGGAGAAGGCCAGCTGAAGCACACTGGTGGATAATCATGGGCCTCAGACCATTCCAGGAAACACACATTGATAGGTGTTCTGAAAAAACTATAAAAGGGTAGGACTGTCAAATAAGTTTAGGAAACATTGAGCTAAACAAATGTCCCTACTACCATACAAAATTTCTCTCCATCTCTGATGTGATAGCACTTTTCTACTTTTTTTACCCAAAGGAATATTTTTCTCACGCAGCACCTAAAACAACACTTAGAACAGAGTTATTACGAAAATGATACAGTGGAATAATAATATTCTGAACAAGTTTTTAGAATTCCGACTCTCGTGGGCCATTTCATGGTAAGGACCTCCTTCCCAGCTGTGCCAGTCACGGCTGCTGCGGTGGTTTCTAGACCAAACCGGCCGTGCTACACGTGCAAAACCTGGGGCCCTGCACAGGGAGTGGCCTTCCCACGCGCCAGCATCGCTGCTGGATCAGCAGGAGGCTGGAACACCTGCAGAGAAAGTGGCCATTCACTTTGGCCTTTCTCACCTCATTGCAATGCCTTGATGGGGTCCCCACAGCCCAGGGTCTTGCCTCGGTTTACCAGGTTAGGAGACTAAATCTTGTCAGGGGCCATGGGTCAATGGGAGCTGGAGACCACATTAGAACAATCAAATTGTTAAGAAACCAGAGTATAAACCGGACACAAGGCTTTCTCGACTGAATGGTAGTCATGTCTCCGTCTTCCCAGGCCGCCTCCCGTCCTCACCAGAAGGCTGATGCACCTGCACCCACAGCAGGGACTCCTTGCTGCAGGCACACGAACCCTCTCAGAAGGGCTTCACTGCTGAGATCTGCCATGCCATTTCTACCCCTCAGCAGCGCCATGTCCTGTGCAATCTTCCCCACCCCCAGGCAGGGTCACAAAAACAGGGACCAATTATGGCTTTTGAGAGCTCCTCTCTCGAGCCGTTCCCTCGTCTCCTGCTGAGGAGCAGTCTCCCGGGCAGGCCGCCGCCGGCAGCCGCTCAGCTCCCCACGAGTCTCCGCGCTCCCGGCCTCCATCACCGCGTCGCTGTCACCGTACAGAACAGCACTCATGCCACACGAGCTGGAGCACCCAGCGGGCAGAGCGGGCAGGGGATTCAGGTCTCACGAAGCACCCCAAGACAATTCCATAAAGTCTTTTTAAAGAATTTGATGTAAAGTTTCTAAAAAAATTGTTTAAGCATTAATAAGCAGTCTTCATTGGAATAAAGGATGCTTTTGCTAGACTGAATTTCACTTTTCAATAGTTTAATATTAGTCTATATTTTTATTTTATTTTTTAATTATACAAAGGGAGATATGATACTTTTCAGTACTTTGGGCCTCAAAATTCTTAAGCTGATAAAGCACCATGTTATGCATTTCCCACGCATTATGCATTGTTACTTAATCTTCGCAGCAGTCATAGAGACACAGGTAGCTCTCTCTTGTCAACGGAGAAAGCAGAAGAACAGAAGGGTTAAGAAATCTGCCAAAGTTCCCACTCTGGAGCCAGGAATGGGAATATGGAAATATGAGCTTGTTTGCTCCTGAGTCTTCACTCTTAATAACTAAACTACTTCATGGACATCCATAAAGTCTGCAAGCATAGGTGAACACACCTAACGCCATCAAGGGCATCGTCAGGCTATTTAAAAGATAAAATAATAATGTCTGCCTCCACTCTTTGTCTGCTAGGGAGTCCTCTAGGGCTGCAGTCCCCGACGCCTGGGACATGACCCCAGAGCTCCGCCGCCCTTCCCCCTGCTCGCCTTTGTCTCCCCATCCCAGGGAAAAGTTGTCTTCCATGAAACTTAGGAACGGGGGTCCGCACAACAGGAAGCGAGGGGCAGGCAAGTGAGTGAAGCTTCAACTGTGTTACACAGCTGCCCCACCGCTCGCATCACCGCCTGAGTCCCGTGCTCCCCACCCTCCACCCCACCCCGGTCCATGGAAAAATTGTCTTCCACGAAATCGGCCCCTGGTGCCAAAAGGGTTGGGGTCCCCACTCTAGGGTGCCTCCCCTCACCCACCCTGCATTGCCATTGCCAGCTTCTCTCGCACAGGGCCGTCCGTCTCCAGGTGCTTAGCCCCCCACTGTGAGGCGCTGCCCTCCCAGCATGGGCGGGTGGCAAAGCTGAGGCTGGAGCCAGGCGCCCCCGCTGCCCCATGCCGCACCCTTGCTGTGCTGAACGCCCTGGAAGCAAGTGGAATGTTATCCCCAGGTACTCATAAAGAGATGCACAGCAATTCATACTCTTTGACCTTATAACTCCACTTCTGAGAATCCATCCTAAGAAAATACACGAAATAATCAAGACAGAGCCTCTCATATATCGCTGTTCAGCACAGACGTGGGGAGCGGGTCGGGGACACCAACTCCTGGGCGCAAATGACTTCGCAAAAGCAGTACTCCCTTGAGATGGGTTATCAGGCAGCCTTTACAAAGATATTTATAAAGCATCTGTACTTATCAGGGAACTGCATTGTTATAATACTAAGTGAGGAAGACTACAGGGTACAACCAGTACGATTTCAATAGCAAAAAAGCTTTTTTAAACGTTTTCATAACCTATATCCCTAGTGAGGTGGGAAAATTGTTCCATGGTTGAGGAAGTTTGGAAGACATTGAGTTTCTGAGATTAATACGCCAGCACAGTTGTGACCCTGCAGACGGAGGGCGGCATTCAGCAGGGTGCGACCGGGACTCCTGCCAGGGCTGCCTCTGGTGCAGGTCGGGGGCAGGCAGAGTTGGTCACCAGAGCCGGGGCCACCTGCGAATGGCTTCCTTTTGGTTTGTTTTGTTTTCTTTTTTAGTGAAAAAGAAGAGCCACAAAATCTGTAATTAAATAATCCAGTGACTGTCTATAGAGAAGTAACTGGGTTCTGCGATGGGTCCAGATTACAGCCCGGCAGAAGAGGCTGCAGTGCTGGAGTCGCAGCAATAGATAGCAGCAGTGCTCCAAAGTGCTCCTCACCACCAGCCCCGCATTCCACTCACGGGCTGTGTCCTTAGGAGATTAAGCTATAATTTAGGTAAAAAATCCTCAGTATTATTTTAAATAGTCTCATATTGGAAAAAGCTTATATGTCAAACAATAGAATATTGAGAGAAAAAAATTAGGGTACATGTGTTGATTCAAATTAAGTTTTTAAAACATCAGTGATATGGGATTATGTGAATATATAAAGTGCATATATAACATAAACCCAATTTTAAATATATATATTAATATATGCACACATATACAAATGCACAGAACAAAGAGAGAAAGATTAATATTCCAAAGTGTAACTGTGCTATCTCCAGGGGGCAGAATTATCAGAAATGTTTGCTTTTATAATCAGAGAGGGAAAAAATCTGAACAAACCTTCCCCCTGACGAGAGGGTCCCAGTGTGCCCTGCAGATGACGAAGTCCCGTCTAGGTCGTCTGCCGGCACCACAGCAGGCTGCACACAGCATTCACAGCCCCAACCCACCCACCAAGGGGGCTGAGAAAGCCAGAGTGCTCCCTGACATGCATAATGAAACCAAATCCATCCAGGGCTTTCCGTAAATGATTTTTAAAAAAAGCTTTCCTGTATTTTTGCTTCTGAGCCTGCTGGCTTCTTTTATAACAATTTTTCATCGTTTAACCAGGGAGGGAGGGGGAGGGACTCACTGTTGGAGCCCAGCCAGGCTTGGGCAGAGGCTAGCAGGCAGCATCCATCCTGCAGAAGCGCCCCTGCAGGGCTGAGGCGCTGGCCTCTAGGTTTGGTTCTGTGTGTCTGTGGCTCTGTGGCCACTCCCCATCAGAGGGCTTTTGCAGTCCCCACTGGTTCCCTGTCAAGGGAATGCTGTATCCTCTTGACAGGGAACATACAGGAAGGCCAGACTAAATATGGAATGCACTGAGCCTGTGTTCATCTGGGCTTCCCACATGAAACGTTTGCAGGCTCACACCATGCTAGGTGCAAGGATAGTTCTGCAAAACAACTAGCCAAAAAGCAAAGGCCAGGCCTAGTTTGTCTGTTCTGATTTCAAATGCCAGTCTCTATTAAAGACAAGAAAACTTGGGCAGAATATTTCTACCCATCTTAGGAGACTCATGTACAGAGAAATGTGAAAACCCTCAAGTTTCCTTTTAAAGCTGTTCCCCAAATCTAAAGGCCCAGCCCGTAGCCCATCCTGGGGAAGCTGGGGGCCTCCTCCCACTTGTACCCTGGCTGCATCTTCACAGGCAGAGTGGCCACTCCCTCTCTGGTCCCATCATCTTGACTTAGAGTAGTTGGTATTGTTCGTTGTCTCATTGAGCATTTATCAGCTTGCAGATCTCTGGATACACGGAAGTCCTCCCCAAGAGACTTGGGACTCCCCAGGGGTTGGGGGAGGGAGCACCTGCTGTTTGTCTCTGTCCCCTGCAATGCCTAGCCCACAGTGAACAGAGGCACTGGAGTAAGCAAAGGCTGTTCATCACTGTGCATGCCTACAAACATGGGGGCATCAAAGTGCCACTGCTTTTGTGCAACGGGCGAAGAGAGTGTGGGCTGAAGCCTGGGCCACACCAGCTGTGCTGTGCTGAGGACAGCTGCCCAGAAGGCTGCAAGCTCTGGGTCTTCCAATAGCTTTGCTTGGACTCAGACTCTGACTTGGTGCTTCTGTTGTCTTGCATGTCATCATGAGAAATGTGGTCTCCCCACTTATAGAAAAGTGGCTGGGGTGCTGCTCTAAGATTAAAGAAAGGCCCTACCACACCCACCCTGGCTCACTAAATCCTATCTGTCTTTGGGTCATTTCCAAGGGCCTCTGCTTCCTGGAGCCTCTCCTTGGCCTCAGGGCCATGGGGGGCTTCCTTCCTCCTCTAGCTGAAGACCTTTGTTTGTGCCTCCTAGTGGGTCTGAGCACATCTGGCCCTCAGAGAAGGTTCCAGAAGGGATTGCTAACTGCATTCCCTTAATGACTAGCATTGCTGTCAAGGTCTGAAAGGACTTACCCTCAAGAACTGCAGCTCAGCATCCTCTCCCCAAAGTGCAGAACTGAGCCGGTGCCTCTCCGAGACTTCCGCTTGGACCTGGAGAGCAGTCATTCTCTCAATCAGACTTGCGGGGATGTAATCTTCAACTCGAAAGTACGCCTGACTCTCTACCTGCTGGAAACAGGATGCAGAAGGAAAGGGACATACGCAAGATGCCGTCTGTGCACTCTGAGCAGAACGAAACCGTGTCTCTCGTCACGACCCAACAAGGGCGCCGACGAAGGATGCTTCTTTGAGGTGCCCACCTGGGATATCATTTTCTACTACATTAGAAGCAAGACCAAACAGTACAACATGAGCAGATGGAGGGAAGAAAGACGCCACCTGTTTCCAAGCCCCTTCTGCGCACTGGTGGTCTACACAACACGTTAGGCTCACAGCAATGCCATGAGGATGGCAGTATTATTGCCATGGCCAAGATGAGTGAGGAGAGAAGTCATTCAACAGGGCTGAGATCACACCACTTGTAAGTGACAGAAACAGGATTTGTTCACCCAAAGTCTTCATTCATTCCATGATGCCACACCCCTTCCCAAAAGGCACAGCAAAACCCTGGACCTAAAATTTTGTTTCTTTTTATTCGTTCAGCATTTCTCCACATGTCCACATGTGCTCCTAGCATATGGTCCATCTCTTATGAGGAGGGTCTCAGCTGTGGCACCATCTCTGTACACGGAGGTGTTTAAGAAGTAGCCCCCTGAACAAGGGAAGACCGTATGCCCCCATCCCGCCCGTGGTCTGAAGCTTCATCGAGGCTGCTCTGCGGGGGACTGAGGCCATGTCCCCCTAGGAGAGGCTGGGAGATTGGATCATTTGCTGCCCGCTAGTGGATTCGCTGAACACAGACTCTGGGCCTGAGAGAATCATGGAGGAGCGAGCTTGGGGTCCACTGCACAGAACGAGAAAGGACTGGGCAAAAGGAGAAGCCGACTCTGCCTGTGTGTTTCTGCATCAACTTCTCCTGGTCTGAGCAGGCCCCTGCCAGCCTCACCCCGGGCAAGGTGGCCCCCCAGCTGAGGGCAATCACCCACAAGGATGGCAGCAGGGACTGGGGGTCTGGCCTTCTCAGGGCCAGACGTGGATGAGTTGGCCCAACGTGGGGATCTGAAGGGAACGGCACAGTGTCCACTGAATGCCACACTCCTGGTTTGGCACAGGCTTGTCCCCATGTGGCCACGGACTGAGAATCTTGCAGCTTGGTGCTGACCCCATGCTGGTCCTGAGCTCAGCTCAGAGGCTCAAAGGGAAAGAAATTTCCCAGCAATCTAGTGCATAAAAAAGCTTTTAGAGAGCTATTAGAATGGCCAAAATCCAGATCACTGACAACACTATATGCTGGTGAAGATGTGGTGCAGCTAGAACGCTCATTCATTGCTGAACAGAATGCAAAATGGCACAGCCACTTCAGAAGACAGGCAGCTTCGTACAAAACTAAACATATACTTGCCATATGATCCAGCAGTCATACTCCTTGGTATTTACCCAAAGGAGCTGAAAACTTATGTCCACACAAAAACCTGCACACAGATGTTTATAGCAGCCTCATTTATAATCACCAAACTTGGACATAAGAGTGTACTTTACTAGGTGAATGGATAAACTGTGGTATGTCCAGACTGTGGAATATTATTCAGCACTGAAAAGAAATGAGCTGTCAAGCTATGAAAACATATGGAGGACCCTTAAGTGCATATTACTAAGTGAAAGCATCCAATCTGAAAAGGCTATGTACCGTATGATTCCAACTATGAGACGTTCTGGAAAAGGCTATGGAGACGGTAAAAAGATCAGGGGTTTGTGAGGAGGGAAGGATGAATAGGTGGAGCACAGAGGATTTTTGGGGCTATGAAACTACTCTATATGGTACTGTGAACATTAGTTATACAAATTGGGTCGTTATTGTCATACTCCCCTAAATCAGAGTTGAGGAAAATGCACTCAGGGCACATAGCACCTACTCCAAGAACTAAATTTTTCCACAAGACCAGTTATACCTAGCAATTGCTGAACTGCCCTGCCATGACTCTAAGACTGGCTTCGCCTGCTATTGTCATTCCCCAATCACAGCCCACGGCTGCCAAGCTTCTCCAGTGCAGATGAGCTTTCCTTCAAAACAGTATGTGACCTTTCTCTCTCTAATAAAACGCCCCCACTTGTCTATGTTCTTTGGGCATACTGAAGACCACCCAGTCTATGTGTGTGTGACTCGAACTGCAGTTCTTGCTTCCCAAATAAAATGTTTTAAAGTTAGAGATTGGTCTCTATATTTTACTTGACTTTGACAATGGTCAAACCTATGGAATGTGCAACTCCAAGAGTGAACCCCAACGTAAACTATGTACTCTAAACGATGATTATATGTCCATGTAGCTTCATCGATTGTAACAAAGGTACATGATGGTTTAGGATGTTTACGGGAGCCCCTGAAGAATATTTTCTAAGGAGAGGCATATGTAGGGGCAGGGGGCGAATGCGAAATCTCTGTACTCATCACTCATTTTTTCTGTGAATCTAAAACTGCTCTAGAAACTAAAGTCTATTAGAACATTAAAACATTTAAATATTTGGGATCTCTGACCCAGAATTGCATTGCTAGGAATATATTCAAGAGAAAAAGTCAACATGGAATGAAAAAGGTTCCAGACACAAGTACCTCTACATCTGTGTCACTGATCAAAGAGAAAGACCAGAAGCAACTCGAATGGTAACAGTTTCCATCTCCACAGTGCTACTGGGTGAGTACCCCACAGGAGGAGAACCAAGAAGTAAAGGAAGGCCCGGTCCTGCCAAGGCGCCACTCTGAAGGATCCCAGGGAAGGCCACTGCAGGACATGTGCCCTTAAGTGAGAAAGCAGAATGCAAGTCAAACGTGGAGATGTTTACTACGGTATACAAATCACTGCATGTGAGAAAAGCACCCAGAGAAAATTTGTTCTGCTGTGATGATGTGATTAAGGAGATTTATTTTTATACTAAATTGTCTTTGTCTCCCTCTTTAAAATGCAAATGTAATCATGTCACTTCCCTGCTTAAAATTCTTCAGGGGCTCCCAATCTTTCACAACAGTGGTTTTCAAATTATTTTTTCCAGCACCAGAACCATTTATCAAACAAAATATAAGCCCCTTCGGAGGGCACACTAAGTCTTCCCAGATATGACAGGCGGCATCCACCCAGCCTGGAAACCACCCACCCCGGGCTGCAGTGAAATACCTGCAGGCCAGCTTCCTCCTCCTGCTCACTCAGCAGCATAGGGAGGGGCTTGGGGAGGTGTCAGGGACTTCTGGGCCTCCTCTAACGCCCTCTGAAGTACCTACCAGAGCCACAGTTCTCTCAATTGTGAATGAAAATAGCACCAGCTTTTCAGGGTTGATACAAGGATTCAATGACGCCAAGCATGGAGCAGGCCTTCCATAAATAGGACTGAGTGAGTAGATTGCAAATGAACAGCTTTGGGTAACCTGCTGCCTTACACATAGGAAAAAGGACAAAGGTCTGTGTTGGGGGTCACATGGGAGCAGCAGAGAGCATCTCAGAAATGTTCTGGTCCCAGGACACTGGGAGAGGCTGAGGCTTGGCAGGATCTGGGGTTGAGGGAGCAGGAGATGGAGGAGGAGATCCCGCTGAGGCAGACGCTGGGTGAGGTCAGCTGGACAGAAATGGGGGTCATCAGAATGGGGCGTTGGAAATGGTCAGTTTTATGGGCCTTGGGGTGCCCAGATATTTGGTCGAATATCTGGGTGTGTCTGTTAGGGTGTTTTTGGAGAAGACTCACATTTAAATAAGAAGACTGGGTAAAGCAGATTGCTCTTCCTAACGTGGTGGGCCTCATCCAATCCACTGAAGGCCTGGGTAAAGCAAAAAGGCTGAGCCTCTTGTAAATAAGAATAAACACCTCTTTGCCTGTCTTCAAGCTAGGACATAGGTCTTCTCCTGCCTTTGGACTCAGACTCGTACTAGAACTACACTCTGGGCTCTCCTGGGTCTCCAGCTTGCAAACTGCAGATCTTGGGACTTCTCAGCCTGCATCACGTGAGCCAATTCCTTATAATAAATCAAGAGAGAGAAAGAGAGAGAGACAGATGGGGATATCCTATTGGTTCTGTTTCTCTGAAGAACCCAGATTAATGTAGGCACACAGGGACAGGTCTCCACCACTGCCCCTGCCCTGATCCCTGGGGCAAGTGACTCCAAAGGCTGATTCTGAGCCTGAGTAAGGGAATATTGCTCAGTCTCCCCAGCTGCCTTCAGTGGACCTGGCCTGTAGTCCCCACCAATGCTAAGCAGTAGAGTTAGACTCAGGTTTGACATCCATCTTAATCCAATGGCTGAAGGTTAGCTGTTGCATCATGTTATATTACAGTACTCCTAATTCTGGAGAAGGGAGAAGGAAAGGTCACAAACAGCAATTGCTACATGCCAGGTGCCGTACATGCATTGCCACCTTCTACCTTTACAGCAGCTTTGCAAGAGATTATTATTTTCCATTTTGCAAATGAAAAAGCCGAGGCTCAGAGAAATAACATGCCTGAGACCATGAGCTACCACTTGCAGCGGGCAGGACTCCAGAATCTCGGCTCACGTCTTCAGGCGTAGAGTCTGTTAAGGACGATCAGTGCTGCCCCGCAAGACACCCTGACCTATCTGCCTCAGCCACACACAGGACTAGACTAGGGGATGCAGAAAGAATCTCAAATGATTCAGTGGGGTAACCCTGCCTTACAGCACTCTCTTCCCAAAGCCCCCAAAGGTAGCAGCGCGAGAACAAGAGGGAGCTAGCTTAGTAAGGACTAAGATCCTTGTTAAGGACCCCAGGCCTGGGACTGAGGACAAGAAGGGGTTTAAGGGTAAGCAGTGACAGAGCTGGAGGCTTGTCAAAAGGGCCGGGAGGAGGTTAAGGGGATCCGGCCAGTTCTGGGGAACTGCTCTTCCAGGCCAGGGGCAGAAAGTGAAGTCCCAGTCCCCAAGGACCAAGGTGGGCACAGGAGAGTGGGTGGCAGGGGATGGGAATTGAGCTGCAGTTCCCGGACACACCTCTGCTGGCTTCCCTGGTGATGACTCTCATCTGCAGCATCACCCAGCCCAGAAGCCTGCACTTCATTCATTCCCCCACGCCTGAGACCAGCAGCTCTTGAGCAAACTCCCTGTGTTTCAAGCTCTACTTTGATGCTGGAGAAATGACAAAACAAAACAAAAAATCTCGCCTTCAGCCAGTTTCCATTCTAATGAAAGAGAAAGACAATGAGACTGAAAAATAAAATGAATGTATCATGCCAGGTGGTGATAAGTGCTGTAAACAGAAACACAGCAGGGGGAGGGGCTGCAGAGGACCCGGATGACTCCAGGGCACAGCAGCCCCTCTGAGGCTGTGCTGGGGAGACGGCAAGACAGGATGGGGGAGAGTCTGAGAAGTGCTTTGCAAACTGCAGCGTGCAACCCATCAGTGAGCTCGAAATCATTTTAGGGGCTCATAAACAGCATTTTTTAAGCCACCTAGAATAGACCAGGAGATATCAAAGTGCTTCACATACAGAAAGGATTCACCTCATTTCCTGAAATTTTTGCTTCAGTTCTGTTGCATGGACACGTGTGTGTCAGGTTATAATGTCCATTTATCATGGTCATGGCACCAAAAGCTAAAAAGCTACTGTTCTCACAGAATCATTTTTAACTTTTGACCTGCCCTTTCTCTTTAACCCATTACCGGTCACAGTGCCGCCGCCCACCCCGCTCACTGCACGGGGCGCAGGGACACGGACGCATGCTGCACCGGGTCGCCGTCTCAGCTGCCACGTGCTAGTCTGCTCAGCCTGCCCTGACAAGTGCCGCGGGCTGGGGCTTCAACAGCAGGAAGCTGCTGTCTCACGGTCCCGGAGGCTCAGGCGTGGCTCCCCCGCGGCCTCCCTCCTGGGCTGGCAGAGCCGTGTCCTGCGTGCTCTCGTGGCCTCCTCTCGCTGCTCGGGCTCCCTGCTGCCTCCTGCGTGTGTCCAGGTCTCCTCTTCATACACGGACTCCAGGCAGACTGGACTGGGCATACCCTAACACCTATTTCAGCTTAATCACCTTTTTAAAAGGACCTAGCTCCAAATACTGTCACCTTCTGAATAGTGCAGTGCTGGGAATTAGGGCTTCCACGTACAAGCCTGGGAGAGGGCGTGCGCGATTCAGCCCTGGCACAAGGCCAGACCCAGATGACCCGGTAGACAGAATGCTGGCAAACATGGCTCCTTTTTCACCAAGCGTATGGCATCACTGACCACCAAGTGCCCACTGATGATGGGCATATATTTCTGGCCATGTACAACCACTCACCTTCTTTTTGGAAATGGAGAACCAACCTTCCTCCCTCTCAGTGCATGCACTTTGCTTCCTGCGAGCTCCATCCCCTGGCTCCTGGGGTGGCCATGTGACCCAAGTCTAACCAATCAGAATATAGCATCCCCTGGCACAGCTTATGGTGGGCACATGCCTTATCAGAACCAATGAGACAGAGTCCCAGGATTTCCATGGCATTTGTTTCCAAGACAGGGACTTTCCCTTTTGTGCTGGGCTGAAACCTGGAGAATGGAATTGGGAAGCGACTGAAGGCAGACCTGCCAGAGGACAGCAGAACCCAGGGACACCCAGGAAGCCCAGGTCCTACTGACATCGTTTGAGTCCCTGTACCCAGCAAGGCCCAAGCATGATAAGGACTCCAGCCCTGGGGGCTGAGGAGACTGGAGGAAGCTCCAAGGTAAAAGAGAGAGAGTGATAGAGCTGGGGCTTGTCACAGGGGTGGGGGAGGCCAAGGGAGGACCTGGGTGCTTCGGTTTTGAAAGACAATAAATTATACATTTTATTCAAGCCAATCTGAGCTCGCTGTCCTATCAGTTGGAATGAAGAGAGTGCTGCCTGATCCCCTGTGCTGGCCCAGGCTGTGGGGGAGGTGCTGCACAGGGCCAGTGGGGAGCGGGGGTTTCTATTCACTTGTGGAGCCAGGAAAGTTGTTGGGTTGAGGCTGGCCTGGAAAAGTTGGTATGATTGGGATGGACATGTGGACACTATGGGAAGGCACTCAAAGGCCCAGGGACATGCCAGGTCTTAGGCTCTCAAGGACTAAAAGGTCCTTTTGAAGATCTCTGGGGCGAATGGGTGGCGGTTAAATTTTGAATCATTTTCTTTTGAGTAGTAATACCTCCTTCACATGGCCCTCTTGGAGAAGAGCATCTCTAAGCATTCCCCATGACACCCAGCTTTATCACATGACAGTAGTGAGTTCCCTCCAAGACAAAGCCTAGCATACTGGCTGGGAGGTCACCAGGGAAGAGATTAGTGGGACCTTTGCCTCCCTTCCTGTTTCCTCTCTGCTCCTACTCATGCACCCCCGAGGTGGACTCCACATTTAGATCCCAGAGCACACTTCCTGGTCTCTGTTGAGGTCCATTGCCAACCCTTTACCTCTCACCTGGACATGGGCAAGGGGCTTCATGAACCCAAAAGCAAAACTGCACTGCTCTCTGTAACAGCTCCCTGGCTGGTCTCTCCTTCCTCCCAGGTGTCCACATTTTGAATCCTAACTAGGTAAATAAATGTATTAGCATCATCCCTCTCTACTTTAAGGCATCTAAAAATTAAATAACCAGTCACCTCTGTTAACTCCCTGAAGATGATAGCAGGACCATCATGGGCAAATTAAATCAAAGAAATTAACATGTGATTCTGCTGCAGTGGCAAGGGCTTGGCCAGCAAGATTAGAGCTGCCATTTGAGAAGAGTGCATCCCAACAGAATCAGCCCTGACCTTAGAATCAAATACACCTGGGCTCAAATTTAGACTTGACCATTTACTAGCCACCTGAACCTCAGGTTTTCTAAAAACCGTGAGCAATAATATGAACCTTGCAATGTTGTTGAGAAAGGGAAGTTAACATTATGGAGAATGTCAGTGCCAGGTACAGGTGATCTCTTAATAAAGGTTGGCTATTACGGTTGATGGTGATGATGATGATGATGATAGGAATTCAATAAATTAGTAAATGTATGTCATTGGAAGGGATCTATTAGACTAGAACCACATGATAATGCACAAACTTGATTCATTCATCTTTGTGTCTCCCAGAGCACAGCAAAGAGCACTCAGTGAATGCTTTTTGGATGGATAGGTGGATGGAGGGATAAATGGAGGACTAGATGGTTGGATGGGTGGGTGGATGTATGGATGGATAGATGTCATTTACCCCAATCTCAGTGGTAGATGCTAACAACACTTCGGAAAGGCATGGTCTCCACTTTACTAACACAACCCCACAACCCCTAACTGCTTCTCCAGTGGTTCCACCGACAGGCCAGGGTGTCGCCTCTACCTCCTTTGGGTAATGGCCACATTCGGCCTGCAAGGCAAGGACCCCCAGCCGCAGCAGTGTCTCATCATCGCCGCACAGCCGCTCCTCCAGGATGTCTTTCCGAAGCTGCAGGTAAAGCTGATGCCTCGTCAGGCTGTGCCTGGGAAGGAATGCAGGAACAACGGTGGCCGCAACGCCGAGGGCAAGGGAGCACACTAACACCAGGAGGTCTTTTCAGTCTGGGCGGTGCAACCTTGGGAAGATGAGATACAACCCAAGAAAACCCAGAGGTAAATGCCAATAAGACAAGTGTGGTCTCCTTCATCCATCCACACTATGCCTCCTGCCACTAATGAGGGTTACCCTATGCCAGGCACTTCAACAAATCCATGGAAATGTTTGTTGCTATGGTTCAAGTGAGGAAAATATTCAGTTCGGTGTTGTTTTTAATGAGCAAAGGACTAAAGAAGCAGTGACCCCACTGCAAACCCATGTCTCTCCCCACCCTCATCACCGGGCTGCCGGGCTGCATGTGGAGGGAGAAGGCAGGCGGGGCAGGAAGAGAGAGCCTTGACCCCGAGTGGCGCACATGTGCAACAAAGGGCAAGCTCTCATTTTGACCAGGCACTGCTCAAAGATCTGACTTTTCCCTCTTGCTCTATCAGGATCCAATCGACAGAAGAACAACCACAATAATCGTTGTTATTAATATGTAACTTACAGTTGCAAAGTACTTGCCTAGCCATGACCTCGCAGTCAGCCTGGACATACTCTATCCCTTAAGGAACAAATGAACAGGTGTGCGACACTCACTGAAGCAGCCCACAGTGGCTGACAAAGAACTGTATCCTCAGGAAGAGTGTGAAGGTGTTCGTGGAGGTCTTCTGCGACTGCTCTCTCAAGCCTTCGGGGGCTATTTCGCACAACCTGGTCTCATTGTCCAGGAAAAAGAACTCTTTGCCTGAAATGGAAATAGAAAGTGTTTGGAGAAAGAATGGAGTAGGGAATGCAACCAGCCATTTCCCCAAATCTATATGCATGCTGGGGGTGGAAGCAGGTGTCCAGAGTGGTTTAACCACTTCGGTACGAGCGTCGACTATAGTTGACAGCCACAGATGAGCGCGCACAGCAACTTTAGCCGGCAGCCATAATATGACTTTTCTAATTTTTCATTTATCAAAATAACATTATGAACATTTAAAAATAACATAATGAAAACATATATGTGTATGTTACCTATTCTGATTGACATGACAAGTAAAGCTGGCTGTAAAGTAAAACAAGCTTTCAGTGCTTTCAAGCTTTCCTCATCACACAAGAGCAAAACAGATCCGTCGTCAATGCACAGCACAGACTGCCGTGCGGACTGTCAGTGCCGCTGTGTGAGGTTTCTCGGCTCGTGAGCACCGCTCCGAAGTGGTTAAATAGCAGTCAGCACATGGTGCTCAGACCTCCAACCCCTGCCCTCTGCCCTCTGCCCTTGCTGCTGAATTCAACACCCCACACCCAACTCCCCCTTCCCTTAGGACCAGTTCTCCCCAAGGAATGGGCAGTTTCCCTTCACAGGTTGGCTGTGAAACCCACCCAAGTTGATCTATATCCAAACCCTTCAGGTGGTCACTTCTGAGTGATTTTCCCAGGAGGCCCCTAGCTAAGCAGTCCTAGAATCATCACAAAGATGGGCTCAGGGACAGCCACCTGACTGGGAAGAGGCAGTAGGGGATAAACTTTGAGGTTGTACTCACAGAGCAGGCACACTGGTTTTACTTAGATTGAATATTATAGATCAATGAAAATATGTTTCTTAAAGATGCCTTTTTCCACACTTTACAAAAGGTTGACCAAACAGCAATTGATCACATCAAAGCATATAATAGTTGTTCTTTTTATCTGGGTGAGGGATCTTTCAGAGGTCTAATGAGAACTATGGGGAGATAAGGACATCTCGGGCCAGGCCTGCTGCGTGTGGTACACTGCACGACCACACAACAAGCTCGTGAGCTTCTCCTACAGGGGCTGGGAGACGGAGGGCCGCTGAGATAGGGAGAGCCAGGATTTAACCAGAAAGCCAACGATCCGAACTCCACCTCCACACAGTGGTTGGAGAGATTCAGCTGCAGCAGAGGGATATTGAGTAGATGGTGTGAAAGTATCAACACCAAAGGAAGACACTTATGTCTAACCCTCGTAAAATGAGGCCAGAGGGAGAGCACTCACATGCTGTGCCTACACCAAAAAGTGCCACAGGAGACATTCTCCGAAGTGCAGCTGGCTGCATGAGTGCCACACGGGCAGCTAGCCGCCTGCACAAGAACACTTGCCTGGCACTCTGCCTCCACTAATGAACTGACATCAACTCCTGCCTCCATAATTAATGATCTTTTGGTTTTAATATAACTTACGTATACTTCTCTTTGTCTACAAAGGCTTCCCTTTGCCTCAACCTCCTCAGATGCACCTATAGTTTGCTATAGCATGTGTGTCCCAGATTGCAATCTCCTGCCAATTCCCAAATAAACTCAGTCTTTGGAGTCTCACTCTGTTGTTATTTTAGGTTGACAATCGAAACAAAGAGTCTCTAATGGAAGGGCAGAGAGGAAAAAGGGTACAGAAACACTTTCTCTTGGACATTTAGAATGGAATTTTAATTTAAGCTTCTGGGGTTGGAGTGCTGAGTCCCCATTAGTCCTGCAGATTAAATGGAAATCAAGTTAGATGTTTTCTTATCTAACTTCAATGCACTGAGCTTGGTCAACCAGATCCAGCCAGCCACAGATACCTACATTATCCTACACTCATTATTTCATGACAATCTTCTGCACTTCCTTGACACTCCACACATGAGCACCTGAAGCCTTCACCATGCTAACTAATGTCTAGGTGTGCAAAATAAGGCCCCCAGTCTCAAGAGGTTTTCCCAGAAGGAATATAGCTCAGGTATCCAGATACCTGGGTTTCTAGAGGCACCCAGCCAGCCGTGGACTCCACAAGCGATGCTTACCTTTCATGTAAGCCAAGCCAAAGTAGGTGATTTCCCCAAGATTGGCAAAGGACATCACGGCGTTGAAGACAGCTCCCACTGTTGATGCCATGTCACACTTCACCTCCAGACACTGCCCACTCAGCAGGACCACGCAGAGGTCCCTGAGCGCCAGATAGGATTTTCCTTTTTTGGTCTGAAAATGGTAACAGTATCAATTGTAACAATAAGTCATTGAGCTTTAGCATGTGCTATTTAATAATTACTGTGCTAAGTACTTTTCATAAATTTAGTTTACAAACAACCCTAAGAGATGAGTATGTTAATGATTCCTATTCAGCAGATGAAAAACTGGGGCTCAGAGATGGTAAAGGACTTGCCCAGGGTTGCACAGTCAGTGAGTGGCAGAACCTGGGTTTGAATCTGACCTCGGCCAGGTTCTGCAGGGCCAGGAAGGCTGGGAGGCAGGTCTGACTAAGGTCCTACCCCTGCAGGAATCTTGGCTGCCCCTGGCTATGCTTTCTGGCAGGGCTGCCAGAGCCCTCATCAATGAGTCTTGCACCTCTGGGGGTATGTCCACCAACCTAATACTGCACCCCCAGGCCACTGCAGAACGCCAGGTTAATGAATTCTAAACTTCAGAAAGAAATTGGGCAGATACAGATCCAATGAAGAGAAGAGCTGGGCAAGGGGATTAGTTAGAATCTAGAAATCGGTCGGCAGGGCCAAAGACATGCACCAGAGTCTGCCTTCTGCCTCTCCTGCCTCCTCAGATCACTACCAGGTTCGTCTCCCACCACAGCCCCACCCGACCACCTGGCCTTGGCTCAGCCTCCCAGAGGGTTCCTCCCCTGCAGAGTGAGTCGCCCTGATACCCCCAACCCTGACACTAAGCCCTCTTGGGTTCAGTACTTTTACGCTTTGGGTAACTTAATCTTTGCATTATTGGGGTTTGAAAATCACCCCATTTCATACTTTTTGTTCTGGCGCAGGTGGACCAGGCTATGGCAGGTGCTGGGTCAGTGCTAGTGCAGGTGCTAACTGCATGGAGTCAGAGACTCCGGTTAGGTAGGTGTCTTGCTCACACTGACCAGTTTGCTCAAATACCATCAGAGCACAGATGTCAAAGAAATGATGTTAGTGCCCAGCAACAGAAGTCTCCTTGGTAGGGGAGTGCATGGAAGCAGGAGTTTGATGGCATTTTGTTGGAGTGAGCCAGGGGAGGGCTCCCTGGGTGCCCTTCTGTGAGGGAAGGACAAGCAGTGGGTGATGCAGGACCCTGGGAGAAGAGGGGTGCAGGGCCCATCGTCCCCATAACCCTGCCTCCAAAGGGCCCTGAGGAAGGCCCTGAGAGCCAGGCTGGCAAGGCAGGTGCTTCGAGCTCTGGGCATGGGGGAGATGATGTGAAGGACACACACTCAAACACCCGACACCAGCTGCGACTGCCCCAGCCTCAGCCTGGGCCCTGAACAAAAGGGATGTGGCCTGAACATGGACAGTTGTGTCCCAGGGAGCTGAGGCTAAGACCAGCCACAGGGAACACCAGCAGGGGGCATGCCTAGGTGCTAGGACAGGAAAGGGACAGTTCACTCAAGGTTTGCCCTCCCTGCAAGAGCCCATGTGGCTCCTTCCCTCTCTTTGTCCCCATCTCTGCTCACACACACTCCCCAGAGCTTCTTTGTCTCTCCCTCACCTGCCATCCTCCAACCCTCCCTTCTTCATTGGTCCTTTGCTTGGCACAAATCACTACCTGGCATTGTTTTATGTTTATGCACTTGTCTATCTTTGTCTCCCCTGCTAGAATGTAATGTCCACGCGAAAAGGACTGTGTTTTGTTCATAGATCTGAGGTCTAGACTGGCATCTGGCTAGTGGACGTTTCACAGATACTCCCCAGCACAACAGGAAGTGAGAGCTGGCTGAGTCTGGAAGGGCGGCAGGACCTGGCGAGAAGTCACAGGGCTTCCCCTTAAAGACCAAAGGACCAGAGCCGGGAGTGGTAAGTAGCCCCAGCTCTGCCAGGAGTCTGGGGGAGACTGAGCACCACCCAGGGTGTTCCCTGAGTGAGACCCCAGTGAGAGCACAGTGGGCCGCCCCGGCCCGCCCACCTGAGCAGGTTGGGCACTTCCCGGCCACCTCCGCCCCTGCCCAGTCTAGCCCTGCAGTTACCACAAGCGATCCAGGCAGGTGCAGGGTCACTGGCGCCTCTCCAGCCAGCAGGACAAACTCTGGCCTGGAAAACTGGAGGAAAACACTCGAGTCACTTACAGTAGAGAAGGGAGGACAGGTTCCAGGCTTTGGGTCTGGGCTTCCCCACTGAGCTCAACTCCTCACCCGCCACGAGCCTGTGTCCCCCAGAGCCAGCAGGAAACAGGCTGAACTGGGCTGAGGCCCCGCTGGGCTGGGTATCTCAGGGCAGAAGCCCCACAGGTCGGGCAGGTACTAGCACCATCCTGGTCTTGGATGCCAGGCTGTCCAGGGTGAGTTGTGAGTTTCACAGGTCCCATAGCATTACATAACCTTTGTATGTGTCAAAGCATCAAATGTAGTATAAATATGTACTGTATGTAATAAAAAGATTCTTTAGAAACAAAAATATCTTTAGATTTAGATGAGATCAAATATTTTCCTAGCTCTGGACTTCGAAAGGATGGTGTGCTTGGGCAGCACTTGTTCTCAGTTTCACAGTATCTCACCTACATGCCACACTGGGGACCCAGCAATGCTTCAATACCCGTCGTCATTTAAACCCTGCCATCACTTTTTGGGGTACGTATCCTATTTTACAGGTGAGGAAATCATGGCTTTAAGAGGTCAAGAAGCTTATGCATGTCTCACCACCAGCAAGGCACAGGGTTGGGTGGGCTTCTGAAGTGCCCCGAGGGTACCCAGCAGGACTCTTGTCTAAAGAGGCCAAAATTCCAGCCCTTCAGTGTCCTGGGAGTATCCCCAGCAGAGGCGTCTCTAGCGATGATCGGGAGGAAAATCCAAAAGAGATGAACAAGGCCTCTCAGAGCCCTCTTCGCCGCCGTCCCACCCCCAGCTCATGCAGGCCGGAGGGTGGCCTGGAGGACAGGGCTGGGCAGGGAGCATGGGAACTCGGCCACAGAGGAGGAGGGGCGCCCTGAGTCAGTTTATTCTCAACACCAGGAGGTCAACATCTCCAAGAAGGGAGGGGGCATGGCCAGGTGTGTCTGACCTCCTTTGTCTCTGCCAGCAACTCAGCTTTCGGGTATTTCTGTGGTTCCCTGGGCCAAGAGGGTGTCCATTCAGTCAGCAGGGGGCTTAAGATTTTATTTTGGTTCACACAAGTCAGAAGGGACTGGTTCCCTAAGGAACCCTCCCTGCCGTCCGGATCTGGCCTTCCATCTGTTCAGAAGGCCCCTTCCAAGTCCAGCTGTCCTGTCAGGCCGCTCCCCACGGCCACGCTCTGCCACTGCCCTGGCACCTGCAGCCGCAGCTTGCTGCGCGGAGGGGCTGGCGCTGCCTATATGCTGCCCAGCGTGGCCACAGCCTGCCCCAGCGGCCGCTCAACGCCTGCGCCCTAAGCGGCACCCTCCACATTTATGTTAGTCCAACCCAAAAGGCCCTACCCATTTTCAGCCGCTGTTAGCGCCTCTCTGAGCAGGGTCCTTCACCCCTCTTTTGCTCACCTTGCCCCTTCCTTGCAGGAAACCCGTTTGGGAAGGAGTTGCCGGCAGTGAGCTTTCTGCCCCTGAGGGCGTGGGTCTGGAGCTGAGCTGCTGGACCTCCCGCTGGTCCTGGGGAGCCGCCTCTGGGAGAGTGCTGGCCAGGGGTGGAGAAAGGGTGAGTGACGCCTCCACCCAGTGAAAGGCCACCACTGCTGACGCTCAGCGGGCAGGGTGCACCGTCGCTTCATGTCACCTTCGCCCTGGCTGGGGAGTCGTTGCACCCACTTTCCAAGTGGGGAAGCTGAGGCCAGAGAAGTCAGGCTGCACAGCACAGGCGACGCAGGGTTGGGCACAGCCACAGGCCACTTCTCCCCAGCCCGTGACTCTGCCTCTCTGCTCGAGGTGCCGTGACCCCAGGTCTGGGGCAAGCCCTGAGCAGGTCATGGGATCGCAGGGTGTTCCTTAGAATTTTATATATTATTCAAAATGTTTTGACAATAAACGTATATTGTTTATAGAACCAGGGGAAAACTGGTTTTGGGGGGGAAATAGAGTTTTAAATGGCAGGAAAAACCATGGCAAGGTGAGCTATACAATATCCAGTCAAGAACCCAGCCGCAGATTTGACATGGACTTGGCCAAAGCCATTGTCTGAACCATGGAGAGACAATATACTGTCACAGCCCTCAACAAATCAATATGTAAATAAATAAATTCCCCAAACTTCAAAATACCCAAGGTCCCTGTGCAGGAAGATGTGGGCCCGTGTAGGTTTTGATCCAATTTAAGCGCAATATGTTAGACAATCGCAAAAACAACCCCAGTTCTTCTCCCTGGCCCACGCCCTCTGCAATGAGACTCTGCACCCTCCTCCCGGGAGAGGGGTCCACTGCCCCGCCCCTTGACTGCGGGCTGGCCTCAGGCTGGGTTAGCCAATAGGAAGAGCTGGAAACGTGGAGGGCCAGTTCTGAAGGCGCTGTGCACTTCTCTCTCTCTGTCTGTCTGTCTGTCTGTCTGTCCTCTGCCCCTGTCGTGAGAACACCCCAGGCTGGCCAGCTCGTGGAGGGCAGCCAGGGCTCCCCAGATGGCAGGCAGCCAGAAGGCCCAGGCGCGAGGCCGCCGCCGGGCTGCGGGTAATTGCAGCTTCACAGAGGCTCCCAGCAGAGTCAGAGGACCTCCCGGCTGAGCACAGCCTGAACCCCAGCCCCAGAAGCACAAGCTAAATAAAGAATTGTTGCTTTTAGCCACTGCATTTTTTGGCTCTATCACGCAGTGTGGTGTGGCACTAGACAATTGCAACAACACCCAGGCATGTCGTTCCGCCCCTGGGCCGGCCCGTGGCTCCCGGAGGAGACAGGTGCCCCAACAGCACGGTTGCCACCAGGTCCACCCCGCTTGGGTTTCCTATCTGCTTAAACGTGACTTCTTCATCTGCTACTGCAGCAGGGTTGGCATTTTCTGAGAGCATTTTCTGGAGGCGTCTCCTCAATAATCAATCAGCAAAGAAGCAGGGTGTGGCAGCCCCACACCCACACCCACACCGACGTCACAGCACCCTGGACACCTTGCTGCTTACCAGGTAGCAAAGCGGCTGCAGCGGCTGTGTGCCGAGGCGCTCGAATGGGGCTCCAGGGAGCTCTCGGGCTCTGTGCTTCTTTCTGAAACTGACCAAACAGCGTGGTGTAGGGCATGGATGGAGACCAAGAGCACAACTTTCCTGAATTAGGCAGCCCATAGTGTTGGTGGCATCATGACTTACTAGCTGTGTGACCTTGGCAAAATTACTTAACCTCTCTGAGTCTGCTTCCTCATGCAGAAAATGGAGGTGGAAGTAACAGAGGGTTGGGGGCAGGGCTACAAGGGAAGATAAAACCTGATGGCAAAGAACCCCTTGTTTTAGGGATAACAAACAATAACATTAATTTCTTTTTTAAAAAGTTCAGATTTAGTTGAAAAGTAGAAAACATTGAAAGATTTGAAAATTAAAAGCTTTTCTTTTAGCAAATCTAGAACAATAACAAAAAAGACTAATTGAAGGAAGCTTTTTCTTTTTTGTTGTTTGTTTTAATTTGTTTTTATCAACTTGGACAGTTAAAACTCAATTTTTAAGAAGTTGACATTGGATATGAATGACCCTGTTAAGCTGTGTCCCCAGTGAGACTTCCCTGGGGGCCCAGACCGGTCCTAAGCTCAGTCCTTCTCTGCAGGGCCTTCCTGGAAGGGTGGTGCTGGCATGGGCTTGCTCTGCCCTCACAGCGGGACGGGTGGCCACGCAGGGCAGGGAGCGACGGTGCCTGCAGCACACACCCACCTCTGCACGGGCGCGCCCACGCCGGCGCCCACGCCGCGGGGCTGGCACTGCTGGCCTGCTGCAGCCTCCTCCTGAGCAGGCAGCTTCTGTTCTGCTGCATGGAGGAGCTTTCTTCCACAACTCTTCTCTCCACCTGAGGGTCAAGTGCATCACACATCCGCACCCCAAGGTCAGGAGGGCATGCAAACCGGCTGTTAGTGTGCCATCGCCTGCCTTACACAGCGAGAGCTTAAGGGTGCGTTCTCCAGCACCCAGAACGTGCTCGGGACGGGACGCACGCCCCCGCGCAGCCCCTCTCCCATAGCTGTGCGCTCACCACGCCTGTGCCTTCGCTCCTGCGCCTCCGCCGGCTACAGCCTCCCCAGAAGCTCCTCTGTGCCTGCAAGACCCAGAGCTGTGTCCTCTCTATTTTTATTCCTCTCCACCTCTGCCCTCTGCTCACCGGCCCTCCCACGCACCCCTCGCCTGGCTCTGTTGCACCACGCCGCGTTAAGTCCACCTCCTCGCCCACCTCCCCAGCATCGCAGCGCGCTCTCCCAGCACGGCCCCGTGAACGCTGAACACGGCATGAAGTCTGCTTTGCAGGCTCCTGACCCGAGGGCCGCAGGGCAGCACAGTGTCTGCCCAGGGACGGCGACACACCAATCAGTGGGTGGCAGACTCTACTATCTTTTGAATAAATATACTCTGCTTCTCCCACCAAATCCTCTGGCTCAGCTAATAGAGCTACGTGTTCACATGCCAAGAGAGAAGGGGTCCAGGAAGACTAGGGTGGGGTTCTCTGACTGTTGGCAGCACCCCCCAGCTCTCCCCTCATCCCCATCCACACGGCCCCCGTCACTCCTCGTCCAGCTGTCCCTGGACGAGTGCAGCCAGCTGGCTGGTCCCCAGCCTCTCCTCCTCTGGTCCCTCAAACGCGAGCCGCTTACATTTTGTGCCACGGCACCTCGCTGCCCGCCCTGCCCCAGCCTGCCTGGCCTTGAGAGGGACTGACTCTGAGCTGGCCTGCTGCACCAGGGCGGCTGAGCTGTCTCCAGTGAGACCCTCCTTGCTCAGCCTGCCCCCCGGAGCACGTCCCCAGTGAGTGACCGGCACAGCACAGGACTCCGTCTCTGGGCCAGCTCAGAGGAACCTGGCCTAAGCTGAGAGCCCCCCGTGCCCCTTGCTGGCACCGGGGGGAGTGCGCAGGGCAGCGAGCAGCACAGGGCCCCTTCGCGGGGACGAGAGGGGGTGGTGAGGAGAGGCGGCCAGGGACCGCGAGAGTGAGGTCAGGGAAGCTCCCGTGCAAGGCCTGGAGTTGGATTTCGATAGAGCTGAGTCTTGGGTCATGAACCAAGAGGCTCCTGTTTTGCACCAAGAGGCCCCTGCAAAGCCCTCGAGGGTCTTGGCCATGTCAGGCACTTTTATTTCATTTCAGTTAATCATAATTTAGCTAATTTAAATGTCAATAGCCACGTGGCTAGCGGCTACCTGGCTGGACTGTGCAGTCCCACACTGACCTCGGAGATGGTGCCCAGCACCAGGCCAACCAGCCGTCGGACGTGGAGGCCGGCAGGGGCTGGGTACACAGCCACTTCTTTCTCACGAGCCCGACAAGCTTCCAGAACCGAGTGCAGCGGCCGCCGCCTGCGAGGCAGGTCTTCGCACATGGCCAGCAGCAGGGAGAGCAGGGGCTCGCGCAGCTGCAGGGGCTGGAGCGGGCGGGAGAGGAGCGTGAGCGGCCAGGGCTGCCGCCGCCCAGCCCGGCACCGGGTCGGGGCCACGGAGGCGAGGGAAACGGATGCTCCTGTCTTCCCGAGAACAGATGACTGGTGCTTCTGGAACGTTTTAGGACAGACACAAGACTCATCGCTGAGGCCACAAAATGCAGGGCAATGGTCTCTGCATTGGTGGTGTGTCATTTGCTGCTTTCTAATCCTTCACCCCAGACCTGTGCTTGGAATGCCGATGGGAAATGGGTGGATTTGCACCTGTGCCAAGCATGCCGGAGCAAACCAGAGGTCAGCCTGTCATGCACATTCCCCTGGGCAGCCTGGCATTGTCTCCTGCTGTTTAGGTGGGTCTCCCTGGCCTCTGCCCCAGAAGGTGAGCTCCAGGAACACACGGCCTGTGGAGCTCGCAGCAGCGAGCACAAGTGCTCAGTCACTGCTGGCTGAACTTTCTGCCGCATGCACACATCGAGCGGAAGAAAAAAGAGGCATCTTATAAGCACTTCCCTCGTGCATTTAAACGGTGATGATTGCGTGGGGCAGGCCTCAAGTCCAGACTCGCAGTGGGCCTTTCCCACACTCAGCCCACACAGGATCGCCGCCCAGGTAGGCTGCACCACCTTTTCTTGGCAAGGAGCGTCAGCTTTGAATGCTGCCTCCGCATGTGGCCGGCCACGGAGTCCTGCGTCCACAGCACGCTGGGGCCTCTTATGTTCCTGGGACTGCACAGCTACTCCAGATACAGTCCCTGCCTTCAAGTAGATCACAGTCTGATAGAAAGGCGATCACTTGAAGGGGCAAAGACCATATAGTATGCACAAGACGTGGCAATAACACAGGGCAAGGGGCCTTGCCCACCCTGTGTGGGGAGGGGGACCTGGGGATGGAACTTGGACTAACTCTCAAAGAGCACTCTGGAGTCACCGGGGTGGTGGGGAGAGGTGCGGTGCAGGAGCAGTGTGTGCAAAGGCACAAGGTGCACGCGAGCTGGCCCATGCCCGGAGGGAAGGGCTGTGGGCAGGACAGAGGCCCAGGGCACAGCAACAATGCAGGGCCCTTGTTCAAAGTGATCCAGGACCCCATGACAGTGATAGCAGAGCATCAAAGCACTGGACCCTGCGCCACAACACGGGCCACACACCAATGACCACAAGCCCAGTTCTGGCTCCAGGTGTGTCTTGCTGAGAAGAAGGAATGTGATCCCGTGGGTAGTGAGGAGCTGCCAAAGATTCATGTGAGGAGGGCCATGAGCAGGTCTCTGTTTTAGAAAGAGCACCCAGGAGGCACCAGGATATTGGCTAGGAGAGGGCAGGTGTGAGTAGGAGGGAAGGCAGGAAGCAGGCTGAGCAGGTCAGCTGGGCAGGGTCTCCAGGGCGTGCTCTTGTGTCACCAGTTTCTAAGGAACTCTTATAGTGTCAGAAGAAAATTTACACAAACACATGCACACATATCCTATAGTCAAAAATTTGTAAAATGCTATGATAAACAAAGTTTAAAAGTTTTGGCCAGGCTTGGTGGCTCATGCCTGTAATCCCAGTGCTTTTGGAAGCCAAGGTGGGAGGATCACTTGAAGCCAGAAGTTCAAGAGCAGCCTGGGCAATATAGTAAGACACCATCTCTACAACAAATGTTTTTAAATTATGTGGGTGTGGTGGCACCTGTGTGTAGTCCCAGCTACTAAGGAGGCTGCAGCAGGAGGATTGCTTGAGCCCAGGAGTTAAAAGTTACAGTGAGCTCTGATCCCTGTAATGTTGTGTTGAGTAGGATTCTGAGGTTACTTCCTTACTAGCAGTAAGTTCTGTAATCAGTTTACAATACCTGCCTAGGACCCAGGAGGGAGCATTTGCAATAGGTGCTCAATAGATGTGGCCCCTGCCCAGGAGAAAAGCACTAAATGAACTCAAAGACATAGCCTGGCAAGACTTGGAGTATGTTGTTTACAGACCTGGTTTGGCGGAACATGAAACCCTGCTGCCCAGTAGAGGGTCATTCCTAAAGAATAGACGTGCATCTGCCAAGAGAAAAGCACAGGATTAGGTTTCCATCATCTTTGTTATTCCACGGTCCCGCAAGCAAAAGACAAGTCAATTTCCACGTATGCAGACATTGTTGTCTGGCTAGCCCAACACCATCTGCGACTCCCTTACTTTTGCTCCCTCCTACTCTAGAGGCTAGAAAGCCAGAAATTTGCTTTCTAGCAGAAAACATGACACCCAATTTTGGTGAAATATGTAAGAGAAATTTGTTATGCTTCTGAGAAAGCTTTTGCTTTACTGACTAAAAGAACACATGTGACTGGTCCTACCCTTCCCCCTTGTTCCTGCCTTGAACACTGATATGATTGATACATGGAGTCACAGCAGCCATCCTGTGACCATGAGGCAACAGGCATAAGGACAAAAAGCCAGCAGCTGAGGAGGGTAGAGTGGAGACATCTACCCTGGATCCTGGACGACATTACCCAGCTGCTGGCCAGCCCCTCGGCCTGCGTGTAAGTAACTAATAAGTGTCCCTGTGGTTCTGGCCGCTATATTTTAGGCTTTCTGTTTCTTATAGCCAAAGGCAATTATTTCTACGTGACATATTACGGTTCTGCCTGATTAAAAAGCATTGTAGTGTCAGGAAGCAACATGATGTAATGGGAAGAGCACTGTCTGACTTCTCTGAGCCTCAGTTTCCTCACTTTAAAATGAAATCCTGAGTCAGTTCTCAGAAGGATCAAGTAAAAAGTACCTGGAGATGGTGACAATGATTATTATTATTGTTAACTGTTCTTACCAGACCTAGAGCACCTGCAATATACCTTGCCTTGTTCTAAGGTAAAGTATATTGCCTTAGTTTATACTTACATAAACGAATATAGTTCCCACAACATTCCTATGATGCAGGTATTTTCATTGTCCCCATTCTACAGAGGAGAAAACCAATGCAAGGACAAGCCAGGACCCCTGGAACCAGCGCCCTGCCCCGAGCTCCTTGGCTCTGCTGCCTCTGGGCCACATTTGCCCCCATAAACGTCAGGCCGTTGTTGCTGTGGAGCTTCCATCATAACTGACAAGGCACATCCCCATGCGGCACTTGTCCCCAGGAAACGACCTTGGGACTTCGGAAGGGCAACGCTGGAGTGAGGGACACGGCACGCAGCCCACCAGGCTAATGCAGGTGGTTTGGCTTTCACATCTCCAGGTCCAGACGTGTGCTCAGTGCCACCTTCGCCAATTAATTAACTTTCATCTTTGTTTGAAATTGTACCCCTAAGCCAGTCCTCACCCCTCAGACGACTGCGCCTAGACATGATGCAGGCAAGCTCACGAACGGCAGTCCGCGTCCAGGGAAGGGACGCTGCGAGCAGGTGCGGGAGCAGCAGGCCGAGCCGCCAGAGGCCCTCTCCACACCTGAAAACTCATCTGCATTTCAAGGGTTTTGTCAAAACGTGTCCTGAGGAAGCCTGGGCCATGGTGACAACAGGCTTCGTTCTAAATCCTAAATCCAGCCCACTAGCAGATGCTGTCTCCCAAGGAGTGGTAGGAAAGAGCACCTGATTGGCTGGCGATGTCCGCCATGAACATGAGACAGGTAATGGCAGCACAGGTGACTTGTAGTTAGAGACCTGCTTCCACCTGACCTGCACCTGGGATGATGCCAAGCAGTGGGGGAGATTTCACAGTGCACTGGTTAGAGCAGGATGTTGGCTCTAGGAGATGGGTCAGGGTGCACCCTCCCGACCTCAGAACGAAGCGCAGGGCTGGGGGAGGACTCCGAGCACAGCTGTGTCGTGGGACCACTCTCCTGCTTGCCTGCTCCTCACGGGGGAGTGCTGAGAGCACGCAAGATCTGGCTTAGCAAGTCCTTTAGAAAGCAAAGCCTGAGGCAAGGATTAAGTGTTGGCCCTTCCTTAAGGAGCTGCAAGCCCAGAGCTATGAGAATAAAGAGAAAAGGGGAAGGGAGGCATGGGCAGATGTGACAGGCATGCTGGCCACCCTCTTGCTACAAGCCACAGAGCACAGCAGGAAACGCAGCAGACAGGGCTCCCTAGCACTCAGCTCTTCTCTGGAAGGTTTGCAAGCCCTGCGCATCTCAAAGCCTCCTTATCCAAAGAGAGGAGAGGGAAAATTTATTCTCTTAGTTCCCTCCCAACTCTCATTTACCACTGGTTAAGTTTTACCCCATAGGAAACTACTCTCTGCATTTTCAGGTTGCATTAGCATGCCTCTGTAGCAGTCACACAGAAAGCCAGACGCCAGAGCTCAAGATGCGGCATCTCAGCTGAGTCCGGAGGTGGGAGGCAACTTGCTATAGGTGGAGCCAAGAGACCCAAACAGATCCTAGAGGCACCTAAGTCTGTATCCAACCCAGGAGTCCAGTGATTCACCCCTGGGCCCCTCGCAGTGCAGGAGAGGGTTCAAGGGACTGGCTGCAGGGTGGCTGCCAAAGGGGTGGGGTTTGGTTGTTGGAGCAGGAACCACTGCAGCCAGGACTCTCATGCTTACACCATCACGATCTGTGGAGACATGTGGACCCAGACGAACCAAACCTGGAAGCCACTAAGGCCCCATTCTCTGCTTCTCAGATCCCGAAGGAAAAGCAGCCCCAGTTCCAGGAAGCCTCATGAGAGGAGTGACATTTCTAGATCTGTGCTTTCCCAGAAAGGTCAGGAAGAAGGAACAGAACACCTTGATTAAACAGCCACTGTGCCCCACCTTGTGCCATGGGCCTGCCTTGAGTCATTCTCTCCTTTGAACTTTCTCTTTTGAAAACTGGAAATAATGTTTATGCTGGAACCTTTTGCTATTCGTAAGTAAAACATGCCCACTGCAGGAAAACCAAAGACGTCCACTGATGTTGCCATGCAGACATGATCACTGCAGACACTGGGGCACGTATTTTTAGGGCTTCCTCTCTCTTTCTCTTTCATTCTGTCTATGCAGACTCAGTCCACGCTGCGTGTGCATACACTGAGTTTCTTTTCAAGTCATTAAGCAAGTTCCTACAACCTCATTTTAATACTACCTGCCCTATGTCCACTCTCACTGACCATTTACCTTATTTCCAATTTGTCACTAATGTCAACAATACAACAACAATCAGCATTGTTGTAACTAAATCTTTACTCATGGCTTAGGACAAATTCCTAGTAGAGGACTTTTGGGGTCATTTTTAAGGTTTTGCTCCATGCTGTCAATGGTACCAATATACCAAACCATTTACCCACAGCTTTTTGACACTTCTTTTAGAATATTGATAATACCTGATCAATTAAGTCACATTTACCCCACTTCACAGATGTAGAAATTGGGGCTCAGGGAAGTGGACTTGCCTTCATCCGAGGGCTAGAAGTTGCTGGCAAGAAAGCCTGGGAGTGAAATTCTCTCAGCCTGTTTCACTGTGGTGTTGGGGCCCAGGCTCTGCAGAGCTGAGCTGGGCACGGGGGGTGCCACTGCCCAGACAGGCCCTTCCCAGGGGACAGCACACGGGAGCTGAAGGGATGCTGTGCACCTTACCTGGGACACATCCCACTGCTCATCATCATGCTGTCCCCGTAGCAGTTCAGGGGCCTTGAAAGGAGCGGCCTCTATGTGGGAAACGTGGCCTTGGAAAGAAAGGCTCCCAGCTGCAGAAAGCAGGGCTGACCATGGGCAGACCACATAGTCGCAGGAATCTGAAACCAAGCCAGGGATGGGGTGTAGAGATGGGGCCACTGTGCGGAGGGCCAGCCATACAGCTGTGTCTGGCAGGTGCCCAGGAGCCCCGGGGCCATCCTTCACTCTGGCGCCTTAGGTATCCCTCCCGGACAGAGGGCGACGCGCAGCGCCCCCGGGAGAGGGCGAGGGAGAGACAGCCGAGGCCGGCCCACGGCGGGCGCTCTGCACCCGACACGTCCGGACCCGAGGTCCCTCCCGCCTTCCAGGCCTGGCCTGGCTCCAGCCCTGCCCACACCAGCTCCCAGAGGAGGGCGGCTCCCCCGAGCCCGCCTACACCTCCCCATGTGACCCGCCCCCGCCCTCCGTGTGCTCCCACCTGGTCGCTGGTGCGGGTCACCTGCTGGTGCCAGTCGCCTGTTGCCTGGGCCTGCGTGCTCCTGGGCTGCCAGCCGGCTCCTGTGGTTCTGAACGCACCCGGGAGGGGCTTCCCTTCAAAGTTTGTACCTGCCCTCAGCCCTGGGGTCTGTGTAGTTTCCTTACACCTTACTCTTCTGTTATATCGCAGTTAATAATTCTTATGTTAATATCAACCTCCCCTGTTGAGAGCACAGCCTGGGTCTGCCTTCTACCGCACAGCTGGTGCCGGCCTGTGGACAGAGTGCGGTGTCCTGGGAGCCTGCCCTGCCTCCCGTCTCTGGCTGTGCCCAGAGATGGCACAGGTGTTGGTGGAGGCCCACGGAGCTGCAGCTGGTCCCCCCAGACGCCTCCCAGGTTCCATGCCTGGAAACGCGGCAATCCCAGGCAGAAGCAAGGCCTTCCTTTCAACTCTGCCACACGGCATGGGTCCAAGAGACAGGCCAGCCCTCCCAGTGCAGCCCCGTGGGGGGGTGCCGCTCACCGGCGTTCTGATACCACGGACTCATCACAGAGCAACCAGCAGCAGCCAGAAATGTGTTTGTTTGGGAAGCTTCACAGACAACTCCCCAAGACAGAACTGCCCCGCGCACCCCTCACCATTGTGAAGGTCTTCCATGATCTGCTCCGCAGCCAGGAGCAGGAGGGACCAGATTTCCTCTTCAGACAGAGCTTCGCCCCTGACCTGCAGGGTGCTGGCCAGTGTCACAGAGGCTGGGCTCATGCCTGCAAGAAAACCCACACGTGTGACAGAGCCCCTGCAATGTCCAGGAACACATCTGGGCCAGTATTTTCCACTCCGGCCCAGCCAGGTATGGTGCAGCCACTCATCACGGTGTGTAGACACCATGTTTTCATCACCTGTGTCCCCAGGTTTGGGCACAGGCACAGGCACACAGAGAAGTTAAATAAACATTCATCGGAGGGTGGCCAGGCTGTCTGATTGGCTCTCAGTGAATGAGCAAGCTAATTGATTAATTACTTAATCAAATGAATGGACAGATGAACCGTGAGAAGGGAGCCCAAGAGCCGGGCGTGGGCTGCTGCAGAGAGCTGCTTGCGCCTGGCGCTGCGCTGCCCGCTCCCTCTGCCTGGGAATGCACGCTCACCACTTTTGCCTCCAATATGTGATTCGAGACTTGTGCCCCTGGCCGCCACATGCAGAGCTGGGGCCGATGCCAGCACCAGCGCTTTCTCCAGCACCTGCCTAGAGGAAGGACGGAAAGGGGCAGGCTCCCAGCAAAGCTGGAGGAGGGCGAAGAGGGCTGGTCTCCTCTTCCCTTTCTTCTGAGAAGCCTTTAAACCAAATCTGACATTTATATATCTATCTCCCTGACAAAGCTGCCAGCCACTCATTTCCAGAGCCCCAGGTGCTGGTGGCGAGGGGCGCTAGCTTTCCTAATCCGTTTGCATCCTCACTGACCTCTCCCTAGAGCTCCAGCGAGGCGGTGCGCAGCGCTGGGGCCGGGTGGGGAGCACGCAGACACCCATCCCCAGCAGCCTGCTAATCCGCCACTCGCCAGCTGCTCTTCCACAGGCTGCTCTTCCACCAGCCCCTGCAGCCCGGGGGCAGAGGCAGGCGCAGGAGAGAGAGCCCTGCTCTGCCAGCTCTCTCTGGCCGGGCAGGGACCTCCCAGGAAGCTTGACCTGAGAGCTGTTGTTTATCACAAGGAGTGTGTGGAGAAGGGACTACTGCTTCCATTTTCAGGTAGGAAAGCAGTCCAAGGTGGCCAGTTAAAGTGATGGAGTAGAAGCGGATGTCTAGGCCCTCTCTTTCTCTTTTATTTTGTTTTCTATTTTTTTTCTTTTCTTTCCTTTTTTCTCCTTTTTTATTCTTCATTGTTTTATAAACTGGTTGAGACTTACGGACAAGGCAGTCCCACTCTGCCACATTTTTCTAACTTTCTATAACCACAGTTAAAGGTGACATTAAAGAAGAAGGGGAGTGGGGCACTGAGACTATGATAGACAGAAAATCTCTAAATCCCAAAATAAAGTATTGAATGGGTGGATTTTTTCTGATCTCCTTAAGACTAGAAAGAAAAAGGCGTTAAACTCTTGTGGGCAGCCGTGGCAGGTTGAGACCGTCATTTCCATACGGTGATTCCGTGGAGGGAGGAAAGCTCTCCAACAAATAGTGCCGGGTCCCTTATGGAAAAACCAGATATGGGCCTGATCTTTACACCTTATATTAAAATTAGTTCAAACTTTACACTTTATATTAAAATTAGTTCAAATTTATCATTAAATCATAGATTTAATGTAGAAAACATTAAATATAAAACTATAAACATAAAACTATAAACTTTTAGGGAAAAAATAGGAGAAAATATCTAGGATTCATCACAAGAAGAATCCCCAGTAAGGTAAACAGCCCACTTCTCATCAGACGCCGCCGTGGGGGCCGGAAGGCAGTCAGATGACGGATTCTAGGAGGGGGGGTGTCAACCAGGAATTCTGTACACAACAAAGCAATCCTTCAACATTAAAAGAGAAATTAAGACATATCCAAATAAAAGCTGAGAATCTGTTGCTAGCAGACCTCCCTCCCAGGGACACTAGCAGGAGTCCTTCAGGCGGAAATGAAGAGACACTAGACAACAACTCAAATCCACATGGAGAAAGGACAAGACTAGTGAACGTAATGACATAGGCAAACATAAAAGACAATAAAGTGTTTTTGGATTGGAACCTTTTTTTTCTCCTCTTTGACTCAAAAGAAAAAGGGGCATCTAATATCTAGAAAACCACATAACTAATTAGGTTGACCAATCAAACACTCCTCTTGCCAGTAAAAACTAACAGTAACTTGAGGCTTGAAGTTTCCGTTCTTGTTATTGGAAGTGTCAGGGTCACAGCCTCCACGCCAAACGCCCGTCTCAGGTGTCAGTGACAGCAAACTACTCATCAACCTTTCCATTAAAAATCTGCCCTGCTTGTTCCAGTGCACAGGATGGGCCTCTGCAGAGAGAACTGGGTGTGTTCACTTTTCTGTACCAGCTCCCTGTCTGGCCCCCGAATCCCAGCTGAATGTGAGCCCCTGCCCAGCGAGGGCAGCTGGTGCCGGGAGAGCGCAGACGCCGGGCAACCCGCAGAGCTCCGAACGTCCCTGGCAGGCCCCCGCAGCCCTCACGCCAGCGCCCTTTGGAAAGGGCCTTGATGGAGAGAGGACCACTGGGGGACACCCCAGGGACTCTGCTTCAGCCCCACAGCCCTCAAGAACCACCTGGACTCACAGTTAACATTGTTATCTCTGCGTACCATCCTGAATGCCATTTCAAACTGACTCTAATAACAACATAAGCAACACGTCCATAGAGTCTACCATGTGCCAGGCCCTGTTTGTGTTACATGTATTAACTCATGTAAGCCTCATGTCAGCCTTCTGAAATACGGCTGTCATCCATGCCCACTCCACAGATGAGGAAACTGAGGGACAGAGAGGTCAAGCGACTTGGCCAGTGTCACACAGCTGGGTCGTGGGTTTATCCTCCGGGTCTCTGAGGCAGTGTGCTTCCTGGCCACGGCACTCTAGCTGTGGAAAGGACGTGAAGTGCTTCGGGGAGACTGTGATCGCGGCTGTGAAACAGTTGTCAGCCTTGCGCCGGCGCACCATGATGCCTCTGGGCGTCTCTCCAAGTCTCTCTAGACACCCTGGGCGGTGCACTGCTGCATCGTGGGCTTAAAAGTGGATCATCATGGATAAAAGGGGTGCCGGGATCCCACCACAGTTAAGCCGGTCCAGCAGACAGTGAGGACGCTCTGGGGAAGTGTCCAGCCAGTGGGCGCTCCTGTGGGGCCTCCACTGCCCCACCCTCATCACTCATGCGTCTTCTCAGTCCTCATCCACGGACTGACCCTGTGTGCTGACTCCCTGTTCTGAAGGCTTCCGTGGTCATCTCGTGGCCTACAAGTCTCCTTTGCCACACCAGGCCCCATTTGCCCATCCAGGAGATTCCGTGGACTCCCCCGTGAGCTCCCAGGCTGGGGCCTCCTGTCTGCCAGCACTCGCTTCTGTTGGCCTCCAGCCTTCAGAGACCTCGGCCTGGCCTGGCGAGGGCTGGAGTCTCCTCCCCCACATTGATCTTTAGTGTTCTACTTGGGCCTCCCTCTCCCGTGGGCCATGGGACAGCAGCCCAAGTTCACCTGTGAGGCTGCCCAACACCCTTGCTTCAGCCAGTCCTATATTTAACAAGTGTCATCAAGGACCTAGTATATTTCAAGCTCTGCACTTGAGTAGAACGATGAGCAGCATAACATCCCAACACATGAGGGTCAGGACAGGGCAGAGGGAAAAGGACAGTGTACAGGGGTAAGCAAATAAAACAATCCCATAGAATGGTAGGCTGCAAAGGAAAAGCAGGACAAGGTAATGCACTACAGTATGCCTTTGGTGCGGGGCACACTTTAGCTGAGCAGTCAGGTAAGGTGTGTCGGGGAGGTGACATCGAAGCTGAGATTTGTAGGCTGAGAAGATGCCAGCTATAGGACAAACTCTCCATGCATAGGGAAGAGCAGGCACGAAATCTCAGGGCTTGGCAGATTCTGAGAGCAGAGAGAAGCCCGGCGAGACTGAACATGATGAGGGAGATGACGGAGATGTGTGGAGGTGAGGGCATCGCTGGACAGCTACGCGTCGGCCATCTGGGGGCCCTCTCAGGTCAAGGAAAGGAGTTTGCATTTTTGTCTGGAAGCATTAGGAAACTTGCCTAGCTGCTGCTTGCAGAGCACATGCAACCCATGCTGTGCAAAGCCAGGCTTTGTGACACGGTCCTCCAGCTGAGCATTAACTAGAGGGAAGTAACTGTGCCTGAGGGCCAGCAGTCTAGCACCTTAGCGCACCTGCACTCACCAGTCCTGTGAGTGGGGATGGTCTTAATCAGGCCAAGGCTCACATCTGCCCACCCACCCTCAGGAAGAGCGCTTGTGCCCAAGTCCCCCGTAAAGCTGCCAAGAGCAGCTGCTAGGCCAGGCCACCTACCCGAAGGTGCCTTCTTAAGGATCTCTGTTACTCATAACCATACATTGACAGTGTGGTGGCTTTTGAACTGTAAGATTTTGGTCACATTCCAGTGTTTTGTCCCCGTTCACCTCCCCTCCCCTGCCCTTCACCAAGGCACTCTCGGGGACCTCTGGTCTTATCCTATGGCCAGTTAGCAGGATTGACAGCTCTCTGGAATGCCCTGGGAGACACCCCTGTCTTGGGACAGAGCTTGGGCCAAGGTCTCTGGGGTCTCTAAGGTCCTTCTTGGTTCTGGAGTTCAAAGTGCCACTGCCCAGGAAGACAGGCAGGGAACCAAGGGAAGCAGAGGGGACGTGAGCAGGGCAGGGACAAAGCTCACATTCCTGGTCTCATGGGGACAGGCATTTGGGAAACTAACCTCCCTTGAAATACTCCTTGTTTCCTCAAACCTCTGGTTCCCCCTGAGGTCCTCAGTATTGGTATTCTTTCTCCCTTTCACTGTCCCTGGAGGGTCATCCCTCAGGATTCTGTCTCAGGCTTGTTTCTTGTGGCTTGTATAACAAACTTGGTGGCTTAAAACAACAGAAATTTATTCTCTCGCATTTCCAGAGACCAGCCATCCAAAATCTGTTTCACAGGGCTGAATCAGTGTGTCAGCAGGACCTCGCTGCCCCAGAGGCTCTAAGGGAGAATCCATCCTGTCCTGCTTCCGGTTTCTGCCAGCTGCCAGCAGCCCTTGGCTTGTAGCCGCACCACTCCACTATCTGCCTCCACAGCCATGTCACCTTCTCCTTTTCTGTCTGTCTTAGATCCCCCCGCCCCCGTTTTAAAGACACCTGTGATTATAGTTAAGGCCCACCTTAACTGCATCTGCAGAGCCTTCTTTGCCATACAAGATAGCACTCACAGGTCCCGCGAGTGAGGATCTGGGTATCCTTTGTTTCCGAGGGGCATTACTCAGCCTACCACAGACTCTTTTTCTTTCAACCTACTCTACCTGTTGTCTGAGAAAGACGTGAGCTTTGGGAGGTTGAATCCTCAGCTCCCAGACCTTGGGCACAGGGCACATGCCTAACCTCTCTGAGCCTGTTTTATCATCCGGGCAACAGGGCCAATAGTAGCAGCCTCCCCATGGGACCCTGTTATAGTGCTCAGCATATGAAAGGCGGCGAGCACATCTCATTGCCGTCTCTTTCCATCTCTGCTCCAACCATCCAGAGAGGGATTTTAAGCATCAGAGCAGCGTCCAACTATGTGACTTTTAAGATGTGGTGTTAATTGTTTCCATCTGTCTGCCAGGATTGAGGGGCTATAAACATCCCATTTTCAACCTTAGCGAAATGCCTCAAATGTCTCAATGTCCCCCAGATAGACGCGCAATGGGATTTGGGGTATCCAAGGAATCAAAGCTCTCAGAATGGTCCTTTCCTCCCTCCTCCCTTTGGTCCTGTGTCTGTCTTCTTTCCCCCTCCCTTTGGACATCCATTAAAAACCACCTGCCCACATCAGACCAAATGTTTGAGCAAAACTTGCCAGAGCAAACTGCATCTTTCCTCCAAGGAGGAGAATACTGTCCTGCCTCATCTGGGCACGTTTAAAGAGCTAAAGGCATCAGAGCTCTTACCTTCCAGAACTCTCCACAGTGAGCTCCTCGGGACCTGTCTTGCAGGCGGATGCCTGAAATTGCACCACCATTCCTTGTCCACACACCTCCTCTGCTCCATTGTCCAACCCCACCCCTGATTTGAACAGTGACTGCAGCACTGATGTAGTATAACCTTGAACAAGGACACTCCCAACATCTCATTTACCCCATCCGTCAAAGGGAGATGATACTTCCTGCCTTAAGAGATGGATGTGAGAAACAGAACATTAGGTTTACTGGGAGAAAGGCAACCAGCAGATGCCCCGCCTTTCCTCAGCACCCCAAGGTGGGCTCTCCCACTTGCAGAGGGGAGAGGGACACCGGCACAGAGAATTATTTGCAAGTGTTCAGAGCATTCTAGAGTAGTGTTTCTCTCATCTTCAATCTTTTACATACTATTTTCCTGGTATTTGCCACATGCCTAGTTCACTTGGACAATTAAAGCAAGTTTTTGCTCTGTGAGAGGATGGCATCAATCAAGAGGACCGTTCCGCTTTGGAGAATCCACTGCACATCCTGCTTGCAGACCGCCTGCCAGGCCCTGCTGCCCTGACCCTGCAACGGCAGCTCCCACTGGGTTTCTGGGTTTCTGCCCTGCCAGCCCATCCTGCAAAGACTTCCTGGCAGCCGGGCATGCTTGTAAACCCAGCCACCAGGCAGGTTGAGGCAGGAGGAGCACTTGAGCCCAGGAGACTAACCTGGGCAAAATAGTGAGATCTTATCTCACTATTATAAATAAATATTTAAAAAATAAAACTTCCAGGCTGTCAGTCCACCCCTCCCCAAAATAACCCCCAAATTTTTCATTTAAATGTATTTATTTTTAAAGGAATCCATATATCATTATAGTAAATGGAAAATTTGTATCATCGGACATAAATAGAAGATAATTATAACCATTTTATAAATGTTGCTGCCAGATAATATTGCCTACCAAAGCTCTGAACCTGGGGTCTGATCTTTCATTATGAAAGGATCAATTAGTTTGAGAAATATGAAAAGTCTACTTCTAAGCAGATTTTCTTGATGTAATCTAAAAAAATTGAAGTAAAATGTCCAAAACATAATTCAATGTTGTTAGTGCAGTTTATATTCCACCTGGGTCCCACAGTCCTACCTGTCCTGTAGGAAGCACCATTTCATCCTTTTTTAAGGCTTCAGGGCCCATTATCATGTAATCTGCCTCAATATGAACTAATTGAATCCTAACCAATTATACTTCATGGTAATGACTGCTAAGTAGAGTACCCTTTCACAGTTCACAGAGTTTTCATAAACTTCTATGATTCCCACAAAAACCCTTTAAAATAAGAAAGACAAACATGGTCTCCACTTCCAGATGAGGAAACTGAAAATTTAATTGACTTAAGGTCACAAAAGTCACATGGCCATAAGGGCCACTGAAGTTTCTACAAGAGGGGAGGATGTGGCTGTGAGCTAATTAATTATAGACTAATTAAAGCTTCATGTTTTTAACTGGTATTCAATTTATTTAAGTTATGAATTTAAAAAGCAACTTTGTCTTGAGCCTTTAAATTCAGCTTTAAAGTATTATGATCCATTAATCCAGTGATTTATGTATTAAAAAAACATTTTACATGATAGTTGATTTATGTTTAATTTATTCATAATATATTTGTCAGGGTATTCTCCAGAGAAACAGAACCATGTATGTATGTGCGTGTGTGTATATATATGTGTGTGTACATATATAATTTTTTTTAATTTTTTTTATTTTTTTATTTATTTATTTTTATTTCGGCATATTATGGGGGTACAGATTTTAAGGTTTCAATAAATGCCCTTCCCCCCCACCCCCCACAAGTCTGAGTTTCCAGCATATAATTTTTGTTGTTGTTGTTGTTGTTTTCTTATCTTAAGAAGAAGGTCACAGCCCAGGGGAACAAACTCACTGAAAGACTGACACCTAATCCCAGGATTATAGAACATACCCCGCCCTCACACCACCACAGCAGTATGACTCCTGTGTAATAACAGAGAATGGCAGCTGGAAAACCAACAAGACCAGATTCTGTTTAAGAGGGAATTTCTACGGAAGCCGAAAGACAATAGGGGAGATAAAAACAAGAATAATAGAACAATTTTAAGTCTCAGAAACCTTCTGTCTCAGTCAGGTACTCCGGAGACAGAACTAGTAGGAGAGACAGACAGAGAAAGAGAGGGTTTATTATAAGGAATTGGTTCATGGATTACGAAGGATGAGAAGACTCACAAATTGCTGTCCACCGGCTGCAGACATAGGAAACTCAGTGTACATAATTCAGTCCAAGTCTGAAGGCCTGAGAACCAGGGGAGCCAATGATGTTGGAGACTGCAAGACCTTTCTGTCAGTAATTAACAGGTCCAGCAGGCAGAAAATGAGTAAAGATGTAGTTAAACTAAACACACTGTCAATCAACTGGACCTAATTGACATCTATAGACTATTTTATCCAACAACAGCAGAATACACATTCTTCTCAGGCTCACATGGAACATTCACTGAGATATATGGGTCATAAAACCCACTATAACAAATTTAAAGTACAGAAATCACACAAAGTATGCTCTCAGTGGAATTAAACTATAATTCAATAACAAAGTTAGCCAGAAAATCCTCAACTGTTTAGAGATTAAACAACACACTTCTAGATAGCACAGGGGTCAAAGAAGAAATCTCAAGTAAAAATAAAAAATATTTTAAGTAAATGAAAATAAAAGTATGAGCTACCAAAATTTGTGAGATGCAGTGAAAGAAGTGCTCATGTAGGAACTTACTTATAACATTGAATAAATATATTGGAAAAGAAGAAAGATCAAAAATTAATAATTTAACCTTGCACCTTAGGAAACTACAGAAGAAGAGTAAATTTAAATCTAAATAAAGAAAACAAATAATAAAAATTAGGCCAGAAATCAATGAAATTGAAAACAGAAAAATAACACAGAAAATTGACAACACTAAAAGGAGCTTCTTTGATAATCTCAATTAAGTTGATAGCCAAAATAACCAAGAAAAAAGGAGAGAAAGAACAAATAACAAAATCGCACATGAAAGAAAGGCTATCATTACTAATTCCATGGACATTAAAAGATAATAAAGAAATATTATGAGCAATTCTATGCCCACAAATTTAATGACTTAAATGAAATGAACCAATTCCTTGAAAGACACAATCTACAATAACTCACAAAAAGAGAAATAGATAATCTAAGTAGGCCTATATCTGCTAAATAAATTGAATAGATAATGGCCTTCTGAAACATAAAGCATCAAGCCTAAATGGCTTCACTGAAGTCTACCAAACATTTAGAGATGACACCAATTCTCTACAATATTTTCCAGAAAATATAAACAGAGGGAACACTTTCTAACTCATTCTATGAAACCAGAATTACTTCAGTACCAAAACCAGATAAAGATATTACAAGTAAGTGAAACTAAAGATCAATTTTTCATGAACAAGGATGCAAAACTCTTCAACAAAATATTAGCAAATCAAATCCAACAATGTATAACATAATATTATACCATGGCTAAGTAAAATTTAATCCAAGTATGCAAGGCTGGTTCAACATTCCAAAACTATTAATGTAACCCACCACTTCCAAAGTCTATAGAAAAAAATCATATGATTAAATTAATTGATGCAGAAAAAGCATTTGATAAAATCCAACACCTATACATACAAACTCTCAGCTAACCAGAAATAGAGAGGAACTTCCTCAACTTCATTTTTAAAAAATTATTAAAAAATCTACACCAATATCTTATGTAGATAAGAAACTGGATACATTCTTGCTAAGCTCAGGAACAAGACAAGGGTGTCCTCCTCCCCATTCCTACTCAACATTGTATGGGAAGTTATAGCTAATGTAATAAGACAAGAAAAGGAAATAAATGGTATATGGATTGGAAAGGAAGAAATAAAATTGTCTCTGTTCAGAAATGACATGATGGTCTTTGTAGAAAATCCCAAATAATTAACAAAAAACCTTCTGGAACTAATAGGTGATTACAGAAACATTGTAGGATACAAAATTAATATACAAAAGTCAATTGCTTTTATTTTAATTAATATCAATGTTAGCAATGACAATTGGAATTTGAAATTATAAACATAATATCAATTATTATATTAGCACCAAATATTATGAAGGATTTAGGAATAAATCTAACAAAATATGTGCAGGATTCTTATAAGGAAAACCACAAAATTCTGATGAAAGAAATTTTTTTAAAATCAGAATGAAGGAAGAGTGATTCCATGTTCATGGATAGAAAGACTCAATGTTGTTAATATGTCATTTCTTCCCAACTTTATCCATAGATTTAATACAATGCCAATCAGACATTAATTTTCTGATATCAACAATTGATTCTAAAGTTTAAATGAAAAAGAAAAGAAAAAAACAGACAACATAATACTGAAGAAGAAAAACAAAGTTGTAGGACTGACACTATCCAACTTCAAGAGTTACTATAAAGTACATTTATCAAGAGAGTGTGACGTTGGTGAAAGAATACACAAATAGATTAAAGGAACAGAATTGAGAGCCCAAAAATAGACCCAAGCATATATAGTTAACTGATCCTTGACAAAGAAATGAAGGCATTGAATTGAGATAGTCTTTTCAACAAATGGTCAGCAAGAGTGAGTGGAGAGCCAAGACTTTACCCCAACCAGCTGTAATGAGGCACCCCTCTCCCCACAGGGTCATGCTAGAGGAGGCCAAGTGGGGAGCGAGACCCTCATTCCCAGCTGATGGTGGCTTTCCCCCCCATCCACAGAGTCAGTAGTGGCCACATTGATGCCTGGACCTGCATCTTCACCAGATAATGACAATGTGCTCCTTGGCCCCCAACTGGGATGGTGTCAGGGGACTTTTCCACCATACAGTAGTAGCAGGGCACCCCTGAAGTGTCATGTGAGGAGCAGTAATGAGGTACCCCTGACTCTCCCAGCAAGGGTGACATCAGCAGAGGACTCATGGAGAACCAGAGCACTCACCCCTGAGCAGCTGCCCTTGAGGTGTCAATAGAGACTGAGTGGGGAATCCAGACTTCCACTGTCACCTGAAAGCAATGAGTCAGAGCCCCCGTCCTGCCAACACAGTGCCAGGGAGCATCTGCTAAAAATGAAGATCTACGTAAGGACCAGAGTCTCATAACATAATACCCACACATTTACGATTCATTGTATTACTCATTGTGTCAAGAGCCAGAAAAATCTTCACATGAGGGAAAAAAGGACAACAGAAGCCAACCCCAAGATGACACAGATAGATGTTAGAATTACCTGTCAAGGAGTTTTTGTGAGCAACTACAAACACAACTAAAATAAGTTTAAAAATAGTCTCAGGGAGGAAATATAAAGAACCAAATGGAAATTTTAGAACTGAAAAATATAATAACCAACATTAAACACTCAGTGGGTGGGCTCAGTGGCAGAATGAGAAGACTAAGGAGAGACTCAGTGGATTGAGGAGAGAACCACCAAGTTGAGTAACAGATAGCAAAAGACTTTTTCTGCATCAAAGGACACTATCAAGAAAGTGAAAATACAACCCATAGAATGGCAGAAAATGTTTGCAAATCATCTTTCTGTTAAGGGTCTAGTGTTGGGGACTGACCTTATACTTTCCCGGTTTAAGAATTAAATTTAGTGAGTAATGTACGTGCTCTGCCCAGAGCATTTGAAAGTAATTTGTTCTGGACAGGGTCCTTGTGACAAACAAGGTTGCTGCCTAGAGGCATAACAAAGGACCTGAGTTTCTTCAAGTAAGCAAGAGCTGCCCAGCCCCACGGCAGGGGGGGTCTGGAGGCCACATGATAAACACATTGCTCCTAGGATTGCTGCTTAGCCCCATAAGATGGCTGGTTAGTCAATGACCAGTCCAGACCAAGGGATGTCCACCCCTCCCATAGAGTTTACTCAGAGAACACAACTGACAAAGGTGCAGGCTCAGAGGCACTTGCCATGGCGTATTTGTAAGGATGGATACATGCAATGCCAGACGGTGGTGGTCCTCAGGGTTCTTGCTGCCCTGGCTCTTCCCAAATCTTTCCGCACTCTAAGCTTACCGCCTTTCAACCCGTCACCCACTTCCACAGCCATGTCTCGAGCTCAGGCTCCTCTTCTGAGCTCCTGCTTGGTGTCCCCACCAGCCTTCTAGACACCCCTGGGATGCTCAGCACTGAACCCATCTGCCCTCCGACTCTTCCTCCTCCACCATCCCATCCACATAAATGACATCACCAACCATCTGGCCACCCAAGCCAAGCCTTCAGGCTCATTTTTGTCCCTTTCTGTCCCTCAGCTCCTCATCCCTCTAATCACCACATCTAAAATCCATGTGTTTCTCTCAGGCCCTGCAGCCACTGGCCTGGGCTCAGCCACCAGCACCCTCCCCTGCGTGGCCACTATACGTTCTCCCAAATGGTTCCCCAGCCCAGTCTTGCTGTTACCCAACCCATTCTCTGTCCTACAGAGTCCTGTTCCTCAAACACAAATCTGTGTTCCTCTTCCATGTCAAAACCTTCAGTGGCTTTGTATCTTCTGGATCAGTTCAGACTCTGGGCAGGATTTACAGGCCCTCTGGCCCCTCCTCCACACTCAGCTCCAGCCACCTCTCCTGCCCTGTGGCCTTTTCCCGTGCCTTAGATGTGCCACCTGCCCCACCTCCTGTCCTTCCCGGGCGGGTGGAGACACACCCACCTGGAGCTGAGTGACTAAGTAAATCAATGAGTGAGGAAGTCAGGAGCTACGCATGCTCTGTGGGCCAGCACCATGCACAAATGGCACTGAAACAGGAAATAAATGAAGTTCTGATCTGGGACTTTTTTCAAATGTCCAGTGCATTTCCTACCCAGCCAGACACTAGTTGGCACCTCCTTAATCTATGGGAGGGTAAGTTCTGACAGATGAATCCTGACATCTGCCACTTGACTGGCACCAGCCCACCAAGAATGGGTCCTTCCACACCACCCTACACGTTCCTTCTGTTGTCCTCCGCTGCCTACTCCATTCCCACCATGCTGGGCTATTAGAGCTCAAGCAAATACAGGAATAGGGAGGCCTGTGGCTGAGACAAGAAAACAAAACAAAAAAACAACCAACCAAAAAAAGGGAGCACATTAACATTAGAGCTGCCAGTGACCAAGAGCAAAGAGAAGACCAGCCTGGGAGCAGGAGTTAGCCAGACAGTTTAAGAAGAGACCCCCAGGAGGAAAGCAGCTTCCAATACTGATATCCCAAGGTCAATAAAACCCAGGAAATAGGAGCAGCAAAGTGCAATGGCTACAAGAGCAGGCTCTAGGGGCAGAGCTGGACTGACCCGCCTCACCTTGGGCAAGTTGTTTATTCTCTTTACCCATCTGTCCCTTAGTTACTGTGTCTGACACATGGCAGTTTCTCCATAAAATGCTGTCTATTCATATTATTAATGTAGAGGATATGGTGAGGGCAGGGGACAGGGCAGAGACAAACTTGTGAAACTAGGGCTTGAGAGTAGGAATGACTTCACCATTGGGGCTATAGGCAGCCTTGTCCTAGGCTGCACACCCCAGTCCTTGCTACTCAGAGTGTGGTCCCTTGGAGCAGACACAATGGTGTCACCTGGGAGCTTGCTAGAAATGCAGACCCAGGCCCTGCCCAGGCTTCCTGCATTTTAATAAGAGCATCAGGTGATTCATCTGCACGTGACCAGTTAGAGATGGCACTACCCTCAGTCCCATTGGCTTTTTGGGAAGTACCAGTTACATTCAGGCAATGGCTGTAGTTGGAATTTGGAGGTAGAATTGCTGTGTTAAGTAACCTAGACCCCTAACTGGGGCTGGTCAATGGTCACTGGACTTGGGTAACTGCTCCCTTAGATCATAGGGGAGGAACTTGGTGGAAGACTTATCAGGGTAAGCTGGGCACGGTGGCTCACACCTGTAATCCTAGCTCTCTAGGAGGCCGAGGTGGGCGGATTGCTCAAGGTCAGGAGTTTGAAACCAGCCTGGGCAAGAGTGAGACCCCGTCTCTACTATAAATACAAAGAAATTAATTGGCCAACTAATATACATAGAAAAAATTAGCCGGGCATGGTGGCGCATGCCTGTAGTCCCAGCTACTCAGGAGGCTGAGGCAGGTGGATTGCTTGAGCCCAGGAGTTTGAGGTTGCTGTGAGCTAGCCTGACGCCACGGCACTCACTCCAGCCTGGACAACAAAGTGAGACTCTGTCTCAAAAAAAAAAAAAAAAAAAAAGACTTATCAGGGGATGAACTAAGCCCATAAACCAGGACCTGCTGCCTAACAGGTGGGCTTGTGTGGCACTGAGCACCAGGAGCCTGAGTGAAAGGGCACTTCAGAAGGGCAGAATATGCAGTGGAGGGGTGACCACCAAGGCTTGAGAAAGGAGGACTAAGGGGGAGAACTGGTCCTCAGGGCTATTCCCACGCCAGCTGTGTGCCTGGCCCACACCTTCCTGCCCCACCAAGATCACCCCCTTGGCTCAGTGGGACCCTCTGAGCAGGTCCCCTCTTCCTCTGTAGCCTCAAGTGCAAGGAGTATGACTGATGGAACAGCAGCCCAGGCAAGGGGAGTCCAGGGCGTCTCTCTAGGAGGGTTTGTGTCACTTTCCAGATACCCCTTTAGGGTATCTGGAAACACACGTGTAGGCAGCTGCGATATGTTCGGTTTATAAAAGGGCAAAGTACACATTACGTTAAAAATGAAAGGATTCATGCAGAGTAACTTAGCCAGAATGAATCCCACTGGACTGGATACTCCAACTCATCCAAGCGACATTCACTGAGCACCAATGTGCCAGGCCCGGAGGTCCAGGTGCTGGGAATTCACAGACTAGGCCTCCTGGCTAGGGTGTGAGCCCTGCCCACAGGAGTCTGAACAAGTCCAGGCTTCCCTTCAAGCCCACAGATGGCCCGTTTCCTTCTTTGTTCTGCATTTTCTGGTGTTCTTTTCAAGGAGTCCAACGTTTTAGTGAGTGACATCTTTGTCCCTAGAGAGAAGCGAGTATTCTTCCTAATTCCTCCGTGTCCCTTCGCCCATCCCCACTAACCCCTTGCTTGTCACTGTGTGTTCTGCCTCCTTAAACCTCTCTTGGACCCTGCAATGTACTGAAGAAGATTCCTACAGACCTGTGCGAGCCAATTGTTAAATTTCTAGGAATTTTGCAAACGGTCGTTAAACGGAGCCATTACCAAAAATTAAGTTATAGAAACCTCTAGTTAAATTATATTAACAATATACCCAAAACTCACCATTTCCTAATTATTTTACTGTTGTCTATACTCTTGAACCTATTGAAATCAAATGCATTTCTCTGGCAGAAATACTACCTAGTGATGTACCAGCCACGTCACTGCTCTTCCCCGTCCACCTCTGCACCTCCTGTCTCATCAGAGGCCCACATGCACACTTCACTAACGCTAGGCCGAACTGCCTGCTGTTGCCACAATACAGCTTTACTCTCTGTTTTTTGTTTGTTTGATGTGTGTGTGTGTGTGTGTGTGTGTGTGTGTGTGTGTTTGATGGGTCTAGTTCTTTTTCTTCTCTTTTTTTAATTTCAGCATATTATGGGGGTACAAACATTAAGGTTACATACATTGCCCTTGCCTCCCCTCCCCCCTCGAGTCAGAGCTTCAAGCGTGCCCATCCCCCGACGGTGCGCATCGCACTCACTATGTATGTCCATACCCATCCCTCCTCCCCTCCCACCTGCCCCACACCCGACAAATGTTTGTTTTTCTTTTTTTCTTAACATTTTGATTACATTTTATATCTTTGCCTCTCTCTAGCAAGGAACAGAGGTATGCCCTTCCCCTCCACAATGCTCACCACATCCCTCAGATGTGGGACTACCCCCCTAGCCCCGAATCCCTGGGGAGCACCACCACCCTTTGAGCGCCGTAGTGTTACTCAGTCAGTACCATTTTGATGGTGAGTGCATATGGAGCCCATTTTCCTGATCTTGTGTCACCTCACTTTGGATAATGGGTTTAAGCTCAATCAAGGATAATATAAGCGGTGTTAGCTCACTGTCGTTTCTTAGAATTGAGTAATATTCCATTGTAAACATATACCAAATTTTAATAATCCACTCATGAATTGCTTCTCTGTTTGGAATGCCTTTCCTCAACTGCCTCCCCGCCCTCCTCCTGCTAGTTCCCACTTAGCATTAAAACTAAGCTCAAGCATCACCTCTCCCAGGAGCGAGTGCCATCTTCATTTCAGCACTTGCCATCACTGCAGGTTGTCATGAAGGTCCACCTTTCTGAGCCTCCCTGCCCCAAGCTGGAAGACCCTCTGGGCAGTGAGAGGTGTCCTCACACATCTAACACCTGGGTTGGCAACAGGAGATACCCAGTAAGTTCTATTGAATCAATAAACTATTTAACTGGTTTCAGCTATAGCCTATAGCAATCACAGAATTTAGTCAGGAGAAATATGCACATCTCATCTCCAAATTCAGTTGTTGCTTACCTATTGAGTACAATGTACACTATTCAGGGGGTCGGTACACTAAAAGCCCAGCCTTCACCACAGTGCAATATATACATGTAAACAAAACTCCACCTGTACTCCCTAAATCTATTGAAACTTTTTAAAAAAAGCAGTTGTTTAAACTGTTGAAACAGTTGCCTTTAAGCATGCATATAAAACCAGAGAATCACTGACTTTTTAAAAGTCACTGACTTTTTCCATTGTTTTCTGGAAGTCAACTACACATGGCCGGAAACTCTTTACCTTAAACCGCTGATACTCTTTAAGCAATCACCAAAACACTCATTTCCGAAAGATAGTGACAGCCACCATTCACTGGGCTACGCTTAGGCTCCAACTCTGTGCTAAGTGCCTAACCCATGTCACCCCATGTGTCCTCAACAGCATTGAAACACATGGGGCACTATTATCCCCATTTTACAGATGAGTCTCAGGAATCTGAGTCTCAGGAAAGTTAAAATATTTGTTTGAATTTGCTGATGCTGAAAACCAAAGCAGTGATTCAAACAAGGGCTGATCTGATTCTAAAATTCATGTTTTCTCTTATGAGTCCATTCTTTACTGCTTCAAAAGCAAACACAATGTCTACCAGGCCTAACCAGTGGCCTGGAGCAAATCATACCCAAGACAGCACTACAGAGGCCACCGGCTCAGGGCCTCGTTCAGCCCTGCCACCCTTATTCCCAATACCCGGCCCAGTAAAGGGCTTGTCCTTTCCCCAGCCCAGATTTACAGGAGAAAAGTGAATGACTCCAAGGAGTACCTGTGTCCTTTGTCAAAGGCTGCATCCAGGAGTCTCTGTGACCCAGTTTAGGGTTTCATTGTGGAACAACTTTCCAACAACGAGCAGGGATCTCTTGCGAGTCTGTCTGCTAAGCTGCCACCAGTGCTGTTGCTGCTGTCTTTGTTTACCGGTTATCACTAAGCACTTGCTGCCCAGCAAGTGAGTCAACAAGGCCCCTTCGCTTTCCTGCTGCCGGTGTCGTTCCCAGGGCCTGTTAGCAGGCACGGCCAGCCCAGCAGCCTGTGTCCCTAAAGCCAGTGACCAAGGAGAGAGCTGAAGGGAGAGCCAGTAAGAGCTCAACTGGATTAGTTGCCCTGAAGGCAATGGGATTGCAGCTGAGCAGGCTTTTACACTGAGATCGCTTTATCTTTTGGACCAATCAAAAGAAAGAGCCCTGCAAGAAATGGGGGGCGGGGGCAGGCCTGTCACTGCAACCGAGGCTCAGTTTCACCCCTCAGCCACCCTTCGTGCCCTTCATGTCGGGCTTTGCACCTGCACCCAACAAGGCAGAGAGCCATGCAAGAGCACAACGAGAAAAGGATGACCTGGATCTGCCCATGGCGAGCGAGAGGAATGTGACTGAAGAAAGAGGAGAAGGAATTCTCACACTCCATGGTACTTGGTTCAGAAAAGAATCAGCGGAGGTGGGGAGACGGGGAACAGCAAGGAATAGACCATAGCTTTGTAGAGGTGGGGTCTAAAGAACAGATCTTTTGAGCCGTTCAAACCAATAGCAGTGTCAAAACTGAGAACTATTTCTTTAAAAAGAAAATACAAGTTTTTGCTTGACCAAAACATAAAATAATACAACTTGATGAAACCAGTGCTGGTGAGGACATGGTAAAGAGCACGGTCAGAGGCCAGCAGTGGGACACAGACCAGTGCAACTTCTCTGCAGGGAATCTGGTAATATTCATTAACCGTGTAAATGCACATGTCCTTTGTAAATCCAACTGCTAGGAAGTAACTCCATGGACATTCCTGCCCAAGTTCACCCAAGTGTCTGAAAAAGGATACTCATTGCAGTATATGTTTGTAATAGCACAGAACTAAAAGCCACCAAGGTATCCATCTATTGTGGTTAGATAAATAAATGGTGGTTCACACACAGTAGAAAATCAACTACCTAGCTGTGCAAAGGAAGGAGGCAGATCTATGTGTGCTAACATTCAACAATTGCCAAGAAAATATTTTACACAACAAAAGGTGTGGAATAGCCCAGTATGATTCCTTTTATTGCAAATAGCTATGTAAAAACCAGGTATATGTATATGTACGTCTGTACACATATTCTTTATATGGAAAGAGTCACAAGAAACTTAACAATGGTTGCTCTGGGGAGAGAGTTTTGAGTCATTACTTAGTCAGGGAAATTATTATTCATTTTGATGTTTTTCCCCCCCTCTGCCCTTGTGTTATATTGCTTTTTAAAAAACCTAAAAAACATACTGTTTTATAAAATTTATCTTTTTCCTGCTTCCAGCTACCTATACTGGCATTCCTTGCCAGCTAGCAAAGCATTTTACAACACAGTATTTGCAAACATCTCTTATCGTTTCTCCCAAATTTGTCTATTTCTGGAACTTGATAGAATGCAGATTCCCAGGCACCACCCTGGACCTGCTGAACCTGAATCTCTGGGGCATAGCCAGAACATCTGCAGTTTCAGCAAGTGCCCAGACCATTTTTACTTAGTAATTTGTTCAGGCCAACCATAAACAATTGAAGAAATTGAGTCCCAGAGGGAGAAAGTGAACTCCTCTAGTCATGCTGCTGGTTCACAATGGAACAGAAAGCGACACCTAGGTCATGTCCCACCGAGATAAATGCTGGTCTGCTTAGTTACTACCACCTTCGTCATTTCTGTCAGAAACATCAGTACTCAGCAGTGATTCTCTACCACGGTTGCTCTGCTAACATTTCATTAAGTCAATTTAAAGCAAACAAAAAAAATCCTAACTTGGCCCTGAAATTTTTGAGATTGCATATTTAAAAAAATTCAATTGCTTCACTTTAAAAAGTGTGTTTATTTATATTTATGTAGCATTCTTAAAAGTAGCATATATAATCAAGTGGAACTCATTACTAACACCAATTGCTAATTATGACCTTGGATCTACAGAAGGAGAAAAACGTTGTTTAAACTCTTGGAAAACTCAATTTCTTTATATCCTTTAATCAATTTTTTCTTTCCTTTAAGAACTAATTGAGTGTGTGTGTGTGTGTGTGTGTGTGTGTATTCACAAGAAATTGGCTCATGTAATGGTCGAAGCTGAGCAGTCTACAGATTGCCCTCTGCAAGCTGGACATCCAGGAGACCAAGTGACAAAGTCCCAGCCTGGGACCAAAGTTCTGAAGAGTAGGAGAGCCGATGGGCTAAGTCCCAATCAAAGGGCAGGAGAAGACCAATGGCCCAGCTCGACAGTCAGCCCAAGAGAGAGCAAATTCTCCCCAACCCTGCCTTTTGTTCTACTCAGGCCCTCAACAAATTGTGTGATACCCACGCACCCTGGGGAGGATATCTGCTTTACTCAGGCCACCAAGTTGAATGAGGTCACTGGGAGAGACCCAGAACAATGTTTAACCAAGTATCTGGCCACCCCATGGCCCAGCCAAGTTGACCCATAAAATTAGCCATCACAAATCTACCTCTTGCCCACTTGGCACCCACATGCATGTCTTTAAACCATACTTAGTATCCAAATAAAGACAATAACAAGGGCATTATTCCACAAAACATGATACAACTATCCTGCATACAACCGAAATGCAATAACTCCTTCCCCAGAAGTGGAGGTAAAATCCTTGAGTGATGTTGGCTCTTCTCCCTGGTATAACATAACTTAAACCCTATGATGTAAAATTAACAATATTTAAATACTATGGTGTAAGGTCAATATAGGCCATGTTACATGATAAGGAAATAAGAAAGGAAAGAAAACAAAGATATTTTATAAACACACAAATCTATTTACAACAAAATAAGGAGGGAATACTCATGATAATTATATTCTTCATTTCTGTAACTGGTCATGTGATTGCCAGTATTCATAATGATCTTCCACTATCCAGTCTGTATTCCCTTTGCTTTCAGCAAGCACCTTAGCTGGTCACGGGTCTTTACCTGGTGGAGTGACCCAAATCTTCATTCTTGAGGTGTCTGAGCCATTATGAGTCCTGCCTGAATTGAGTGATTTTCATTCTCCATTTACCTTAATCGCAGGGCATGGTGATACTGAGAGCTGGCCTGCACGAGCCCCAGTGTTCCCAAGGTGCTCTTTCTCACTCTACGGCAGAGTGCAGTCCATCTCAGTCCATTCTGTGTTGCTATGAAGGACCATCTGAGGCTGGGTAATTCATAAAGAAAAGGAGTTTATTCAGCTCACACTTCTGTGGGCTACACACGAAGCATGGCATTGGCATCTGCTTCTGGCGACAGCCTCAGGCTCTTTCCACTGTGGTGGGAGGTTAAGGGGAGCCAGCGTGTGCAGAGATCACGCAGCAAGGGAGGAAGCAAGAGGGGGATTGGGGAGGTACTGGCTCTTTTTAACAACCAGCTCTGGTGGGAATACATGAACAGAGTGAGAACTCACTCACTCCCTGCCCCATGGAGGGCATTATCTATTCACAAGGGATCTGGCCCCAGATCCCAAACACTTCCCATTAGTCCCCACCTCCAACACTGGGAGTCAAATTTCAACATACAATTTGGAGGGAACAAACATCCCAACTAGCATAGTCCAAGTCCCCCTGGTAGTCAGGGTCAATCGTGCTGGCCAGCACAGCAACTCTCTTCCTTGCCCCTTGAGCAGAGGCATGAGGGGTTCAAAGTGGCTGGATAGCAGTCTAAACTTTCTGCTCAGTGGAGTCATTAGTGTGTTCCCTGGTGGAAGCATTTCTCCCTCTGGAACTAAAACATCTCTGCTAGCATAGCATAAAGTCACAAAAGCAGGAAACAGAAATTTTGCTAGTGGGTCATAAGGGTTAATAGTGAGTGGTGCCCCTCCCATTTCCACCCTTGATTTCTGGACCCACGAACTCTGGCTAAGGGAGAAATAGCAGCATGTATTGAGAGTTTATTCAGAGCATATATAGCCTCCTGGAGAATCTTTCTCCAGGCCTGCAAGACATCGCTATCTAGCTGGTGCTGTGCCTAAGTCTTCGAAAGACCTCTCCACTGTTCTACCAAAGCTGCTGTTTCGGGGTGGTGGAGAATATGGTAACACCAGTGAGTCACATGAGCGTGGGCCCTTGGCCACACTTCTTTGGCTCTGAAGTGAGTTGCTTGGTCAGAGCAATGCTGTGTGGATACCGTGGTGGTGAATCAGACGTTCTGCAAGTGCATGGGTGGTAGTTTGGGCAGAAGCATTGCATACAAGAAAGGTACATCTGTATCCAGAGCGCCATTTCCTGTAAGAACTAACAAAATATCTTGGTACCCTATGGCTCAGTCAAGCTGATGCATTAAAATTAACGATCACAGCCCAATTTTATGTCAGTACCAAGGATATGTCTGATGTTTAAAGCATCATAAATTTCAAACAATTAAATCTAAAGTAATAAAGTTTTATGATTTTAAATAGACTCCAGGACGTAGCATATATTTCTGGTGGGAATAGAAATAATGGTACAGACACTCTGCAAAACAGTTTGGTGGTTTCTTAAAAAATTAAAAATACTTTTAACAGAAATTGAACTTCTGGGCATTTATCCCAGAGAAATGAAAACTTCTGTCCACACAAAAACTTGTACATGGTTTATGTCAGATTTATTTACAATAGCCAAACCCATAAATAACCAAAATGCCCCACAGTAGGGGAATGGTTAAAGAAACTACAGTACATCCATACCATGGAATCCTACTACCAGTAAAAATGAATGAACCATTGGTACACTCAACAACTTGGATGGATTTCAAGGGTATTATACTGAATAAAAAAAAAAGCCAATAACAAATGGTCACACACAATATGACTCCATTTATGTGACATTCTTGAAATGACAAAACTACAGAGATGGAAAACATTAGTGGTTGCCAGGGGTTTGGGATGGTGAAGGCAGGGGTGACTGTAAAGGGATCTTTGTGGCGATGGAATAGTTCTACGTCTTGCTTGAGATAGTGACTATGCGAATCCACACAAGAAACAGAACGGCATAGAACTGTACACACACGTATGGCGCCAGTGTCAATTTTCTGTTTGGATGTTGCAGTGTAGTTAGGTGAGACGTAACCACTGGGGGAAACTGAGTAAGGGGACTTGGGTTCTCTCCTGTGCAACTTTCTGTGAATCTATACTCATCACAAAATAAAAAGTTACAAAATGCACAGAATCCATGAGAGAGAGGGTAGCCTGGAAGGGCTGTGCCTGCTCTAGCTACCCGCCTGCAGGACCGAACGGCAGCAGCCTAGGCATCGGCCCAGCAGCCCAACGCCCAGCTCCCAGCGCCGTGAGACAGCAACGATGACCCAGGCACAGCCCTGCCCTCAGGAGGCTGCCCTGCAGGTTCTGGCACCCTGAGTGACGATTCTGCTTCTATGATGTCTTGCACAAACGAAAGCCCAAAAGATCTCTGGCAAACCAGCAGAGAATCTTTCCCTGCAATATAGGGGAAAACAGGGCATGGGAAAGCCCCCAGCTGGGGCAAAGCCCACAGGAAGACGAGGAGCACGCTGGGTTCAAGTACAGAGCGAGTGTGCAGCTCCGGCCGTCCTTCGCCCAGCCGCATCTCCTGGAGCCTCAGGGTCCGGAGGGCTTGCCTTGTCCCTGGAACCACCTCTGCATCCTCCCTCTGAAACCAGAGCCTCCTAAGGTCACATAACAAGATGCCCTGCTTCGTCTCCTGCCATCGCCTGCAGACTGCTGAGGAGTAGCCCACTCGGGCCCAGGCGAGAAGACCGCACCCCCTGCAGGGGCCTCCCCCGGTGGCTGGGCAGCCCACGGACCAGGGTTCCTGCCGTCCTGTGCCTGTGTCCCTCTTCTAGGCGCTGCTCTGGGCCTCTCACCCAAGCAGCACTGCACTGGCTTCCAGGGCCTGTGTGGACTGTCTCTCCCCTGGGTGTGTCCTCCTAGTGCGCCTGGCTGGAGCAGGGCTGTGAGGCCCCAAAGCTCCTCCTGGTGTGCAGCAGGTGTGGAAGAGTAGTGGCCCTTGCCTGAGGCCAAAAGTCATAAAATCCAAAGAGTCAGAATTTTTATTTCACATTTAATCTTCTAAGAGGTTACAAAGTATTAAAAGAAGAATTTTAGACTAATTAAAATCTAACAGAGTTTAATTAAACAAAGAATTATTCTGAACCAGAATAAGTTCAGAGCTACTCCAGGGCTGCGTAAGAGTCGGATAATATTTATGGACAGAAAAAGGAAGGGAAGCGCAGAAACAGCTGGACAGGTGACAGCCCCTGTGTGTGCCTTCCTTGAACAGAGTTTGAGCAGTCGTCTGCCTGTGACTGGTCAGAACTCTGTGACTGGCACAGGGTAGGCGACAGTCTGTTTGCACATCCAGTTAGGTCACGGCTCTCTATGTATGGAGAGACCTTTAAGCCAAACTTAAGATATGTAAGGAGGTAGCGTTAGGATAAACTTAATTTAACAGAAGGTATATTTTTCAGGTAAGACAGACATTTTATTTAAAGCCTGGTGGCTTGACTTGTAACTTTTAAATATTGAGACCTTGGCCAGGCATGGTGGCTCATGCCTGTAATCCTAGCACCTTGGGAGATCGAGTAGAGAGGATCAGTTGAGGTCAGGAGTTCAAGACCAGCCTGAGCAAAAGCAAGACCCTGGCTCTACAGAAACTAGAAAAAAATAGCCAGGTGTGGTAGTGTGCACCTGTAGTCCCAGCTACTTGGGAGGCTGAGGCAGGAGGATGGTTTGAGCCCAGGAGTTCGTGGTTGCAGTAAGCTAGTCTGACACCATGGCACTCTAGCCCAGGCAACAGAGCAAGAATCTGTCTCAATCAATCAATATTTAGACCTAACATACCTGCACCTCCATTTGTGTTCTTGCCCTGGGCCCTGCAAATGTTAGGGAGAGCCTGTTCCTAGTCACTGGAAGTGTCATCTCTGGGCTCCCGTGGTCTCTCCTGCCATGGTTCTTTACAACTTCAACACATCCTTGACCTCCTTACCCCGCCTCAGCCATCTGCTCCTGTGTTCATGCCCCAGCCTTTGTCATTGCAAGTAACCATGCCATCTCCAAGATTTCACTTCATCCTAGGCTCAGATCACCTACCAACTCCTATTCTTCCAGCTTATTACCACTGTTCACCACCCACCCCTGTACTTCCTTCCCTCACCATCCAGCCTAGAGTCCATGGTCCCTGTGGCAGGAATGCCCACCAATCATGCAGCCAAGTCTGCCTCCCCTCCCTCCTGGGCATATTCCCAGACTGCACCTCCCAGCCTCGCCAGCTACAAGGCATTGTCACGTGATCGGCTCCAGCCACTGGGGTTTGGGTGGACTGGTTGTGCTCCCCCCACACAGGAAGGGTGGATGAAATGGCAGGGAGGATGGCCACGGTGACCCAGAGCCCCCTTCAGCCTGGGCCCCCAAATTCTGCCCACCTAGAGCATTTTCCCTGGAGTGTTAAGTAAGAAAGAACAAATCTATTTAGTCTGAGCCTTTGCATGTTGTTATGTCAGTTGCATTCGTATAGCCCATTCCCAAAATCACTGCCCTGCGTGCAGCTGGGAGTGTGAGCTACAACACAGGGCAGGATTGTCCACCCAACACTTCCTGGGTTCATATCCTGGCTCTGACCTTGCTACCTGAGCAAGTTGCTTATCCTGTGTGTGCCTGTTTCCTCACCTGTGAAATGGAGATAATAATAGTACCTACTCGTAGGTCTGTTTGAGTTAAGCGAGTGCTGTGGAGCAGTAAGCCCATTACCTGACACAGTGAACACTGTGTGTGTGCCGCTATTGCATATGCCCTCGGCCCACTGCCTGTCTCATACTTACCTGGGGAAGTTAGCAGGGAAATTAAGTCTAGTTAAATTCAGTTTTCCACCTACTCCCCTTTATGTCCAAGCAGCTGAACCAAGTTGAAGAACAACAGCACAAACCTGTGCTGCACTCACTGGTCCCACGCGATGCTCACGGCCACAAGTCAAAAGCTGTCCTCACAGCTTCCAGGATCCTGCTACCTTTCCTCGTCAGTCTCCAACTCACAGGCCAGTCATGCTCGGCCTCACTGCATCCCGAGCTGTGACCTCAGGCTTCACTGAGGAGGAGGAGCTGTCCCAGGAAAACGCCTTCGCAGCCCCAGCATTGAGTCCACCATCTCCCTCGCTCCCCGATCTGTCTCCCTCTCATCTTCTTCTCAAACTAGGCTTTCCCCACAGCAGCACCGCGCCGGCTCTCGTCCAGGGCACCAAATCCGAGGGCCCAGTCTCAATTCTCATCTTACCAGACCTGTCAGCAGTATTTGATCAGTCCCTCTTCCTTGAGATGCTCTATTTCACTGGACTCCAGAACAAATCCTTCTGAGTTTCTTCATACCTTGCCGGCCACTTCCTTCCCCTGCCCACTTCCTCCCCCTCCTGCTGGCCTCTGGGTGCCGGGATGCTTGGGGTTTCTGCCTCGCCCTCTCCTCCTCTCTTCCTGCACTCATTCCCTAGTACAACCACCAAGTCTCTGGCTCTCGCTACCGTGTACAGGCTGACAAATCCCAAACTCATATTTATAAAGAGCATCTACCTCTCCAATTTAAACTCTGGGTTCTTTTAACCAATTAACACATTTCTTCACTTTGAGGCCTAACAGGAAACTCATATTTAAGCATATCTGAAAGAGAATTGTTGACTTCCAAATTCCCCTCCCCAAAATAAACCCTTGCTCCCTCCCAATCTAATGATCTCAGTAAATGTCATCATCGTCAACCCAATTTCCCAGGCCAAAAAATGAAGAGCCACCTTCAACTCCCCCAGGTTCTTCACATCACGCATCTAATCCATCTGTTCTGTCCATAGCATGCTGGTCCTGCCGCCCCTCACCACCACTGCCCTCCACCCTCCTCTGGGAGGTTATCAGGCCCCACCTGAACCCCTGAAGCAGCTTCCTGGCTAGTCCTGCTCCAATAATCGACCACTCCAGCCTAGTCTCCACCCAGCAGTACAGCTGTTCTTTTAAAACCAGAGGCCGATCATGTCATCACCTTGTTCAGGATCTTTCTATGGATTCCTATCGAGTCCTCTGTGCTATACACCTGGTTCCCTCACTCTCCCCTTGTTTCCTCCACTCTAGTCACACTAGCATTTTGGACATTATTCAGAGGGTGCCAGATTGCCCCAGGGCCTCTGTACATGCTGTTCCCGCTGCCTGGAATGCTCTTCCCCACAGATCTTCATACACTTATGTCCTCACTTCATTCGTGTCTTTGTTTGAGTGTTGCCTTCTTAGGAAGGCTGTCCCTCAAACAGCGTGCCTGCATCATCAGTCTGGATGCCCTGGCTCCTATAGTTCCCTTGTGGCAATTTTCATTCTTTACTTCAATGCTATGTATTTATTTCTTGTCTATTTTCTATCTCCCCAGTGACAGATATGGGAGGGCAGGGACCTTATCCATCTTGCTTACTACTTGTACCAGGATGTTTTCAGCTGTGTGTGACAGATGAAACTGTAAGACCCCAAACTAGCCTAAGCAGCTCTCCGCTTCTGTAACCACGCTTGCTTTTAGAAAACCAAGACCCAACACCCCTTCCGCCCTTCCAGTAAGTAGCTGTTGCAAGTTCCCGGAACTGAGTGCAACCAGTTGTGCAAGACAAGACCAGTGAAATTTCCCCACCCTAAACTCCCTAACCACCGGCGTGCGGTTTTAGCCTATAAAAAACCCCTAAGCTTGAGAGTCGGGGCGGCAGCTCCCCTAGCTCGGTGATGCTGCTAGCCCCTGCGCTGCGCTGAAAATAAATCCTCTTGCTCTCTTGCATCAAGCCTCTAGACTCTGAGTCTTTTTGGGCAGTCATCTCTCTCCCAAACGGGCTGTACATTTCTACGGCCCAACAAAACAATGAAAAATGACTTAGAAAACCAAGGTCATTTGTGTTCTCACACCAATGCACATTGAGCAGCTCAACAACATCAAAGCTTGGGGTTGACATTTCTGTTCTCACGCCAAAGAATGGCTGCTGCAGCTCCAGCCTTCAGGTCCAATCCAACTATGTCTGAAGGAAGAGAAAGGGTTTTAATCCTCCCAATTCTTTGGAATCTTTTCTAGAATCCCTAGCCAACTTCAATGCTTATATCATTTTCCATATAAGCTCCAGGGTCCACCCCTTAACCAAAGTGGAATAGAATGACCCTAGTTTGCTCAATCTTGATTTCTCCCTAGACAGGAGGATGACCTCAGCTTTCCAGAGCACATGCCCCCTGATATGCACAAACTGGGTCCCCAAGACCAAGGAAGCAAAAGGTATGAGGCTATTAGGTTAAAGACCAAAAATGTCTGCTCCAGTGCCGCACCCCACCCCCACAGGGCTTAGCTCAGAGCAGATGCTCACCAAATGCACACTGATTGGACGGAGGAGTATTTGTGCCTCTACAGACTGAAAGGACCCAGCCAGCACCCATGACAATGCTGCAGAGATGTGCTTTCTCAGCTAGTCTTGCTCGTCTCCTACAGCAGCCCTGTGAGGTCAGTGCCTCTTCCCTATTCTTCAAAGAGATTAAAGCTTGGAGTGTTTAACTGAATCGGTCAAGGTCACCCAGCTGGAAAATGACTAAGGTGACAAAACCCATGAAGAAGTTCAAAAGTGGCAGAAATTACAGATTCAAGGGAGAGTGAATGACTGGTGATGACGGTTCTCAGAGAGTGTAGGGCCGGGGAGAATTTGTTTTAACCAGGCCCCACTACAAGCAGAGGCTTTTACATGCAGTGTATGATTCCACACACGCACTGGGAAGTGGGGGGTGTTATCCCATTTTACATAGCAGGAAACCGAGCTTCCAGGAAGTCAAATAATTTGCCCATGGACATAAAGCTTTCAAAAGATGATAGAGTTAGGATCTGAACCCAAACAGTCAGACTTCAAGACCTGTGTTCCTTCCCTTGGAAGAACCAATGCGAACAAAAGCCTTGGAGAGGTGGAGGGGTAGTTCTTTCTTTGAGGTGGGAGGGAAGGAGAAATAATGGGTGAAGGGGCATAGAAATGTTGGGGCCAACAGGGAGAATTTGGACAATCTCATGTCAGATGGCCTCAATCTTTTCAGAAAGTTGAACTCAAAGTCATCTGCCGATGAGTATGGCGAATCTCAGAATGAAAAATGGAAATGATTTGGAGTGAACACAGGGAAGACTGAGGTGAGATGGATTTGAGAGGAAAGAGGAGACGGCGAGCAGCGGGAGGCCCCAGGCGCTGGGGCTTGCGGAGGTCCAGAGACTCGGGAAGGCCCGAGGAGGGTGACTGGCTCGGTCCGTGCACCTCACGTCCTGTCGGGGGGGCAGACGTGTGTCTGAGCAGACCAGACACGCAGGTTTCAGATCTGGAGCAGATGGTGCCTGGGGAGTTATCGAAAAAGAGCAGAAAGGAGGCTTTGTGTACAAAGGAAGGAGGACCCGCTAAGCATCACGGAGGGGCTGGACCCCGGCCAGGCAGAGCGGGGCAGGGCAGCCCTGGGCTGAGCAGGCTCTGAATGTGCCCAGGAAGGACAGTGAGGCCAGGGAGCTGGGGAGGGAGATGGAGCCAACTGAGACTGGTAGACGGGCCAGAGAGGGCGGGGCAGGGCCAGGACCCTCGCCTCGCTCACCAGCTCCAGGGCTGCAGGGCTGCAGCTTGCCTTCCGCAGAGCTCACCTGGCCAATACAAGGCAGCTACAAATGTGTGTTGTTTAGGATGACTGACTGACTTGATTAGTGTTTCTGCTACCTGCTCAGATAAAATTGGGATGTTGTTTTTCTAAGAACCATATCTGCAAGGAAAGCACACTCTTTCCTGATGTCCCTATGATGAGATCCACGGGCCAGCCCCGGGAGTCATGAGCAGGAGGCTGAGGGAGGTTCTCGCGGCCGACACAGAACCAGCCACGTCTGGCTCAGAGTCTGTGGTGCAGACGTCTTCGCCTGCCACACTGGCTCAGGTGGCTCTCCTTTCAGGTACTATGAGCTCTTGGAATGCTCTGGCCCAGGTGAGAAGACAAATCAGAGCTCAGAAAAGACACAGCAGTGAGTTGGGCCAGAATCAGAGGTCCACTGGGACCAGCGGCACAGAGGGACGCGCGCAAATGAGGGCCCGTGGGGAGCAGAGCAGGCGGAGGCGAACATAGGTCAAGGCCGCCCACGGGAAAGCTGTGGACTCCTAGGCCCTGTGGCCTTTCTTCTCGTGACAACACGTTCCAGTTGCTGGCCAGGTGCTAGTATGAGACTCCTTGAGTGCTCGATTGAAAAACAAAGTGCAAAATTCAGGAAAAGGGGCCATTGTTCCTCGGTTTATCTGCCACTGAGAAGGGGTGCTCGGCAGGGCACACCCTTTGTCCTTGTGCCTTCCGCATCGCAGGGGGCAGTACGCCCTCCGGTTTGTTCAGTAATAAAGGGGCCAAGGCACGTGATCCTCCCACCGTTTCTCACTCGAGTATTTTCCTTGGCAAACGAGACAGCTTTAGTCCACAAATGGCCCGTGATGGCTCTGGCTCACATGTGCTTGGCACTGCCTGCCTCCTCTTGGGCTGTGAGATGAGGGCGGGTGCCTTGCCCCTGGCCGTGCTGCGGTGCCACCCGCACAGCTACACCGCCCACCCTGACGCGCCTCCCCACGCCCCCGGTGGCCCACCGGTCTGGGAGAGAGAAGCTCTGCCGCCCCCGGTCTTCTCTCAGCGCCTGCTGTGGCCTCTGTTCTGCCTGACTTCGCCATCACACGGGCTGAGGCCTGGCCGAGAGGGCTCAGCAGTGCCGCCCGTCCCCATCGTCCAGTCACACCGTGTGACCCATTCATCTCCTGACGCTCCCTGGCTACGGGCACGCAGCCTGTCTGCTAAAATGAAATGCTGGCGAGGATTAAATGAACAAATGTGCGGCAATCCGTGGCATATCTGACGTGCTTGGTGTGAGTTGGTGGTCACCCTTATCGTGCTATTCATTTTCACCCAGGTTATCCTGCAGCCAAACTGCACGGAAGTCAGCTCTGTGCCCGGCGCCCTTTGCAGAGCAGGCCAGGAGCAGGGCGACGAGCCTGCGAGACGGCTTCGTGCTGAGGTGCTGCACGCCGCCCTCTCTGTCTGCCTCCACAGGCCTGTGAAATCTTCTCAAATAAACCATTTCTTTTTAAAAGTCTAGAAATTTTATATTCTCTTGGGTCATGTCTTCTCTGTCAATATAATTTCTTCCCTTGGACTAAAGGGCTCCCCCAAGTGCAGGGAGGAGGCCATAACGAAAGATGGAGTTCTGTGCATTCTCTGGGATGTCTTCTTTGCCTTTGTCAAGTTGCAGAGAAGAAAGGCCGTCCAAGAACAATGACAGGGCTGTCTCCTGCCCAACAGTGCAGACCCAGCACGCTGCATCTGTCCAGTGACCACGACACCCAGTGGCCACCACTGGAACTATACTCCACCCCCTCATGAAATTCAGCCACAGTCCTACTCTGTTGGGATGACCTGCAGGGCTACTTGGCGAGTAGCATTGCCTAATTAAGGCGACCATTTCTTAAAAATTAAAGAGAAAAACAACATGGTCCTCAGGAGGCAGCATGTAACATTGATTAGAGCCAGACCTGAGTTTCGACTCCAGACGCTGCCAGACTGGTGAGCAGGGTGAACTTAGCCTCTGACCCATTCCCACACCTGAACTGGAGTTGTAGCCACACCAATCTCATGAAGTCGGCATGAGGATAAGGCAAAATTCTGGATGTGCTAGTTTCATGCATGGCCAGTTCTCTCAAAATGTTCGTGCCGTCACCCCAACATCCTCAGGTCCCCAGCCACGGGATTCAGTGTCATTAATCCACAGCCCATTCAAACATCAAGCCCCCTCTTGCTTGGGTCCTTGAAAGTTGATGTTTGCCACATATGTCTGCAACCACCAAAGAAAGGCTACACATACCCACAAGTCAGTCCCTATCATGACGCCCTGGTGCCATCACAGTTGAAGGGGCACAGGCAGTGCACACCTCACTCCTACCTGCTCTCTACGGGGCCACCTAAAAAGGGGCACATTGACAGCTTTGTGGTAGAAGGCACGAACCCCTTTCATCCCTGTGAAAAGGCCCACTGCCGATGCCCTGGCCCCGCCGGTGCTGTGAGCGCTGCCCTGGGCCACACCGAGGCCCTGCGCCCGCCCTCCTGTGCCGGCTCAGGGAGAGCCCCGCCAGGCTTGCCCAGGCCCCGGTGCGCCCCAGAGCTATAGAGACTCCCAGTCCCCCATGCTGCTTTCTCTCCTTGGAGTGGACATGAAATGCCAGCTGCATGCCACCTTCAGAACCAACATCCCCACAGACACGCAGTCCTGCTGCAGAACACTGCTAACTAGGTTTGTCTCTTTCTTCCTTTTTATAAATCCTTCTTCAGGGGCTTGTCCAGATTCCTCAAAATCTGTCCTCCTGGACGTGAGACGCTTCTTGGAAGATGCAGCTAGATTTCAGATAGGAAAAAGGAAATACGACTTTGATTCTTCGGAGGTGCCTCAGGGACTGGACTCTTTTGGAAACAAGAAGTCTGTCCCAGGTGAATGTGGAGCGTCACAAACACATCAGGAGCTCCAAAATGAAAAGAAGCAAGAAGAGAGCCTAACTGAAAGGAAGAGGGAGCAGAACAAGAAAAAAAGGAAGAAGATAACTTTAGAAATTACTTCTCAAGAAGAAGATACTACTATACAGTGGATATCATCTGTGGATGCAAATATTGAAGATAAAAAGGTTAAAGGAGAAAATAAACTAACTTTAGGAAAGTTGGAGCATCTCAGAAAGGAAAAGATAAACTTCTTCCGGAATAAACACAATATTCATATCCAAGGAACTGATCTTCCTGATCCAGTTACTACATTTCAGCAACTTGGCCAGGAATATAAAATCAATTCTCAACTGCTTCAAAATATTCTAGATGCAGGCTTCCAAATGCCTACACCAATCCAAATGCAAGCCATTCCAGTTATGCTGCATGGTCGGGAACTTCTGGCTTCTACTCCTACTGGATCTGGGAAAACTTTGGCTTTTAGTATTCCTATTTTAATGCAGCTGAAACAACCCACAAATAAAGGCTTCAGAGCCCTGATTATATCACCAACACGAGAACTTGCCAGCCAGATTCACTGAGAGTTAGTAAAAATCTCTGAGGGAACAGGATTCAGGATACACATGATCCACAAAGCAGCAGTGGCAGCCAAGAAATTTGGACCTAAATCATCCAAAAAGTTTGATATTCTCGTGACTACTCCAAATCGACTAATCTACTTATTAAAGCAAGATCCACCAGGAATAGACCTAACAAGTGTTGAATGGCTGGTAGTAGATGAATCAGACAAATTGTTTGAAGATGGCAAAACTGGGTTCAGAGATCAGCTGGCTTCCATTTTCCTGGCCTGCACATCTCACAAGGTCAAAAGAGCTATGTTCAGTGCAACTTTTGCATATGATGTTGAACAGTGGTGCAAACTCAACCTGGACAATGTCATTACCGTATCCATTGGAGCAAGGAATTCTGCAGTAGAGACTGTAGAACAAGAGCTTCCCTTTGTTGGATCTGAAACTGGAAAACTTCTGGCCATGAGAGAACTTGTTACGAAGGGTTTCAATCCACCTGTTCTTGTTTTTGTTCAGTCCATTGAAAGAGCTAAAGAACTTTTTCATGAGCTCATATATGAAGGTATTAATGTGGATGTTATTCATGCAGAGAGAACACAGCAACAGAGAGATAACACAGTCCACAGCTTCAGAGCAGGAAAAAGCTGGGTTCTTATTTGTACAGCCTTGCTAGCAAGAGGTATTGACTTTAAAAGTGTGAACTTGGTGATCAACTATGACTTTCCAACCAGCTCAGTGGAATATATCCACAGGATAGGTCGAACTGGAAGAGCAGGGCATAAGGGAAAAGCTGTTACATTTTTCACCGAAGATGATAAACCATTATTAAGAAGTGTTGCCAATGTTATACAGCAGGCTGGGTGTCCTGTACCGGAATACATAAAAGGTTTCCAAAAACTATTAAGCAAACAAAAGAAAAAGATGATTAAGAAACCATTGGAAAGGGAGAGCATTAGTACAACTCCAAAATATTTCTTAGAAAAAGCTAAGGATAAAGGGAAAAAGGTCACTAGTCAGAACAGAAAGAAGAAAGTAGCTCTTGGAGATAAAAGTTAATGATGGACTTTTTAAAAAAGACTACCCCAGAAATGTAATTTATGATTCCAGTATGAATGAATGTTGTATCTCATGGAATATTTGAAGTCTTAAAATCCACCTCTACCAAACATTTGAATCAAGTGCAGTCACATGGAACTAGTGAAGAAGGAGTCTAAACTATCAATGCATCGTGTCAAATTTGAATTTGTAGGTGACTTTTAAATGATTCTACAATAGAAATAATGTTCATTGACATTCTGTGGTTTGAATCCAGAGAGATACTTCTTATAGAAGAACAAAAGCTTATGCTAAAAATAACAACACCCACATGTGGTGAAAACTTAAGGATTTTTCCCTTCAAGTGTGAAGGAAGGTGTACTGTATGCTGTGGAGTGGCATCTGGGACAGAATTTCAAATTAAAGCCTGGACATTGAATGTACTCACCATACCTCACATATGTTTTTTTTTTTCTTTTTTGTGATGGATGAACAAGAAACAGCCAAGAAGAAACCTGCTATTCTCTTTAATATTTCTTAATTTGGTGATGGCCTTTTGAGGTGTGAGCCACAACAAAGAGATGCCTCTTCTGTGCTGGTTATTCAAGTTCCATAGGATTTTAAATTTTTTGGCTTATTAAGTATCCTTATACTTAAGTGGTAAGGTAGCTCATACCTTCGCTATCATAATGTTGCAACTACAAGATTATGATCTGCCTTTCCTGTTCTTACCTCATTTTCCACCATTTAACCGTGCTCTTTCCTATGTCTTTCCATTTAAGATTATTTTACTCGAAAACTGATAAACATCTTATCTTGATAAGGAGGAATGTTCCTGTTACTTGATATACCACTGGCTTCATTATCTTATGGCTTATGTGTCCTGAGACTTGATTGATGGCTCTTTAGCCATTTAGTTAGCAGGTCTCTGCCAAAGGTAAAGGATTATGATCATATAGTGATGGAAACTATTTGCTGTTAGATTTTCTTAATTGCTAGTTTTGTACAGTGGAATAAAAAAATAAGACTTCATGAATAAAACAAACAAACAAACAAAAAACCTGTCCTCCTAAGTGAATCCTAACTGGGGCTATACTTTGTATCAGTTACCCATTGCTGAATAACAAACCAGCCCAAAACTTAGTGGCTTAACATAACCATTTTATTTGCTTATGGTTCTGTGGGTCAGCTTAGCTGGGTGGCTTTTCTAGGGTGACACATGTGACTACATGAGTCATTTAACAGTTCAATGAGGGCCTGAGGGTCCAAGATTGCCTCCTCCACAGGCCTGCCAGTGGTGGTGGCTGTCAGCTGGGTCTTTGTCTCCTTGTGTCTCTCATCTTCCACTTGGTGTCTGCAGCTTTCCAAGAGGACAGTGGTGAGAGGCCGCTTGCACCCAGAGTTTGAAGTCCTGCAGTGCTGCTTCTGCATTCTAAGTGGCTAATGCTAGTTACAGGAACAGCCCGGAGTGAAGGAAATATCCCATCCAGGGATGGGGGCTTTTTGCAGCCATCTTCCCAAGCAGCCCACCACACAATTGTAGCTTTTGTTTGTTTGTTTATCCTACCTCAGTTGGTTCCTCATCCTTCATGGAAATTAGTGACTGTAAGCTAATACTCAGAGGTGGAGGAAGGGAAGGACTTCAGCATCAAAGCCACTTATATGTTTCTTTTCCTTCCTCATCTCTTGTCCTTGTCTTGTTTCTGCCTCATTTCCTGCATTTGTTGCTTGCATTCTTCTTTTTCTTCCTAACCTTAAAAACACTATTTCTAAGCCAAAAGCAATAGCTCCATCACTCTGAGAGCCTCCTGGGGACCAAGAATCAGTTTTTCAGGGCCAAGGTTCAAAAGTGTCACAGTGACTCAGTGACAGCAAAGAGGTAACACATGTGGGAGATGATGGAGACAGGCCGTCTTTTAAAGGTTCTTAGGATTCTTTGTTTGGAAAGAGTGTTGGAGAGAAGGTAAAGGAAGGATGGAAAGAACCTAAAGCCAAGGCAGAGTAAGGGCATTTGGCAATGACTATATTACTTCTCTAGGTCAATCTAGGGAGAACTGACACTTCAGCAATAATGAGTCTTCCAATTCATGAACGTGGTACATCTCTCCCTGTCTTTAGGTCTTCTTTAATGTCTTTTAATCTAGTTTTATAATTTTCTTCTGTTTAAGGCATTTAAGGCTATCGCATTCTGTAAATACTTCTTAGTACCTTTTTGAAGAAGTGTTTGGCTACAGAAGTTGCTGCTGACACTCTAGATGAAGAGCAGAAGGGTTATGTGGTCCAAATCAGTGGTGGAGCGACAAGGTTTCCCCAGGAAGCAGGGTGTCTTGCCCCCGGCATGTCTGCTGGCTGGTGAGTAAGGGCATTCCTAAGGACCAAGGGTACCTGCAGACAGAAAGCACAACTCTATTCAGGCCTGTAGCATGGATGTCAATGTGAGTGTTCCCAAGACTGTTAGTGCAAAAAAGAAGAAAAATAAAAGAGAGAGAGAGAAGGAGGAGCAAGATATTCCTGGACTGACTAATAAAACTGCACCTCATCACCTGGGGCCCAGAAGAGCTGGGAGACTCCACAAACTTTTCAATCTCCCCAGTACATTGTGATAAAATAAAGCTCCTGAACAAACAAGGCCAGAAACTCAGGCCAAAGCACCCGAGGGCCACCATCTTGCTACACGGGGTATCTGGCAGCTCAGCATCAGCGTGCTGCTCTGAGGAAATAGCATGCGAAGAAGAATAAGCAATAGCCTGCAGGACATGCTAAACTTTTGGCCAAGAGAATGAAGGAGGTCAAAGAAAAACACCAGAAATGGATCACCAAGTGACAAAGGCCATCCTTTCTAAGAGCTTCTACTCAGAGTAGTCTGCATCCAGTCAAAAATAAGAGTAACAGATAAATAAGATCAGCTATCCAAAGGGGAGAGAGAGACCCATAAAGATTTCAGATATTTGAATTATCAGACACTGATTATAAAACCATTTTTATTTGATTTCAGTAAATGAAAGACCTTGAAAATGTCTACAGAGAACAGTGAACCACAAAAATTAAACTAGTGAAATGTCTAGAAATGTTAAGAACATAGTAGTTGAGCAAATACTTTGCACTTGTGTAGTGAGTTGTGTCCTAATGAAGTCAGGAGGTTCATGACATCAAGGGAAACTGTTTTTTTGCCAGACCATCCCCTGCGGTCGCAATATTAGGATCCAAGGGCATAGTGTAAGTGGTTCCAGGGCAACTGAGGCACTCAACATTGGCACTAACATCCCCAACCTGGGGCAAAATCCTTATTCCTCATGGGCAGATTACATACTGCTGCAGGTCTGCTGACTTAGTTTCAATGTGACCTTTCTCATCTGTGGCCCTACAATCCTGAGGACCCCCAGCCAGGAAGATTGGAAGGCAGTATTTCCTGGACATGCTGGATACGGATGAAAGAATTGACTGTCTAGCTGTTGAAGGTTAGGTCAGCCATTAGAGGGAAAATTGAGACAACTAGCAGGAACACTCCCCCCAGCTGTCTGCTTCTGCTTTGCCAGGATGCCTCTCTCACTCTTTGTCCGTCTCCTGACCCTGTAACAAGCCTGGGAAAAGAGAGAGGTTGCCTGACTCTGAGGTTGAAGACTTAGCATGACCGTCCTCTGCCTGGAGCCATGACATTAGAAGCATTTGGGACTGCCGAGCTTTCATGGGACAGGGGGAAGGAGAAAAATAATGATGAGATAACCCAGGACATGCTTCCAAATATTCCTTGAATGCTTAAGGAAAATCTTTTGTTTTGTTTTCATCAGAGTAATTGTGAAGAGATGAGAAGTACATTGAAGTGAATACGGGGCTTAAGGGCACCTCAGTCCTTCTGCAGTACTCTGCTGCCCGCGGTGGATGCCGGGAGGCCCCGGGTTGTACTTCATCTTTATCCCCACAGGTCCACGGGGCACCAGTGTCCTCTCTCCAGCCACGTCTGGCACCCCTCCCCTGGTGAGAGGGGTGATGTATGCAGCTGTGCTGGCTTCCACTCTCTGTCATTCACCCACATGACACTGAGTGGGGATGCCAGCCGCAAGCCCAGTGGAGTGTGGTAAAATAGTCCACCTCTTCTTGGGGAGTAAAAGCTAGAAAATAACTTGACTTGATATTATTTATTGCCCTACTTTTAGTCTGTCTTGGACAATGCAAAGCAACCACTACCAAGAAATTATTCCTTATGACAGCCATGAATCCCTTGTTTTACTTCTTCTTGATTTAGAAGCTCACCCCTTAATTCTTCCCCCATCTATTTCTTCTGCTCAGTGTCCTTCAAGGCCCAATTTTTATGATTCAAAGTAGCCTACATCCTCCAGAAGATGGCCAGTGAATGCTGATACAACAGGGTTATTGGTACCAATGGGGAATTTGTAGAATATGAACACCTTTGCATGCAAGAATGCACATGTTAGCAGTCTTCACCGTCTATGTTTAGTTGGAAAGCAGTTGTTCTCCATGCCTCCATCATGTGGAGAAGAGGTGGTAGCATGGGTTTCCGTGAGGCAGCTTCCAGCATGACCTGACCTACCTAGACACTTGTGTGCTAGGTCATATCTAGGCAGGCGGTGACACCAGCCCTTATAGTGCACTCTCTGTTTCTTGGACTGTCCCTCTTTTTCTCCTTTCTGGCACTGGTGCAGAAGAACCAATAAAGTCAGCAAGAGAAAGTTATTAGTGATCTCTAGGGTCCTCCAATCTTGGCCAGGATTAAGGAGGAGATGGGGTACAGAGGTCAGCAGCTTTTAAATAGGCCAAAGTGGTATGCTAAGGGACTCTGGTCTGGGGCCCCCAGGTTCTGGAGGAATTTGATAAGATCCCAAGGTCTTACCCAGTCCTCACTGTTCCCAACCTTTATTTTCTTGATGTAAACCTTCTGGTACATCCACTGAGTTCCCGTGGAAACACTGTGTTTGAAAATACTGAGAGTTGTCTTATAAAGATTAATCATTGAGAACTGCAGTGTCTTGAGACAGGACCCAGGAATGACCAGATCTGCTTGTTACTGACATCAGTACCTTCTTAAGGGGTCTTCAGCTAGTTTGGAGCAGTAAAGATAAGGAGAAGGTAGGAAGGAGATTGAGAGGGTACCAGGCATGGAGAGGGGAGATGAGCTTCCCAGCACTTCAGATGTGGTGGACAGAATTATTGGGGAGGGAGATTAATGGCTGCCTTGAATGGGGTTCCCGAGGAATGCAGCCAGACACCAAGCCCCCGGACAGTGGAAAAGCCCCATCTCAACCCCGTGCTGAATGCTTTCTCAGCTCCTTCTTTGATGCCTTCAGCACTGCATCTACACCCCTCTTGTGTGCCTCCAAGGTGACAGGTAGCCTCAACCAGGGCCTTTTATCCCTGGCTCAAGGCCAGGGAGGGTCATGTTCAAACAGGTAGTCATTTACATGGAGCAAGAGGGAAAGTACAAATCAGGCTCCATCCTGAAACCCTGGTGCCTGACCCAGGTCTCTGCCCTGTACCTCCACCCTACACACACATATACATGCATATGCACATAGACACATACAGACATGCACCTGGCACACATGCACACACATGTACATATGCACATACACGCATAGCATATACACACAGGACGAGGAAATGCTTTCCTTTCTCCCACAGGAACTCAGGCCTCTGGTTGTTCCTGAAATGAAGTCAGGTAAACTAGAAAGCACCCCTCCTTCTACCCAACTTTATATTTGGAGAGTTTTTTGTATCTTTCTTTAGAGATGGGGTCTCACTAAGTTTCCCAGGCTGGGGTGCAGTGGCTATTCACAGGCATGGCCATGATCACAGCTCACTGCAGCCTGGAACTCCTGGGCTCAAGCAATCCATCTGCCTCAGCCTCCCGAGTAGCTGGGACTACAGGGCACACCGCCACACCTGGATCATATTCAAGCAGTTATGAAAGAAACCAGGATATGAGAGCAATTAGCATCAGGTGATGATTTTCCTTGTTATTTTTCTCTACTTCCCAAAGTGTAGTTTGGCTATATTTCTTCCAATATGCACATACACACGTATATATACACATATACAATATACTGTATATATGTACATACCATGTATAGATGTGTATACATTGTGTATGTGTGTATATATACCATAAATGATAGGTATATACATATGTGGTATATATACACACTGTGTATACTATACAGTAATCTCCAGATCTCTCCATCCTTGACCAGTAGCATAGCACATAATACATAATGTACAACACATTACAAATGATAGATATTATATGGTATGTGTTTACATGTGTGTACACACACATGTAGCAGATACATGGTGCCACATACTCTCTGTTTGTCCTTAGGGATCCACTCTCCGCCCTCTCGCTGTCCGAGCTGGGTGCATCATCTGCAGACCACAGCAGTGGGCTCCCAGGGCTCCTGCCTCTGGCTCTGTTTGCCAATGGGAGGCGGTGAGCGAGGGCAGGAGGCAGAAGGAAGGGCAGTCAGGGCTGTTATCGCCTCCTCACTCCCCGCGTAGCTGTTGGGGCTGTTTGTGTCCTGCGCAAATCGCAGGCCACAGGCCCAGGCAAGCTACTCGTCCCACAGCTCCTCGCAGGGCACTGGAAGCCACGTGCGCCTTCCGGGCCGGCGGGAGAGCGCCCAGGCTGGGCCAGGTGCTGCGTGCACCTGCGCTTTCCGCTAGCCTCCTCCGCCCTGGAAGCAGCCCTTGGTCAAAGTCTGCCGCTGCGGTACCCTGACTGAGCGGTGTGGATATTGACCGATACAAACATATAACGTGAATACCCTGTAAAAGCCGGATTGCAATTATAAGTTAAACTTCCTGATAGGTTGGCCCCCTCCCCCCATCCTGGAGGTAATTCCTTTCTTGACACGGAGCACATACCATTAACCCCATTGATCCCACTATTCCCATGGGTGGGCATCTTCACTTGACTCTGGCTGAGGGGAAAGCAACCCGTCAACAACCACCCAATCCGCTCGCCCCCCTCCCCCCTCCCCCAGGACTGCACAGAGACACCTGGCTCCCTTCTCACCTTCACTGCCCTCCCTCCACTGCCCTGAAGACTCAGCTGCCCTTCCGGGGCAGGCTCTGGTTCTCCAGGGCCATATGCCTGCCACTCCCAAGGTGTTGGCAAGTCGCTAACCCACACAACCATGCCGAGCAAGCTCGACGCCAAGGCAAGGCCGTGAAACTTGTGGGGCCCAGTGCAAAATGGAAATGGGGGAGCTGAACCCTTGTTCAAAAAGCAAGAAATAAAGTCATTAAAGGTACTAAAATATAAAGGTTTTTCCCTTAAAATATCTTATTACTTATCAAGTAATAATGATTCATGAGTAACAACATAAACCTGCAAGTGGCCAAAAAATCCATTTTGGTGTTATAATTTTATATACTACAATAAACAATAATACTTCACTGATGTGGTGTCTTTTTTTTTTTTTTTTTTTTTTTTTTTTTTGAGACAGAGTCTCTCTCTGTTGCCCAGGCTAGAGTGAGTGCCATGGCGTCAGCCTGGCTCACAGCAACCTCAGTCTCCTGGGCTCAAGCAATCCTTCTGCCTCAGCCTCCCGAGTAGCTGGGACTACAGGCATGTGCCACTATGTCCGGCTGATTTTTTCTATATATATTAGTTGGCCAATTAATTTCTTTCTATTTATAGTAGAGACGGGGTCTCGCTCTTGCTCTGGCTGGTTTTGAACTCCTGACCTCGAGCAATCCGCCCGCCTCGGCCTCCCAGAGTGCTAGGATTACAGGCGTGAGCCACCGCGCCCGGCCTGATGTGGTGTCTTGATCATAATATTTTTCTGGCTTACTTTTCTGGCTTGTCAGGTCATCAAAATTTATAGCTTTAGCAACTTTAAAAAATTAATTTTCAATTAATATAATGGAGCAAAATCAATTGCTCTTGGCAAGTACAGGAAGGCAAATAATTTTTGATAATTTTAAATTCTGAGAAGGATCTTTTTGCTTATAAAACTGTTACTATACTGTTGAGTATTTTATAGGTCATGAAAAATCAGGATAAATTTCTGATAATTATTTCAAAATATAAATTTTAGTACATCGAGAGCTGATAATTCTTTTTTTTTTTTCTTTGAGACAGTTTCACTCTGTTGCTCTGGCTAGAGTGCTGTGGCGTCAGCCTAGCTCACAGCAACCTCAAACTCCTGGGCTCAAGCGATCCTCCTGCCTCAGCCTCCTGGGTAGCTGGGACTACAGGTACGTGCCACGGTGCCTGGCTAATTTTTTCTATTTTTAGTTGTTTGACTATTTTCTTTCTATTTATAGTAGAGACAGGGTCTCGCTCTTGCTTAGGCTGGTCTTAAACTCTTGAGCTCAAGCAATCCTCCCGCCTCAGCCTCCCAGAGTGCTAGGATTACAGGCATGAGCCACTGAGCCTGGTTTAGAGCTGATAGTTCTTAAGGACCAATTTTTCTAAAAGTATTAACTCTATACAACTTAATTTTATGTAAATTGTGCAATTTTAAATGTAAATTTATAAAATGGCATTTTAATGTTTCCTTGGACATTTCCTGTAATTTGTGGAAGATGAACAAGAAACAAAGTGGCTTCATGGTTTATGTATAATTCAAAACACCTATTTATGCATTATTGCTACATTACTGTATTTTCGATCACAATGAAAAGTTAACTTTAAAATTTCTTCATCATTAATAATTGGTTTATCTCAAGATTCATATAAAAATAGTGTTCTTTTTCATTGAATGGGACAATAGTTCACCTTAATTTATTTTTCTAAGCCTGTGAATATTTGCTTTGTAATGTTGCAGTGGTTTTCAAAACCAGATATTCTAAACTTTTTGAAGAACTCTAATAACTCCTTGATATGCTTTATTGCAGTGCCTATGTTACATCTTTATTTTGTAATAAAAGTGCAATTGTGTACTTAAGAAAGTTTACTGCCTGAGCATTGGCGGTTTCTGACCTGGAGCACAAGTCAAAGAGTTAATATGTGTGAAGATACCCTGGGAGGGGCTGTGGGGCCTGACGGGGGGATACCTCCTACTGGGGTTCCAGCACAGCCCCTTCTCTCTCTGGGCCACGACCACTATCTCTGTCATTCTCGTTTCTACTGCTGCCCCTGCCATAGCCAACACCAATCTGTGCCCGTGTTCCAGCCCCGATTGTCCCACCAAGGTCCCACAGTGCCACAGAATGCACCAGGTGCATGTGTTTGCCAAGTAGCCAGGCGAGCTGCGGGGCGTGCATGCAGGCCTGAGTCCATGGTGCACACACTACTGGCTTGTGCATCTCCTCCGCTCATGCATGAGCTCCAGTGTGCCATCAGACTTCACTTACAACACACAAATCCAAAGATGAAATTATAAGAATTTCAGGATGGCAACAGCAGAGCATTACACCAACCATGGACCCCTTCCGAGAATAGGGCCCTGTGCGACTGCACAGGTCAAATGCCCATGAAGCCAGCCCTGCATGAAAGGCTGCTGCATCAGAAAAGTGGCCATATAACTTAGTCATTCAAACCTGGATACTTTTGTGCAGGACACACAATAATCACACAGGGCAACAGGGCCCATCAGGAAGTCTGTGACATTTGGTTAAACTACTAGACAAACACAAGAGGCTCAAAGTTCCACGACTACTTGCTGTGACTGATCTTCACTTCTGCTACCGACCAACCATGCACATTTGTGAACACACCGAGGGGTTGGAAACTTAAACTATATCTAATCCAATTCCATCCAGCTCTCTCTTGCATGCTCTTATCCATATGTATGAACATTCTCAGTCCCAACGAACTGAAAACCTTACTCCCTGTGTGAATTCTGCCTGTATATTTGTCCTCTTGGCCTCATGCCCTTCCTGCCCAGTGTGGGCCCCAAATCCTTACCCTCGTCAGCTCAGGGGCACCTTCCACTGCTTTGACTTCTGTCTTTCCATTCTACGTGCCCAGGAAAATCCCAGCTCCCCAAATCCCCTCCAAGTGTTGTCTCTATTTCTCTGCCTGGGTCGACAAGGATTCTAGATAAATGTCCACAATTATGCCACTGAATCCATGGCTTTCAATCTCAGCTGAGCACCACTCAAGACTCCATTTATCTCGGCATTCTCAAACATCTTGCCTCGGATGTATGAGCTGTAGGACTGTTTGGGGCGAGCAGAAATACAGTGCCTTGGCTAATCTCCTCAGGGGAATTTTGCTTCTATGTTGTTTTTTCCCCCACTTTTGGTTAAAATCTGTGCCCCAGAGACCAGCTCTGAATAGTTGGTTTTCTCTTCGGCTCACCTGTTACAGCCCTGTCCAGTCTCCCTTTGGGGCTGCAGGTCTCAAAAACATCTGGGGAAATTCTGCCTCCTAGGTCCTGATGCTCCTGTGTGGTTAGAGTGAGCCAAATATTTGAACCCAAATCAATTTGTGTGCGCCCTCCTTCTCTAAGTGCATAGATATTTGCTATGCCCTCACAAGCAGCTTCAATTGAGATGGTCCCCATCCTTACAAGGACACATCCTTGCAGTAGACCTCGCTTGACTGCTTGAGGATGGAAAGAACCTCGTAGGCCCTGCCTTTCAGAAGCGGGTATTCGTGAGATCTCTGTTGCTCCTGCTGATGCCAAAGGGAAGTCCTGCTCTCTGCTCTGCACAGACCGACAGTCACCAACCACACTTTGGCTTTTCAAGGAAATAGACTACTTACTGCAGGGAGCAAGAGGTGAGCTGGGATCTGGGTTTGGGACTTTATCCAATCTTCATGGCTTGCCGCATTCCAAGTAGATTTCTCTCATGCTTTAGATGGATTTCTTATCCCTCAAGCATCCTTGGCACATAGACTGCCTCAGTGTCAGGAAGGAATGCTCGCTTATTTTCCTGCACAGCTGTCCCTCATTTAAGAGGCCCACTCTCTGAGGGGCTATGATACTTCCCTCTGCCTTTGCCCAAGTCCTGAAACCCAACTCTCCTCTCCTGCAGGTTTTTGGCAAGTGGAGCAATGAAACCCACCCTCAGAGGCAAAGTTGTCATTTTCTGGGAATCTGTTTCAGGAATACGATTAAGAAGCCATTGAAAATTCCTGTGCCAAATTGTCTTTTAATCTCTGATTTCCAGAAACAAGAGCATCTTCTCAGGAGCATCAGAGGGCCTTGGGGCTCACCTCTGAGTCAGGGATGTAAGACTGTCCCTTCAGAGGCCCCTGGTAAGGCAGTGGCAGGGAAATGCATCATGCTTGATTTCTGAGGGCTCCCTGCTACCCACAGACAATGGCTCTTAATTCTCTGGTGATGCCAGAATCTCCTTCTCATTACCCAATGACACCACAAAGAGCCTTTTCAAATTTGGCTGAGAATGAGTGGGATTGTTGGCGAAAGTTGCTGATTCACAGGGGTCTCCCTGCTTTAAAGGGTCATTGGTCATTGGTGCAATGCTTGACAGTCTAGCATGAGCTCCAGTTTCTCTGAAATGCCTAGGGGGAAAGGTGCAGATGGGGTGGAGGGGACTTTCCTAGGACTACGCCAGGGAGAGGGGCCAGTATTGGGGTGCTATCTTCTCTCCACCTCAGGGCCTAGGCAAATGTTCTGCAGTACAGGAGTTGTAAATCAGCAGTCCCCAACCTTCTTGGCACCAGGGACCAGTTTCACAGAGACAATTTTTCCCCGGATGGGCATTGGGTTAGGGGGATGGTTTCAGGATGATTCAAGCACATTACATGTATTGTGCAGTCAAACCTCTCTGCTAATGATAGTCTGTATTTGCAGCCGCTCCCCAGTGCTGTTATCACCTCCTCAGCTACACCTCCGGTCATCAGGCATCAGATTCTCATAAGTAGTGCACAACCTAGATCCCTTGCCTGCGCAGTTTACAGTAGGGTTTGTGCGCCTATGAGAATCTAATGCCGCCACTGATCTGACAGGAGGTGGAGCTCAGGTGGCGATGCCAGTGATGGGGAGCAGCTAGCTGTATTATAGATGAAGCTTCACTCACTTGCCTCCTGCTGTGCGGCCTGGTTCCTAACAGGCCATGGACCATCGTTACCCGTCAGCAGCCTGGGGGGTGGGGACTGAAGTTATCTATGGCAAAATTCTACCAAGCTGTAAAAAATTTTTAGCCAAGAATTATAGATGGGGTAGGGTATCCATGCTGAGAAGTCTGGCAGAAAGCCCTCTTTTGAAAGACATATTTATTTAAAACAACAACAAGGAATTTATTTTATTTATCAGTTATAGGACTTAAATAATATGTTTTTTTTCCTCCCATTCAAGTCCCTTTATCTTTTTCTCCAGGGGATAAATATTGAATATCTTCAATATTTGAGTGCTATGGACTAAATCGTATCTCTATCCCCTCCAATTTCACATGTTGAAGCCCTAACCCTCCAGGAATGGTATACAGAGGAGGGGCCTTTGGAAGGTAATTAGGTTTAGATGAGGTCATGCGGGTGGGGCCCTCGTGATGGGATCAGTGCCCAGAGAGCTTGCTCATATTCTCTCCCTCCGCCATGTGGGGACACGGAGAGAAGGCAGCCAGCTATCTGCAAGCCAAGAGAAAAGCCCCCACCAGAACCCAACCACACCGGCACCCCCAAGTGCAGACTTCCAGCCTCCAGCGCTGTGAGAACATAAATTTCTTTGTTTAAGCCACCCAGTCTATGACATTTGTTATGGCAGCCCAAGCAGACTGAGACAGTGGGTGTGGAAGGAGAGAGGACAATTCAGCAAAGGTGTATGTAAGTTGTGTGTGCGCAGGCAAGGCACTAGAAAAAAGAATTAATAATAGAAGTAAGCATTAAGAGAAAACTGAAAGCAGAAAAGCTACGGAAAGCTGAATGTTCCATCCAGTCTACTCTGAGATTTCAAAGAACAGACACTATGCCAAATTTATTAGTCTTGGCTACAATCAAAATGACCTGAGGGGTTTTAAAAACACGTACCGAAGCCTGGGCTCTACCCTAGACTGCTGAAGGAGCGCCAAAGTGCGGGTAGTTTGCAAGACTCCCAAGGGGATTCAAATGCACAGGCTGCCTTGTGAACCAGTGTCCTAGAGCAGTGGTTCTTAGACCAGAGTGGGCATCGGAAATGCCTGGAGGGCTCGTCAAAGCACAAACTGCTGACCCTTTTCTTAGGGTTTCTGATTCATCAGCTCTGGGGTGAGCATGAGAATTTGCATTTCCAACAAGTTCTAAGGCGATACACCGGTGTCGCTGGGCCCAGGGACCACGACTTGAAAACATTGTATTAGAGAAATAAATGCTGGCAATTTTTTTCATGGGAATATGCGTGTGAACTCAATCTATGGGCTTGACTAGCTTAGTTATTTCTCTGTTGTGTGCACCTGGAAGCAAAGATGAAATACCACCCACTTCTGGCTCCACTTTGTTTTGTTCAAATTGTGACCAAAGAGTTCCAGTCATTTTTGGTCCCTTCCTACCCCTGGTGAAATAAGCCACACAGTTCTTGTAGTTGGGAAGATCACTTTGCAATCTGAGCACCCTTCTGTCCTTTGTCGATTATGCAACTAGGACCTGTCCTGGCCCCTTGGGAGCCAGCAGGCTCTACCTTGAAAGATCCTCAAAGAGCAGGGTCAGATGGTGACTGACCAAGGTGCTGAACCTCTTCCTCCTGTGGAGGGAAAGGTAGACTTGACCAGGGACAGTGGGCAGGTAACCAGACTGGAGGCTTGAAAGCAAAGCAAATGGAGAATGACAGTGGTAGAGGTGGGTCAGAAGAGTGGGAGCATTCTTGGAGATGCCCTCATGCAGGCCTCCGTCGGTAAGCACTCCCCAACCCAACTCCCGACCCTTTGGAGTGAGGTCAGGGAACTAGGAAATGAGATAAGTATCAACTTTCAGTTTCTGCACCCTGAACAGCTTGGTGACACTCACCTGACACCTTAGCCAAAGAACCATCTCTAGTGCAATCCATTGTGTATGTGTTCTGGGGGATGACAAGGAAAAAGGTAGTCTGGACAGGTACAACCTCTTCTTGAACATTCCTCAGGGCTCCAGAAGAGCCTGAGTTAAGAGGCCTGAAGCTTCCTCTTCTCTGCTTCCCCATCCCAGCCTTAGGAAAACCCAAGGACTAGCTGTCCCAAAGACAGCTCCCCTGGGACAAGAGGCAATATGCCTGAATTCCCTAGCTTTCCCTCTTTTTCTGAGTCAGGCCCCCATAGGTTGACAAGGAAGAATGAGGCTTAGCACCACATGTGGGTTACAAAAAGTATTTTGAATTTGTAGAATATCAGGGATGATTATATTCAACCAGAAGTAGCAAAATGCCTCCTGAAGTCACACACAGACACGTGCACACATGTAAATATGTGGAACGTTCTTTCTAGACGCAGTTAATCAGAAGCTGACAGTGGTAGGCTGATGCTAAATCAGAAGCTCACCCTGCTGAATGAAATGGGCTGTTAATAGCATCACAGAACTGGGCGTGAAACCCCGGGGCTCTGCTTCTGGCAACTTCCAGCACTTCGCAACTGCTCTGATGATTATATTGTTTTCTGTTACCTTCAGGTCTTTAATTTTCTTGGTGGAGAGTAATTTATCCAGTGGAGAGACCTCCACCTCCACTTGTGTATCCAATCATACCCCCTGCTCTCCTGGGTAACACATTCATGTTTATTCCTCTCTTCCATGTTTATTCAATCTCTCCCTCTCAACAGAGTCTTCCCATCACATGTAAAATATGCCAGCCTTCACTGCCTGACTCATCTATATTCACCACCTCTATTTTCTCATCTCCCATCCATCCACAGCCCACCCTAACCCACTTCTTGTTTTATTACTCCAGGATTTCAAGCCTCCTTTTATGCTTATATTAATTTTGCATATTTATTGATCATTCCTTTCTTCTTGAATTCCTCTTTCCTGGTTTTCTGTCTCCCTGGCAGCTCCATCACAGGCTTATCTTCGTGGCCATTCAGTGCTGAAGTTCCTCAAGCCTGCTCCAAGCCCTCTTCTCTTCTCATGCACTACCTTCTCTCCCCCTGGCCTAGGCTAACTCATCCATCCCAAGGCTCCAAGTCATCTCTCACCTAGCTGAGCCTCAGCTCTGTATATCCGAGTGCCAAGTTGGCATTTCTTTCAGGTATCTCAAAAGCCTTCAAACAGCCAACCAATCTGCTCTCAAGATCTTTCCACTCCAACCTGGACTTCTTCCAAGATCCCCATCCTGGTGAACCAGCACCAACGTCCGTCCTTGGCCATAAGCCAGAAAGCCATGAGTTTTCCTTGATGAGTCCCACTCCTTCACTGTGCCACCTAACCCATCACTTGTAGAACGTGCAAGTTCTGCACATTGGATCTCTGGAACAGTTGTCAGATTTTTCCACTTACTATTTCCATGGCCATCAAACTGGACCAAGCCTCCATCTCCTGCACCTACACCACTCCTACACTTACCTGGCCTCCTTCCAATAAAGAATCTTCAAGATGCCATTCTGATCATGCCACCTCCTCTGCTGAACATGTCAGGGGCTTCCCATTGCACTCAGGATAAAAAGATTTTCAGCACAGCCAGTGTGGCTGTACTAGGTTTGATCCCTTTGGCAGTCTTCTTGACTTCAGCTCATGGCTGCTTCTTTCTTGCTCTTCCAGCAGAGCTGGCATTTCCTCAATTTCTCCAACTTACCTAGTCCCATCTCATCACAGGACCCTTGCACACCAAGTTAGCTCTGAAATATTCCCTGCCTAGTCAAACCTCTTCTCAACTCCAGTGGCAGTTCCTCAGGGAAACCTTTCCTGGACTTACTAATTGGTATATCAGTTGGTTTCATAATACCATGCATCCTTATCCATTTGTATTATAATACAGTGATAATTTTGCATTTGTTTACTGTTATTATTTTCATATTATAGTGATTAAGTCTGTAAGCTTTATTCCTGGCACAGAATGGGCATGAGATATTTATTGAAGCAGTAAAGGAACGAAATAAAGAAGTTTGAGAGGGAGGGAAGGAATGGAAAGAAAATAAATGAATGAATGAATGCACCCACTTTGTTCCATTTCAAAATCACTAGAAACAGGCCAGCCCAATATGTAATGGGAAAATAGTCTACCCAAATCTACTCATTAAAACAAATATTTATATATTGCTAAAGTGACTTATTTCTGATTATGAACATAACTGTTCCTTTTGAAAACCATGGAAAAATACCGAAAGTATAAAAGAGAACCGAATCACCCTTCATTCCACAGTCCAATGATGAACCACTGCTAAAATAATTTGACATTATTTCTTTCCCCATTTTTTTCTGTGTATATAAATATAGTACATAAGTGGGATCATTCTATATATACAGACTTGTTTCTTGCTTCCTTTCCTTAATGATATATTGTGAACATTTTCTCGTGTTAAGAATTCCTTGAACACATGGCGTTTAAATTGCTGAAATGTATTCTCTCGTAATTTAAATGGCTTTCCATCTATTGTTGGCTATTTAAGGGCTTGTCAATTTACCGCCTCCATTAACTAATTAACAGTTACACACTTTGCGGGGCCTCAGAGGTCAGGCAAGGAACGTGGAAGGAGGTGAAGTTTGGAAACACAGGAAGCTGCTTTTCCTGGAGGCCAGAGACCATGTATCGCCTGGGGCGGGACGGGGGTCCTAGAACGGAATGTGGTGGTCCGGACAACAGAGGCTGGTAGCCCCTCCGCCGCGCGCCAGGGCAGGCCCGGTCGCCGGCCCACAGGTTTGGCCTAGGCACGCCGACCGTCACACCCTAGGGCGAGACGCCGGGGGCGGAGGCTCGGGCCGGCGACTGCAGCCAACCGCGGCGGTCGGCCGGGCCACGCGCCTCCACGTGCCGGCCAGGGCCCCGCCCCTCCCGCTCCGGCCACGCCCCTCGCGCGCCCTTCTCGCCGGCTCTCCCCCGGCTCCGCCATTGGGCGACCTCCGCGCGTACTGCAGGCCCCTGGGGTAGCCCCGCCCCCGAGCTGCAGCCCCGCCCCCACAATCCGGGCCCCGGGGCTGCCCCGCCCCGCGGGCGCTCGAGAGGCGCGGGGGCGGGGCGCTACGCGATGACGCAGGCGGGCGTGCGCGGTGACGGCCCGCGTCCCTGTTACTCAGCGGAGCGGCGGAGGCCGGACGACGCGGCCCTGGGTGCGGAGCCGCCAGCAGCACTGGCTAACGGCCGCGGCGACCGCCCGCACGGCGCCCGTCTCCACTGGCGGGCTCCCCTGTCGCCGCTCGCTGCGCTGCCGGGTGAGTGCAGCGGGCGCCCAGGGCCGAGGCGGCTGCGGCCCCGCGCTGTTTATGTTATTGTGCCGCCGCCGCCTCCTCCTCGGCCGTGACCCCTCCCGGGAGCGGCGGGAGCGCGCGGCGGACGGGGGCGGCGCGGGAACAATAGCGGCCCGGAGGCGGGGGCCGGCCGAGGGGCGTGGGGCTGCGGGCCGGGTGCGCCGCGGCCGCTCGCCCGCCGCCCTGAGCTCCGCCGTCGGCCCGTCCGCGCGCGTTCTCCTCGCGCGGGTGCCGCTTCCTCGGCGGGAGGAGAAAATGGAGTGGGGGTGGGTGGCAAGTTCCGAAACACTTGGGCGAAGGTCGGCACGGAGGCGCTTCGGTGGCCGCCGCGCCCTGGCCGCCTCCCCCGGCGCGCGTGGCTGCGGAGAGCTGGGGTCGGCGGTGCTCACGCCTGCCCGGCGCGGCGCGGTGGGGCCCTTTCTGTTCTCGGTGCTTTCTTTGTGCTGACGTTCGGGCGAGCGCAGGCGGCGGCGCCGAAGGAGCCTGAGTGGCCGCCAGCCCTGGGCTGCGAGGGAGCGCGGGCCGCGGCGTGGGCGGGAGGCGGCCGCCAGCCTCCGCCCCAGCTCGGCGGCCGGCGCGCGTTTCTCTTGAGGGTCACTCGGCAGTGACCTTTTGACTTTTTCACCTCACCCTCCCATTTCTTTGTCTTGCTGTGTTCCCGATCCAGAGAAGGTAGAGCCAAGTCCATGGTGAAGTACTGTGATGAACACTGTTCATTTCTAAAAGTTCTCGCTCTGATCTTTACTGCGAATTTAATAACATGGTGACCGGTGATGACCATTTTTACCTCTGAAATTCAGTGATGCTTCCAGTAGAATTTTGGTCTTTCAGTCCATTGTGTTTTGAGATAAGCATCCAACAAGTATCTCCTTGGCAATTAGAACATGTGTTTATTTCATTCATTCATTCATTCATTCAGCAGCTGTTCAGATGGAGAGGCTTAATACCCTTCAATGTAAGAGGATGCTTTGACTGAGTGTAATAGCTGTACCTTTAAATGAGGCAATCATGTAAGCCTTGTGTGTTAAGGAAGGTATAATTATACTTTGGGTCATTTTACTATTTTTTAGCGGTGTATCTGGAAGTTCAAGTGTAATGTTAGTAGAGTTAGATTTGGTCTAAATATACAATAGCTTTTATTTATTTCTAAAGTTTATTTTTTCCAGTCGTACAGCCTTACAGTCATTTGTAATGATTGCCTTAGATTTCCCTGCTGTGGTTAAAATTAAACCTAGGAGGTCAGATGCTGTTAAGTGAACATCTCTAGTGCTGTGCCTGACAAAAGCAAGCAACCAAAATGGGACTTCCTTGAGAGCAGGCCTGTCTTGCATCTGTTTCTCCACCACCTAGCCTGGAATATAATAAGTGTTCATTGAAAGTTGGATTGATGAAAAGCTCTTTATAATCGGTAATATTTAAACCAAGCCTTAAAAAAACCACTTTTAATATTCTTTATAAAGTTTGAGAACCTTCATGCAACTGTCTGTTCTAGATGGCAGAATGATCAATTCATGTACATTATCTGTTATGATGACAGGGACTTTTGAATCATTGTAGTATCAATTTTTTTTCTATTTCTAGGCCATTCACTATCCAGAATAAAATGTTCTCTAAATGTTTTCTAATATGATTAATAGAGCAGTGTACATACATGTACATACAGATATACATAGAGTGGTATTTCAGTGGTGTCTGAAATGATTGTATTTATCCTTTTGTGAATGTTATTTGAAAAGTTTTTGGTGACTTTTTTAAGTGGAAAAGCTAGAGCAAGAGCTGTTTTGATGTTTTATTGGAAATATTAGATTTCTCATAACGTTTTAGAAATGTTTATTAGAAATGTTTAAGTTTTAACTTGTACTAACACTACTGGGGAAGCATATGGCCCTAAAACTCAAAATAATAATGGTTTGTCCAAGTTACAGCTCTTTTCTACTCACTAGTTAATACATTTTAGCATTTGTTTTAGATATGAAAGAATTTGAATTGTAGTATTAGATATAGAATAAAGAAATAAGAAAATGATACTTTATTAAGGTAAGGGATGAAAATCTTAAGAAACCAAACTTTTAATGCTTTACCTAGTTAAGGTATGTCAGATTCCAGTAAAGGTTATTGATAATCCTTTGGCAGTAGCTCACAGGCAATGTACAGAACCAGAGTTGTGTGATTTTGTTTTCCAAATTCTGTTGGTTTTTAAAAATAGCAGCCTTATTGAAATTTAATTTAAATACCATTAAATTCTGCCTTTTAGAGTGTACATTTAAGTGGTTTTTAGTATATCCATAAAGTTGTGCACTGATAACCACTAATTCCAGAACGTTGTCATCACCCCAAGAAGAAACTCCATACTGATTAGCAGTCACTCTACATTCTACTCCAAATTATGTTTTAAAGGAAGAGATAGCACTGATTTTGTTATTAAGTATGTTCTTCTAATGAGTTTGAAAAGGGCTCACTTAAAGTGGGATTTAAGAAAAGACCCTTCCCACCTTAGTTGGGATCATGCCTGAATCACCAGGGAGTGAATCAGTCTGGTAGAATTGGAAACTGTATCCTTCATACTCCTTTAGATCCTGAAGGAAATGCCACTTGGAAAGGAAATTAGTGTAGGAATATATTGTACCAAAATTAATTCTGTTAAAATTTTAGCTATTTGCTGCATGCCTAATATTATGGAAATGATCAAAATGAACGTGATAGCGCTCGGTGAAACAACTTGAAGTAATTTGTTGTTGAGTGATTAGTCACAAACTATCTAGTGGTAATTAAGAGGTAGTTAAATAGGAGCCTGCTTATTGTAGGGCTGCTTTGCTAGTGGGTTGAATTCTGACATATTTGAGTCATCTGCATGGTTGAGATGCTTTGTTGCATGTATAGAAGTTTAAAATAACATCTGCCTAATTTTAAGATGCCAGCTCTATAGAGGTCTCTGGTCAAGTCAGTGGAATGAGTAGTCGTAGCCTTTCTGATTAATGTAATGCAGGGAAGTCATTATAACCACATAGCTTTATCTATTAATCATTTGCCTATTTCAGTGAACTGCGATGCTTATTGTCTTAGTTACGAGCTCTTTACCTGAACATTTAGAAGCTTTGCATTCTTACTCTAATGCAGGCAGGTTAACTTGAACTTTGATTTCAGGAATGAGTTCTGATTCAACAGAATGTACCAGCTAAAAGGTGAAAGGAATATTGAAGTAAGGGTTGTAAGAATGATAATTCAGGGCAGTAGGTAGAACTAGAGCAATCCAGGAATCAGACCCAGGTTTTCAGTTCTGTCATCTAGACTTTGTCATCTACAAGCTCTGGAGCCTTAGGCAAGTTGCTTAACTTTTTTGGCTTTAGAACTGTAAACTAAGGCTGTCAGAACTCTTTCTATGTAGAAGGTTGTTCCTTAGATAGGTGGTTATTCAGAAAACATACTGGGACAAAAAAGAGTAATTCTTGGGTGGTAATCAGAAGTCCAGGTCAAGAATAGTAATCAAAGTTAGACTTTTGTAATTTTCAGAAGCAGAAAAAATTATCAAGTTAAATTTTTTCTCTAATACAGACTTATAAAACAAATAGAAAGCTTCAGCATAAGCTAGAGATTCTTTGAGTGGTAGATTTTATTCATTCTGTAGGACGATGCCTTCTTAAGGAGTTTTGATGCTCTCAGAAATGTTGTGGAAGATGTGAAAATGAAGAGTTCATTATCATCAAGAAGCTTATGATCAGGAATGAAACTTAAGGCATCTCTAAACAGTTCATTTATGATCTTTTAAAATACATATGAGAGGGCTTCCTGTAAACAAAAGCCCACCACAAATCTCTGGCCAGGCCAAATTTCATTGAAATCCAGTTTTTAAAATTGTGTGTGTATGTATAAGGCCTTTTGGAAAACGTGCTAGCTGCCATTCTTTTTTATGGTGGTGGGTTATATAACAAATATAGCAAATATCTGTGTTTCCTTTTCCCCTTAAGTAGAATTACAGATTTAGTTAAAATCTGCCAATTCTTTAGAAAGTTAAGGAACCCAAACCTCACAGTGATTGCTAACATGGGTCTTAGAGTCAGCCCTGAGTTCTCATCCTTCCAAATCTAACTATGTGGCGTAGGCTACTTAGGTTATATATCATATTTGGGCCTGTAATTATTGGTTAAATGAGAAGAATAATAGCACATAACCTCATAGGGCTGTGAGGTGTAAATAAGGTACTGCATGTATAGTGCATGGCACTGGGGGTATGGTGCCTAAAACAGAAGATGTAAGTATTCAGGAAGTTTTAGCTATTGTTATCACTTGTTATTTTTAACTTCAAACAAATGCAAAATACCAAGTAAATTTAAAAATCAATTTAATGCACAGCATGCATTCTCATTCTCCAGAATAGGCCAGTTGTTTCCCTCTGCATCTCTGGAAGGTTTATTTAAAATTTGATCGTCTCATCTAATCTGAATTGACTAAAATGATTTAACATTTGGACCAGTAATCCTCTCTGCCTTAAAATTTGGTAATGTTCCAGAAGCAGATATTGAAGGGATAGTATTTGCCACATTCTCTGATACAAAGTTGTTGTACCATTTTTTTATGCTTTCTAGCAGCAGGGAATTGCCTAAGCTTTCCTAGGTTTATTTTGAGAGCTATTTAAAGGAATGGGCATTCAGGAGCCCAGAATAGCTTTATCATGTAACACATTTGAAGACAATGGAATGCTGTCATATTTTTTAATTTTATTGGGATCTTTGACGCTGTGAAGATTGCAAATTTGTCAGAGACCTGGTAAAAATTCATTATTTTCATTGATTAATATTCATTAAATATTTTCTAGAGGCCTCTACAGAAATAAGAGAGATTATTAGTAGCACCTTAGAAATATCTTTTCTATGTTTTCCTAAGTTTTCTAAGGTTATAGAATTTTTATGCTTACAAGGATTTATTAAATATCTTGTTTCTTCTTGAGGACAGCAACTGTGAGATGACACTAGTTTTACATAGGCAGCATTTATTGAGAAGCTACTCTATACCAATCCAGGTAATAAATTATGTGGGAGCCAAAGGAAGTAGAAGTCAGTTTCTGCCTTCAGTGATCTGAGTATAGCTTGACAGAAAACAAGGACAAACATAAGTGCTTTTATGTCAGAGCACAAGGAAGCAAATACTGTTAGTCATTTCACTGGGAATTTCTGTTGTCATTGGGACATTTGGGGACTTCCAAACTTTACATCTTTTGGCCTGCCTTTATATTCACTCCATAAACTTTAGAAAGCAATATAACTTACTTTCTAATTTCTGGTTTAAGTTGAGAGTCTGGTACAGACTAGTCAAAATCCAATTCATAGGAAAAGGCAATTCTTATAGTCACCTAAAAGTCATTTTGGAATGTAACAGGTATAAAACTAAGTATATGAAAAGCAGATAGTAAAAAAGATGCTACTCAGATACTAACTGGAATCCTCAAACCCTTGTCTTGAAACTGTTGTGACTTAAGGCTACCTCTGTGCTAGGAGCACTTTCTTAAGTCTTAACTCTGGTATTGAGAAGTGTGGGCTTTACTGCTTCCTAGTGCTGAGAGGCCCAAGCCCGTCACCCACCTTGTATCTGGGAACACTATAATGGAAAAACAGCCATGCATGTACACCTGCTTTGCTGAGTGGGAGACATCAAAAACATCAAGAAGTTGCTATTTCCTAAAAGCTGTTACTGGAGTAGAAGAAACTCAATTTTCTGGCTTATTCCAGATACGATGGCTCTCTGACTCTCAGATTCCATTTGGATTAGCCAAAGGTGAGATAAAGTAAAGCTACTGCTGTTTAGATTTCCCTGTGATTTGAAAAAGGGTAACTTTTCAGTCAAAACAAAAATCAAAGCATCTGGTTTTATCTGTTATTATTGAGGATTTAATTTAAAGTTTTAGTGATTTTATTTTATTTACATTTCATTTATGTTTTGACTAGTGTATTCACTTTGATTCAGAATTCTAAAGATTTTAAAAAAAATACACAGCGAAGAATCTCCTTTTCCACTCTGCACAGCCAAACAGTTCCTCTGCCTGGAAACAGTGTTGAGTTTCCTATGAATCTTTCCAAAGATAGTTTATATATGCACAAGTAAATAAAGATATATATATTCCCTTGTTCAAAACTCTTGGACCAGATGTATTTTAGAATTTTTTTAGAATTGTAGAAAAATAATATAGGGCATCAACTGTATTGTCCAAGATCTCTAGTAGGAGGTGGTTGCACCCCAAAATCAAACACATTCATATTTCTTTATTGAAAGCATAAATAGTATAAGTGGGATGAATAAAGAGTATAGTCTTATGCTACTTCTTGTTAGATTTTGCCACCAAATATATTTGTCATAAACATATTAAAGAACTTTTATTTTTCACAGCTTTATAGGTTTTCACCTTGTCATTGAAAGATTGTGTCTTATATATATACAATACCATATATCCTCTGGCCCCTTTTAAATCTAAGTTGTTGCATATCACATATACTGCCCGTTGCCTCTTAACAGTATAGCTTAGAGATGATTTCATATCAGTTGTATCAATACATAAATAGTAATGCTTTTTTTTTTTTTAAACAGCTTCATGGTATTCCATTCATCTGAAACAGCTCAAACAGATGTTTTGGCTCCTATAACAAAATACCATAGATTGGGTGGCTTAAACAACAGAAATTTGTTTCTCACAGTTCTGGAAGCTGGGAAGTTCAAGATTAGGCTGCTTAATCAACTTGGTTGCTTGGTGAATGCCCTCTTCCTAGTTTTATAGATGGCTGTCTTCTGGCTGTTTCTTCACATGACCAGGGAGAGCTCTGATCTCTTCCTCCTTGATAGAGATACTAATCACATCATGGGGGCTCTACCCTGATGACCTCATCTAAAACCTAATTATCTCCCAAAATTCTCACCTCCAAATATTATGTCATTGGAGATTAGGGCTTCAACATATGCATTTGGAGGCATGCAGACATTCAGTCCATAGCATCATTACACACACCTGCCATTTATTTAGCTCCTTTTGGTGTACATTTAGGTTGTTTTAAGTCTTTTGCTATCAAAAACCATATGCAGTGGATTACCTGTGCATATACCATATCATACTTGTATAGAAATGTATAGGATAAGTTTCCAGAGGTGGAATTGCTAGGCTAGAGTGTATGTGCATTTGTAATTTTGATATATATTGCCTACAGTATAGTAACAATATGTACAGGTTTATAGTCTAGGAGCAATAGGCTGTACCATAGAGTCTAGGTGTGTAGTAGGCTATACCATCTAGGTTTGTGAAAGTACACTGTGGTATTCACACAATGATGAAATCACATGAGAACACATTTCTCAGAATGTATCCCTATCGTTAAGTGAGGCATGACTGTACATACAGGCTGCATTCATGAGCTTAGCACACAGAGGCAGTTCCTAAAAATATAACTTAGTCTGCTGTCAGAGAGCATACATTCAAGGTAGAGGTCAAGATATAGAAGTGAGAAGTGAATGAATGTAGACAGGAAGGTCTTATGCTTGGAAAAATGCTATTGGCAAAAATCAGCAAGTCAGGAAAGCATTTGGGTGAGTGAGGGGGTGGAGGGAGTAAATTTGATTTGGTGATTGGGTTTTGAGGTAGCTCATCCTTATGAAATTATGCAGTAGTTATTGAAGATACTTGGCTGACATTCAGTAGAGATCTCATTGCTTAATGGAGATTACATAGTTTATTTTCTGTCTCTTCTCACCTTCTTCAAAAAAGCTGAGGCAGTTTACTACTCAAGAGCCTACAACATATTAAGTTAGAAACAAAAAATCAGAACCGAGAGAAAACAAGAATCCAGAATATACTAATGATATTCATAGCTTATACTTATTCAGTGCCTGTCATATACCAGGCACTGTTCTCTAAACATAAATTAAGTTGTTTAAACATCACACAACCCTACAAGGTAAGCACTGTTACTCCCATTTTATAGGTGAGGAAGTAGGCATAGAGAGATTATGTGGGAAATTGTTGGTGATCTTGATGAATAGTCTTATTAAAATAGGAAGAAAGGAGCCAAATTGAAGTTGGTTATTATAAATCAATGAATGCAAATTTTATAAAAACAGTGAGAAATGAGCAAGTGTTATTAACACAGTGGGTATAGATAACTTTTTCAAGATTAGCTCTGAAGTGGAACAAAGAAATGGGTTAGTAGATAAAGGAAAATGTGGGATCCAGAAAATGAGAGAGAGTGAAAAAAAGAGAATACTGTATGCAGGAAAGGAGGGTACAGAGCACAGGCAGAGTTTGGCTTTCCTTAAAGGAGCCATCAAACAGAAGGGAATGCAGAAAGTTGTATGCCCTTGCAAGGAAATCTGGTGGTTGGAAGGTGAAGCCTTATTCTACTGGCTTTCATCATCATCTCGCATGGTTTCTGTTTTTTCAGTGAAGTATGAGATTCTTATGGTTAGAGGGGAATAGGAGTGTGGGAAGTTTGAAGACGTTTGCCAAGAAGTATTGATTGTTCATTTAAGGTTTGAAATCTTGAATTTAAAGTTCTATCAGTCAGCCTCTTTTTGTGATCCCCTCCCCCAGCATGATTTAATGGGTTAGATAACAAGCACAGAGAAGGCAGATAGTTGGATTTATCCAAGGTGAGATTTTGCCAGGTATATCAGGGTTCTCCAGAGAAACAGAACTAGTCAGCAAGAGAGAGAGACAGACAGACAGACAGACAGAGATTTCAAAGAATTTGTTTTTATGAGGGCTAGCAAGTCTGAAATCTGTTAGGGCAGGCAGGAAATTCTTGGGCAGGAGTTATTGCAGAATTTTATCTTCCTTAGGGAAACCTTTTTGCTATTAAAGTTGATCAACTGGTTGAGGCCCACCCACATTATTAAGGATAGTCTCTTATACTTAAAGTCTCGTGGTTGTCAACATTAACCATATCTACAGAATACCTTCATAACTAGATTCGTGTTTGATTGAGTAACTGGGTACTACAGCATAGCCAAATTGACACATAAAATTAGCCTTGACACCAGGTCAGTATAAAAGAAGGAAAAAGGGACAAGGGGAGTAAAGGCTTTTTAAAGGGAGTGTTTATTGTCTGGGGATGAGGATGGAGTGTGGTTTGAGTAAGTGAACTTGAAGGATTGAAAGCTGTGATCAGAGTGGGATCTCTGAAAGGGAGAGTTCACTGATGATAGTTACTGGCATTGATAATGCCCAAGATGATTTTGGGTGTGGGCTGCTGTAGAATTGAGGGATAGGTCTGTGGGCATGAGGTGGCTAATGAATTAAAGAGGCTGAGATATTAAAGGGGACAGTCTGCATGAATGATAACGTTAGCAGATGGTGAGGGGAGTAAGGATGCATACTGTAAACCAGTTGCTGATATCCTCAATGAATGAGGGAGAATTGGAGGGAGGATAGATGACAATAAGAAAGGATAATAGTATAGCATATATATAGTGTAAGAAAGGATAATAGATATAGGACAGTGGTATAATTGGCTAAGTTTGCTTGTCACAAATTAGGAATTTCAGAAGACCAAGTAATGGAATTAGGAATGAGGGATGGAGTAAAATGAAGGATAATACAAAGCAGTATGGCTCTGGGAATTCAGGGAATAATAGATAACCAGGGAGAGTGGGACTTTTTCAGGTGACTGAGGTAAGCAGGGATGTGAGGTGTGATGGGATTAGTCCAAATAATAGGACATGGTGGGTATCAGTTCTAGTATTAACAGGGCTCTGTGGCAGTGCTAGTTATGGATTTTAGAATGAATTTAGGAGATCACAACTTGTATTGTCTTTTTAAATGATATGAAGTAGAAAATACCAGTGTGTCACATGTAAAAAGGGGTTAAGAATTTAACAATATTATTGAGAAACAATTCACATACCATTGCAGTTTATCATTTGAAGTATACATACAGTTCAAAGCTTTTTTAGTATATCCATGGAGTAATATAGCTGTTACCACAACCTAACTGTAGAACATGTTTGTCACCCCAGAAAGAAACCCATACTCATTAGCAGTCATTCCTCATTCCTCCCTGCAGCTCCTCCTTCTTACAGCCCCAAGCAATCACTTATCTACTTATCTATAGATTTGCCTATTCTAGATATTTCATGTAAGTGGAATCATACAGTATGCAGTCTTTTGTGACTGGCTTATTTCACTTAGCATGACGTTTTCAGGGTTCATTCATCATGAAACATGTGTCCTTACTTAATTCCTTTTTATATTAGTCTAATAATATTCCACTGTATAGATAGACCACATGTTATGTATCCAGTCTTTAGTCAAGTCAGTGGATGTTTTGACTGTTTGTTCATGAACACTCGTGTGCAAGTTTTTGTGTGTTGTGTATTTTCATTTCTCTTGGGTATATACCCAGGAGTAGAATTGCTGGGTCACATGGGTAACTCTGTGAACTACTGTACTGTTTTTCAAAGTGGCTTCACACCACTAAGGTGTGAAGGTTCTGATTTCTCCACATGCTGTTCAAACTTGTTTGCTGTCTTGATAATACCCATCCTAATGGGTGTGAAGTGGTATCTCATTGTGGTTTTGATTTGCAAATACTTAATAGCTAATGATCTTGAGCATCTTTTCATGTGCTGCTTCGCTATTTATATGTCTTCTGGAGAAATATTTATTCAGATTTCTTACCCATTTTAAAAATTGGATTATCTTTCTATTATTAAGTTGTAAGAGCTCTTTGTATATTCTAGATACAAGTCGCTTAACAGATGTATGATTTATAAATATTTTCTCCTATTTTGGGGATTGTCTTTTTACTTTATTGATGGCATCGTTTGCAACACAAAATATTTTAATTTTAATGAAACCTAATTTATCTGTTTTTCTTTGTTGATTGTGCTTTTGCTATCTTATCTAAGAAAGTGTTGCCTAAGTCAAAGTTTTGAAGATTACTCTTATGCTTTGTTTTAATAGTTTTATAGTTTTAGCTTTTACATTTAGGTCTCTGATCCATTTTGAGTTAATTTTTCTGTGTAGGATGTGGGGCAGGTGTTCGACCATTCTTCTGCATATAGATAGGCAGTTGTCCTAGGTCCATTTTTTGAAAATACTATTCTTATCAAATTGTCTTGACATTCTTGAAAAAAAGGTGGCTTTATTTCTGGACTCTCAATTCTATTCCATTGATCTATGTGGCTATCGTTATGCCAGCCACACTATTTTGATTATTATAGTTTTTGTTTTTAAGTTGTGTTTCAGTTAGATGGGTGATGGATTATGATGTAAAATGTTTGAATACCTCTGATTTGAGTTATGATGGGTCCCAGTAGCAGTTCACTCTGTTGTGGCAACTTAACAGGGTTTGCTGCCTCTCGGGGAATGTACAGGTAAGGCAAGTTAGGGGGCCTGTATGAGTTCCTTTTAGAATAGATGACTGACTTTTCTTACTTTAGTAGGTAAAGTATCCTTTTCAGGTGCATGTGAACTCAAGGAAAACAAGAAAATTGTTTAATAGTCATCTCCAAGAATGGCAAATAATTTTCACTCTCTTTCAGTATTACAGAGGTTTTGTCAGTGTTTTATAATTATTTTGTCACTATTCCTTTTTTTTAATGGACTTTATTTGTAGAAGTTTTAGATGTCCAGAATAATTGAGAATATACTACGGAGTTCTCATATACCCCACACCCAGTTTCTTCTATTACCAACATCTTTAATTAGCATGGCACATTTGTTGAACATTATTAATACATTGTTATTAACTAAAGTCCATATTTTATTCAACTTTCCTTAGTTTTTACCTAACGTCCTTTTTCTGTTACATGATCTCATTCAGGATACCACATTACATTTAGTTATCTTGTCTCCTTAGGATTTCTTAGCTGTGAGTTTCTCAGACATTCCATTTTTGTGATGACCTTGACAATTTTTATTTTATTTTATTTTTTTTTATTTCAGCATTTTATGGGGTTACAAATGTTAAGGTTATGTATATTGCCCATGTCCCCCCCCCAACACCCGATAAATGTTATTCCTATATGTTCACTTAAGTGTTGATCCGTTTTTCCAGCTCTATCCAGGAAAATACAAGAGGTGCTATATCACCATTGTTTCTTAAAGCTGACTAGTACTCCATGGTATACATATACCACATTAATCCACATAAATCCACTCATGTATTGATGGGCACCTGGATTGTTTCCACACCTTTGCATTTGTGAACTGTGCTGCTATAAACATTCGAGTGCAGATGTCCCATTTGTAGAGTGTCATTTGGTCTTTTGCGTAGATGCCCAGTAGTGCAATTGCTGGATCAAATGGTAGATCTACTTGTATCGCTTTAAGGTATCTCCATATTGCTTTCCACAGAGGCTGAACCAGTTTGCAGTCCCACCAGCAGTGTAGGAGTGTTCCTATCTCTCCACATCCACGCCAGCATTTATTGTTTGGGGACTTTTTGATAAAGGCCATTCTTACTGGAGATAAGTGATATCTCATTGCAGTTTTGATTTGTATTTCCCTGATGATTAGAGATGTTGAGCCTTTTTTCATATGTTTGTTGGCCATTATTCTGTCTTCTTTTGAAAAGTTTCTGTTCATGTCCTTTGCCCACTTTTTGTTAGGGTTTTTTGATTTTTTCTTGCTGATTTTCCTGAGTTCTAAATAAATTCTAGTTATCAGCCCTTTATCAGATGTGTAGCTTGCGAAAATTTTCTCCCATTCTGTGGGTTGTCTGTTTGCTCTCTTGACAGTTTCTTTGGCTGTGCAGCAGCTTTTTAATTTGATCAGGTCCCATTTATTTTTGTTGCTGCTGTGATTGCCTTTGGGGTCTTCTTCATAAATTCTTTGCCTAGGCCAGTGTCTAGAAAAGTATTTCCAAAGTTTTCCTCTAGGATTCTAATAGTTTCACACCTAATGATCATGTCTGTTACCCAGCGTGAGTTGATTTTTGTGAGAGGTGAAAGGTGTGAGTCCTGTTTCAATCTTCTGCATGTGGCTATCCAGTTTTCCCAGCACTATTTATTGAATAAGGTTTCTTTTCCCCAGTGAATGTTTTTGTCTGGTTTGTTGAAGATTAGTTGGCTATATGGGGATGGTTTTATATCTGGATTCTCTGTTCTGTTCCACTGGTTAATGTCCCTGTTCCTGTGCCAGTAAAAAGCTGTTTTAATGTCTATAGCCTTGTAGTACAGTTTGAAGTCTAGTAAATTGATACCTCCTATTTTGTTTTTATTGCCTAGGATTCATTTTGCTATATGGGGTCTTCTCTGGTTCCGTACGAAGCATAAAATTATTTTTTCTATATCTGTGAAAGTGATGATGGTATTTTGATAGGGATTGCATTGACTCTGTAGGTCACTTTGGGTAGTATAGACATTTTAATAGTGTTGATTCTGCCGACCCATGAGCATGGTATATTCTTCCACCTGTTTACATCCTCTGCTATTTCTTTCTTCATTGTTTCATAGTTCTCTCTGTAGAGGTCTTTTACCTCCTTAGTTAAATATATTCCTAGGTACTTTATTTTCTTTGTTGCTATTTTGAAGGGAATTGAGTCTTTGATTTGGTTCTCACTTTGACTGTTGTTGGCGTATATGAATGCCTCTGATTTGTGTATATTGATTTTGTATCATGAGACTTTACCAAACTCATGTATCAGATCAAAGAGTTTCTTGGTTGAATCCTTGGGGTTTTCTAGGTATATTATCATGTCATCGGCAAAGAGTGAGAGTTTGATCTTTCCTGCTCCCATTTAGACGCCCTTAATTCTGCTCTCTTGTCTGATTGCTGTAGCAAGGACTTCCAGCACTATGTTGAACAGAAGTGGAGATAAGTGGGCAATCTTGTCTAGTTCCAGTTCTAAGTGGGAATGCTTTCAATTTTTCCTCATTCAGTATGATATTGGCTGTGGGTTTGTCATATATGGCTTGTATCATTTTTAGGTAAGTCCCGTCTATGCTTATTTTGTTGAGAGTTCTTATCATAAAAGGGTGTTGAATTTTGTCAAATGCTTTTCCTGTTTCTATTGAGAGGATCATATGGTCTTTATTTTTGCTTCTGTTTATATGGTGAATTACATTTATAGATTTGTGTATGTTGAACCATCCCTGCATCCCTGAGATGAAGCCCCCTTGGTTGTGATGAATTATTTTCTTGACAAGCACCTGGATTCGATTGGCTAGGATTTTGTTGAGAATTTTGGCATCTATATTCATAAGGGATATTGGTCTGTAGTTTTCTTTTTTTGTTGCATCCTTTCCTGGTTTTGGTATCAGGGTTATGTTCGCTTCATAAAATGTGTTGGGGAGGATTCCATCCTTCTTGATGTTGTTGAATAATTTCTGCAGGATCGACACCAGTTCTTCTTTGTAAGTGTGGTAAAATTCAGGTGTGAAACCATCTGGACCAGGACTTTTCTTTTTAGGAAGGTTTTTTATTGCTGTTTCAATTTCAGTACTTGGTATTGGTATGTTCAGGAATTCTATTTCTTCCTGGTTGAGCTTAGGGAGGCTGTGTGTTTCTAAGAAATTGTCCATTTCCTCCACATTTTCCAGTTTGTGTGCATAGAGGTTTTTGTAGTATTCATAAATTAAATCTTCATTCTCTGAGATTCTTTCTTCTGTTTGGTCTACCCTGTTCTTGAGGCTTTCCACTGTGTTTTGTACTTCCCTGAATTGATTCTTCATTTCCAATCTCTGTGGCATCACTTGTAATTTCTCCTTTATTATTTCTGATGGAGCTTATTAGAGATTTCTCTTTTATGCTTTTCGTTAGTCTAGCCAATGGTGTGTGAATTTTGTTTATTTTTTCAAAGAACCAACTTTTTGTTATTCGAATTGGCTTTCCTTTGTATGTTACTTGCTTCTTTTGTCTTACAGTTCTTAGAAGGTCCTCTTTAGTTGATATTTTGGTCAGTCTGATGACTGCATGTCGTGATGTCTTCCTGTTTGCATTGAATGTCTCAGGGATCCTTTGAGCTTCTTGAACTTGTATATGGAGATTTTTAGCAAGGTCTGGGAGATTTTCCTCTATTATATCTTCAAATAGCTTGTCCAACCCTTGAGTGTTTTCTTCTTCCCCTTCTGGTAATCCTATGGCCCTCACATTAGGTTTCTTCACATAATCCCACATCTCTTGTAGTCTTTGTTCTTTTCTCTTGTTTCTCTGCTCTATCTCTGTGACCGATTTATTTAATTTGAAGGTATTATCTTCATTCTCTGAGATTCTTTCTTCTGTTTGGTCTACCCTGTTCTTGAGGCTTTCCACTGTGTTTTGTACTTCCCTGAATTGATTCTTCATTTCCAGGAGTTCGGTTAAACTTTTCTTCATTGTTTCAATTTCTTTATGTTTTCTTTGTGTTGATTATCTAGTTATTCTTACAAGTCGTAGAAATTTCTTATGATCCACATTCGAAATTCCTCTTCTGTCATTTTGGTTGCCTGATTTTGTCCATTTCTAAGGGGCTGGTGCTCCTCTTTCGGGGTGTGGTTTCCGTTTGGTTCTTCATATTTCCAGAGTTTCTTCACTGATTTCTTCCCATCTGGATCAGTTGTTGCTTTTCGCCTTTAGGTTTTTGTTTGAGTATTGATATGCCCTGTTTAGTCTCTGAGCCAGTAGGTGGTGTTTGTGATTGAGATTTGACCACACCCTGTATGATGAGTCAGTAGGTGCCATGAAAAGGGTGTGCAGAATATCCTCCCTGTCAGTAGGTGGTGCTTGCTCAGAGGAACAGGCTACACTATTGCTTTTGGGTCTTGTATCCAGTTCTTGTTCCTCTGGAGAGGCACTCTAATGCCTCCTCAGGTGGTCGGTGGGGCCCTGAGACTTCCAGGTGTGTCCTTTTCTCCACCTCAGTGAGGGTTAGTCTGGGAGAGAGTCTGGGCGGAGCTGGGTTGGGTCAGCCTGCCCTCAGGCACCACGAATGCCGATAGCAGGGGTCAAAGTTCTGTTCTCTGCTTCCAGGAAAAGCTGTCAGGGAGGGGCTGGAATGGCCCCACTCAGTCAGAAAGTCTGTGTGTGGGGGTGGGGCTGTCAGAGACCTGCAGTCTGGAGCAGGCCTGGGTCCTTTCCACCCTCCCCAACTCAGCGGCTACTCCTGGGCCTCTGCCAGCAGGCCAGACCTCCCGCCACCAGGCCTCCCCTGGCTGTGATGCTGGCCGGGAGGTTCCCTGCACGGGATCGCCACCTGGACTGGGCGCATAGCCTCCCTTTGGGAGGAGGGTTGCCCTCAAGGATGGTGATCTGCCCCTGAAGGCACACACACACCTCAGTAGGCTGTTCACAAGTATCCCTTCTGTGCCCCGGACAATGCGAGACCTGGGTGCACTCCATCTGATCTGCAGGTCTGACCTCTGGGCCCCGGAGTTCAATCCCTAACCACACCAGGGAGAGGAGTGCTAGTCCTAATTCACTAAACGGGAGCCCAAGCTGGGTCGATGTCTTTCAGCCTCATGGTCTACTCTGTTCTCCTGGAGTCACCAGGTGAGCAGCACCTGGGAGGGCTGGGGGGTAGGAACCTCAGTCAGCTGTAGGGCCCCAAAAGGGAAGGTCCTGTTCCCTGGAGGTGCCTCTGGCTGGTGGCTATATTGTCTTTCTCGGCAGCCGAGGATAGGGTCGGGGGAGGGGAGAATGAGGCAGTATGGCGCCTGCCGTTTGGCTCGGGTCTGTGCACATGGAGGTGCCCCGAGTGAGTTGGGAGCCTGTTGCCGCGTCCAGTCCACTACAGGCTTA